>NC_140931.1:179957250-180557250 GCF_014529385.1 Adiantum capillus-veneris
AGTTCTTGGCAAGTAATTTGTCATAAATTGCCTAGTTAAAAAAAGGCACGTATGCCAAGACGTAATGAAGCAATCCGTCCTCTTATGAAGGCTACAAGTGTTTTTTTTTTTGGGAAAATATAATCTCGCAACTAGGGGTATTTTGGGAATTATGGAAAATTTGAAGGGGATTTTGGGTAATTCTAGGACTACCAATTTCTCTAGAGTAGTGTACTATTAAAGTTATTGTCAGATGATAGAGTATATTGTGAAGAGATGTAGCAAAATTTGAAGATAGGTCCAGATGACATAGTATATTGTGAAGAGAAATAGACAGAGATCGACAAGTAGGAGTGTTAGATATATAGAGTGAGAGGTAGAAGAAAACAATAGACATAGTTAGAGAGATAGATAGAGACAAAATAAAGGTATAAGCTGACGACTATGCCCGGGAGGATGCAACCTGCTCTGATACCAATTGTTGGAATTAGGGTTGCAGAGAAACGCACACAGCTTGGAGAAGACGAAGGAAGATTAAGGCACACAATAGAGAGTGTGTTACTTAGTGTGCAATGGAAAGATCGATAGCCCTAGAGTGATGGGCGTATATACAATGCTCGGGGGAAAAAACCTCCTAAAGAGGGAAAAAATGCCCCGGCGGTCCTAGTGTGTTTACACACATCACTACCACATGTATATGGTAACAAACTAGAAAGAAAAGTTGCAAGAACTACCAGCATACCAACTGGACCCAGATTCAGTCAAAACCGCCAAGGCAACCTATCTCTCAAAGGAACAGCTTGAGGAGCATCACACCACAGCGTTCACATGGCAAATTCAAGAGCGAGGAGGGACATCAGGTAGAGTTGTAACTCCTACCAAAAGAAGTGTATGATGTCGTCGCAAAGCCTGCAACCAAAGATGCCAACCGACGGTTAAGACTCAAATATTTTTTACGAAGAAGAGCCGTGCGGAGTGGATTTCCAAAAATCTTACGAGCTTTTGTCCACGATCAAGGAAGATGGAACTACGCAAATTTCTGACCCACAAGGGAACAAATTTGAAGTGGTGATCACCAAGGAAATAGTGGCAGAGGCACTCAGATTGCCCAGAAAAGGAATGAGAATGAGGGTAAGGGATAGGAAGACGGTCGGAACTTTCACAAAAGAAACCGCCCCGGTCACCTTTGTGGACCTTATTCACAAGAAGCTGGACGAGCCAGCCAGGTTATACCACTAGCACTTCCACTTCCTGGCTAAGAGGCCATCAAGGTATACCACACCCAATCATGCGGTTGCCACCACCTTTACACAAGTCCTCAAGTCAACAACCAGGCAGCCAGTGGACCATGCTCAATATTTCTTGATCACTTTGAAAGGAATAAAGAAAGAAGGGAAGATCACATACTTGGATGCACCAGAGGTGTTGAAAAGGATTGCATACCATGCCATCGACATGGCCGACAACCTACCACCTGCCCCAGACCAAAACACTTGGATAGTGTTAGCTCAACCATCTCCTCGAGCTACAAGAAACACCAAGAGATCCTACAAATCTGATGAAGAGTCTCCTGAAAGCTCGTCGAAAAGGCACATTAGTGAAAGATCAGATAATCAAGAAAAGAGAGCACAAAGGGAGGAAATGAAGAGAAAAGTCATGGCAGCACACAAAGAAGAGCCTGTGAAAAAGCAAGCCCGGTTTGAAAGAGAGAAACACGCATACCAATGCAACCGCCAAGCAGAAGGAAAGGACTCAGAAAAGTGGGTGCCTAGTGGTCTTAAGGGACCAAGAACCAAGTATCACACCAAAAAGCAGACTGAAGAACCCACAGAAGTATTGGAATGGATGTACCAAGAAGTAGAAGCTTTAAAGTTGAAAGAAGCCAAAGAAGTGGTGAGAAAAGCGAAAGAGGCGGAAGAACAACATAAGAGAGCAGAGGAAACCACTGAACAAGGAGAAGCACAACATGCCCAAGATGATGTGTCTCCCCGCATCTCTTCTACTGTTTATGAACACCAAGATCAACTAATGCCGAGCCCACCACCATCACCGGTTAAAGACACAACAAATGAGCCAACGAAAGAAGCAGAAGCTAAGCAGGAAAAACCAGTTGAAGCTACACAAGAAGCAACGGAAACATCACAACAAGCAGACGTTCTACTCAAGATAATCAAAGAGAGAAATAGCTAGAGACAGAAAAGGAAGGCAGTCCTACACTAGAAGAGGACTCTACAAAAGTTGAGCACACAAGAGAACAAGAGGCCGAGGAAACACCCTCTACCTCAACACAGCAAGATAAGGATGTTATACAACTCTCTACCTCAAGAGAAAAAGATCAGCTGACACAAGGACAACAACAGCAACCAGCAGCCATGACGCAGCCATAGGTAAAAGAATCTGCAGAAACATCAAGGCAATTAACACAAAGCGAAGATTGGAAATTGAATGATGAAGTCATCCTACAAGTGAACGAATATGCTAAGCAAATGCAAGAGATGACAGAAATACTTTGCTCAGCAGCACTTGGCCATACACACAGGCCAAAGAGTTAAAGATGGTGATCAACGCACTCCAAGGGGAGTTAGAAGACAGACTTAATGTCATCACCAATCTCCAGAGGCAAGTGAAGGAGTTAAGAGCGGAAGTTGAACAGCATCAACTCACAAGAGACAAGCAACAGAAAGAAATGGAAGAACTCGGTGAGCTCCTTACCAAATTGTCAGATGTATCTAGAGCCAAGAATGATCAGCTGACAGAAGTGACAAATGAACTTCTAACTACCACTCTATCAACTCAAAAGATCCAGGTATAGCTAGATGTGGCCAATGCTTCTCTACAGTACTCAGAACAAAAAATCAAATGATCAGGCGATATTCTTGCAGCAAATACGAGAAAATCCAACCGTTGCCTCGATCAAGGGAACATATGAGGTCTACAAGGTGTTAGAAAAGAAAAATAAAGACATCGAGATGGAGCTGAAATTAGAGCAGTCTTAGGGTAGAGACCTGGCCTTGATGCGGGTCCAAAGAGAAGACGAGCTGCTAAAGGAGATAGCTAAACTCAAACGAGTCAACCAGCTAGTGAGAGAGGGAAGGACAGAAATGCAAGAAGTGGCAGGCACTTCGGAGCCACCTCATATAGAAATCCCCTTAGTATCATTTGCTGACATGGAGGCACAGGCCTTAGTAGAGCTGAGCAGCGAGGAAGAATATCACGTACCCATCACAGAAGAAGACATAGTGCCCATGGTCTAGCTCTCAAAGGCTGAAGAAGATGCACTAAAAGAAAAATTTACACAAGAGGTAGATGAGCAGTGGAAGGCAGCAATGGATTGGGAGCTGAGAGTACTTCATTCTATCAATGTCACACAACTCACCGCCAATCAAATAAATGTGCAATGGCACCGACAATCCCTGCCCTACCCTCTGATTAAAGTTGAGTTGCTACAAGTAAAAGAAAGACTTTACATATACATGCAAATCGAGGGTGCAGATAAAGACCACTCAAAGTGGAGGCTGAGCTGGCTGAACAAGAACCCAATGTACTTGATTCTCTTCACGAGAGCACCTGCGGCCCTATAAAAGGGTCCCACCTTCTATCCTATACCAAGAGTAAGGACCTGGATAGCACATGAGGCACTACTAAAGAAGCCGCCAATTTGGCTGAATTTCCCCAGATTGCCTGGTCCAAAAAAGGGACCAGTGACTGAAGAATACATGGTCAAAACTCTAAAGGGCGCAGTGTCATTCTTTAAAACTCTACCATATTATTCATGTGCTATGCTATACAAGATCTACCAAATGTTGCTCACCTGCATCGAGGTGTTCAATGAGCCAGAGCAAGCAGGTGCCCCTTGGATGTCATTCCTCGAGGGTAACAAAGGTTTGTGCTATGGTCTTAGTGGCCAACCTTCCGATGAAGTCCTCTATGGCTTCTATGTCAGATGCATGTTTCTACCTTCTCACAATATGTTGGCATTTGAGGAAGCATTCTACACGGGATTCTTTACTTGGTGAACAAATATATTTGCACCAGTGATCAACAATCTGACCTCAAGGTTTGTAGGCTACTCAGCAGTGGAGCTGAAAAACTGAGTAGCTATGCAGTTCTTGCAATTGGCAGATAAGGAACGGAAAATCAGATATCAAAAGGCTCTAATAGCGCTTAAAGACCGTCTCGCCAGCTGCCAGCCCGAAGACTACTTCAGCCCATAAATTTGTGTCAAGGGACGACACAGGTCAGGAGGGGGGAATGTTAGCAGCAAGCTAACACAGATACCACGAATACCATTTTTCGGAGTTCTCATTGTAAAACCACTTAATATTTTGATAAATTGGGAATATTGAAACTCCTAATTTTTTGTATAAACCTTGTAATTGATGAGCCAGGGATACAAGCTTCCAGATTGTATCAACCTGTCATTACCCATCTTTGGTAGAACTCCCAGATTATTAGTTTTAACCACCAAAAAACTTGGCTAAGGTATAAAATCCAATTTTTGTAAGTTATTACTAAGTTTTTGGATAATGAAATACACAGCGTGAGCTAACAACACTCACCTCTCTTCTTCTCGTGCTTCTTACTCTCTCCCCTGTTGTCACATTGCAGTCACGTTTGTTGCATTGCAACCGTAGGTAAGAGCTCTATGCATTGACGTAAACACATCACAGTATTTTGTAGCTTTTGCCGTCACCGACCCACGGCCTAATTTCACCATAACTAGGAATTTACACTTTCAAATAAAAAAATAAGCATAGGCGGGATATTGGGGCATCATTGCTAAGCATTTAGATGCATTTTGGGTCGAAAACGACTAGGTCAAAAATCCACTGCTGTTAATAATCGCGATTTTGGCACTTGACCTAAAGTGGGATTTGAGACAATACGCATGTGTGCTTGGGTCTTATGAACATGTCCTAGAAGTTTCGTTATGTTTGGATGTCGTTTGATGCTGCAATGGATGTGATTTGTTTGCCGATGAGCGATTGACTTTTAGTGCTTTCTGTCACTTGAGTGTAGCTTGAGTTAGATGTGAGTTATTAGTTGTTTTCCGAGATATTGACACCCTCTTGTACCCTCTATGCACTAGTCGAGTCAGCTTCATCCCATGGATTGACAATTTAATCGCGGTGCTCGCTAATACTGCAATAAGATAGGATAGTGAGGTTGGACACGTGTCCCACATATGCGCAGATACCAATAAAACTTCTTACCTCATGTAGATTCCTTGGATTTGGCCATGCTTTGATTACCTCTAACTTTGATGGATCCATACCGATACCATCTTGAGAGATAATATGACCTAGGTATTGAATCTCTTAAAGGAAATTTTTTGCTTTTCTTTTGGTTGAGAAAAAGCTTGTTCTCCCTCAATGCTTGAAAAATCACTTGGAGATGCTGCTTATGTTCTTCCAAAGACTTGGAGTAGATGATGATATCATCAACGAACACTCCAATAAATTTGGGATAAGGTCTAAAAATTTTCTCCATTAGACGATTGAACGTAGCTGGCGCATTAGTCAAGCCAAAAGGCATGACTAGATATTCATAAAGACCAAACGTCGTGCAAAACACGGTCTTTAGGATATCTTCATCCACTATCCTTATTTGATGATAGCCACTTTTAAGGTCAATGGGCCTACTAAAGTAGGTAGAGCCTTGTAGCTTATCAAACAGATCTTCTACCCGAGGCACGGGAAATCTGTTTTTGATAGTGATATGGTTTAGTGCTTGATAGTAAGAGGGTAGTGTTTTTAGAGTCATTGGTTTAGACATACATGATGCTTCAGAGCCACAATCCTCATACAAGGATTGTATATCATAGTACACATCAGGAGGTAGATTGTCTAGCCAAACTTCCTGTATAGGAGCCGAGTTTAAAGTTGTGCACCCGTAATTAATCTCTCTCACTTTTTCCCATAAATGTCTTGGCCAGTCTTCTTTCACGAACGGAATTTTATCTAACGCATCTTCACTGTCAGGTACTATGAGTTTTGGCTCTTTAGTTTCAAGGTGGGGCTCTACCACCACGTTGGATTTCTCTTTACTAGTTATGACCACAAGCTCCTGAGGTTTTGCTATACTCTCAAGCTTGGGTTTTTGTTTTTCCAGCATTTCTTGTAAATTTTGATAAGCTTCAAGTTTAGCTGCTTCCATATCTAGAGAAGGATAGTTTTTACATTTTTTTTCCATGTTTTTGCATGTTTTAAGTCCCTCTTGGAAGGCTTCCAAGGCTACATTGATTGGCTCAAAGATTTTTTGTACCAAAATTGATCCTCCAGATTTCATTGTGGTTTCTTTGATATCACTCCCAATTTATTTCACTTTTTTCTCAAATAGTTTCTTGGCTCTTTCCTCGATTTCAACCCTTTGTTTCTATTTTCTCATCCATATTTCATTGTGGTTTCTTTGATATCACTCCCAATTTCTTTCACTTTTTCCTAAAATAGTCTCTTGGCTCTTTCCTCGATTTCAACCCTTTGTTTCCGTTTTCTTTTTCTTGGTCTTTTGAGATGAATTTTTAGTGTTCTCCGGTTGATTTTTGTTTCTTTTTCTTAGCCTGGGCTCTAGTGATCATCTTGATTGGACCCAATAGGTTCACTCTCCAATGAGCTACTATGTATCACTTGGACTACATTCACTACTGTTTGTCCCTTGTTTAAAGGATTTTTTTGATAGTCTTCAGGGACGTGTCCTCCATTTTTGCAACATTGTGTACAAAAAGCTTCAATTGGCTTAATGTTCTTGTCAGGTTCTGGGCATTCATTTTTCCAATGATCATTTGCACCACAATTATGGCAGTTTCCAATCCTTGGCATAACCATGGGTCTTACCATAGGATGTCTAACACCTTGATTAGATATATAGTACATCGGTGTCAGCTCTAGTGTAGAATAAGTCACACATTCTTCCATTGGAGGTGGATGTGAATTATATCACTCCTCTTCTACCATTACTATAGATGGACTAGGCTCCACATAAGGTGTAACAGGCACTAGTGCTTGTTCATCTATGACTGGAGGTTGTTGACCCAACACTGGTGTGGTCTTTCCATATCCATTGGTGGTCTTTGTACTGGGGTCATATTAGGATGATATATGTACATGGGTTGTCCTTGTGACCTCATGGGCACATATTGAGCATTTTCATCGTCCTTTGGTCGGTAATAGTACTCATTGGTCTCATGGTTGGTCCATTTACCCTTGATTGCACACCATTTGTGTGGCCTAATCGGTTGTCCTTGTTGATGTATCCCTTGCCCTGGTCTTCTTATCGGTGTTTACTTTTGTCCTAAAATGAACACTTTTTCCACTTTTTTCAATGAACAGTCTTTTTATAACCCATTTTAAGCTTTTGAGTCAAGTCACATTTTACTTTGGTCTAAAATCTCAAGTAAAAGTAAATAACCAGAGTTTTTGCAAACTCTTGAAAATTTATCTCAAATACATTCTTAAGCTTACCCACTGGTTCATACAACTTTTAGAGCGTTATCTCCAACCGGATTTAGTGGTTGATAGTATTTTGATGCTTTTTTAAGCCATAGACCTGAATTTTTGTAACTTCACATAAGCAATTCACAATTGATTCTTTTGGAGTATGCAATGCTTTGAGATCCCACCTCGGATTCTACTTACCTTACTCCTAAGTTCTACTGCGCTGGGGTTGTGAAAAGTGTCCACAAACACTTGTTTTCTTGTTTTTAAAGGTTTTTTGAGCCTTGATCTTAAGATTTGTTTTATCCATCAATCATTCTCAAAATCCTAATCTAATCCTACAATCCTAGAAGGTACTTATTAAGTACAATCTACTTCCAAGCTACCTCTACACAGCAAAAGACGATAATCTTAAGCTATGCGGTTTTAAAGAGAAAGTTTAACTCTAGGTGAACCTAGAGGAAGTAACCTCACTGTGAGAACCACGAACATAATTGTCAATCCATGGGATGCAGCTGACTCGACTAGTGCATAGAGGCTACAAGAGGTTGTCAATCTCTTGGAAAACAACAAACAACTCACATCTAACACAAGCTACACTCAAATGACCAAAGTCACCAAAAGCTAATCGTTAATCGACAAACAAATCATAATCGTTATAGCATCAAATGACATCCAAACGTTACAAAACTTCTAAGACATGTTTATAAGACCTAAGCACACAAGTTTATGGTATCAAATCTCACTTTAGGTCAAGTGCAAAAACCACGATTATTAACATCAGTGAGTTTTTTACCTAGTCATTTTCGACGCCAGAATCTACGGATTAGCATAAACTGTTTGCATAGATCTCTTAGCTGCGGTTGCAACGCAACAGGCAAGACTGCAATGTGACAATCGGGAAGGGAGTAGGAAGCGCGAGAAGGAGAGAAGTGAGCGGCATTAGCTCACGCTGTGTTTTTGTTATCCAAAAACTTGAAAAATAACTTACAAAAATTGGCTTTTATACCTTAGCCAAGGTTTCTTTGGTAAAAAACTAATAATTTGGAAGCTGTAACTAAAGATAAGTTGATACAATCTGGAAGCTTATAGCCCCAGCTCATCAATTACACTATCAATCTCAGAAATAGGAGTTACAACATTTCCAATTTATCAAAAGAATAAGTGTTTTTACAATAAAATCTCCTGAAAAATGTTATCTGAGCTAGCTTGCTGCTAACATATCTTCAACATCTTTTGTATTTGTGAGCTCTTATTTTTTGTGTCATAGAAAGTACATATATTCAAAACAGCATACAGCCACGACTTTAGCTTGACAATACTACACCGTTTGTTATTTGCATTTAATTCCCCATGCCTATGATTCTCTTGGTCAATACATAAAGCCTACTGGGCAGGCCACGGCTTCCATTTCTTATGATTCTTGGAAATACCACATTGCCAACTCTCCACCATACTTTTGTATGACACTTTCTTGTGAGGTCTTCATGAGGCTCATTGTATATATTTAGCAATTTCACTCTGCGACACTTCATTTCAAGAAGAGATGTCTAACTATTCACATTGCTTTTATGTAGCTTGACTCGAACATTGTCCTTCGGTTTGCATAATTGAATGACACCCGTACACGATTATCATATCGATAGTGCAATTTAATTTTCATAGTTTGTTGATGCTTTCTATATTTTTTGAGTCATACTACTATAGTGATTGTGTTGGAGCTTACCAATTGAGAATGCATCACTCCTATAAACCCTAAACCATCTATGACAGGACACTTAAGTGTCCTTTTTTTCCAATTTTAAATTAAATGCTACTTGCATTGGACGGTTTATTTAAGAAAACGCTCTTGATATGCTTAAATATGTTAGCTAGAGGGTCTTTTAAAAATATAACCTTGCATTTTAGAATCTACCATGATCAAGAACTATATTCATCAAGTTGACCCTCGTAAGACTGTGATGGATGGTTTGAAGAAATCGACTTTATAAGCTCATGGAAAAATGAAGCGACCTTGTAGAAAAATTTTAGGCGTTTTTTCCACAATTTTGCTATAGATAATTGAAAGTTTCATGTGCAAAACAATTGACTTGGGAGTATATAAAATAATGGAAAGTTCGATGTGTTTGATATAGCCATTTCAAGCATATCGTTGTATACAAAGAAAAGTATGTTTTTGATGTATTTGTGAGTTTTAGAGAGCAATACATTGCTTACCCTTTTCATTGAGGACTCAAGGTGGAAAGTAGAAGGGCTTTGGTATGCAACAATTATTGGATTATTTTAAATATTCAAAACTACATAAGGGAGAACTTTGATACTTTCATTCTTGAGACATACACATTCAAAACCTTAAATAATATCAAACTTTCTATGTAGATCAACTAAATGTATCAAAGTACGTGGTACATACACAATTGGGGTGCTCAAAACCTTGGTTTTAATGTTATTATGGAGAACTCAAGATTTTCAAGAGTTTTTGCGCGATAAAAAATTCAAGACAGAGTTCAAGCAACGAGATTTAATTGAGTTAGGGAGCCCAAAAAATACGTAGTTTCTTGGTTTCAACATATAAAGTCATTTGTAGTTGTCAAATTGCACTAGCCCCAATTCCACGAGGGGGCCTTTGGAAGACCAAAATTTATGCTCTTATTCAGCACGTGCTCAAGTATGAAATTATGTCTATAACTTGCGTGTGACTTGGAAACTTGTCTTTAAAGTGCATTCCATTGTTTTATAACACTAAGTGCTAATACTTGGCTTTTATAAACATTAAAAAGGCCATCACTACAAAAAGATATAAGAATTTTATGATTTTTTTGGCAAAACACCTTGCAATTTTACTAAAATTTATGAGTTAGAACTTACCAAAATTCTATCCATACGGACTGTATTTTGACATGGAGAAAAATCGAGTGTTTTCTTTCCCTCATAACCAACCTATGGTAGAAGCAAGGTATACAAAACTTCTTTCTAGCTTGACAAATAAATTGCCAAAACTTGGAATGAAAACAGGACACTTTAGTGTCTCAAGACACTTAAGTGTCCAATTACAAAACTAGTGTTAAGGTTCTCCTCATCGTCATCGTCATCATCTTTTAGCTACTCGATTTCTTGTTTTAGATTGATGGTCAGCACCCGCCTCTAAGGTCCTTGCCATCATCCTCATCATTTTTTGCTTATTGAATATCTGCCTGCAGATTGCTGCTCATTTCCT
Source organism: Adiantum capillus-veneris (assembly GCF_014529385.1). Taxonomy (NCBI): domain Eukaryota; kingdom Viridiplantae; phylum Streptophyta; class Polypodiopsida; order Polypodiales; family Pteridaceae; genus Adiantum; species Adiantum capillus-veneris. The sequence goes on from NC_140931.1 coordinate 179,967,880, forward strand.
ATTGGGGATGTGGAACCAATTGACGTTGACTTCCAGCAGAGAGAGACGAAAACAGAGCAATTCTGAATGCTTACTTTTGTTAGCCTCATGCTCGAGCTTGTTTTGCAGGTCTTTGGTTCTTCTTCTGCCATCATGGACACAAAGCCTAAGGAAAGCTGAATTTGATCGTGTTTCTCATTGTCTAGAGTCTTAATCAAGTCAGGATTAGCTACCCACAAACTCAATGCCCAAGAAGAGGTCCTTGATCAGAGAAATACTTGGCAGTCATGGTGTACACGCTACAAACCATCCTGACATGATCTTCTAGAGTAGCCTGCACCTATGGCATGCTACATGAGCTAAGTCCATGCACTACAATTGGGCAGGCATGCGCACATCCAACACCATGTGTGAGATTAATGATGAACTCTGTTAACACTTCAGAACTAATGAGATTGACCTTTAGCTCTATTCGAACCTTCAGAACAAGGGATGGTATCACCATACATTGAAATAAAAAAAAGCAAACGTTGCAGCAAAAGCGACAATTCATGAAGCTCCTGGGTGGTGAAGACTGTCTCATGGAAAGTGACCAAACATTGTTCTAAGGAAAAGAGAGAATTGAAAATCATGGGTGGTGAATACTATCTTATGGGCGGTAAATGAGAGCTATCTTCACCATAGTGAGAAGCTAGTTTTCATGCTCCTACTTGGAGATCTTCTGTGGAGCTGCCCTTGCTTGTTGTGGACATCAACATCCTTGCTGTCCTCAACCATGCACAACCCCTATGCTACCACTTGTCGGCACAAGCCTAGCTTTGGTGCAAAAACCCTAGCCCTTTTCTCTGCATCGTTCATGGTTGCTATCACCACCCTACTCAACTACCCCACAATTGTCTATATATCCAACACTTCCATGAAGCCTGCTAGGATGCATGAGTGTAGACTCGTCCACTTGCCCAAGAAGAGGTCCTTGATCAGAGCGTGGCCTGGTAGTCCTGATGTGCACACTGTAGAGCCTCCTAACACGAGATTTTGGCATAGCCTGCACCTACGGTATGATACATGAGCTAAGTCCATGTATTGCAATCAGCCGAGCGTGCACATGTTTAGCATCATGTGCGAGGTCAATGACAAATTTTGCTAACACTTCATAACTACCGATGTTGGCTTCAAGCTTATGTAGATCTTCAAAATGAGGGATAAGCGTCAACATGGTCCTTTTGACGTGATGAACTCTGCCAACACCTTAGAACTACCGATGTTGGCTTTCAACTTTTAGCACACAATCCCCGACGCACGAGTACTCAGGTTGCAAGGTTATCTTGGTCTTCTTTTTAAGCATATTGTGCAACATAGTAACATAGTTGGACAAATATTATCTTCATCTTGCCTTGCTGCATCACTTCAAGCCCGACACAGTTGATGTAGCACAAGTATCTGTAGACCTTGACAAAACTTTACCATCATCCCACTTCTCTTCAGGGTTAGCCATGGGACGACAGGAGAGCTATTAGATCTTAGGAATTCTTATGTTGGTGGTTGCTGAAACTATGTCATGCCTCCCATCAGCACCATGACGGACAGCAAGGCCAGCATTGCGTCAATGTCACAGAGAACTACTACGATTCAACTTTGGTGATTCAAATTTGCATTGCTTCTCTCTCCGATTGAGCAACATTAAGATCAGTCCAATATCGCAAAGAAGGCTTGATTTTTGGCAAAGCTTTTGGTGTCTTTGATTCAATTAAACTCTCGTTGATATAAGCCTTTCAATTGCCTCCATGTCTTGTCAGAGTTCAGATGGAGACAAAAAAGATAAGGGATTATAGGCGTAGAAGCAGCGGGCATTTGCGAGTCGCGATTAGAAAACAAAACAGATAGTGTTGATGCAGATATCATTGGATTAAACTCCTAATTGATGGTTTGAACGAGGGTTTGAATTGATCCATGTGGCTCTATCTGTTGGCACAAAACGACATTAGGCATACCAAGTAATCACAATGCTTTGTGCCACTTCAACACTTCTCAAACAAAAAAAGGATCGATAATTTTTAGAGAGACATCAAAATGAAAGCAGGGAGAGAGAGAGAGAGAGAGAGAGAGAGAGAGAGAGAGAGTGAGTGAGTTAGTTTTCATCAAAGTGTGTGACTTGATGGTGTGTTTGGAATAACTATCATGGTGTTTCAGAGGTGTACCTTGCAAAAAAACTCAAGAAGGGTTAGAGTTCGTACCCTCAATATCAGCTTGATGTGCGCACGTCGAAGACCCTCTCACACCAGGCGCATTGCACGGGCGACGCCATGGATTCGCCGAAAGGCTGCAATCATTGCAACCAAGGCTCATCTCAAAGAGCCCATAGCTCATGCAGCAGAAGGCTTAGTGGAATACGGAGCTCATTTTGTTGCCAATCTCGTTGGTATCGCTGGTCAATGCACTGTCGAATATTTCTGCAAAAGGGGTAAGATTCTGACTGCGTGTCTCTGGCAGAAATCAACATTGCAAGAAGCATTAATTGATTTGTAGAATTTGTATCCTGGTACGTTGGTACACAGAAGAGGGCAATTGCTTCATTTAATCAGGCTATGGATCCGGCAGTGACCCTGAGGATGAGCGCCCGCATAATGAGGCTGACATCGCAGAGAAATACAATTACATGGAGATGGCGAAGGCTTCTTATTCGGACGAGAGCATGGAAAACAAGTTCAGTGGTTTTGTGGAGAGAAGCAGGCTGATTTCTGAGGTGGACAAGCGCTCCAGGTTCTGGGGCGGAGTAGCATCCACGGACACAGAGGCTCATGTGTGCCAGGAGAAGGATGGCACTGCCGTGTTCGTGTTCCGTGGGACGGAGCGCCCTGCGTGCGATGATATGAAGTCGTTTTTAAGGGACACTGCAACAGATGGGTGCATGGTGTTACGACCTGTGAAGCTCTACGATGGGTCGAGGATGGCTCAGCCCCCAGCGTACGATGGGGCGAGGTGGGAGCGGCCAGCGTGGGTCTCAAGGACGGAGATACAAGCCCACCAAGGATTTCAGTTGGCGCTGAGGGACGTGACGGCAACAAGCTTGCGGAAGGAGAACCTGCAGACGGTGTTTGAGGATATGACAGGAATAAAGGCGAGGCAGGTGCAGAAAGTGGTGTGCGTTGGGCACAGCTTGGGCGGGGGGATTGCCACGATGTGCGCAATGTGGTGCAGAGAGATTGCATTCCCACACGCACACATCACCTGCGTCACCCCGGGCAGCCCCCGAGTGGGAAACAGAGAGTTTGCACGCTACTTCAACACGCGTGTCGCCAATAAAAGCTATCGAATTGTGAATCTCAAGGATCCGGTGCCCTGCTTTCCCCATCAGTTCGCCGGCTACAAGCATGTTGATGGCGCCATCTACCTCACCCGCGACCAGATGGGCCACATTGTGTGCCAGTGGGGCTGCATTCGCCCCACAAAACTTCGCCCCACTCTTTGGGACTTCATTGCCTGCGCCTACAGAGGCATGGCCGACCATAAGGCCTCCAACTACGTCAACTCTTTCCGCCAGCTCTTGCATGATCAATGGTAGCAGTCCACTTGTCCCCAATTTCATATTAGAAACTAGTCTTGCTAGGTGGGCTTGCTATATAGCATCTATAGAATATCAGAGAACACATGCAAATTGACTTTTAGCAGCTAGCACTTGAAGGGAACAAGAGCAAAACTAATTTGCGAAGGGCAGCATTGAGTGAAAGGAATATACACTTGAAAAATGCTATAATGTTTATGGGATGAGACAAAGCTAAATGCATCAATTATTAGAGATTATAGGGGTGGCTACACTTGAAATTATATCCAAGTGAGGTTGTACTATTATGTCTACAGACGAATGTTTTTTCTAGTATACATGCTACATGTAAATTCTTACGAACGAAAAGTTTTTCAAAAAAAAAAAACATTGAATGGTTAGTAGCGCAACACGTCGTCTCGCATTTTTGAAGGTGGATTTCGAGTGTGTTTTGCTTTTCTTCTTTTATAGTTGTTTATGTTTTACCTTTCTACTTTGGTAGTTATTCCGAGTACAATGATACATGTAACTTCACATTCGATGTTTTGTATTATGGCATTGACAATGCACCTTGCACTGTTTGCCGCACTGATTGTCAAGTCGATATTTTCAGTGATCATGCACTGCACGCAAATTGCGATCGAATTGAGCTCATTGAACTTAGGGTCTAGGAGCCACTACTGAAGGAAATTTATGTTACCCACGTTCGTCTTCATTTCAAGTTTTGTCATGTCAGTTTGATTGTACAATTTATTCAAGGCAAGGTTGTTATAGTGTTGGACTTCCGATATGTGAGTACAAATTATCGTAGTAGAGTCGTTGATGTTCAAAGTTGCATGTAGCCAGTGGACCAAGCTTGTGATATGGCATGTGTTACAAAGCTCCCATGCACGTGACTACAAATTGGGGATAGTTGGGCAAGAGAACACATTTGTTGTTGAAGGGATCTGCCAATTTATTGCTTGTTACATTGATATTTTATCTTACGATAAGGTCAAAAGTCGTTTGGGTTAACATGGATAGCTTATCTATAATTATAATATTTGCCTCTTTTATGTCCCAATATCACTCACCGGTCTCATGAATAGAGAGAGGATACTTTTGATTCGTGGTTGGTATCTTGACCTGGTAATGGACTGTAGATACAATGCTGCTAAGCCTTGTTGCTTCCGCTCCAATGACGAAGCACCCAAAAATAATACAGAAGTGAGGGAAATAGGAGTGTCTATTTCATATATTTGTCGACCTTGTTTATCGCTATATACGTGAGGTATGCCGTCACATAGCAGCTCAGACATATTTCTAGATTGTGAGTGAAGATGTCACATTGCATGCTCCAATCTTTATAGAATGCAGTGATTTCAAACCATAACCTAGCATATGGACAGTAAGCTAGTTTCAAGTTGGCCGCAGTTTGCTCTTTAGCTTATTGATGCTTGGACTGTAATATTCTACGTCTTGAGAACTTCATACTAGCACCTAGTACCAGAGAAACGAGGACATATATAGTATGGCATCAATTATTTAGACACCTAGTATGGTATAAATTATTTAGAGCCAAAGTAAAGGTGCACAAGGTGATTTCACTATTGTGATAAACCACATGCATCCACTACTGTAATACATCACATACATTTGGGAAGCAACCGTATGCAAAATGTTGCGTGTGTAACTCACGTGCAGATGTTGATCGACATTGAGTGTATAGTTCTAAAAACAAGATCCGGATAAACCAAATCAAAGGAACTAATGCAAAAAATTCTAAAACAAGAAAATAGATATAACATGAATGAAATAAAACGTCACACTAAAAGTGGAAAGTATGTTGTACACGTCATACAGAGGTGCCATACAAAAGTATGTTGGAGAGCGGGCACTGTGGGTTCTCCAAAAAATTATAAGAAACGTAAGTTGTGCCCTGTCCCATAGCGTTTATGTGTTGCACCAAGCAAACTCATGCGCATGGAAAATTGGATGCAGATAATTGACCTTGCAAAGTTATCGAGATGCAATCGCGCTTGTGCAATTGGAACGTGCAGTGTTGTGAATATATGTCCTCCCTGCCATACACAAAACATGTATATGTAACTTTATGCTGTATGTCCTATTATCAATATTACCTTCTCTCTCTCTCTCTCTCTCTCTCTCTCTCTCTCTCTCTCTGTCTCTTTCTCTCTCTCTCTCTGAGTTGTAAGCTGCTTCGGTTAGCAATTGTGTCTTCTTGCCTCCTTGCTGACTAACATGCATTATGTATCGATACCGAAATGATTTTTGTATTTGCAACCATTCGAACTTGATCCGATTGATGTTGCGTTAATGGACCTTTGCTCATAGGATCCGCCACCGAATTGTGGTTATTGGCAACAAGAGAGCTTTGAAGCAGTTGCTGCTATACGTTCAAATCCACACCACGAGCATTACCTGCTTCGTATGCATGTGTTGAAGAGCAACGCTGCAGTATACTGTTGTTGCTAATCTCGAATGCGGCCGCATTGGTTGTCGTCTGCACGCGATCTAGAAAGAGAATCTCTTTACAAGCGGCAATATTGGCTATATTATCGATAAAATATCTTCTATTCCACCCAAATGTTGAATGGCCAATAGCTCTCCGGAAATTCCATTACTCTAGAGTCCTTCTTCTTCGGTTTCTCTAGCATCAAAGCTCTTTGGGTGGAAAAAAGAACTAGCTTCCATATGCAAAAAGTTGCGTGTATAATTCACGTTGATCGTGTATAGTTCTAAAAATGAGATCCAAATAAACCAAAGCAAAGGAAGCATTGTGGAAAATTCTAAAACAAGCAAATAGATAAATCATCAATGAAGTGCAACAATAAATGAGGTGATATACTGACCTACAATCTTGTACTCCTGCTTTTTGATCGTCCAATCTACAGGTGGATATGAGAGTCAAGCTACAAAAAGTAATGCATCTTGCAATGAAACATCACACTAAAAGTGCAAAGTATATTGTGCATGTCATACAGAGGTGCCGTACAAAAGTATGGTGGAGAGCTAGCAGTGTGGTCTCTCCAAAAAATTATAAGAAATAGAAATCGTGCCCTGCCTCGTAGCGTTTATGTGTTGCACCAAGCAAACGCATGTGCATGGAAAATTGGATGCAGATAATCGGTCTTGCAATGTTGTCTAGTTGGAGTCGTGTTTGTGCAATTGGAATGTGCAGTGTTGTGAATATATGTCCTCCCTCTCATACACAAAACATGCAATTGTAACTTTATGCTCTCTCTCTCTCTCTCTCTCTCTCTCTCTCTCTCTCTCTCTCTCTCTCTCTCTCAGATTTGTAAGCTGCTTCGGTCAGCAATCATTAGGAAATTTTGAAGGCCATTTGGAGGGCCTTCTAAGAAAAATGGAATTTTGACTTTGTCTCTCTAGAAAATAGGTGTGGTAAAAGCAATTGTAAACTTGGAATAACCATTCACAAAGTGCACTTACAAGTAGATTCTTGTCACATCGTCATAACGGCCGTGATGATTGAACAATAAATTATTTTCAGTTGCATTTAATGAACATCGTAGAACTGGAGGGAGTTTCATGTATGTGGAATGTATGACTAAAGGAAAAAAGATGTATCCTTCCAAACATGTTGTCTCCTTACTCTCTCACTGTTTGTGCGTTGACCTCAAAGAAATCCGCCCTTTCTTGAAGTGTTGCATACATGGCTTCTTCTTCCACCCCCACAAATGTCCTCCTTAAAAGACCCTTCTATCATCTACACATTGACTTGGATCCCTGATATACGCCACTATGTAAGCAAGGCAAAACTAACATCAAAGTGACACAGATCATGACAAAGAGACTCAATGCAGAGAGAGAAAAACACTTAGATATTTGGACAAAAGGCTCACTCTATCCATTGAATCCCATGACCAATTCTTTCCCTGCATTTTCAAATCCCACTAACTTATTGACCTTTGCAGGTAATGGAGAGAATGGATTGCTTGGCTATTGTGAAGATTTAAACGTCAAATCAGAAACTTATAAAGTCATGGTGAAGCACCAAGCAGATAAGATTCAAAAGACTTTCCAACTTGCTTTATGAGGACCAAACGACTGTAATGGAGCGCACACAAGAATCACAGGTCTTGCGAACAAAGATGCAAACATTACAAAACAAAGATACAATCATTGGATGTTCATTTCATATTCAAGATATTTATAGCTCAGAGGGAGCTACTGTCACTTATGATGAGTACAACAATATCTTCATGGACCTGACTTTGTTGCAAACTAGAATGGTAGAGCTCTACAAGAGTCACATTCAAAGAGATAGGTGGCATTCTACAGTTTGTTTTCAAGCTAAATAAGTGTGAGATTCTTAAAGAGAAGAAGCTAGAGCGAGTTACAATCATATTAATGAATAGGGCTCTTTCCAAATGTCCCACTGATGACCCTTCATACTTCAGTGTTCAATCAGAAACAAACATATGGTGGCTTGGTGCATTTCAAGTAATCCACTTATTTCCAATTTTGCAGCTCTAGCAAGCCCTCTATTGTATCTAAATTTTAGATTTATTTTTTGTATCTCATAAGGATTAATCTTGCATGTAAAGCAAGAAGACCATGACATTTTTGTTCCATCAAACCCCTATTCTAGATATCATTGATAGGCAAATGAATCGAGGAGAGGTACTGGTTGTAGATGGGAGAGGAGACTTTCAAGTTCAATGGCATCTTGCAGGTGACCTCAAAACACGGAAGTGTGTCATAAAAACTAATATCTAATATCTAACCAACCCAAATGATTTTCTCATATTAAATTGATCACTTAATGTGGGAGAATAAACGGGAACAAGTGTTAAGATATAGACATGTGCTTATAGATCTATCTCAACACGGGGCCAATGGTAAAAGGGCCCAAATGAGAGATGGTCTATTAAAGAGCAAGGCTAACAAATGGAGCATAAGACCTTAGGGTTAGCTTCATTGAAGACCTCCAATAATGTGTGTAAAAGTCCTTTGACCTTAGGTAACCTAGGGCTGATCTTTAGGCGCGGGAACCCGACCCAGAACCCGACCCAGCTCGAGGTGCTTGTCATGCTTGTCATGCTTGATGACTAAAGTGCTTGAGGTGCTGGATGATTGAGATGCTTGAGATGCTTGAGGTGCTTAATTATTGAGATGCTTGAGGTGCTTGACATGCTTGAGATGCTAAGGTTGCACTTGAGGTGAGAACCCAACCCAAGCTTAAAGTGCTTATGAGCCAAGCTTGTGGTGGGAACTAGGCCTATGCATGAGGGGCTTGAGGTGTCAAAAATTCAAAGATTCAATCCCTACAAGGAGGGGGCGAGCCCTACATGAGGGGGGATGAGAGAGAACACCCACACACTCACACAAGGCATGCATGGTACAAATAAAGCAAAAGGGACACTTGTCAAGTTCCTCCTCATGTTGCCATCATGGTGTGCCTGAAGCCTATTGGTTGGCCTCCAAGGGGTCCAATAATAATTTAGGAGATTTAATTAAATGATTTAGCATTTATCTATCCCTCTCTCTCAAAGGGGAAAGGGGGACACTTGTCTCAAGGCTACCCTTGCTGCTTGTAATGCCTCCTGCTTGTGATTGGCTAGGCCTGGAGGGGTCGAATGAGCTTCAAGCATGAGCTACAAGGGGGGGTCGACCCAAGCAAGCTAGGGGGTTTCTTAGGGGGTATACTCACCCACACACACTCACAAACACTCTCATTGTGTGCTATGCAAAGTGCAAGAGCTCCCTCTCCTTATCCAAGCAAGTAGAGGTTGAGAGCCTACACCAGCACTCTTGGATATGGAGTGCAAATCCAACCAAGAGCCATGCTTCAATGCTTAAGCTTTCCATCTCCTTCTTCTTCATTACTATGCTATTATGTATGCTAGCAACAAGAGCTATGATAAGTGAGGAACTAATTCTTTCTCCTACGAAATGTTTCTTTTTCCTCTTCCCTACCCTCATTCCCTGCTAGCTCTCTCCACCTTCGAAGGTGTTTGAGGTCTTGGGACTGAGGCTTGGGATAGTTAAAGCTTTCTTCAAGTTTATGTTATGTTTGTGATGCGTGAAGATTTCCATCTTCATTGCATCACCTAGGTCACAAGGAACACAAAGATTGTATTGTAACAAGTGTTTTTTAATTGGAGAAATCATAATACAAATGCCTATTGGAGGGGGGACCGGCTCCACATAAATCCGGTCCTCAATTGTTGTCATGTTCTCTAAATTCTCTCTCTTGCAAAAGTACTGTTCATGCCAAGTTAACTAATTGATATGATTATGTTATTATCTTCACTTATGTTCACCCGCTATGCTCACAAAGTCATTTCTCAAAAGTACTCTCATTAATTTCCGCTATTCTCAAATTAAATAGTCCAATTCCATTACATTGGTACCAGAGCATTTGGTTTCTCTTTTCTTGCTTAAGAAGAGAGGTCCTTAAGTAGCCTATAAATGGTTGGTGCTGTTAATTATATTAGGGTAAGTGGAACTAGGATCTATTATCGGTTTTGTTGAGCCCACTATGTGGGGGATGGTGCACACCTCGGGAGCTTTGGACTTAATAATGGAGTCTTTTTAGACTTGTCTACTGCTTTACCATTATTGAGCCATAAGAAGTCCGAAAGGAGCTAGCCCTTGGCAACTCTGCTATGTTAGACCTACTCCTCTACTCTCTATAATTAACCACTTTGAGCCGTGGGTGTAGATACTAAAGAGCCGATTTTCAAAGGCTAAGAGGAGTGGCAACTAAGGTTTTGAATTGCCAAAGCATACACTAAGTACATACATAAATTTTGTTAACATGGCTGACAATAATCAAGAGAGTAGAATGAACATTGATAGCTTTGATTTGCACATGAAGGTGCTAATGATGATGCTCCCATGTTTGTGAATTATCTCGTCACTAGGTTGCAGCAAGCTTTGGGCAACCCTGCTTTGTAAGCCGAAGTTACTCAACAACTTCGTGCTTATGGAATTTCCCTTCCTCTCCAAGAGGAGAGAGAGCTTAGGAGGCCTCTTGAAGAGACCCCCAAAAGAAGACTCTCTCCCATTCGAGAGGAGGAATCCAAAGAGCAAGAAAGCAATGAAAGTTTTTAAGTTCCTCTGAAGATGTGGCTCCACGAAGATGGCGGTCTAGACAATCGCCCACTCCTCCCAAGAGGAAAAGATCAACACATAGTCCTTCTCCTCATCACTTTGAAAGTCAAGAGAGGAAACAAAGGAAGAAAATGGCTAGGAAGAGGTCACCCTCTTCTCCTTCTTCTTCACCTTCCTCCTCTTCCGCCGAAAGTTATGGCTATTCTCCTAGAGAATACAAGAGGGGGGGACATCGCAAATCATTTCCTCCATGGAGAAGGTCACAAAAGCTAAAGAAGTTCAAGGAGGGAGGAAAGAGTATCTCTTTTCTCACCTATGATGGCACCTTCGGTGCTACCGACAAAGTGTTGGCCTTCATCCAGCAATTTGATGCGGCCTTTGGAGATGAGGGCTTCACAGAGTCCTCCAAGCTACGCCATGTAGCTATGCACTTCCAAAAATCAGCTCGTCAATGGTGGGCTAGCCTTCGTGGCAATGGTGAAGCCCCAAAGACATGGAAAACTCTACAAGTTTCCATCATGAAGCAATTCCTTGCAAGCGATGCAAAGGACAAAGTGCTTACCGAATGGCACAGCTTGAAGCTCCTCTCCCATGAGTCTATCCAAAAATATGTAGACAAGTTTTGGGATTTACATCTCAAGGCTACTGTCTTTCAAAAGATAGACTTTGCCGAGCAAAGGCAGCAATTCTGTGCGGGATTACTTGAAGAGATGTCCGAATACATCAACTCTCAACGGCTTGGTTCTATTAGCGAAGTAATCCATCACACCATGGTTGCTTCACGCATCAATTTCCATCAAGGGGCTAGACGTAATGTCAACCCCATGGAAAACAAAGACAGAAATGATGCAAAGGGGAAAACCAACGTTCAAAATACTTCCCAAGCCAATTCCAACAACAACAACAATCAGTCCAAGGAGAAGGGAGTCTACAAAGTTAAAAACAAAGTCTCTCCTGAAAAGCTTGAAGCTTTTCGCAAGGACCATAAGTGTTTCAAGTGTGGGGAGCAAGGACATGGCTATCGTTCTTGCCCCAAGAAGACTACTCGCAATGAGACTCCTAGGGCTTCCACCATCAAAGCTCCAAAAGAGGATGCTCATTGCAAAGGATCATCACTTTCCTATGCGTGGGGAAAGGTAAGAGAGCATGATGCCTTCATCTTGTTTGACCCTGGATCTACTCTCAACTTCATATCAACAGAGTTGGTCACCAAGTTGGGCATTCAAGCTTTTGAGATGGGAGATATAGTAGTGGGGCCGATGCAGCTTTCAAGGGACAACAAGCCTCCGTTACTCCCTTGATTGGGAAGTTGAGGCTTCATGTCCAAATCTATGTCGACAAAGAAGACTTCTTCATCTCTCCTCTCCAACATGAGGATGTTATCCTAGGGGCACCATGGTTTGATCGCATGGCTGGCAACATGAAGTTCCCTGAAAGGAGAATCTACTTCACCTACAGGGGAAAGAACATGTATATAGATGCTAGTGAGCGTGGTCGCACTATTCCACTTGTAAATCCTTTTGCTTTTGATAAGTCAATGAAGAGCTCAGTTTATGCATACATGATTTTTGTCAAAGAGTCTCTAAAAGATACTAATGTTTCATCAAATGTAAATGGTAGGAATCAAGAAGAGTTATACTTGTCTAATTTTCTAAAAGGATTCCAAGATGTGCTCATCCATGATATCCCTATGGACTTACCTCCAAAACGAGGGGATGGTGACCATCGCATTGAGCTCCTTCCTGGAAGCTCACCACCTAACAAGCCTCCTTATCGAGTCTCACAAGCTCAACAAGAGGAGATCATGAGGCAAGTACAAGAGCTGGTAGACAAAGGGATGGTGAGGCCTAGTTCCTCTCCCTTTTGTTCTCCAGTCCTTTTAGTGCAAAAGAAAGATGGTACATACCGTGTGTATGTGGACTATCGAGCACTAAACCATATCACTATCAAAAACAGATTTCCCGTACCTCGGGTAGAAGCTCTATTCTATAAGCTACAAGGCTCTACCTACTTTAGTAGGATTGATCTTAAGAGTGGCTATCATCAAATAAGGATAGTGGATGAAGATATCTTAAAGACCACATTTCACACAACGTTTGGTCTTTATGAATATCTAGTCATGCCTTTTGGCTTGACTAATGCACCAGCCATGTTCAATCAATTGATGGAGAAAATTTTTAGACCATACCGCAAATTCACTGGAGTGTTCTTTGATGATATCATCATCTACTCCAAGTCTTTGGAGGAACATAAGCAACATCTCCAAGTGATTTTGCAAGCATTGAGGGAGAACAAGCTTTTTCTCAACCAAAAGAAAAGTGAATTCTTCCTTCAAGAGATTCAATACCTAGGTCATATTATCTCTAAAGACAGTATCCGAATGGATCCATCAAAGCTAGAGGTAATAAAAGCATGGCCTAACCCAAGAAATCTACATGAGCTAAGAAGCTTTGTTGGTATGTGCGCATACTATAGATGCTTCATAGCAAAATTCTCTCAAGTAGCAGGACCACTACACGACTTAACTAAAAAGAATATTAAGTTTGTATGGACTGCTAAGGAGAAAAATGATTTTGAAAAGCTTACTTCCCAACCAGTCCTCGTGCTTCCGGATCTCTCAAAGCCATTTGAGGTCCAATGTGATCCTTGTGGTGATTGCCTTGGAGCCGTTTTGCTTCAAGAAGGGCATGCCATAGCATATGAGAGTCGAAGGCTCAATATTGATGAACGAGTCTTGGCATTTATGAGAAAGAGCTTTTAGCTATTCTACATGCCCTAGACACATGGAAGCACTACCTATTGGGGACTCCATTTATCCTACGAACAGACCACCAAAGTCTCAAGTATTTCATGACGCAAACCAAGCTTTCCGACAAACAAATGAGGTGGGAAAATTTTCTTTCGCAATTTAATTTCCATATTGCTCACATAGCTGGTAAGCACAATCAAGTGGCCGATGCACTTTCACGAAGACCCAAAGTTCATGCGGTGTCTATAGCTACTCACAATGATCTATCCTCTATGATAGATGAGTATGCTATTGACCCTGACTTTAGAGACATAATGTCAGCCCTTGCTTTGGGGAAGAAAGAGGAGCCATTCACCTTGTAGGATGGTTATCTTCTCCGCGGAAATAGGCTATGTGTTACCCATTCCCTTCGTGAGAAAGTTATGTATGAATCCCATGCTCCTCCATATGCGGGGCATAGAGGTATTCAACCTACTCTCCGAGGAGTAGAGACGTACTTCTATTGGCCTACCATGAAAGTGGGCATACAAGAGTTTATTTCAAAATGTGTAGTATGCCAAAAGACCAAGTATGATAGAGGGAAGCAACCTGGATTACTCCAGCCATTGCCTATTCCAAATTCACCATGGGAGAGTATATCCATGGATTTCATCTTTGGATTACCCAAGTCTATCCATGGGAATACAAGAATATGGACAATAGTTGACAGATTTAGCAAGCAAGCACATTATATTCCTGTCAAAGAGACTATTAAGGCACATCAAATGGCAACTCTCTTCATATCTCAGATTTGCAAGCACCATGGATTACCCACATCCATCGTGTCAGATAGAGATCCTAGAATGACCAGTAATTGCGGGAAAGGTCTCTTTGAAAATATAGGAACAAGATTGAATTTCTCTTCGGCCTATTAGCCACAAACGGATGGCCAAAGTGAGATAGCCAATCTTACGATACTCGATCTAATCAAGACTTATGTTACCAAAGTATATCAACGCTCACAATGGAAAAAGTACTTACCTCTTGTAGAGTATGCCTACAATAACACTGTACATACTTCTACGGGAAAATCACCTTTTGAGATCATTGAGGGAAGACCTAAAAGTCCCTTGCTACTCAAAGTACATGGGAAGATCTTCGCTGCCAATGAGTATAGCCGTGACCTACATGAATCTTTTCAAAAGATTAGGGAGGCTATATCCATCTCTCAACAAAGGCAAAAAGCTACTGCTGATAAGCACAGAAGAGCCTTAATGTTCAAAGAAAATGATTGGGTCTTACTCAAGTTTCCTAAGGCTCGATTAAGGCAAACGACGGGCAAAAATCCTACGGGCCATCAAAAGTATTATGCTAAACTAGCAAAAAGATACTATGGTCCTTTCCAAATCTTGAACCCCATCAATGAGACGGCTTATCAACTCAAGTTGCCCAACCATTGGCTCATACACAATGCATTTCATGTAAGCCTACTTAAGCCCTACAAAGGAGAGCCACCAACTGAACCAATTATTGAAGACCCTCTCGAAGTTGAAGACCAAGAAGAGGTGTTACAACCCGAAGCTGTCCTTCGGCATGAAGACAAGGTACTACAACATGGTAAGATTATCCGATGGTATCTTTTTAAGTTCAAAAATTATCCTTTTGAAGATGCTAGATGGATGCAAGGAATAGGAGCTTAAGGATAGTATGAACCTTGTCAATGCTTACAATGCTACATTAGAGTAAGCAAATGTACAAATTTCTTTTAAATGACTCATGTTTTTGTCTTATAAGACTAGTTCTTTTTTTAAAAATTGTGCACAAATTTAACTAGTATGCATGCTTAGAATCATGTTTGTGATGACGACGTCTCTCAAACACCAAGTAGAATTTGTCACTCTACTTTGGGAGAATGAAATGGACTAAAGAGAAGACATGCTTGCGGCAACTATGTCTCCCAAGCACCAAATGGATTAGTCATCCATCTTGGAAAAATGTCATAGGGTAAAAAGAGATCCTCTACCCGCTAAGTAAAATTGACTAATGACTAAGGCTTTATCTCTTCTACCTCATAGTCGAGGACAACTATGATTTCAAGAGAGAGGTAATGTCATAAAATCTAAAATCTAATATCTAACCAACCCAAATGATTTTCTCATATTAAATTGATCACTTAATGTGGGAGAATAAACGGGAACAAGTGTTAAGATATAGACATGTGCTTATAGATCTATCTCAACACGGGGCCAATGGTAAAGGGGTCCAAATGAGAGATGGTCTATCAAAGAGCAAGGCTAACAAATGGAGCATAAGACCTTAGGGTTAGCTTCATTGAAGACCTCCAATAATGTGTGTAAAAGTCCTTTGACCTTAGGTAAGCTAGGGCTGAGCTTGAGGCGCGGGAACCCGACCCAGCTCGAGGTGCTTGTCATGCTTGTCATGCTTGATGACTAAGGTGCTTCAGGTGCTTAATTATTGAGATTCTTGAGGTGCTTGACATGCTTGAGATGCTAATTTTGCACTTGAGGTGAGAACCCAGCCCAAGCTTAAAGTTCTTATGAGCCAAGCTTGTAGTGGGAATTGGGCCTATGCATGAGGGGCTTGAGGTGTCAAAAAATCAAAGATTCAATCCCTACAAGGAGGGGGCGAGCCCTACACGAGGGGGGATGAGAGAGAACACCCTCACACTCACACAAGGCATGCATGGTACAAATAAAGCAAAAGAGACACGTGCCAAGTTCCTCCTCATGTTGCCCTCATGGTGTGCCTGAAGCCTATTGGTTGGCCATCAAGGGGTCCAATAATAATTTAGGAGATTTAATTAAATGATTTAGCATTTATATATCCTTCTCTCTAAAAGGGGAAAGGGGGACACTTGTCTCAAGGCTACCCTTGCTGCTTGTAATGCCTCCTGCTTGTGATTGGCTAGGCCTGGAGGGGTCGAATGAGCTTCAAGCATGAGCTGCGAGGGGGGGTCGACCCAAGAAATCTAGGGGGTTTCTTAGGGGGTATACTCACCCACAAACACTCACAAACAATCTCATTGTGTGCTATGCAAAGTGCAAGAGATCCCTCTCCTTCTCCAAGCAAGTAGAGGTTGAGAGCCTACACCAACACTCTTGGATATGGAGTGCAAATCCAACCAAGATCCATGCTTCAATGATTAAGCTTTCCATCTCCTTCTTCTTCATTACTATGCTATTATGTATGCTAGCAACAAGAGCTATGATAAGTGAGGAACTATTTATTTCTCCTACGAAATGTTTCTTCTTCCTTTTCCCTACCCTCATTCCCTGCTAGCTCTCTCCACCTTCGAAGGTGTTTGAGGTCCTGGCACTGAGGCTTGGGATAGTTAAAGCTTTCTTCAAGTTTATGTTATGTTTGTGATGCATGAAGCTTTCCATCTTCATTGCATCACCTAGGTCACAAGGAACACAAAGATTGTATTGTAACAAGTCTCTCTTAATGGGAGAAATCATAATACAAATGCCTATTGGAGGGGGGCCCGGCTCCACATAAATCCAGTCCTCAACTGTTGTCATGTTCTATAAATTCTCTCTCTTGCAAAAGTATTGTTCATGCCAAGTTAACTAATTGCTATGATTATGTTGCTATCTTCAATTATGTTCACCCGCTATGCTCACAAAGTCATTTCTCAAAAGTACTCTCATTAATTTCCGCTACTCTCAAATGAAATAGGCCAATTCCATTATAGAAGTGTATGTATAATTGTGGAGTGGGTGCCATGGAAAAGTCTCCATGCTTGTATTGCATGGAGCTTGCAAAGTTGATGGGCCCAAAGTGGTGGAGAAAGGCTCCTGCTCGTCACAATCAAGACACTAATTTTTGACCAATTCTAGATATACCACTTGCTAATGTCCATATTTGTACAATGCATGGTCTTCGCCAAATTGTAGAGAAGTTGGTATATCTGTATATTGGGTTTGCTTGGAAAATAAAAAAAGTTAGTTGAACGACACGTCGTTCTAGAGACTTTGGAACTAGTTTTGTCAAATATTGTTCTACATGGGGGCAATGTGAAAATCCAGCGGGATAAAAAAAGGTCAACCAATGAGAAAGATGTACCTTGCAAACCATCCATAGGTGGGATCAAGGCACATTGTTTTCTATCTAAACCTCAAGGTATGAAATATGTGAAGCTAACAAAACGAGGGAGAGTATATCACTCTACCTACATTAGCAAAGTTGAGTATATGCACTCGAAAAGACAACATTTAGCAGTGAAAGACCAAGAGCCAACAACTCGCAATGCAAAGGGTGATGTGTGGTGTTCCATTGACACGTTATTTCAAATGTGTGAGAATAATGATTGGTCGTAGGATAATCTCAGCAAGTTTAAACAGAACCTTTGACTACTGAAAAAATCCTTCAAGATAGCATGGATTGACACTCAAATCACTCATTACATGGTAAATTCAAAGCACCATAGATAGCCTTAGTACTAAGTTTGTGTTTAAGTTTCTAAGTAAATTTCTTGTTTTGCGGCACATTATTTTGAATCATTTTCCATACTTGATCCAAAAGTATGGGAATCCAGGTATATGAAAGTAGGGATTTCATTAACGTAATCACGATCGTGTTATTGTGTCAATAACTTTATTATTTACACAAGAAAATCATGTGATCACGTTAATTGTTAACTTGACTTTGATTATGACCTGCAAAAACCCATAGAACCAATTAGCCCTTCGGATTTTTAACTTTTCCTTGCGTGACCCGCCGAGCATTTTTATTTTCCCGACAGGCCCGTCGAGAAAATAAAAAAGCTTGGATGGAGTAATTATAGAGTAAATAGTGTGCTAACCGCGGCCTTTTATTTAGGCAAATCCTTGCAAAGTGTATCCGAGTGCGGGGTATAGTCATCTCCTTGTGAATTGACCTAAGGTTACAGAGTCACAGGTCCTTTTTTTGGGCCGAACGTGATTCTCAATTTGATAACCACTTCTAAAAAAATTTAATTCGTTTACCGACATAAAGGTACGAAACCAAAACAATTTAAAACTTGGAGAGTTACGCTCATTGTGAAGAAGCCATTGGTCCAAATGAGGGTTGTGATTGGTTTTAGAAGATGAGCATATGTAAATGCGAGGCGATAGTCAAGGGTTGGATGTCATGTACTAGTGTATTGGGCATATAAAGATCCTTGAAGTCTTGCATTTTTCACCATCATAGATTTGAGTTGATTTACACTTTCACTCCACACTATAAGAGCTATAAATAGCTTTTATATATTGAATTGGTTGCATGGGAGGCTACAATCCTTCACTGGGTACAAGTAGTTCTCAATTGAGTGATTATATTATTGAAGATTTATTTGCATTAGTTCATGCATTGGTTTATACAGAGAGTGCATTATGTATTACGATAGATTATTAGTGCATGAAATGACCAATCATATTTTTTTTTCGTTTGTTTTTTGTAACAATTGAAATTAGAAGTGTCTTATTGTTTGCAAATGAAAGTGGACATATAAATAATCATTATAATAATAATAATTGCATTAAGAAATCATAGCAATGTTGTAGTTATCATGATGTGCATAGACTGTATTGCAATGTGTATGTATATAGCTGATATGTGGATTGACTAACGTGCATTGAAAATCTCATATTGTGCATCATGTTTACTTTCATATTGAATGATTTTTTAATTTTGATATATATTACAAATAAGAAAAATGTTTCAAAAATTGAACCTCTGATCAAACTCAATGTTAATATTATTAAGGGCCTTTGTCATTCCATCTTTATGTTTCAAAAAAAGAAAACATGCAAGTTTCCTTGAGTGGAAGAGTTTGCATAATTCTTCCCAAAATATCATAATATCTGGAAAATGCCATTTCTATGACAACATGCTATTTTTCAACGTGATTGTTCTCTATGTTCTTAGTGATAAAAATCAAAAGATGGTAGTGTATTACTAACCAGAAATCAACGCACTCCAAGAGATGAAATTTTTCACAGAAAGAAATTTAAGAACTTTTTTTTCTTTTGTAAGTTCACCACATTTGGCGTACATATGAAGCAGAGCCCTCCCAAGACTGAGATGTTTTTTAATAGCCTCTGACTTGCACTCGCACCATGAGTTTTGATCTCACCCATGTCAACATATTACAGAAGGGTAGAGGGGGCATATTCTACAAAGATGTGGGAGTTACTTCTCATACTCGAGGAACAGAGAGTTGCCACCCCTGATTTGTAGTAACACACTACACAATGTTACTTCAAGGTGCAAGCATAGGTGACACTTGGAGAAAGACCTTTCCTTTGCATGTAGTAAAATCAGCCTAGACTTCCCTTGCCATAGTCATGTTGGGTACATCCTTCATTCAGCACATTCCAAGTGATGAAATTCTAAAAAGGATGTGCATCAAAAAAAAATTTGTGCTTCCATGATGGCACTACAAATTGACCAAGGTGTCACCAAGCAAGACATCTTTCTTCAGTAACCCTTGACTAGACCGCATAATGAATTCTCTCACCCATGTAAACGCCTTTTGTAAGGCCACATGCTTTCAAGGTGCAAGCATAGGTGATTGCATCTAGAGAGAGGCCTTCCCTTTGCATCTGGTGAGAATAGCACACAATTTCCTTTCCATAGCCATGTTGGGCATATCTTGCAATCAACCATTTCTAAGAGATGATATTTCAGATAGAAAGCTCATCAAGAACTTCTAATGCTCTCATACATTTGACAGACATATCTACCAAAGCATTGACAAGCACAACATGTTTCTCCAATATCCTCTGACTAGCAGTCTGATCGTGAATTCATGCACCCATGTGAAGGTGTGTGTAAGGCTTGGGGATGTGCACCTTGAAGAAACTATTCATATAACGTGCGTTCAAAGGATATTAGAAAAAACCTCTTTACTTACATGCTTAAGGTAATAAAATGATCCCTTTTTCTTCAAAAATTTATGGGTTTTTTTCTAAAATCAATTAAAACCCCCATTCTTTTAATATAATCCTGTTAATATTTTAAAATTTTGACAATTAAAAAACCCATTCATTTGAAATCAACTGGTAACTTACATGTCTAAGAGGGGAATCCCCCGAGGCGTAAGGCCACAATCCCTTAAGGTGCAAGCATCGGTGATTACATTCAATAAAGGCCTTCTGGTCAAATATGGTTTGAAGAGCATCAAAATTTCTTGCAATCAATGCCTTCTAAGAGATGGCATGCTAGAGAGTACACCCATCAAGAAGTTTTCACATCTGACTAAAATAGCATGGAGATTCCTTGCCACTCATGTTGGGAATATCATGCAATCAATGAGTTCCAAGTGATGGCATTCACAAGAGGATGTTTGTCACAAAAAATTTTGTAATTTCACAAAGGCACCACATTAAATATACATATCAACCAATGCACTCACAAGCACAAAAACATTTGCCAATAGTCCCTGAATAGCAATCTCATTAAGAATTCTATCACCCATGTCAACCTCTTTTGCAAGGCAACGTGCCTCAAGGTGAAAGCACCTCACATCTAGTAAAAACATCCAAGAGCTTCCTTGCCACAACCATGTTGTGCACATCCTACAATCAACACACTCCAAGAGATGACATCCTGGAGATGATGCCCTTCAAGAATTTTTTGTGCTTTCATAAGGATACCACATTTGGCAAACATATCGATCAAAGAAGCACCAAGGATGATCCAATATTCCTTCAATTGCAATCTCATTGTGAATTCTCACACCTACATGAAGGCCTTGAGTAAGGACACATGATTTCAAGGTACATGCATTGGTAAATTCATTTGGAGAAAGGCATTTCCTTTGCATCTGGCTACGACAACCCATAGCTTCCTTGCCAAGGCCATGTTAGGAAAATCTTGCAATCATTATACCATCAAGAAATTTTTTTGCTTTGTAAGGGCACCATATTTTTCATACATATCAATCAAAGCACCACCAAGAAAGAAATATTTCTCCAACAACTCCTAACTAGGAATCTCATACTGAATTTTCTCACCCATGTCAATGTCTTGCATAAGGACACTATAGAGCTTCAAGGTGCAAGCATATGTGATTACACATGGATAGAGACTTTTCCTTTGCATCTGGTGAAAATAATATCATGCTTCCTTGCAATAGCTATCTTGCAATTGACCCATTCCAAGTGATGACATCTCGGAAGGAAGATCATCTTGTGATTTTGTGAAGGTACCAAGAAAGAAAGGAAGCAAAACATATTAAAGAAAATAAGCAAAAAATGCTCGTATATCTCTATGAGAGAACTGGTATGTTGGAACCTTGCTATACTTTCTACTTCACTGAAGGCTGCAACTTTGTTAGTTTCTTAGGTTGGAGGTACTACTTACATGCATACTCTCCCATGCAGTCAGCCATGAGAGTGGTTATGATGAGGTAGAAAATTCAAAGGGCGGAGTAGAGCATTGAATCGACACTACAATTAAGAGTTGGAATAGTTTCATGCCTTCACAAGTTGACTGATAAAAGCCATTTAAAAAAAAACAAAGCGGTAGAGTTGCGATTGGAATGTCCATGACATGTGGATGAAGTGTTGGTGTGTGTCACACATCCACACCATCACAAGTGAGAACCCCCTCTAATTTGGAATCCTACACACTTGACATCACTGCTTATGCCATCAGATGCCCTCTCTCAACTCTATAAAATAAGCATAAGATACAATTTGTATCCAGCCTCATATCCACTTTGCATCCCCACTCATTACCATCACTCTAGCCCTGTACTCATTTTCATATTAGTTAAGATCTAATACTTTTATTAAGTCTCTCTCTCTCTCTCTCTCTCTCTCTCTCTCTCTCTCTTGTGTAATAAACCTACTAATCACGTGATGAATGGATCACTTAGATTACTGCAAGACCATTCCCAACATGTGGTATTAGATCCAAGGGTTTTACACCTAGGCCAATTGATTGTTATTGCATTAATATCCTCTAATAAAACTCCTTATCACCAGTTCTTGATCAAGCTTGGGAAAGTCATTGGAAAGACCAATTGGCCACTAACCTTCTTGGTTAATGAAATTTTGATTAGTGTGAGTAATTAGATCTTTCATTTATCATCAATTAGGAAGATTTCTTTGCATCTAGTGTGAATTTTTGGTTTTTTTGTTTTTTGCATGTTTTGCAACCCTCACTGGTCATGCCCTAGACCATCAATGTTTGCATTGATTGTGTGTAGAGCAAGTAGTGATCACATCAAAGGCTTCCCATAGATCTCCCAATCTTTGCATTTTGAGACTGGGAACCCTCTCAAATCCATTGCCCAATTTTTGCTATATTTGTGTGTGTGTGTGTGTGTGTGTGTGTGTGTGTGTGTGAGAGAGAGAGAGAGAGAGAGAGAGAGAGAGATTTACTTTGCACGGTTGAGCTTAATAATTTATTTTTTGCGTCCCCTAAGAAGGAAAGTGTCCAAGCCACTTGGCTTAGTTCAATAACACTATTGAGAGTGTGTATGCCATGGTGTGGGTTCAAAGGCTAATTATAACTTGTGGAACTTGGGCGGATGTGAATAGTTACTTAAAATGGCTTTTGCTAGCTGCAATTCACAAACAACACTCTTAGGCTCACTCAGGGTTACAACTTTCAAAAATACCTATAACACATGCATTCAAGAGGTATTTATTAAAAAACCCTTGTTCATTCATAAACCTGCAGCTTTTTTCCAATTTTTTATTTATAGATCCCTCATGTACATGTAATTTTGTAACGCTTTGATATATAAAAAGCCCCTCTAGGTGAACTCATGTGCTACACCTACATACTTTGAGGTGGACCCCCCAGGTGTGCTCATGTTTGGATGCCAAGGCAAATAAAGCACTCTTTTGTTTGAGATGTTGGGCCTATAGGAATTCAATCCGGTGCATGCTATGGTCCACATCCCTTCATACAAATTGACCCCAAGGCCCTTAGCCCTCTGCCTTGGAAAGAGCCTCTTCTCGTGGTGTTAAACCCCATAACCTAGGATAGGGTGCTTTCCCATGGGTTCTCCAAAAACCAGCTTATCAACGTGAGCAGTCATACAGCAATATATAAAAATCTTATGATCTCAAGGCTATGAGAGATTTAAGAGAAAGAGGCCACGAAGTTCAACACACATCTTCTCAGATTATCAAAACCCTAAAAACACCAACACCATGCACACACATGTACTCACATTTTGCACCAAAACCTATGCATTTACACATTTGCACAAACAAAAAGCATTATGCTTTAGCACTTTGTATCGAACCTCATATCCACTTTGCATCCCTACTCATTACCATCAGAGTCTAGCCCCCTTTGTACTCACTTGTATATTAATTATGTATAGCCAACAAATTTTAAAAGAACCCAGTCTAAAAACTCCCTACGTGAGTGGAATCCTCCACTTTTATCATTAGAAAAGAATGTCTTATAGAATCATAGAAATGAATTAAAAAATTTAAAGATGCCAGAATATAATGTCATTGTGGCTATGATACATACCAAAACCTCAAACTAACAATAAGGCCGTATTATATATAAAGGAAACTAACCTTGGTTGCCACCACCAAAAAGGGCACTACCACTGTCGTCCATGGTATCTAGCGAGTGTCTCTCTTACAGCCATGGAAATCATGTATTTGTTTTGACAATATTTGTGGTTTATGGGTTCATGGCTCGAGTTGAGCATGGACTTGTGGTAATTTTTTTTCATTATGCTTATATAATATACACCACTTGCAGTTGTGGGTTTGGAAAAAAAAAGAGGTCTAACGGGAGACACAAGACCTTTAATGCTTCCAAATGTTCATGCGAACAAAAGCATGTATTGGTGGTATCACTATTTTTTCACAACTTGGAATCCCAAATGGGAGAGAACTCAATGATATCTAAAATACAATCCCAAAATTTTAAAAGTGTGGCTTTGGAAAAGTAAGTATTTAGAAATGACACTTAGAATTCAGAAATGTGTGAGGTTTTTATTGCTAGGAGAGGGGATCCATACGTTCCATTAGTGGAGAGGGTTTCTCTCACTCATAGTGAATAAGGTCTTGACACTCACCCCTTAGGCACGAAATAGAACCTGTGTGCAATCACCATTCCTTCTATGCCTCAAGAATTACTTAACAAGACCATTGCTTCCTCAAGAGATTCACGAGTAGTAATAAGAAGACATCACCTATGTGCACCAAAATTGCCGTATTGACCCTTATATACTTTATGTACTGCTTTGTCCTTTGTAAAATCTTTTTTTCCCCCCCCCTTGCAAAGCCCCCTTATTGTACACTCACATGCCACCATACATTAACCTTCAGTGAATAATCTAAAATTGATGTGTACCACAAATGTGTGCAATATCATCATTCCTATTGTGCTTTAAGCATTGCCACCATGGCCATTGATGCATCCCACATGTTAACTCTACCTTTTGGGGCGGATGCATTCATATAATGAATTCAACCATCTCATTTCCAATATCCATCAAGCTTAGCCTACCATCCAAAATTGAAGAAGGAAATCACCCCTAAGAGAAGCACACCCTCAAGGATGAGCAAGATTCCACTTGTGAAGCATGTGTTAGAGAGCGCCCCCCCCCCCCCCCCCCCCCCCCCCCCCCCCCCAAAAAAAAAAAAAAAAAAAAACTTGAATAAAGCTACATTATTTTATTGTAGAGTTCAAGGTTGGTGATAGTTTTTCTTTGCATGTATGATGACTCTCTTTTGTTTGCCATGGCATTGCCTAACTTGTATCCATGGGTGGCCAGACAAGTTGACGAGGATGTGCTTGATACTTGTAATTTTAAAAAGGAAAGGCTAGAGAGGAAATGAAACAAGATCATTTTTCATAACGGTGTCACTAATGAATGATCATCCACAGACATGGCTGTATCTAGCATGTTGACTCTAGGGCTAACTTATCTTTCCATTGCACACTAAGTAATACACTCTCTACTGTGTGCCTAGATCTTCCTTGGTCTTTTCCTAGCTGTGTGTGTTTTCCTACATCCCTAATTCCAAAAGCAAACTTGGTGAGATCGTCCAATTTTATTAACCATGTCTCCTTACTCTATGAGCATTTGGAATGAGCTTACTCTATGAGCATTTTGAATGAAGCCCTTAAACTGGGTGTAGCCCTTACTTAGAACCCGTTACCTTGCATCGACCCCACCCCAGGTGACTCACCTCTTGTCCCATACCTACTAGGTTTTAACTAAGAACTGGCCACCCTTTAATTTGAAAATACTTTCCCTTCTAGTATTAATCATGCTTGCTTAAATGTATCGCTCTGATTGCATCCTACCCAATGTCATCTTTCACTACTCCTCTCCTTGACGACATACTTCCCTCCTAGGATGGATTGCCACAAAGTTGTCGGATTCTCCACCAAGTTGTGTGTGCAAGGTGTGGCCATACCTATCAAGCATTATTGAACCGACTATAGCTGATGTGCTTTGTGCTACTTCATGCCAAACCATTACCCCTATATAAAGGTGAGGGGATCTCCTCCCATCACTTAGACTTTGGTTCTTTCTGTTTTTTGCCTTTCTGTAAGCAGAGAAAGTGATTGTGGGTCTGCTTCAAACGAGTGATAAAGTTGGGCATCAGGTTTGCTGTCTCGTCCCTTGCAAATGAAATTTGTAAAAACCCGGCTTTCTTTATCATTGGACTTCATTTAAGGTGAGGGTTATTTCCTTCACTTGGACTTGGGCTTACATGTTCTATTGGGGTTATATTGATGTGCTACTAAGTTCCTATGGTGCTTATGGACCCTTTCTGGCTCATGATATTTGATTGGGTTGGTACTTTGAAAAGGCTTCACTAATTAATCCACTAAATAAAAAACATTTATACTCATGTGGTGGATGACTATTGTTATCTGTAACCTAAATTAGATTTTGGTTCCTAGTTGTGCTACTAAGGTTTTATGATCCTTCTAAAAATATACTAGCTCATGATGGGTTGGCTATTTTTTAACATGATTTATTTGGTGGATGTTTTGCTTAATACTCTAGTAATTGGTGGAAATGAATTAAGGAGGAATCAAGCTCACTACCTTTGGTCAGAGGTTTACTTCTTTGCTAGAAAATCTAGCTTCAACCGGAGAAAAAAGGCTCTAATACTTGATGATGCTTATGTGATAACTTTGATTGGATAAATGATGATGTCTTTTATACGATCATCCGATGTAATGCATAAGGCTCTTATTGCATATTCCTTTGACTCTTAACAAGTTTATTTTTTTGTTCAAATTGCCAAATACTAGTCCTATAACCTGGATGGATGCTAAAACACTTGATGATTGTGGGGAGTGCTACTCATGAGGATTTCTTTGACCCTTTTGGGTGCTAGACAGTGGGCTAAATGGGGTTTTTCTCTACTAGCATTGATTATTGTTGGCATTTATAACTGTTGCATTACTTGGAGTGTTGTTTTTACATAAAATCTAGGGGAAACACCTCTATTACTAACTGTTGTACTAACGAGCTTTTCGTGACTTGGACTTGGGTTTGTTTAATTGAGAGAGAGAGAGAGAGAGAGAGAGAGAGAGAGAGAGAGAGAGAGAGAGGAAATTCGCTTGGATCTGCATTAATATACTTCCCCTTGCTACTTTGGAGATCAATGGGGAGGCTTTTGTTTCATAGATTTTATACTTTGTTCACAAGACTCAAGCTATCAATGAGTACAATTATTAACCGGTAGTTTATGATTGTGCTATAAAAACCTGGAGGATGGTCAGATTGGATGATTTTGAGTTTTTCTTAGCATAACCGATCAAAATGGCTCACTTCATTGGTTTAACTTTGTTTTTTTGGGGGGATTTCTAGAATGTGCCTAGAATAATGGCAATTGGTTCTATTGTGCTTTGTTTAGTTTGGACATCTGATTATACAAAGCCTTTGTTCTCTAACCTACTTCATAGATGACTATTGGTCTGCTTTCTTCATTGAATTACCCAATATTGCTTCATAAATCATTATAGACCTGCTGGCTTCATTACCCACTGGAGGGTAAAGTGATGTTCTTCTCTTTGGACTACTGTCCTAGGAAGAATTTGTTTCTTCCTTTCCCATTTCACTTGGCTTGTCTGAGCATAATGGCTCATGGGCAAGCTTTCTCTATGGATGAGACTTCAGCTCTTATTTGGATTCTAAGGGAAATTCTTTATAGATGTGTACACTAATTAGATACAATATTTCTCCTTATTTAGTTGAATTTTCACTGGTATTTTATTTCTTTCTTTATGTGTAAGGTTCTTAACTCAAGCTGTTGCTAGCTCTTGACACATAGTATAATCTTTTCATTTACTAGCTTGCAATCATCTTCTGGCATGATAGTTTTGATCATGCATGTCGAGCCTTGGCAGAATTACATTATGAATTTTTGGAAGTAAGGTTTTTGATGGTTCTTGAAAACCAAGCTTGCTGGATTGTCCCTGACTTGTTTTTGTCTCTATTTCTTGCTACTAGGTTTTAATAATGTTGGTTACTAACTTTGGAATACTCTCTCTTATAGAGAAGGTTTTGGTTCCACTATTTGAAGGGCTCAACTTTGATCCATACAAACATGATTGTATTTACAATATAAAGCTTCTCCAATCACTTTGAAGTTGTACTTACAGGTTTTGATTTAACTTAGGGATGGTTCAATAAGTTGGAACTCTTGGATACAGTAAATGGCTACTTTAAAAGTTAGATCATATCATGTGCTACTATGAGATTGCGGTTTACATAGGGATACTTTAACTCGAAAATAATGGAAATCACCCGGGATTTTTTTTAATAAAGTACTGTAAAAAATACTTTCAAAAGCATGCGTGGACTACTTAGAGTTGGCAAGTTTCTGGTTGGACACTACAATTTGAAGAGAAGTGGAAATATTAAGTTTTGCTAATACCTTTTATACTTTTAACTACTATTTAGGACAGTAGCTAGTCTATAATTTTTAAGTTGGACATGGATAACAACTTATAGGTTCTTTGAAGCCTGCCATATGTAGCCAACAAATTTGTTGTCTTGATTATATGGATGCAGGTGAAAATTCTATCTTGACTTAAAAAGGTTTAACGTGTTGTAGTCTGACTCTGAAGACCCTTGATGACTCTTGCATTTACCAATTCTAGATCCCAAGCACCCTTGACACTAAACCCTACTACCCTTTGGTATATGACAGATTTCCCACATTTTCTTATGAATATCTATCTCTTCCACTATCAGACCACCCTCGCTTTCTTCAACCTCCTGAACTACCCTTGTAAATGTTGCTTGAGGTCCTTGATGATTGCGAGGAAACATTATGTGTAATATATTCAGGTCGGTGCGATGCATTCGCTTCCTTACAATGTACTGTCCCATTATTTTTGCGCCTTCTGTCTACTGTAATATTACCTCCCTCCATTGCCGGTCTTTGATATAGGGGTGTATCTCCCATCCCATCTCCTAACCCGGTTCTTTTCCTTGCTGTGCATGATGACCAAGTTTTTTGGTTGAAGGGCCTACTCCATGATATCTACCCTTGACAAAAGCAAGAATCTTCAGACTTTTCATTGATGAGTTTGATAAATCGGAAATGCATGCATTGTACAAGCTCAACAAATCTTTGTTTCCCTTGCCAGAAAGCCAACTTGCATGCTTTGTTTCTACAAGGTTTGTAGTTGGAACGTATGACAAATCATCTACTTCCTACAACACAAAGAAATATCGTAAATGCATTGAAGCATATAATTATACATGCAACTAAGATAGCATCCCACATAGCTTTACCCCAACAAATGCTTTCTCCAGTGAGGGTAACGCACGTGCCACTAACTGAGCCAACAATCCATCTGAGACACGCTATTGATGGATACTTTGCCCACCAAGCTTGAATAGTCCTATACAAGCTTGTTTCCTCTTCCTTGCTCCTTGCACATGGCCAAAATTCACACAGACGCTTATGCTCGTCCTGTAAATTTTTATGTACAAATTGCATGGTGTGAATGTGCAAACTTTTCTCCCAGGGAAATAAGCAAGAGCATTCTCTTCCTTCCATAATATTGTCAGACCCTCCATTGAATACAGTTCGAACAACTCTTGAAGTTTCCCTAGCCTCATCTGCCATGAATCCTCTAAAATTTGTTGGAAGGTGCCCACTTTCCAAAAGCATTGAATTCATCATTTCCCAAAACATGGTTTATGCATGTGTGTCTTCTTATTTCATCTCGTAGATGGCTATTGTCTGCATTTTTTGGATCTTGCAAAGTGCATTGATTAACCATTGTTATGAAGATAAGAAGAAGAAGAGGGACGATATGTCAGTAGGTCTTACACAGGTTCGTAGACATGGGTTGCCATTGTTGTCCATCCTGCTAATCTACGAACGTGATCAAAGCAAACCCAAATTTTTCAAAGGTCTCCACTACTGTCTTGTCTCATTCTATTTACAATCTCAACACCAAATCCTGGGCCATTGACTGACATTTTGAACACATGAAATCTTTTGTTTTGATCTGTGGATTGTCCTGGAAAAGCCAAACCATGGAAATACTTGTAGTTTGCAACTGTTTTTCAGCCAAATCAATTGGGACTCTACACTAACACCAATCCATGTTGTTGTAGCTTCTCGCATCCAATGTTTGAATTTTAGTTACAAACAACAAAGATGCAGGTAATAACTTCCAGAGGGAGCGCAATTGATACATATATTAGACAACATTTAAATACCTTTGTGCATGAGTTACTCGCCGCATATCCTCTAGTACAGAGAGGAGCTCGTTACTATTCACATGCTCCCCATTTTCATGAACCAATGCTCCCATAACTATCTTCTTTGCAAGATTTAATTGAAAATGCCTAGGGTCCATCATTGGGCTTTCAGACAACACCTTTTGTGACATAAGCTCTCTAGTCTGTTTGATTGTTGATGGCAAAACTCCCTTGGCCACATGACGATTATGCCTTTCGAGGTGGATAAACAACCGGGTCCAGTTGTAATCAGCTAATAAGTAATAGGCAGTTCATGGAAACTCTCAAAGAAGAATTAGACAATTACCACAATGAAAGAAACATAGTGTCTCATTTTTAGAGCTAAACATACCAACCAAAGCAATTGATGTTATTAATTTCCATGTCCAAGAAGTCTTGTTAGGCAACCCGTTCATTGCATTTATTGAGCACCATCTATTCTTACAGATGAGGTGCCCACTACATTTACTTCTCTTGATCAAAGTTGGTTATCTCATTCTAGAATGAACTGGCTTAACCCAACAATGGCCATCATACTTCTAATCCATTCCTAACATTTTGGGAACGTGATTTGGCACAAATTCTAGCTCATAAATGCAGTCCCCATTGTATATTTGAGGAACTTCATCAACACGCTTCTTAATGGACATCTAGAGATCATTCGGCTTAACTTGGGGTATTTGTGGCTATTTAATGCAATATACTCCAATGTACTCTATGTTTTGTCCACTTTCTTAAAATTTACCCTTTTTATGTGTTTTTGATATGTCCCTCACTTAATTTACCTGCCATTTCTTCTTTACAGGCATAAAAGGAATCCTTAGTCTTACCATATGAAATTTTGGTAGACCTTTCTCCTTTTTCTTCAATGGAGTCGTCAAACAACTCTACTATTTCCACCTTCAACGTTGTTCTTCAATGGAGTTGTCAGACAACTCTACTATTGCCACCTTCAACGTGATGACATTTTCACACTGTTGTGAGTGACCAATAAAAAATTTGAAGACAAGGTTGATTCCAGCACAAATTGAAATTGTTGACCTACTTGCACACCATCTGTCACCTGTGTCTAAATGTCACCTTCAAGAGTTGAAATGATGGCAAACATCTTACTATCACCACAACCTCCATAGTCCCCAAGATTCACCATCAAATATCTTGCTGGGCAATCAAGCAAAAATGGGACATTGCCAGCATTATTAAAAAATAAACTCACCTTGCTCAATGAGGATGAAGCAATTGCTCAACAAATCTCGTAGAAGAAAATGGATATATGTGAATTTCCAAGCTTTCCCCTTGTCGTATATTTATAGGCATCCGAGATACTTAAACAAAGAGTAGGAAGCTCAATCTGTAGGAAGCTCAATCTATCATATCATAAATTAGTTTTGGAAATCAGAGACCATATTAGATTAGGGATTGTCCAGCTTAATGAGTGTCAGATTGAGATAAAAGATACAAGATTGCAGATAAGATTAGGGACAAATTTGGAAATCAGAGACCATATTAGGGACAATCCCTAATCTAGACATTTGGAAATCAGAGACCATGTAAGTCTCAATCCCAAATCTATCATTCATAGATCTGATTTGGAAATCAGAGACCATATTAGTATCAATCCCAAATCTAGAAATATAAGGAAGTATACCCCCACCTATATTCTGGTTTTTTCTCCCTCCCTTCTACTCTCTTATCTACAATCTCCTAATTTTTATTTCAATCTAACACTCATTAACTATCCTCCTTCTAATTGTACCCTACTCACTTTTTCCGATTTTAGTGAGCTTTGGTGAGCGTTTGCAGGTCAATAAATATTTTGGGAGAGCTTGTAGTCGTAGGTCTGTTCAGATTTTTGATTCGGGCTCATTTTGGCCTCCATTTTCACTACAGGCAGTGTTGCACATCCTATTTTGTCATTTTGTGCAAAGTTTCCGCTAGTGCCGTTTTCTGCATAACAGATGCCTTACAGTCCTCTATGGTTTGTGTTATATAGTACGTGTTGTTCCCGCTCCGTTTTTCTATTTTTGAGCAGTTTTCACATCAGGTGCAGCATTTACCATGCACAGATGTCTTCAAGATGTTTGCTGCTGAGGACAGATTGGATGGGGACAATTACCCTATTTGGCTTATATGATGCAACACGTTCTTGTGTCAATGAGCAGTGGAAGGTAGCGATGGATTGGGAGTTGAGAGTTCTTTACTCTTTCAAGGTTACACAACTCACTCCCAATCAAATCAATGTGCAATGGCATCAGCAATCCCTGCCATACCCTTTGATAAAGGTGGAGTTGCTCCAAGTCAAAGAGAGGCTTTACAAAGACATGCAAGTAGAAGGTGCAGATCAAGACCACCCAAATTGGAGGCTAGGATGGTTGAACAAGAATCCAAGGTATTTGATTCTGTTCACAAGAGCACCTACAGCCCTACAAAAGAATCCTACTTTCTGTCCTGTACCAAGAGTAAGGACCTGACAAGCACATGAGGCATTAACAAAGAAGCGGTCAACCTGGCTAAACTACCCCTGATTGCCTGCTCCAAAAAAGGGATAGCCGACCGAAGAGTACATGGTGAAAACCTAACGAGCGCCATGTCCTTCTTCAAAAGTCTTCCGAATCTATCATGTGCAATGTTATAAAAATATGTCGAATGCTGCTCACTTGCATCGAAGTTTTCCATGAGCCAGAGCAAGCAGGCACTCTGTGGATTTCATTCCTCGAGGGTAATAAAGGTTTGTGCTATGATCTCAATGGCCAACCTTTCGAAGAAATCCTCTATGGCTTCTACGCAAGATGCATGTTCTTACCATCACATAATATGTTGTGTTTGAGGAAGCGCTCTACATAGGGGTCTTCACATGGCGAACGAAGATATTTGGGCAAGTGCTCAACAACCTTACTTCGAGATTTGTGGCTACTCAGCAGTGAGCTTAAAAATAGTCACAATGCAATTTTGCAGGTGCCAGATAATGAGAGAAAAATCAGATACAAAAAGGCCCTAAATGCGATTAAAGACCACCTCGCCAGCCGTCAACCCGAAGACTATTTCAACCCATAAAGCTGTGTCAAGGGACAATACAAGCGAGGAGGGGGGAATGTTAGCAGCAAGCTAACTCAAATATCATTTTTCGGAGCTCTCATTGTAAAAACACTTATTATTTTCATTAATCGAGAATACTATAACTCCTATTTTACGGATAACCTTGTAATTGATGAGGTGAAGCTACAAGCTTCCAGATTGTATCAACCTATCATTACCTATCTTTAGTTAGAGCTCCCAGATTATTAGTTTTGACCACCAAAAACCTTGGCTAAGGTATAAAAGCCAATTTTTGTAAGTTATTACTAAGTTTTGGATAATGAAATACACAACGTGATCTAACACCGTTCACTTCTCTCCTTCTCTTGCTTCCTACTCCCTCTCCGGTTGTCACATTGCATTCGCATTTTGTTGCATTGCAACCACAGGTAAGAGCTCTACACATTGACATAAACACATCACAGTATTTCATAGTTTTTGCGTCGTTGACCTGCGGCCTAATTTCATCATAAGTAGAAATTTACACTTCAAAATAAAAAATTAAGCATAGACGGGGTATTGGGGCATCATTGCTAAGCATTTAGGTGCATTCTAGGTAAAAAACAACTAGGTCAAAAATCCACTGCTGTTAATAATTGCGATTTTGGCACTTGAGCTAAAGTGGAATTTGAGACCATAAGCATGTGTGGTTAGGTCTTATATGCATGTCCTAGAAGTTTCATTACGTTTGGATGTCATTTGATGGTGTAACATATGTGATTTTTTTGCTGATGAGCGATTGGCTTTTGGTGATTTCAGTCACTTGAGTATAGCTTCAGTTAGATGCGAGTTGTTTGTTGTTTTTCGAGGGATTAACAACATCTTGTAGCCTCTATACACTAGTCGAGTCAGCTTCGTCCCATGGATTGACAATTTAATCATGGTTCTCGCTAAATCTTCAATAAGATAGGAGTGAGGTTAGACACCCGTCCCACAGTATGTGTGTGTGTGGGTGTTCTCTCTCATCCCCCTAGCTTTAAGGCTCACCCCCTCCTTTGTAGGGATTTTGTTGACTTTTGGAACACAAGCACCTTAGTCAACAAGCACGACAAAGCACCTCAATCTTTGGTAGTTTTCCCACAAGCACCTCAATCATCTTAGTCATGAAGCACGACAATCACCTCAAGAATCTTAGTCAACAAGCACCTCAAGCATCTTAGTAACCAAGCATGACAAGCACCTCAACCTGGGCCGGGCTCCCACCTCAAGCACAACTCTAGTTTATCTAAGGTCAAAGGACATTTGACACTAACCTTTGGAGGTATTCAATGAATTTAACCCTAAATTTTTTAAGCTCCATTATCTAGCCTTTATCTTTGGCATACCATCTCTCATTTGGACCCCTTTACCATTGGCCCCGTATTGAGATAGATTTGTATGGACATGTCTTTATTCTAACCCTTGTTCCCGTTTATACTCCCACATTAAATAATTAGTTTAATATGAGAAAATCATTTGGGTTGGTTAGATATTGTCATAATAACTAATATCTAATTCTCCTAAATGATTTTCTCATGTTAAACTGATCATTTAATATGGGGAAGTACCGGGGAGAAAAAGCTAGAATATTGGTTAAGCTGGCAGACCGGCCACAGTAGGGATCCAAAGGAGGGAAAATAGGGATCCAAAGGGGGAGCCATCTCCAAAAGAGCAATGTGCAACAATGGGCTTAAAAGACCCTAAGGTTCAGCCCATGAAGACTTACAAAATTCTAAGGTTCCAAAATTCAAAGGTTGTGTCCAATCGTCAAAATCTTAGGAAATTGGATACTTTGTATGTGTCCCAAAAAGTCTTCACAACTCTGACATAGGAGGGGGCGAGCCCAGGATGTAGGGGATGAGAGAGAAACACACACACATACACCCACACACTCACAAGCTTCCTTTGTACACAAGGTGAAAGAAGGACACATGTCAGCTCCCTAGCTCAGATGCTTACAAGGTGTACTCAAATCCTATTGGATGGCCATGGAGGTGGACCAATGAGAATTAGGCTAGAGTAAATCTAGTTTAATCAATTTAAAAACACTTAATAAAAGAACCAATAAGAATGAATCTCTCCATAAGACGATTGGACAGTCTTCCAAGGGGTCCAATAGGAATCAGCAGCCCAATGGCTTGCCTGATTCCTATTGGCCAGGAGGCAAAGGGGTCCAATGAGAGTTTAGTTGCATTTATTAATTACTTAAAGCTCTCACAAAAGGGGAAAGGGGGACACATGTCAGAAGGCTATCACTTGTGCTCTTGAAATTCCATTGGCTAGGCCTGGGGAGGTCCAATGAGGTTTTAGCAAGAGCAAATAGCAAGAGGGGTCGACCAAGAGAGAGAGGGGGCTGATTTTTCAAAGGCAATTATCCACACATACTCACACAAGCTCATGTGTAGAGTAAGAAGACTCTCTCTCTCTCTTCTCAAGCTTTAATTGGAAAGCTTATCACCTACTCCAAGCTTGTGAGAAGGGAGGCCTACACCAACAACTCTTGGCTTTGTGATGCAAATCCAGCCAAGAGCCAAGCTTCAATGCATGCTCATCTCCTCTACCATGCCAATTACTAAGTTAATCTATGCTAATATGAGTGATTATGTGAGGAGATGTACATCTTTCTTGTAAGACTACTCCTTCTTCCTCTTCATCGTTTCTCATACCCCGCTAGCTCTCACCATCTTCGAAGGTGTGTGAGGTCTTGGGTTTGAGACCATGAGGGAATTGATGTTGTGTTTGATAAGTGTTTTGCTTAGTGATTGAAGTTTCCATCTTCATTGCACTAGCTAGTATTGAAGGAACACAAAGAATTGTATTGTAAAATGTCTCTCTTGATGGGAGAAACCATATTACAAATCCTTTTGGATGGGGGACCGGCTCCATGCAAATCCGGTCCTCAACTGTTGTCAATTCCTTAATTTCTCTCTCTTTGGAAGTATTGTTCATGCTATCTAACTAGGTGTTATGCTTTTTGTTGCTCTCTCCACCCGAGCACTCTTGTTATTCTCATTAGAAATCTATTCTAATGAAATGCTCACTATGTTCATGCTATTTTCTACTACACACAAGTTACTAGGCCATTAAATGTTACATTGGTATCAGAGCACAAGGTTTCTCTTTTCTTTCTGAAGAAGGGAGGTCCTCAAGCTAGCTATAAATGGTTGGTATTAATATTGCATGTGAGTACGTAGAATAGGGATGTTTCAGCCTTGCACTGCGCTTGCCTTTGTGTAGTTAACGGGGCATCACCGTCAAGAGCTATGGTCTTAATAGTGGAGTCCTACGGGGCTTGCCTACGTCTTAACCACTGTTGAGCTATTAGAAGCTTGATAGGAGCCGTTGTTGTTTTGGTGTTGAACGACCCTCTCTTCTATTCCTTGTAATTAATGGTATTTGACCCACGGGTACAATCGCTTGAGTGCTTTTTCTAAAGGGGTAAAGAGGAGTAGCAACTAGGGCTTGAAGTGCCAAAGTACACCTAAAAACTTTACACAGAATGGCTAACAATAGTAAAGAGAGTGAAATTAATGTTGATAACTTTGATTTTTCTAATGAGCAAGCTACTAATGATGCCCCGATGCTTGTTAACTATCTTGTTTCTGTTGGAATTAGGGTTGCAGAGAAACACACACAGCTTGGAGAAGAAGAAGGAAGCTCAAGGCACACAATAGAGAGTGTATTACTTAATGTGCAATGGAAAGATAGATAGCCCTAGAGTGATGAGCGTATATACAATGCTCGGGGGAAAAAACCTCCTAAAGAGGGAAAAAATGCCCCAGCGGTCCTAGTGTGTTCACACACATCACTACCACATGTATATGGTAACAAATCCCCCCTGGAGTGATGCGGTGAACGAGAGCTGGCACATGAGTAAAGGGAAGTGCCATGCCCTAAGGACATGATCAATCCACAAAGGGGAGTAAGCCCAAAGCTTGGCGGAAAGCTTCAAGCTTCTCACGAGACAATGCCTTTGTGAAAAGATCTGCAAGGTTGTCTTGTGTTGGCACATAAGCCAAGCTGATCTCTCCTGTTGAGAGCCTCTCCCTGACATAGTGGTAATGCACCTCAATGTGCTTTGTGCGAGCATAAAAATTGGGTTCCTCGCAATTGCCAATGTGCTCTGTCTGTCAGTGTAGATAGTGTTGGCAGTGTCCTGTCCAACACCCAAATCATCCATAAGGCGTCTGAGCCATACACACTCAATCGTAGCTGTGAAGACTGCCTTGTACTCAGCCTCACAACTCGAAGTGGCCACAGTAGGTTGCTTCTCGCTCAACCATGATATACATGAACTGCCAAGCATGAAACAAAAACCACTTGTGGACACTCTCGTGTCAAAACAACCATCCCAATCTAAGTCCAAAAAAACATGTAAGTCTGGCGGCAATGATCCCCCTTGGGATAAAACAAGCCAAGATGTAAAGTGCCACTAAGGTAGCGGAAACTCCTCTTGATAGCCTACCAATGCTTAGACCCTGGGCTATGCATAAATCTGCTAACCTGTGCGACTGCAAACTGAATATCCAGCCTCGTGTTGCATACATAAATGAGGCAGCCAACAGCAGTTTGGTAAAGAGTGACATCAGCAGAATCACCAGCGTCATGTAGATTGAACTTCAAACCTGTTTCGATGGGAATGGCAATAGGTTTGCAATCCTCAAGTCCAAACTTACATAGCAATGTCTCTACGTAACTTTTCTGACACAAGGCAATACCACCATCACACTGCTTAAACTGTATACCCAAGTAATGATGCAACAGCCCCAAATCTTTCATCTTGAAAGTAGCATTCAAATCAGCCTTAAATTCAGCAATATGTCTCTCATTTGGTCCAGTGATCAGCAAATCATCAACATAAAGAACCCCAATGAGAAGTACATCACCCTCACGCTTTACATACAAAGTGATTTCTATTGGACTGTTACGAAAGCCTTGTTTGACCAAATGAGTGTCAGCTTTCTCATACCAAGCATGAGGAGATTGCTTCAACCCATACAAAGCCTTGTTACATTTGCACACTTTGTCCACTTGTCCTTTTATGACAAAACCGCGAGGCTACGTTACATAAACTTCCTCAAATATGTCACCACAAGAAAGCAGTAACAATGTCTAATTGATGTACATCCCAACCAAAATGAGATGCCAATGCACATAGAAAACACACAGTAGTCATACGACAAGTGGGAGAAAAAGTCTCTTCATAATCTATGCCTTTTTGTTGTGCATAACCCTTTGCAACAAGTTGAGCCTTATGGTGATCGATCTCACCACCCGGCTTGCGTTTCAACTTGTAAACCCACTTCGTACCAATGGCCTTTTTTCCAGGAGGCAAATCACATAAAGTCCATGTGTCATTTTCTATAAGTGCATCATATTCTGATTGCATGGTAGCCATCCAATTTTCCGAATTCTGTGCTTCATCAAGATCTAGAGGCTCCTCAACATCATGTAAACTAGACACATCCAAAGCATAACAATCTGATGCATAAGATGCATGGCGAGAGCCTGAACGAGTACGACTAGACAAAGGTGCATCCAATTTACTGTCACGCAAAGTGTGCACCAGCCATTTTGGCATACCTCTAGCCTGCTCATTTTCAGCCCTTTCCTCATCAAGTACATCATGTACATCTGCATCAGTAATAGGCTGATCTAGAACATTTTCAGAAACCCCCATAGGTTGTACATTTGCCTCATTGGAACTTACGTTCGTATTTCCACCACTGAAAAGAGGCAACAAAGTGTCATAAATGTCCTGTGAGCTTACATTAATGTCTCTAGTACATGACAGCAAGGGCTGAACAAAGTGTCATAAATGTCCTGTGAGCTTACATTACTATCTCTAGTACATGACAGCTTACATTACTGTCTCTAGTACATGACAGCAAGGGCTGAACAGAATCTTCCACAAACACTACATCCTGTGAAACCAGAATACGTTTTGTTTGTGGATGATACAACCTGTAACCTTTGCTTTCAGCACTATAACCAACTAAAATACATTTGACAGCCTTATCATCCAATTTTCTGCGCTACACTTGTGGCACCAAAGCATATGCCAAACAGCCAAAAACACACATATGCTCAATAGAAGGCTTTCTATCATGCCATGCTTCATATGGAGTAATAGACTGCAAAGCTTTTGTAGGACACCTGTTTAGTACATAAGTAGCACACATGATGACCTCAAGCCAAAACGAATGCGGCAAAGCTTGACTTTTGACCATAGATCGTGCCATTTCCTTCAGTGACCTGTTTTTCCTCTCAGCAACACCATTTTGCTGAGGTGTATAAGGCACTGTACATTGGTGTTTTATCCCACGACTAGCCAGAAATGCATTAAATTCATGAGACATATACTCCCCCCCTCGATCGGAACGGAGTGTGCCCATAGTACATTTCGAGACATTTTCAGCCATAGCCAGAAATTGTTTGAAGCACATAAAAACTTCGGACTTCGCTTTAAGCGGAAATACCCATGCATGCCTGGAGTAATCATCAATAAAAGTCACGAAGTACAGGTAATTCCCCAAGGAGGGAGTTTGCATGGGCCCACAAACATCACTACGCACAATCTGCAACCTGCATGCGGCCCGAATTGAACCATCCTTTGGAAACTTAGAACACTGCATCTTACCCAAAATACAGCCTTCATAAACATGTTTGACAGGTGCTTCAAGAGGCAGCAAAGAAGCAACCATATCATATTTCTGCAAACGTAGCAAACTGGCAAAATTCAGATGACCAAAACGTGCATGCCAAATTTTTTCATCTGAAATAGCCCTCGAATCTGCAACAGCATTTGCAAAATTTTTTCCACACTTGTCATACAAAGTGAGCTTATACATCCCACGACACAAAAGCCTAGATGCAACAATTTCATCACCAAAACTGAGATCCTGAACTGCACATCTGTCATCCACAAATTTGACTACAAGTCCAAGTCTAGCAAGTGCGGATACAGACAAGAGATTCTTCTTGATCTCAGGTACATAAAGTGCATCAACAAGTGTGGAAGAACTGCCATTAGCAGTAGTAAGCACAATCTTTCCAACTCCCTAAACTGGATAAGAGGCATTGCTGGCACAAGTGACAGAATTCCCATGAGGGACAGACTCGAGAGAGGTAAACAATTCATGATGTGAGGTAATGTTCTTTGTAGCACCACTGTCGAAATACCACACATGTGAATCTGCAGCAACTGACAAGCATGCATCATGGATAGCAGGATTGTAAGTGCACTCTGCACTAAAAGCCCATTCTGCATCAACATCAGCATCACAGTCTCCTTTCACAGAAGACTCAACAATGGCTGCATTTGTAGTGGAACCAGCATTTTCAGTGGAACCACCCTCTTTCTTCTTAGCCTCTTTGGCCTTCAACTTAGGACACGACTTGATCAAGTGATCATTAGCTTTACAATAATGGCAACACATCTTCTTTTTGACCTTATCACCAGAATTTCCAGACGAAGTGCTGCCAACAGAAGCATTAGGAACAGTATTTTTGCCACTGGCAGCAGAACCATAAGAAGTGGCTACATTGTTGCTACCACCCTTTCTTTGAGAAGCAATAAAAGCCTGTTCAACTGCACGCTGTCTAGTCCTGTTTTTTCTGGAAACTGACTCTTGCAACAACAATGGGCATAATGCATCAAACTGGACAACTTCAGGATTTCCTTGGGTCATAAGTCTCCAAGTACTAGCAAAAGTATGGTAAGAATCTGGTAAGGCATCAAGAACAGTCTGCACAAGGGAACTATCCAAAATGACTTCACCTGTAGAAATAAGCTGCTCATTGATATCC
This sequence comes from Adiantum capillus-veneris, assembly GCF_014529385.1. Lineage (NCBI taxonomy): Eukaryota > Viridiplantae > Streptophyta > Polypodiopsida > Polypodiales > Pteridaceae > Adiantum > Adiantum capillus-veneris. The sequence continues at coordinate 180,008,773 of NC_140931.1, forward strand.
TTGACACTAGCAAGGAAAGTGTCCATATCATCTTCCTCATGCATAATCTTCGACTCCAGCTCTTTACGCAGCAAAGCAATTTTAGCCTCATTGCGACTTGCATAAAGACCAGCTAGAATATCCAAGCCTATTTTGCAAATTTCGTTGAACGGATGTGAGGAACAATGGTGCACTTCACAGACAACGCAATCAATGCATGAGCCTGCGCATCCTTAACATCCCAATGAGCTTGTTCTGCCGTATGAAAAACAACTCTAACAGCAGCAATCCTTGCACTAAGACCTGCAACATCCTCAACATCGCCTACATCCTAGAGCCAGGACATACATCAATGCCCTGCACAATGTTCCAGACACCCTTTGACACAAGAACATGTTGCATCATATAAGCCCACATAGGGTAGTTGTCCCCATCCAACCTGTCCTCAGTAGCAAACATCTTGAACACATCTGTGTTGTTGTTGTCAACCATGGTAAATGTTGCACCTGATGTGAAAACTGCCCGAAATTAGGAGAAACGGAGCGAGAACAACCTGTGCTATATAGCACAAACCGTAGAAGACTATAAGGCACTTGTTATGCAAAAAATGGCACTGACAAAAATTTTGCACAAAATGACGAAATAGTTTGTGTAGTACTGTAGTGGAAACGGAGGCCGAAATGAGCCCAAATCAAAATGTTAACCTGCGAACGCTCACCAAAGCTCACTGAAATCGGAGAAAGTGAGCCGGCGTGTATTGGAGAAGCTGCTGACGACTAAGCCCGGGAGGACGCAACTTGCTCTGATACCAATTGTTGGAATCAGGGTTGCAGAGAAACACACACAACTTGGAGAAGATGAAGGAATCTCAAGGCACACAATAGAGAGTGTATTACTTAATGTGCAATGGAAACATAGATAGCCCTAGAGTGATGGGCGTATATACAATGCTCGGGGGAAAAAACCTCCTAAAGAGGGAAAAAAGGCCCCGGCCGTCCTAGTGTGTTCACACACATCACTACCACATGTATATGGTAACAGTTTCCAGTCTTCAACAAGCCATGGGCAATCCATCCCTCCAAAGTGAAGTGCAAGGGCAGCTTCGTGCTCATAAGATCCTCCAAGCTTCCCACCATGACAAGAGAGCACCTAGGAAGCCTCCTTGCGAGACTTCCAAAAGAGGCCTCTCTCCGATTCGAAAAGAAGAAGAGGATCGATATGAAGGGCTCAAAAATTTTCTTCTTGATGATGTATCTCCTTCCCAAAGGAGAATTCAAGAGACTCCACCGAAGGAATGAGAAATAAGTGAGTCTCTTGCCACCTCAACGGAGATGGCTCCACAAAGACGGCGGGCTAAACGCTCTCCATCACCTCCAAAACAGAGAAGACCATCGCCGCACAGTTATCCACACCATAATTCAAAGAGGGATGACAAAAGGCAAGAGAAGAACAAGGCGAGAAGGAGAACACCCTCTTCTCCATCTTCTTCATCCTCTTCCTCTGATGAAAGTGATGGTGAAGACAAAGAAGATCAAGGCGAGAAAAAGGCGAGAAATAGGTCACCCTCTTCTCCATCTTCCTCAAATTCTTCACCTTCTAAAGAAAGTGATGCTGCAACCTTTGAACCATCAAAAAGAAGAGGCCATAGGAAATCCTATGACGCGTGGAAGAGGTCATCCAAGCTCAAGAAGTTCAAAGAGGGAGGGAAGAGCATCTCTTTCCTTACCTACAATGGCACCTTTGGTGCTACGGACAAAGTCTTGGCCTTTATCCAACAGTTCCATGCGGGGTTTGGAGATGAGGGCTTCACGGAATCCTCTAAGCTACACCATGTAGCTATGCACTTTCAAAAGTCCACCACACAATGGTGGTCTAGCCTATGAGCCAACGTTGAAGCTCCACAAACATGGAAAGCTTTAAGAGCTTCCATTATGAAGCAATTTTTGGCCACCGATGCCAAAGACAAAGTACTCACCGAATGGCAAAGCTTGAAGCTCTCTCCCTATGAAACCATTCACGGATATGTAGACAAGTTTTGGGACTTACAACTCAGAACCAATGTCTCCAAAAAGTTGGATTTTGGAGAGCAAAATTTACAATTTTGTGCGGGCTTAACTGAAGAAATGGCGGAGTATGTCAACTCCCAAAGGCCACGCACCATATCGGCGGTTATACACCATACTATGGTGGCTTATCGAATCAATTTCCAAACGGGGGCTAAAAGAAATTCTAAGCCCATGGAAAACAAGGTTTCCAATGAGCCTAAGGGGAAGGAAAATGTCCAAAAGTCTCCTAAGGGCAACTCCAACAAAGCTAAAGAGAAGGGAGTTTACAAAGGTAAAAACAAACTCTCTCCTGAAGAAGTTGAGCGTTATTGATTGCAAGGATAACCGCTGTTTCAAGTGTAGAAAGCAAGGGCATGCGTACCGCGCTTGTCCCCAAAATAACACCCGCCATGAGCCTCCTAGAGCTACCTTGGTTGAAATCCAAGAGGAGGAAACTCACCACAAAGGATCTCCTCTATACCATGCTTGGGGAAAGGTATGAGAACATGAAGCTTTTATTCTCTTTGACCCTAGTTCTACTCACAATTTTATATCCACAGAGTTGGCCACCAAGCTAGGCATACAAGCTTGTTACGCCATAAGCCGCACATTGCGGTCCTGCGGTCTTGCGGATGTCTGGACATTGCGGATTAGGAGTCATGCGGCTTTGGGACAGTTCTTTAGGGGATATCATGGGACAGGATGGTGTTTTGCACCGTTCTCAATCTGTGCTGGAGCAGTGGTTGCATATGGGGGGCATACCAGTCTTTGGGGATATCTCTAATATTCATGTCATCAATATATTTTCCCTCTTGCGCTGTGTGTTTGGTTGCATATCAATGAAGAAGATGGTGTTCTGTTTCTGTGACTTGTCTTCTATTATGCCTTCATGTGTTTTGATGATCATATAATGTAAGGCAGTGTGAGGGTATTCATTCTCGTAATGCTTATTGCTCCTCTGCGGGAAATAGACATTACATCTGGCGCCCACGATGCGCGATGGGCGACCTACTGTGAACATGCATGTGCACTAGGTCGTAGGGTCCTCTTGACCCTGTGGTTCCAATTGTGGGGAGACGTTGGAGGAGAGGCAGTTCGGATGAATTCATTTTTTCTACACTGCAGGCTCAGGAACATGTGTCTCCATCGCCAAGTCCGATGCGTGGTAGGCGTATTCGGCGTGCACGGTGTACTCCACTTTAGTCAATCGTGTCCTCCTGCCGTGCATTCACCCTCACCCACTCATGTTGCTCCACCACCATCTCCGGTAAGCGGTCCTAGGGTTTCACCATCATTGTCCCCATCTCCTAGTGTTCGATATCTTTTTCCCAGAGGAGGTACAATTGGGCAAGGGACGATGGCACAACCAATGGCGGGTGGTCAAATCAAGTATAGCCATTTTTGAGGTCTTTCAAAGGAAGACCTTGATGCACATTGGTGACAATTTAATAAAGTGCATGGATTAAATCATCCTGGAGTGGTGGTTCCTCTTCATCAACAATCAGTGTTTGAATCTACACTTTCAAGGAAACCTGCCAAATGGCTGTCAAAATACCCTGATGATCACTTTCAGATGTATGTCAAAGGGTCCAGAGCGTTCTTGCAATGGTTCAGAACGGAAAAGACGGTCCCTCAACATTTGGAAAAGCTTTGGATGCTACGTCAAAAGTCGTTGCCAGTGGAGGATTATGCTGCAAAATTCTGGATGCTTTTGCAGCGGGTACCTCAGGCACAATGGCCAGCAGCCAGGGTGTTGAATGATTATTTTCTACGCGGACTTAATAAGGATCTCAGATATGGTATGGCAACAGTGGATAAGGTAACCACTTCACTGGATAATGTAATTGCAAGGGTTTTTGTAACAGGAGAAGCTTTAAAGGATACAGAATCCCCAAAGAAATCAAAGAAAGAAGATCAAAATAAATCTCATTGTAAGTCTCAGGGAAGTGACACTGATAGTTCGGAGTCGGAGACTGCAGACTTAGATTCCTCAAACTCAGGCACCAACGATTCATGGAAAGAATCGGAGGAGGCACCTTAGAGAAAATCCCAGCGTCAAGGGAAAGGTGCTCCATCGTTATCAGCAAAATCTTCTGTGTTGGTTAAAAGTCTGAAGGAACTGTGGTGTACTCAGTGCAGAAATTTGGGACATGCCGCTCAATAGTGTGTAATGAATCAGAAATGGTGTGCGATTTGCACGGACAACTCTCATAATACAGTGGAATTTTATTTCAATGGTCGGGGTTGTAGGAGTTGGGATTCTTCTACATGGCACCCACCACAGTCAGGGCACGGACAAGAGCCTGCTGTGGCGATGGCTCGTGCTCATACATCAGAGGCACCCTTTCAAAGACAAGCAGGTGGACGGGGTCAAGGAGGGGGTCGCCGTCGTGGAAGAGGTGGCCAAGATCCTAATCGACCCAAGACTTGCCTTTTCTGTTTGGGAGATGGGCACTGGCAGTCCAAGTGTTCAGAGGCCGTGGAATATGATCAGAAGAAACAAGAACGTGCTACTAGAAATCAGCCGAGTGGGGCTATGGTTCAGATTGAAGGATTGGTGGAGTCAGACCGATTGGTTTCACTACTTGCACATTTTGGAAAAAATATGGTTCCAACAACCGATGTTAAGCTTTTGGATTAGGCGACTCAAGAAGATGTACAAAAAAAGATGCCACAGTCAGTACCACCATTGCAATCATCAGGACCATTGACCTCTAGTTTGGAAACAAAAGAGGGGGAAGTCAGAAACAAGGTTGATACTAGGGAAGTGGATAATTGGGATTCAGTTTGGAAAGATATTATCGATTCACCATTACAGTACCTTTGGATTCATTACTGAAATTGGTTCCGAATTTATATAATGCCCTTCTAAGTCAGAAGTCCAAATAAATGATGGAAGTTGACATTGCAGTAGCTAAGGGTGAGGGATGGAATTGGCCTATTTAATTTGAGAGTAGCGGAAATTAATGAGAGTACTTTTAAGAAATGACTTTGTGAGCATACCGGGTGAACGTAATTGAAGATAAAAAAATAATCAAAGCAATTAGTTAACTTGGCATGAACAATACTTTTGCAAGAGAGAGAATTTAGAGAACATGACAACAGTTGAGGACCGGATTTATGTGGAGCCGGTCCCCCCTCAAATAGGCATTTTTATTATGATTTCTCCCATTAAGAGAGACTTGTTACAATACAATGTTTGTGTTCCTTGTGACCTAGGTGATGCAACGAAGATGGAAAGATTCATGCATCACAAACATAACATAAACTTGAAGAAAGATTTAACTATCCCAAGCCTCAGTCCCAATACCTCAAACACCTTCGAAGGTGGAGAGAGCTAGCAGGGAATGAGGGTAGGGAAGAGGAAGAAGAAACATTGCGTAGGAGAAAGAATTAGTTCCTCACCTATCATAACTCTTGTTGCTAGCATACATAATAGCATAGTAATGAAGAAGAAGGAGATGGCAAGCTTAAGCATTGAAGCATGGCTCTTGGTTGGATTTGCACTCCATATCCAAGAGTATTGGTGTAGGCTCTCAACCTCTACTTGCTTGGATAAGGAGAGGGAGATCTTGCACTTTGCATAGCACACAATGAGAGTGTTTGTGAGTGTGTGTGGGTGAATATACCCCCTAATCAACCCCCTATCTTGCTTGGGTCAACCCCCCCTGTAGCTCATGCTTGAAGCTCATTGGACCCCTCCAGGCCTGCCAATCATAACCAGGAGGCATTACAAGCAGCAAGAGTAGCCTTGAGACAAGTGTCTCCATTTCCCCTTTGAGAGAGAGATGGCTAGATAAATGCTAAATCAATTAATTAAATCTCCTAAATTATTATTGGACCCCTTGGGTGGCCAACCAATAGGCTTCAGGCACACCATGAGGGCAACATGAGGAGGAACTTGACAAGTGTCCCTTTTGCTTTCTTTGTACCATGCATGCCTTGTGTGAGTGCGTGGGTGTTCTCTTTCATCCCCCTCATTTAGGGCTCGCCCCCTCCTTGTAGGGATTGAATATTTGACTTTTTGACAGCTAAAGCCCCTCATGCATAGGCTCAGTTCCCACCACAAGCTTGGCTCTTAAGCACTTTAAGCTTGGGTTGGGTTCTCACCTCAAGTGCAACCCTAGCATCTCAAGCATGTCAATCACCTCAAGCATCTCAATCATTGATCACCTCAAGCATCTCAAGCACCTCAATCATCAAGCACCTCAAGCACCTTAGTCATCAAGCATGACAAGCAAGACAAGCACCTCGAGCTGGGTCAGGTTCCCACGCCTCAAGCTCAGCCCTAGCTTACCTAAGGTTAAAGGACTTTTACACACATTATTGGAGGTCTTCAATGAAGCTAACCCTAAGGTCTTATGATCCATTTGTTAGCCTTGCTCTTTGATAGACCATCTCTCATTTGGGCCCCTTTACCATTGGCCCAGTGTTGAGACAGATCTATAAGCACATGTCTATATCTTAACACTTGTTCCTGTTCATTCTCCCACATTAAGTGATCAATTTAATATGAGAAAATCATTTGGGTTGGTTAGATATTAGATATTAGATTTTATGACATTACCTCTCTCTTGAAATCATAGTCATCCTCGACTATGAGGTAGAAGAGATAAAGCCTTAGTCATTAGTCAATTTTACTTAGCGGGTAGAGGATCCCTTTTTATCCTTCGACATCTTTCCAAGATGGATGACTAATCCAATTGGTGCTTGGGAGACATAGCTGCCGCAAGCATGTCTGCTCTTTAGTCCATTTCATTCTCCCAAAGTAGAGTGGCAAATTCTACTTGGTGTTTGAGAGACGTCGTCATCACAAACATGATTCTAAGCATGCATACTAGTTAAATTTGTGCACAATTAAAAAGAGGACTAGTCTTATAAGACAAAAACATGAGTCATTTAAAAGAAATTTGTACATTTGCTTACTCTAATGTAGCATTGTAAGCATTGACAAGGTTCATACTATCCTTAAGCTGTATTCCTTGCATCCATCTAGCAGCTTCAAAAGGATAATTTTTGAACTTAATAAGATATCATCGGATAATCTTACCATGTTGTAGTACCTTGTCTTCATGCCAAAGGATAGCTTCAGGTTGTAGCACCTCTTCTTGGTCTTCAACTTCGGGAGGGTCTTCAATAATTGGTTTAGTTGGTGTCTCTCCTTTGTAGGGCTTAAGTAGGCTTACATGAAAGGCATTGTGTATGAGCCAATGGTTGGGAAAGTTGAGTTGATAAGCCATCTCATTGATGGGCTTCAAGATTTGGAAAGGACCATAATATCTTTTTGCTAGTTTAGCATAATACTTTTGATGGCCCGTAGGATTTTTGCCCGTCGTTTTCCTTAATCGAGCCTTAGGAAACTTGAGTAAGACCCAATCATTTTCTTTGAACATTAAGGCTCTTTTGTGCTTATCAGCTAGTAGCTTTTCACCTTTGTTGAGAGATGGATATAGCCTCCTTAATCTTTTCAAAAGATTCTTGTAGGTCACGGCTATACTCATCGGCAGCGAAGATCTTCCCATGTACTTTGAGTAGCAAGGGACTTTTAGATCTTCCCTCAATGATCTCAAATGGTGCTTTTCCCGTAGAAGTATCTACACTATTATTGTAGGCATACTCTACAAGAGGTAAGTACTTTTCCCATTGTGAGCGTTGATCTACTTCAGTAACATAAGACTTGAGTAGATCGAGTATCGTAAGATTGGCTATCTCACTTTGGCCATCCGTTTGTGGGTGATAGGTCGAAGAGAAATTCAATATTGTTCCTAGATTTTCAAAGAGACCTTTCCAAAATTACTGGTCATTCTAGGATCTCTATCTAGCACGATGGATGTGGGTAATCCATGGTGCTTGAAAATATGAGATATGAAGAGAGTTTCCATTTGATGTACCTTAATAGTCTTTTTGACATGAATAAAATGTGCTTGCTTGCTAAACCTGTCGACTATTATCCATATTCCTGTATTCCCATGGATAGACTTGGGTAATCCAAAGATGAAATCCATGGATATACTCTCCCATGGTGAATTTGGGATAGGCAATGGCTGGAGTAATCCAGGTTGCTTCCCTCTATCATACTTGGTCTTTTGGCATACTACACATTTTGAAACATACTCTTGTATGTCCACTTTCATGGTAGGCCAATAGAAGTACGTCTCTACTCCTCGGAGAGTAGGTTGAATATCTCTATGCCTTGCATATGGAGGAGCATGGGATTCATACATAACTTTCTCACAAAGGGAATGGGTAACACATAGCCTATTTCCGTGGAGAAGATAACCATCCTTAAAGGTGAATGGTTCCTCTTTCCTCCCCAAAGCAAGGGCTAACATTATGTCTCTAAAGTCAGGGTCAGTAGCATACTCATATATCATAGAGGATAGATCATTGTGAGTAGCTATAGAAACCGCATTAACTTTTGGTCGTCGTGAAAGTGCATCGGCCACTTGATTGTGCTTACCAGCTACAGTGAGCAATATGGAAATTAAATTGCAAAAGAAAATTTTCCCACCTCATTTGTTTGTCGGAAAGCTTGGTTTGCGTCATGAAATACTTGAGACTTTGGTGGTTGGTTCGTAGGATAAATGGAGTCCCCAATAGGTAGTGCTTCCATGTGTCTAGGGCATGTAGAACAGCTAAAATCTCTTTCTCATAAATTCCCAAGAGTCGTTCATCAGTATTGAACCTTCGGCTCTCATATGCTATGGCATGCCCTTCTTGAAGCAAAACTACTCCAAGGAAATCACCACAAGCATCACATTGGACCTCAAATGGCTTTGAGAGATCTGGAAGCACGAGGACTGGTTGGGAAGTAAGCTTCTCTTTGAGCTTATCAAAAGCATTTTGATCCTTGGCAGTCCATACATATTTAACGTTCTTCTTAGTTAAGTTGTGTAGTACTGGTCCTGCTACTTGAGAGAATTTTGCTATGAAGCGTCTATAGTATGCGCACATACCAATAAAGCTTCTTAGCTCATGTAGATTTCTTGGTTTAGGCCATGATTTTATTACCTCTAACTTTGATGGATCCATACGGATACCATCGTGAGAGATAATATGACCTAGGTATTGAATCTCTTGAAGGAAGAATTCGCTTTTCTTTTGGTTGAGAGAAAGCTTGTTCTCCCTCAATGCTTGAAACATCACTTGGATATGTTGCTTATGTTCCTCCAAAGACTTGGAGTAGATGATGATCTCATCAAAGAACACTCCAGTGAATTTGCGGTATGGTCTAAAAATTTTCTCCATCAAACGATTGAACGTAGCTGCTGCATTAGTCAAGCCAAAAGGCATGACTAGATATTCATAAAGACCAAACGTTGTGCAAACGCGGTCTTTAAGATATCTTCATCCACTATCCTTATTTGATGATAGCCACTCTTAAGGTCAATCCTACTGAAGTAGGTAGAGCCTTGTAGCTTATCAAACAGATCTTCTACCAGAGGCACGTGCAATCTGTTTTTGATAGTGATATGGTTTAGTGCTCGATAGTCTACACACATACGGTATGTACCATCTTTCTTTTGCACTAAAAGGACAGGAGAACAAAAGGGAGAGGAACTAGGCCTCACCATCCCTTTCTACCAATTCCTGTACTTGCCTCATGATCTCCTCTTGTTGAGCTTGTGAGACTCGATAAGGAGGTTTGTTAGGCGGTGAGCTTCCTAGAAGGAGCTCAATGTGATGGTCATCATCCCCTCGTGTTGGAGGTAAGTCCATAGGGATAGCATCAATGAACACATCTTGGAATCCTTTTAGAAAATTAGACAAGTCTAACTCTTCTTGATTCCTACCATTTACATTTGATGAAACATTAGTATCTTTTAGAGACTCTTTGACAAAAATCATGTACGCAGAAACTGAGCTCTTCATTGACTTATCAAAAGCAAGAGGATTTACAAGTGGAATAGTGTGACCATGCTCAATAGCATCTATATACATGTTCTTTCCCCTATAGGTGAAGTAGATTCTCCTTTTAGGGAACTTCATGTTGGCAGCCATGCAATCAAACCATGGCGCCCCTGGGATAGCATCCTCATGTAGAGAGGAGAGATGAAGAAGTCTTCTTTGTCGACATAGCTTTGGACATGAAGCCTCAACTTCCCAATCAAGGGAGTAACAGAGGCTTGTTGTCCCTTGAAAGTTGCGTCAGCCATTACCATACCTCCCATCTCAAAAGCTTGAATGCCCAACTTGGTGTCCAACTCCATTGATATGAAGTTCAGAGTAGAGCCGAGTTCAAACAAGCTGAAGGCATCATGCTCTCTTACCTTTCCCCATGCATAGGAAAGTGATGATCCTTTGCAATGAGCATCCTCTTTTGGAGCTTTGATAGTGGAAGCCCTAGGAGTCTCATTGTGAGTATTCTTCTTGGGGCAAGAACGATAGCCATGTCCTTGCTCCCCACACTTGAAACACTTATGGTCCTTGCAAAAAGCTTCAAGCTCTTTAGGAGAGAGTTTGTTTTTACCTTTGTAAACTCCCTTCTCCTTGGACCGATTTTTGTTGTTGTTGGAAGTGACTTGGAAAGTATTTTGAACATTGGTTTTCCCCTTTGCATCATTTTTGTCTTTGTTCCATGGGCTTGACATTACGTCTAGCCCCTTGATGGAAATTGATGCGTGAAGCAACCATGGTATGATGGATTGCTTTGGTAATAGTACCAGGTCGTTGAGAGTTGATGTATTCGGCCATCTCTTCAGGTAATCCCGCACAGAATTGCTGCCTTTGCTTGGCAAAGTCTATCTTTTGAAAGACAGTAGCCTTGAGATGTAAATCCCAAAACTTGTCTACGTACTTGTGGATAGACTCATGAGAGAGAAGCTTCAAGCTGCGCCATTCAGTAAGCACTTTATCTTTTGCATCGCTTGCAAGGAATTGTTTCATTATGGAAACTCGTAGAGTTCTCCATGTCTTTGGGGCTTCACCATTGCCACGAAGGCTAGCCCACCATTGACGAGCTGATTTTTGTAATTGCATAGCTACATGGCGTAGCTTGGAGGACTCTGTGAAACCCTCGTCTCCAAAGGCCGCATCAAATTTTTGGATGAAGGCCTACACTTTGTCGGTAGCACCAAAGGTGCCATCATAGGTGAGAAAAGAGATACTCTTTCCTCCCTCCTTGTATTGTCTAGGAGAATAGCCATAACTTTCATCGGAAGAGGAGGAAGGTGAAGAAGAAGGAGAAGAGGGTGACCTCTTCCTAGCCCTTTTCTTCCTTTGTTTCCTCTCTTGCCTTTCAGAGTGATGAGGAGAAGGACTATGTGTTGATCTTTTTCTCTTGGGAGGAGTGGGCGATCGTCTAGACCACCGTCTTCGTGGAGCCACATCTTCAGAGGAACTTAAACTTTCATTGCTTTCTTGCTCTTTGGATTCCTCCTCTCGAATGGGAGAGAGTCTTCTTTTGGGGGTCTCTTCAAGAGGCCTCCTAAGCTCTCTCTCCTCTTGGAGAGGAAGGAAAATTCCATAAGCACGAAGTTTTTGAGTAACTTCGGCTTGCAAAGAAGGGTTGCCCATAGCTTGCTGCAACCTAGTGATGAGATAATTCACAAACATGGGAGCATCATCATTAGCACCTTCATGTGCAAAATCAAAGCTATCAATGTTCATTCTACTCTCTTGATTATTGTCAGCCAATGTTAACAAAATTTATGTATGTACTTAGTGTATGCTTTGGCAATTCAAAACCATATTTGCCACTCCTCTTAGCCTTTGAATTGGCTCTTAAGTATCTACACCCACGGCTCGAAGTGGTTAATTATAGAGAGTAGATGAGTAGGTCTAGCATAGCAGAGTTGCCAAGGGCTAGCTCCTTTTTGACTTCTTATGGCTCAATAATGGTAAAGCCGTAGGCAAGTCTAAAAAGACTCCATTATTAAGTCCAAAGCTCCCAAGGTGTGCACCATCCCCCACATAGTGGGCTCAACAAAACCGATAATAGATCCTAGTTCCACTTACCCTAATATAATTAACAACATCAACCATTTATAGGCTACTTAAGGACCTCTCTTCTTAAGCAAGAAAAGAGAAACCAAATGCTCTGATACCAATGTAATGGAATTGGTCTATTTAATTTGAGCGTAGCGGGAATTAATGAGAATACTTTTGAGAAATGACTTTGTGAGAATACCGGGTGAATATAGTTAAAGATAGCAACATAATCATAGCAATTAGTTAACTTGGCATGAACAATACTTTTTCAAGAGAGAGAATTTAGAGAACATGACAACAGTGTAGGACCGGATTTATGTGGAGCCGGTCCCCCCTCCGATAGGCATTTGTATTATGATTTCTCCCATTAAGAGAGACTTGTTACAATACAATGTTTGTGTTCCTTGTGACCTAGGTGATGCAATGAAGATGGAAAGCTTCATGCATCACAAACATAGCATAAAATTGAAGAAATATTTAACTATCCCAAGCCTCAGTCCCAAGACCTCAAACACCTTCGAAGGTGGAGAGAGCTAGGAGGGAATGAGGGTAGGGAAGAGGAAGAAGAAACATTTCGTAGGAGAAATAATTAGTTCCTCACCTATCATAACTCTTGTTTCTAGCATACATAATAGCATAGTAATGAAGAAGAAGGAGATGGCAAGCTTAAGCATTGAAGCATGGCTCTTGGTTGGATTTGCACTCCATATCCAAGAGTGTTGGTGTAGGCTCTCAACCTCTACTTTCTTGGAGAATGAGAGGGAGGTCCTGCACTTTCCATAGCACACAATGAGAGTGTTTGTGAGTGTGTGTGGGTGATTATACCCCCTAATCAACCCCCTAGCTTGCTTGGGTCAACCCCCCCTTGTAGCTCATGCTTGAAGCTCATTGGACCCCTCCAGGCCTAGCCAATCATAAGCAGGAGGCATTACAAGCAGCAAGGGTATCCTTGAGACAAGTGTCCCCCTTTCCCCTTTGAGAGAGAGGGCTAGATAAATGCTAAATCAATTAATTAAATCTTCTAAATTATTATTGGACCCCTTGGGTGACCAACCAATAGGTTTCAGTCACACGATGAGGGCAACATGAGGAGGAACTTGACAAGTATCCCTTGTGCTTTCTTTGTACCATGCATGCCTTGTGTGAGTGTGTGGGTGTTCTCTCTCATCCCCCTCATGTAGGGCTCGCCCCCTCCTTGTAGGGATTGAATATTTGACTTTTTGATAGCTCAATCCCCTCATGCATAGTCCTAGTTCCCACCACAAGCTTGGATCTTAAGCACTTTAAGCTTGGGTTGGGTTCTCACCTCAAGTGCAACCCTAGCATCTCAATCATGTCAATCACCTCAAGCATCTCAATCATTAAGCACCTAAAGCATCTCAAGAACCTCAATCATCAAGCACCTTAGTCATCAATCATGACAAGCAGGACAAGCACCTCGAGCTGGGTTGGGTTCCCGTGCCTGAAGCTCAGTCCTAGCTTACCTAAGGTCAAAGGACTTTTACACACATTATTGGAGGTCTTCAGTGAAGCTAACCCTAAGGTCTTATGCTCCATTTTATAGACTTTCTCTTTGATATACCATCTCTCATTTGGGCCCCTTCACCATTGGCCCCGTGTTGAGAGAGATCTATAAGCACATGTCTATATCTTAACACTTGTTCTCGTTTATTCTCTCACATTAAGTGATCAATTTAATATGAGAAAATCATTTGGGCTGGTTAGATATTAGATATTTGATTTTATGACAAGTTATTGGGAACCTACACCATTTGTAGTTCTCATGGCAGATCAGAGAAGAGTACAGCCAGTAGGATTACTCTGAAGCATTGTCCTGGATGTAGCTGGCTTGTCTTTTGCTATTTCCTTAGTAGTCTTAAATATTGAGGATCACAGTCAGGATTATCATATTATTTTGGGAAGACCATGGTTACATCAAGCCAGGGTAAAGCATAATTGGGAGACAATTATGCTTACAGTTAAAAAGGGTCGGAGGAAAGTTCGAGTGATGTTGCGAACATGCAGGCAACCAGTTCAGGCAGCATGGCCTATGATACCAGAGACAGTAAATATGGTGGAAGAATTAGAAGAGGATGAAGAGGAGCAATTCTTGAAGGCTAACCCGGATTTAGTTTCTTTATATCTGGCAACCATTTCTATGATTTCGGAGGGGAAATCTTTAGGGGTTTCAGGAATTTCACCTGAGAGAGGGGAGCAACAAAAAGTTTTGCCTAGTCCCGAATCATTGGAGGAAATTATTAAGCAAGAACGTGCATTTGAAGCACAAATGGGAAAAGTTACAAGGGTGAAGGAAGATGAATTGGAGAAGGTCTTTCTAGGGGAGCAAGCGGAGTCTCAACCCATTTATATTAATAAACAACTTGAGGCAAGTTTCCAAGGAGACTTGATTAATTTGTTGATAGAATTTAAGGATGTTTTCGCATGGGAGTATGTGGATATGAAAGGATTGGATGCAAAGTTTTATCACCATACGATTAATCTAAAACCAGATGCGGTGCCAGTGAAGCAGCATTTATATAGGATGAATCCGAATGTAGCAAAGCAGGTTAAGGTGGAAATTGATCGTCTCTTGCAGGTGTGTTTAACTACCCCTATTGATAATCTCGAGTGGATTTCTCCATTGTGGTGGTACCAAAGAAAAACAAGTAAATTTGCATTTGTGTGGATTATTGGAAGCTGAATGTAGCTACTGTTCTGGACCCTTTTTCTCTTCCATTTTTGGATTCTATTTTGGATGATGTGGCAGGGTAGGACATGTATACTTTTCTGGATGGGTTCAGTGGATATAACCAAATTCGAATGGCGTTGCGTGATCAGCCTAAAATAGCTTTTATTACAGCATGGGGCGTTTTTGCATGTACGGTAATGTGGTTCGGATTAAGGAATGCGCCCTCAACTTTTCAAAGGGATATGTTCAGATTTTACGCGAGTTTTTCTAGATGATCTCAGTGTTTTTAGAGCGCAATTAGAGCATTTGAAGAAATTGCGGTTATGTTTTATGAAATGTCGAGAGGTGAAATTTAGTTTAAATCATCTAAAAGGTGCATTTGCAGTTCGAAGTAGGAGGTTATTGGGTCATATAATCTCTAAGGATGGCATTTCCGTGGATCTGGATAAAATAGCCGCAATTATGGAAGCGCCTCTGCTGGTGGATTGAAATAGTGTCAAGTATTTTTGGGCCAATCTCATTGGCATGGGAGGCATTTGAGGTTTGTTGCGCATTTGGCAATCCATATTAATCAGGTAGCGCATGCCAAAGTTTTTGAATGGACACAAGAATGTGATCTGGCTTTTCGGAGATTAAAAATTATATTGTCCAAAGCTCCGATTATGATCCCTCTGAATTGGGGTCAGGATTTTCATGTATTTGTGAATGCTTTTGACCAGGCCATTGGCAGTGTGTTGATGCAGGAACAAATTCAAGGGTGGTTTTGACCTATCTATTATGCCAGCAGAAGATTATCATCCACAAAATAGAATTATTCAATAATAGAAAGAGAATGTTTAGGGATGATTTATTCAATGAAAAAGTTACGTCACTATTTGCTGGGCCGGCGGTTTTTCTTTCATGTGGATCATTTGTCTCTTCTATACCTAGTGCGCCAATAGAATTTGACAGGAATATTGGCTCGATGGGTGCTTTTGTTACAAGAATTTGATTTTGAGGTGATACATCATCCAGGAGCTCAGGAAGTGGTTATCGATTACCTTCTAGGCTAGATTCAGGTGAGTCGCCGATGGGGGTGGCTGATGAATTTCCGGATGTGTCTCTTTTTTAACAGGAGCTATTGCGGATGATCTTACAGTTATGCAACAACCTAGGATGATCCCCAACATTCCATGGACTTGGTATAAGGAGATGTTTTATTTTCTCGACAGTGGAGAATTGCCTTCGTTCTTGTCCAATCATCAAAGAAAACGGATGGCTATTAGAAGCAGGAATTTTGAGATTGTCATGGGGAAGCTGTATTATTGCATGGTTGCGGAGGTCTTGCTTAGATATGTTCTACCACAACAACAAGGATCTGTTCTGGAGGAAGTCCATACCGTCATTGTAGGGGGCCACTTTGCAGCATTGATCACGGCCAGGAAAGTTCTACAATCAAGATTATGTTGGCCTACATTGTTTCAAGATGCGAGAATCTTTGTACAACAGTGTGATGTGTGTCAGCGGTTGGGACAACCTACTAAAATGTCGAGAATGCCTTTGCAGCCAGTATTGCCTTTGGAGCCTTTCCAAAAATGGGGATTGGATTTTATTGGACCTTTTAAACTAGTTTCAGCTCACACTAGTAATAGGTATATTTTGCACATGGATTATGAGATTAAATGGGTGGAAGCATGCCTTTGAAACATAATACTGCGGTTTCTGTTTGCTGAGTGCTTATATAAGGATGTTTTTTCTATCGAGCTGGTTAGTGATCGGGGTAGCCATTTCTTAAATAAGGTGATGGAGAGAATGCTACTATCTTACTTTGTATTGCGCATAGGAAATCTTCTTCTTATTACCCTCAGGAAAATGTGCAGGTGGAATCAACTAATAAGCAATTGGTTCGTATTTTTACAAAATTAGTGAATATGCATAGAACGGATCGGGATGTGAAACTTCCTTCCGCATGGGAATTTAACATTTGCGAGTTTTTCATTTCAAGTTTTTTTTGACAATTTTAGCAATCTTTAGAGTTTTTTTAACCAAATATGTGTCATAGCATAAAGTATCTATTTAATGTAATTTTCAATCATCATAAGACTCCAAATATGTGTGGTAGACGGAGAGAGAAAGTATAAACTCTAGAGAGATAGTATTTATGCGCGTTACCATTGGAAGAAGAGATCATAAATCCTTGAGAGAGAGAGAGAGAGTGACTTCTCTTCTAGAGAGAGAAAGTAAAATCATAGAGTTGTATATCACTACGCAGAGAGAGAGAGAGAGAGAGAGAGAGAGAGAGAGAGATAGAGAGAGACCGAGAGGGCATAACGACGTGAAAATGTAAACAAATAAAATCACCATTTCACAACTCATGCCATTAGAGTCAAATATGCTTGCAGCGCATGTGATCAGAGTCAAATAATCCACAGCATATAAACATGCGATAAAGTAAAAAATCATGCAAAATAGAGACAACACTATTTTCAGAGTTAAATAAGCCACAGCATATATAAATGTGATGAAGTCAAAAATCATACCAGATAGAGACAATACTATTTTTCCCAAGCTTGAGCTTTTTGAAACAACGTAAGTTTGAGGATGTAAGTACATTCGCTAAACTACCACAGGATAAGATTAAAATTAGAGTACAAAAAAGGATAGTCGCCATAAATGTAATGGTCACTCTAAAAGGCAAGTAATTTTCTCCCAAATATCTTGCAAGTTGCTTCATGTCTTTTGCTTGAAATCTGAAATCCTTTGCTGCATAAACAGTGTTTTTTCAAGATAAATAATCACAAGTGTAATAAACCAAAATAAATATAGATACACACTTTAATATCATAGATCAATATTCTAGTTGAGTGAAAGATGCATACCAAACCAGCTGTAATTAAATGGAGAGAGAAATCCTCCTTGGTTGTCCAAGAATAAAAGCGATGTCCATTGGTGAGAGGGTTGGCTAATGAATAATCATGCGCTCCTTAGGTTCAAGTCCGAGCACTTTTGTGTACACATAGTACATATGTTTGCATGCCAAAAAAGATTTTTTGGTATTCTCTCGCTTTTGAAAATCCGGACACGTGCATGTTGGACTCTGTTTTATATGAATCTCATAACTATTTTCAGTGAGAACTCGGAAAACTACATGCTCTTGAGACCTTTTCACTTCATCCAAAAATATCATTGTCATACTATTACATGCTTCCAATTTCTTCATGGCCTCTTTAGAGATTCCATGCCTCCACTTTTTCTTCCTCGAGCTGCCACCACCTTCTTTGCAGTCGCCAGCAAGAGGTTGTGGATTTACCATTGAATTCTTTGTCCGAAATCCACTCTGATGCAGTGTGGCAAGTTCCTGTGTGGAGATATATGTCCCTCTTGCTACTGGCCAAACACATGGAGCAGGAAGTAAATCTTTGACTTGTCTTTTGATTGATTGAGTATGCAAAATATCATGATTACCAAACCATAACCATCTCTCAATTGTTTTACCCTTGAACATTCTTTCGGACCATATACATGGATCAACAAGACCAATTGAGCGACTATGCAAGATATTGTCACAATTTTTTCACCCTACTATTCCAAAACATTTTCTTTGACTTTGAATGGGCATTCTCCTGAGGGCCCACTGAGTGCGTGGCACATCACTCTCAAACACATTATTTCTTTGAGATGACAAAGGTGTGGTTGTTTCTTTTTTAGATCCAATATCATCATCATTGTCACTAATTTGCAGTGGAATGTTAGAAATACCTGGTCCTTGGGTATCAAACTTGATTTTTTTGGGTGGACCGCGATGGTTTCGTTGCTTAGATTCCATGACATATTCCGGCCAATGGGAGCTACTTGTTCCTGTTCTGCCCCTCTTTTTGCGTTGTGTTGTTTCTTTGTCTCCATGCAAAATTTCTTGCACATACATGGGAGTCCCTGCAACAGCCTCGTGTAATAGATGGGCCATGTTGGTTGGAGTTGGAGTTTGTTGAGATTCAACTTGAGAAAGCAAGGTCTCCATTGTGGGACCCGTTCCTATATAACACCCAGTAGTATATCCCAAACGCTTTGCACATTGAATATATGAGTTTATAACATCTGTTACACATGCATCATACAAGGATATTTTTCTCTTTCCACCTTCACCTACTAACCAACTGGGATGTACACTTTCTGATAAATTAACATTGGGAATTTGTGCCCGCTCCCACGGACTTAGATCACCCTATGAAATTCAAAAAAACATGAATTAAAATTTATAAATTTCATGTATGAAAAGCTTATAAATTTTTCTAAAAATATAAATTTTCATAAAGGTACTTACATCTGTTCCAATTCCTCCCTAGTGTGAAATTTGTTGCTCCCACCATTTAAACCATCTGCTCACTCTTATGATGCTCTCTGTAGATAAATGCTCTCTCCACCATTTTTTAATTGAAAGTGCCTTTTGAGATGCAAGCATAATGGTCTTACAAGCTCTCCATTCCTCACACATATCAATGTGTTGATTTGTTAGATGTTGAGGTATCCACTTTTTAGAATATTTGTGGAGACTCTGCTCCCAATGAATTAGGCATGACCGTTCACGTCCCTCCATGATATTATCTAGCCCGCCATTGAAGACTATTCGAATACCATTCCAATTTGCACCAGTCTCATCAGACATAAAACCTGCAAAGTCAGTTGCACCATGTCCGTACTTTTCCATTGTTGAATTAAGGTTCTCCCAAAAAATAACTTGATTCTTTGCATCCTCCTCTTTAGTTTCACATATAGAAATTATTTGTAGTGATCGTATGCTGCAAGATATTCAACATAAACATTTTCACATATCTTCTTTTATTTAATGATAAAAAAATACGAGATATTTAAATACTTAAAGATTACCTTGGATCATAAACTGAGCATGACATTGTTGCCCATCCATCTATTCTATGGGTAAAATCAAAATGTACCCACACATTTCTTAAGTCACCAGTTTCAGTTATTTTCATCCGGTTCACTATATCAATCCCAGAACCTGGTCCTTTAGTGGACATTTTAAATAGGAAGCACTTGTCATCCTCTTCACCCTGTCCAAGAAATCTACTCCCATGGAAAAAAGGAAACATGCACTTTTTTTGAAGCAATAAAATATTATCATATCCATCCCCAATAACAACACCTTGACTCTTCCTCTCCTTTGAAACAATTGAAGAAAACCTACACGATGCATCACAAGAAAGCTAAATTTATAATAGTTAAAAAATTAACAAATTCAAGGAACAAAATTGAGTTTCTCTTACCCTTTGGTTTGAGCCAGTGGCATCATTTCTTCCAAAAAATCATTGAATTGTACATCGGATGTAACTTCAGCTTCCTCACCAATCAAGGAGTGAAGCACAAGTTGTTGAGCCACCAACATTTGAATTTTTCTTGGGCCACCCTTTTCTATTTTTAGTACTGCACCTACCAGTTTCCGCACTCTTGAAATAGCAGCCCTAGAGGTTCCTACACCAACACTAGAATGGTAACCTAACAGGACATAAAAGTGTCCTTTCAGGGTTTTGGGAAAATTTTTCAAAACCATATTAGATCCACTCATTTTGAAAAATCCTTTCATGAGCTTATAGTTCAATAACTACTACATATGGAAAAAATGAGAAACTTGTAATTTTTCTCATCCCTTGGTCACTACAAGCCTCCAAAGTTGATGTACCAGTGCATTTTGCCCAAAGCCGCAATTTCTTACAGTTGATTGCATATAAATAAGAGTGGGGGATTTTGTAGGACATGAGATAAAATGCCCCATTAACTTCAATGGGTTGGTGACCAAAACATATGGTTGATTTTACCTCACTAACTTTTTTTTGGGCAAAAAAAATATGTTTAAAAAAGTTACATTTTTTCCATTATGCGGACCTATCATCAAAGTTTCTATAGTCACACTCAATACAGATACTATATACATGTTTTCTTAGTTCCCTTTGGGCCTTTAGATTCAAAAGGAGCCATGGAGCATGTCAAAAGGATAATGGATCTCTTACAATTGGAACCTTGGGGGCAATGATAAAGTGCTAAATACAACAAACATGAAAAAACTGGGTTTAGCATTATGACCTCTAGAAACCCATAGAAACTACTCAATATCTAGCCAAGTTTGTAGTCTATGATTAGATATGGTTACTACCTACAAAATACACACAATTGGCCTAAGAAACTAGCAATATTGAGAAAGTTATACTTGCTACTCTAAAATGTATCGTATTCTTCAGCAATCAAAAAACTCAACCATCATCATATACTATGCTATATATCATATTAGGTCCCCCAAAACTCAATGAAGATTATCTTTATGTTATATATTACACTTACACAATCAAAATTGAATTTGGATATCAAGAAAGCCCCCAAAAAAATCATAAAAGTGCTAATTTTGGCCAAAAAACAGGATTATGCAATTCTTGTAAATTGGTCATAACTTTCAATTTTAACACTTATCTCTCCCTACAAGCATCAAAACATGTTGAGAACTATGAAGGCCTAACCTCTAGCCAAACTTAACAGGACATAAAAGTGTCCAAGGACATAAAAGTGTCCTGTTACCATTCTAGTGTTAAATTAACATTATGACAATGTTTACCAACATGTATTGCCAGTCGCGACATTGTACCATCTCTAGGCAAAACATAATAGATTTTGCAGGGACAAGAAGCAACACAAGTAACAACCTTCTGACAATAATGACAAGTTATTGTTGTATTCTCTTCCATTGCAAGGTAGTCCTTTTTTACCTGTCTGTCCAAATATCCATGAAAATCTCTACTATTAAATTCTTGTTCCTTAATATAATGAGGACACGTTGAATAATTGCACTGCATGCATCCCAAACAGTGGCTTAGACGAATTGTGCATGCTATTTCCATGGTTATCACAGATGGGCGAGTCCACAAGTGACCATCAAAGAGTTGTTCCATCCTTGTCATTCGTTTTGTTTTATCCTGAGTCGCAGGTAACTCAAAACACAAATTTCCATCATAATGTTGTGGAAGTTCAGCAACTTGCAAAGGAGCTCCATATAATGTTAACATATCATTTAAGTTTTTTTCCCCTGGATTTTGTTGAATCCAAATGACGATTGACTGAGTTTTGAGCTCTCCTATATCATCACCACTACTTTCAACATGCACAATGCTTAAAACATCTTTAGATATCTCTTTGTCATTTCCTTTCTCATTGTCAAATACCTGTATAAATGTGTCTGAATGAAGCAGCTCAAACAAGCTCGAAAAAGATCCATCTATTAAGAAATGCTGATGAACTTTGATATCCCACTATGGTTGCAGTAAGACTTTTGTTAGGCCACAATCCCTTTCAATAAGAGCAGATAGTGACTGAAAATGGCAAGATGGAGGCAGCAAACTCTGCAAATAGTAAGCACTAAGCAACAATGAGTTTCCCTTCAACTGAATGTCGCGGTTGACTATCTGATCACCAACCTTCCAATTTATTGTTACTTTCATGTTGGACATATTATCTCAAGCAAAAGATTACAGGATGGAGATGCGAGAAGACTGTGGTGGATTAAGTGAAGGTGGTGAAGGTTAACGAAAGTTAAAGATAAAGTGAAGGTTAATGAAAGATGTGAAGGTTAATGAAGTGAAATATTGGTAGGTAGACGAAAAGACAGCTGCATAAGATCTTGTGACGGCTCAAAGAATAATGAAAATCATAATTGAAGAAGTGCATTTAATATATGACGGTTGTGAATGTATGTGCAGTGGAATATGTCATCAAATTTGAGGGGCCATTTTATTTCTAAATGGTGGTTCAAGCACTGCATTTAATGCAGTCTAATAGTGTGTGTGTGAGTGTTTTTGGTAGTCCATCTTTCCATTTTATATATATGTGTGTGAGTGTTTTTGGTAGTGTTTGTATATATATTTTTTAGTTAAGTTATATACATTATTGTGTGTGTATAAATGATTTTGTGGGTGTGTGTAAAAAACGTAGCATTTTTTTAAGTTAAGATATATATAATTATCTCTAGAGAGTGTATGCATGACTGTACACATAGTTTTTCCATCTTGTGTTTGCATGTGAGTGTAAACAACGTAGCATTTTTTTAAGTTAAGATATATATAATTATCTCTAGAGAGTATATGTATGATTGTGCACATAGTTTTTCCATCTTGTGTCTGCGTGTGTGTGTGTATATAACTTAACTTTAAGAATGCTACGTTTTTTATACACACAAACACATACAATCATTTTTTTTAATATATGGCTGTGTGTGTGTGTGTGTGTGTGTGTGTAAAAAACGTAGTATTTTTTTAGTAAAATTATATATGAATCCATTTTGTGTATATCTTTGTGTGTGTATATATATATATATAAATGAATGTGTGTGTGTGAGTGCTTATACCACAATATCATTTTTTGTAATATATGGTGTGTGTGAAAAAAGTAGTTAGTTGAGATGAAAGTGGAGTGAAGTTTAAGTGGAGTTTTAATTGAGATGAAAGTGGAGTGAAGTGAAAGTGGAGTTTTTCTGTGAAGAAGGAGATGAAAGTGGAGTGAAGTGAAAGTGGAGTTTTGCTGTGAAGAAGAAGGAGTAAAAGAAGACAAGGTACTGTGTGTGTGTGTGTGTAGATTTTCTACTCACGTGTGTATGTGTGTGTGTGTGTGTGTGAATGTGTGTGTGTGTGTGTGTGTGTGTGTGTGTGTGTGTGTGTGTGTACTTACCTACGCACGCTCACCCGATCCACCAGTTGAGCTCCATTAGGAGCTCCCCCATGCCTTGAAAGGCATGGGGGAGCTCCTAATGGACCTCCTCCGGTGGATCGGGCGAGCGTGCGCAGGTAAGCGCACACACACACACACACACACACACACACACACACACACACACACACACACACAGTGATACACACTTGCATTCACACACATCATAACACTTGCACACATAGCACAAACACACACACATTACACTTGCATACACACACATATATAAACACTTGCATTCACAACATCAACACACTTGCATACACACACATACACAATATAAACACTTGCATTCACAACATCAACACACTTGCATACATAGCACAAACACACACACAATCATGCATACAAACACACACATATTACACTTGCATTCACACAAACACACACACAATCATGCATACAAACACACACATATTACACTTGCATTCACACAAACACACACACAATCATGCATACAAACACACACATATTACACTTGCATTCACACAAACACACACACAATCATGCATACATCCACACACACACACACACATATAAATACTTGCATTCACACACATCAACACACTTGCATACAAGACACCATGCATACACACATACTACACACACTTACAGTAACAATTACAATGATGTAAGAGCAGGTCGTTGTAGAGAAGAGGTATACAAATGTCAAAGTGGATTTGTATTTTTCCTTGCCATGAGCAAGTTGAGAATGGTTTTTTTTTTAATTTGCATTTTACGTCGTTATACTGCTGAAATTTAGAAGTTTATTGTTAAGTATGGAGCCTGATTTACCCTTGTAATTTTCTGTGGTAAAAGCGCACATTTGTAAGGCCCCCATTATGAGGAAAAGCCATCGTGCGTGAAGGAAAATCACTCACTGGAAACCAAAATTTTCACGGACAAGAATCAGGGGCAACTTTAGAGGCCTCGGGGGCGGAGGCCCCTGAGATTTTTTTTTTTTGCCGGAATATTTCTTTTCGCCGGAATATTATGGCCGGACGGCGGCCGGAAAGTGGTTGGAAAACAACCAGTCGGTTGGCCGGTGGCCGGTAGTCAATGACCGATGGCCGGTGGTCGGAAGTCAATGGCCAGTGGCCGATGGTCGGAAGTCAATGGCCAGTGGCCGGTGGCCGAATTCAATGGCCGGTGGCCGAATTCAAAAGCGGGCTTGTCTTCTCAAGGGCGGCCACACATGGGCGGATTGGAGGGTGCGATTTGGACTTATTCGCACAAGGGTGGCTACACATGGTTGTCTCTCATAAGAGAGGGCAGCCCTTTTGGCCTATAAAAGGAGGCCATTTCTACACACATTTCATAGTGTGAAGTTAATGCAACAAGGTGAGTGTGAGGTGGTGAGAGTGAAGCAAGGCGGGAGCTCTATCAAGGGTTTAATCTTTTTGTAAACTACTTCTTCTTTTGAAGTGCTAAAGACATTGAGTGGCTGCTTTTTCGTGGACATAGCCCACATTGGGTGAACCACGTATATCGTGTGTACTCTCTCTCTCTCTCTCTACTCTATAATCTCTTGTGTGTGAAATCTATCTCTCTCCATTAAGTAATCTACTCAA
This sequence comes from Adiantum capillus-veneris, assembly GCF_014529385.1. Classification (NCBI taxonomy): domain Eukaryota; kingdom Viridiplantae; phylum Streptophyta; class Polypodiopsida; order Polypodiales; family Pteridaceae; genus Adiantum; species Adiantum capillus-veneris. The sequence continues at coordinate 180,033,726 of NC_140931.1, forward strand.
AAATCTATTTAGCTACGTCTTATTTCCTAACAACTGGTATCAGAGGAAGGTTTGCTCGTAGCTAAATTATCTCAAGGAGAGGATTCCTTGAATTGAGTGGGAGTTATGGCGGAGGAAGGGAAGCTCAAGATTGAGAAGTTCAACGGCAAAAACTACCAACATTGGAAGATGCAGATTGAAGACTATCTCTACCAGAAGGACCTCTATTTGCCACTAGGCGGTCTTGCGAAGAAGCCCGCAACAATGGCAGATGAAGCATGGATTGTCCTTGATCGAAAGGCACTGGTAACAATCCGGTTAAGCGTGGCATCAACGGTGGCCTTCAATGTTTCGGAGATGAAGACCACGAAGGACTTGATGAAATCACTTGACGACTTCTACGAGAAACCATTGGCATCCAATAAGGTATTTCTTATGAAGTGCTTGTTCAATCTAAAGATGGCAGAGAATGGTTCAATTGCAGAACACCTAAATGACTTTAACACAAACATTAGTCAACTTCGATCAGTGAAAATCAATTTCGATGACGAAGTGCGAGCTCTCCTTATACTATCATCTCTACCGGATAGTTGGGACAGCCTTGTGATGGCTGTAACTAATTCTATCTCTGGCACAAATACTCTTAAGTTTGATGATGTTGTGGGTGTTCTCCTAAGCGAGGAAATGCGAAGGAGAAGCACAGGAGAATCATCAAGTGCTGCACTATCAGTGGAAACAAGAGGAAGGCCTAAGGAGAGGTTCAAAAACCAAAAGGGTCGTGATAGCTCAAGGCGGAGCAAGTCACGCACAAAGTCAGTTCTTGAATGTTGGAACTGCGGCAAGAAGGGCCACATCAAGAAGGATTGTTGGTCCAAGAAGAAGAAGGAGACAGAGTCTCAAGACAACAAGCCAACATCGGAGGCCAATGTGGTAGGTAAAGTAAAGCAAGATGCTCTAATTCTCTCATTAGACAATGTGTCTAATTCCTGGATAGTAGATTCCGGGGCTTCATTCCATGCGACACCACACAAGCAACATTTCCAAGACTACACCAAAGGTAATTTTGGGTATGTATACTTGGGAGATGATGAAGCTTGTGAGATTGTCGGCAAAGGTACAGTTTCTGTCAAAACTGCTAACGGAAATGAATGGAAGCTTAAAGATGTTAGGCATGTTCCTTATCTTCGCAAAAATTTGATCTCTACAGGACAATTGGACGATGAAGGTCACAACATTGCATTCGGAAACAAACGGTGGAAGATCTCAAAGGGATCTTTGGTGGTTGCCAAGGGAGAAAAAGTCGGTACACTTTACTTGTGTACTGTTGGCACGCAACCTTCAGCTTGTGCAGCAACTACGGAAGTTGACAGTGCGGTGTGGCACTACCGACTTGGGCATATGTGTGCCAAAGGAATGCAAATCCTTCAAACAAAGAAGCTTCTACCAAGTTTGAAAGAAGTGGACTTAGAGTTCTGTGAAGATTGTGTTTATGGTAAACAAAAGAGGGTAAAATTTCAAAAATTAGGAAATGAAAGAAAAAATAAAAAACTTGAGTTGGTTCATTCTGATGTTTGGGGTCCTGCAAGTACACCATCACTTGGTGGCTCATTGTATTATGTAACATTCATAGACGATGCGACTAGAAAAACATGGGTTTATGTCATGAAGAATAAATCCGATGTATTTTCCATATTTCAAAGGTGGAAAGCCTTTGTGGAGAATGAAACAGGTACCAAGGTTAAATGCCTCATATCCGACAATGGAGGCGAATATTGCAGCCAAGATTTTGAAAGCTTTTGTGCTAGCAATGGCATTCGGAGGCAAAGGAAAACCCCAAGGACGCCTCAACAAAATGGGATTTCAGAAAGGATGAACAGGACAATCATGGAACGAGCACGAAGCATGCGGCTACATGCAGGCCTACCGCTTGAGCTTTGGGCGGAAGCTGTAAGTACGTCTGTGTACTTAATCAATCGGTCACCCTCAACGGCATTGGATGGGGGAGTTCCAGAAAAGGCATGGACAGGTAAACCGGTGAATTATGCATTTCTCAAAGTGTTTGGGTGTGAGGCTTTCATGCACATAGATAGAAGCCTAAGATCAAAGCTAGATGCAAAGTCCAAAAAGTGTTTCTTCATTGGCTATGGAGAAGGAGACTTTGGGTATCGCCTATGGAATCCTGAAGATGGTAAAATCTTACGTAGTAGGGATGTAATTTTTAATGAACAAAATATGTACAAAGATTACTTGGAAAGAAAAAAAACAAAAGAAACAGGTGATGAGTACATGGAGCTTGAGGACGGTGAAGACTCAAGGACTGCAAATGGTGAAAATGTGCAACAACGTCAACCAAATGAGGAGCCTCAACCTATTCCCCGAAGATCTACAAGAGCAAGTAGACCTCCAGAAAGGTTTGTTCCTTCCTTCAACCATCTCTTGATCTCAGATTCTGGAGAGCCGGAATCATACGAAGAAGCTATGCAACATGAATCCAAAGAAGAATGGACGAAGAGCATGCAAGTGGAGATGGACTCACTACATTGCAACCAAACATGGGAGTTGGTTGAGTTGCCTAAAGGTAAGCGGGCACTTCAAAACAAATGGGTGTACAAGCTGAAGGAAGAAGAAGGTGGGAAGAAAAGGTACAAGTCTAGGCTTGTGGTAAAAGGTTTTTCTCAAAAGAAAGGTATTGACTTCAATGAAATATTTTCTCTTGTTGTAAAAATGAACTCAATTAGGCTTGTCTTAAGCCTTGTCGCTACTCATGATCTAAATCTCGAGCAAATGGATGTAAATACGGCATTCCCTCACGGTGACTTAGAGGAGGAAATCTACATGCTTCAACCAAAGCGGTATGAAGTAAAAGGTAATGAGAAAATGGTTTGCAGATTAAAGAAGAGCTTGTATGGTTTAAAGCAAGCATCAAGACAATGGTACTTGAAGTTTGATCGATGGATGTTGGATCATGGATTCACAAGATGCAACTCGGATCACTGCGTCTACACGAAGAATTTGGGAGATGGGAAATTCATCATCCTAATGTTGTATGTTGATGACATGTTGATTGCAAGTGCTAACATGCAGGACATCAAAGACCTAAAAGAGGAGCTGTCCAAATCTTTTTCAATGAAAGATTTAGGTGCTGCAAAGAGGATACTTGGTATGAAAATATCAAGGGACAGGACGAAGAAGACAATAAATCTATCTCAAGAAGATTACATCAAGAAGGTACTAGAAAAATTTGCAATGCAAAATGCAAAACCAGTTTCTACACCTTTGGCTGGTCATTTTAAACTAACGAAGGATATGTGTCCAAAGACACAAGAGGAGATAGCCTATATGTCTAAAGTTCCATATGCTGCAGCGGTAGGTTCTCTAATGTATGCTATGGTCTGGACAAGGCCAGACATTGCACATGCAGTGGGAGTTGTGAGTAGGTTCATGGACAACCCAGGTAAAGAGCATTGGCAAGCTCTGAAGTGGATACTTAGGTATCTAAAAGGGACAACAACAAATGCTTTGTATTTTGGAGGAACTGATATTTTTCTAGAAGGGTATGCTGATGCAGATATGGCAGGTGACAAAGATACTCGAAGGAGCACTACTGGCTATGTGTTTACGGTTGGAGGCACAGCAGTAAGCTGGGCTTCAAAGCTGCAGAAAGTGGTTTCACTTTCTACCACGGAAGCAGAGTATGTAGCAATGACGGAGGCAAGCAAAGAAATTCTGTGGCTTCACAGATTCTTAGAAGAGCTTGGATTCAAACAAGACAATTGTGTCTTGTATAGTGATAGCCAAAGCGCTATCCATCTTGCAAAGAACTCAGCCTTTCATTCAAGGACAAAGCACATTGAGGTGAGATATCACTTCATACGCACTCTTTTGGAAGAGGGACAGCTAAAGCTAGGAAAGGGGCACACAAGTGAAAATCTTGCAGACATGTTTACAAAGGTGGTCAACAAGGAGAAGTTGAGCTTTTGCTCATCTTCAATCGGCATTCAAGGATAAGAAGCCAGACTGGAAAGCAGTCACAGGTTTGGTTTGGAGATCAGTCTCCAAGTGGGAGATTGTTAAGTATGGAGCCTGATTTACCCTTGTAATTTTCTGTGGTAAAAGTGTACATTTGTAAGGCCCCCATTATGAGGAGAAGCCATTGTGCGTGAAGGAAAATCACTCACTAGAAACCAAAATTTTCACGGACAAGAATCAGGGGCAACTTTAGAGGCGGCCGGAAAGTGGTCGGACGGACGGCGGCCGGAAAGTGGTCGGAAAACAACCGATTGGTTGGCCGATGGCCGATGGCCAGTGGTCGGAAGTCAATGGCCGGTGGCCGGTGGTCGGAAGTCAATGGCCGGTGGCCGAATTCAATGGCCGGTGGCCGAGTTCAAAAGAGAACTTGTCTTCTCAAGGGCGGCCACACACGGACGGATTGGAGGGTCCGATTTGGACTTATTCGCACAAGGGCGGCTACACATGGCTGTCTCTCATAAGAGAGGGCAGCCCTTTTGGCCTATAAAAGGAGGCCATTTCTACACACATTTCATAGTGTGAAGTTAATGCAACAAGGTGAGTGTGAGGTGGTGAGAGTGAAGCAAGGCGGGAGCTCTATCAAGGGTTTAATCTTTTTGTAAACTACTTCTTCTTTTGAAGTGCTAAAGCCATTAAGTGGCCGCTTTCCCGTGGACGTAGCCCACATTGGGTGAACCACGTATATCGTGTGTACTCTCTCTCTCTCTCTCTCTCTCTCTACTCTATAATCTCTTGTGTGTGAAATCTATCTCTCTCCATTAAGTAATCTACTCAAAAATCTATTTATCTACGTCTTATTTCCTTACATTTATATTTGTATTGTCATTGCTAAGAAGATTTTTGTTGTTTGTGGTTGATAGATTATGGCTCGTACACCATCTAAATGTGGCAGGACAGGTATCTCTCAAAGTAAGTTCAAATACATTAAGCTATTTGTGTTCTTTTTATTTGTCTCCACATACTCACTAAACTAGTTGTGTTCTTATTGTTTTTTGCTTGTAGGAGTAGGATACACATTAAGGTCTGGCACTACAGGGCATAGGGCCAATGCACGATCTTCCATTGCTTCTTTCAATGTCCGTCGAAAGGAGGATATTTTGGGTGATGTGCATGAAGAAGAGGATATATTGAGTGATGTGCATGAAGAAGAGGTGTTCATAGATATTCATGCTACACAAGGTGAATTGGTAGCTCACATCCTGTCCTGAAGCAACAATAATTGTTGCTAAACCTCCCGATCATCCAACAGTATTTGGAAAGGATTTTCATGGTCGAATATTGGAGGAGATTGTAGAGGGTTTTATTGTAAAGAGAGGTGGGGAACCTCCTCGCATTCCTCTTTGCAGATTGATGGAAAATGAAGCCATTAGAGCGGTGGGTCGAGGCACTGATGGCTTGGTGAAAAGGTTTGAGATGTCTGGATACAGTGTGCTTGGAGCTCCATTTCTTGTGTCATTTAAGAAGCCAGGCCATGATCAACATTATGTTTCTGACTTAGACAAAGATGAATGGGGGCCTATTTGGCGAGAAATAAGCGATGATTTTGATCATTCCCTTCCCCTTGAGTGGGAAGACTTAAGGGGAAAAAAATTTATCGTTTGGGATGGTAATCACCGTTTGAAAACTTGGATGCGCTTAATAAAAACACTTAAGTGATTTCTTTTTTGTTTATTGTAAAGTTTACTTGTATTACTCTATGCTTTCTAATTTTCTTTTTTGTTGTTGTAGAATTTTCAATGATAAAGTGGAGACATTGTTCTGTCAAGTGTCAATTTGTCTATGTTGATAGAAGTGCAGAGGGGGAGCTTATGCTAGCTTTGCGCTCTCAAAATGAGTAGGAACATTTGTTGTTTTGAAAGTTATTGCTATTACTTTTTCGATGTCATTCTCTTGCCATTTAATTTAAGATATTGTGGTTTAGGATTGGTAGAACCACTATGAGCACAAATTTTGGGCAGGAGATCTTCTTGTTCCAAAAACTGGCTGTGGCAAGCAAAGATTCTTTAATGAAAGACTTTCCCCGAGATTGGGTTCAATGGATAGAGGTAGAGCTTGCTTGTGAGAAGAAGGCATCTAAAGGGAGTTGGTATAACGCGCCTGCTCTTTTATTAGCAATGCTCATATGGAAGGTATATTTTTTTGCCTTAAAGTACACTTTTTATGTAATTTCTAAATCTTGACATTATTTTGTAAAATCTTACTTTTTTTTTCATTTGCTCTACAAAAGGAAGACTTTGATTTGTCTCTTATCAAAGAGATGCAAGAGATCAATGATCCCTCGATTTCACTGCCAGAAAAGGAAATGGTTGCTCGAGGAAGAGTAGAAAAAATATTCAAAGAAAGAGCTTATAAGGTAAACACTTACTCTTCTTACCGTTCATGTTTGAATTTCTACAAAATTGTAAGTTGACATGTCATTTGAATTTGATTTATTTGATTGAAAAATTGATTTGATTTGATTTCGTGCTACTGCAACATAGATGTTGGCAATTGCCAACCCCGCCAATGGCCAGGGGTTCTTCTCTTTGTTATTTAACTTCAATTGGATAAGAGAAAAGGATCAAGTGGGCCTTACAAGAGACAAGGTCCACTCTTTGGCAACTTCTAAAATATCACCAGAGAGGTAATAATTTTTGGATAAAAAATACACATGAAATCATCAAATGAATCAATGCATTTATGGCTTGTTTATTGTTTGATCTATAGGAGAAAGGAAATATTGCACTCTTTGATGCATTTCCGTGTAGATGATGTTACTTCTGAGCATTATATTAGTGCAATGAAATTTAGAATGTACTTGCGTAAAGAGTGGTATTGGGGAAGTATCTTGAAGCAATGCTTTAGGATCAAAGGGAAAATGATTGAAGAAATGCCGGAGGGCTTTGAAGCATGGTTTCATCACCAATTGAGGGACCACATTGATAAAGATTTTGTGGAGCTTTGGAGTAAGCTCAACACAACACAGTCAGATGAAAAATTTCCAGAGCTTATGGAATCTTCGAGGAGAGTATTATTCAGGTAATACAATTGATATCTTTATGGTTGTTATTCTATTTTTTACTTAGAGTTTGTATAATAAATAAGTCACTTAGTGACTTAGGAAAGGAGCTCAAATAAAGTTAACTGCATTTTATGTAGATGGCTAATTCAGCTTTACGATCAAACTTTGTTGGAGAAGTTGCCAATTGTTGTTGAAAGTTGGAGGGGGCTCTCTTGTGAGGAGTGTATGTATCCACTATGGATGAGAGATTATGGTTTGATTGCTTGGGAAATTGATTATTGCCCTTGGTGGATAGATTACACTCGAGGCACCTACCCACGTGATGAAGGGAACTTATATAAAGGCTATTTTTGGTATTTATAAAAACTACAAAATTGTTAAAGTGCTCATACTATTTAGATTATGTTTGTGAGAAATATATTTGTATTTGCTTTAGAGCACGTTCTTGAAAGAAATGAAAATGGTATTGAGGAGATTGGCTCAGCTTCCAAGAAAACCACCTCTTCGAAAAGAGTAAACAATAGTACAATCTCCTCTATAAAGAAACGATTGGATTTTGTTAGATCCAAGAAGCCCAAGAAGTCTCCCAAAAAGAACAAAAAAGGTGCTCAAGGCTCCACAGGTAAACTTGCTTGTATAGATATCTAGCTGTCACTTTCTTTCTACTCAACAATTCTTGATAAAATATTTTATTTTTTGATTATGCAGTGCCTTCCATAGATTGTGATGTGACCGTTATTGGCAACATGCTAGATGTTTACAAAATTTCTCTCGATGATGAGAAATGGTAAACACATGTGAAAAGAAAGACTAACTATGTGTGGTGTGTGTTGTGAATGTTTGAAATACATGTATTTGATTTATGCAGGATCTTGGATTTTCTTCATTCAGCCCATGTTGATGGGGAAAAGAGCAATGAAGTGGCCTCTCTTTTGTTGGCGGATTTTCCAACAAACTTTAAAGTTGAAAGTTTTTTGGAGAACGAAGTATGCATCCTTCAAAACACCATGGAATCAATTCTCTCAAAAATTAAGTAAGAAAGTGGCCATAATAGCTTCAAAGTATGTGGCAGACAATGGGTGGTACATCACCTTAAGCTCCACTGATCACTTTGGCATTGTGTCTAGCCATGCCATCGAGATGGGATTCAAAATGATGCACACCATCCTTATTTTGATCCCCGATGGTTGTGTGTGAAAGACCATTGAGATTGAGAGAGTAAGTAAATTTATTTGTTGATTGAAAATCATGCTCATATTTTGTTCAATTAGATCACATTCTAAATTGTAATTTGTAGGTGAAAACACTATTGCTTAGATTGTTTTATCATAAGGGTCAACGTCTTATCTACGATCGATGAGATGGAGAGAGCGTGGACAAAAACTCTTTCAATGCCAAGTCCGGAATACTGGTGGAGCGCGCCGACGGAGAGTACATTAGAAGACACGCTCTTAGAGGTGCCGCCGAGCATAGCCTTGACTTCTTTCGGTAAGAATATATGCCGTGCTATGCGTTATTGGACTATGTTACATAAAGTAATAATGCGCATTTTTTTTCCTTTTTTTAGCTGGCTTGTGCGGACATTTACTGCGGAGCACACCTACAATGTTGATATTTTTTCTGGATGTGGTGGCTTGGGCAATGTTTGCGGTGAGTTTTCTAGACACTGTCTCTGCATAGATAGTGATCCAGAGGTCTTCCATCAACATCTTTCACTCTTCAAGGCTCCATGTGTACGTGCTATTTCAGCAGTTGATGCAGATAGCAATGAGGAGACTGATTGGCAACAATATGAGCCCGGATCACATTGCCCTTGATTGACATCAACATTGGTATTATCTATCGTTTTTTCTAGTTTGTGATTTTTATGGAACGACGTGTGACCATGGTATTTGGGTGTCACTTTTTTTGTATTACTGAAGAAATGTTGTTGGTGTTGATCGTCCTTATCAATTCAACTATGATTTCATATTTATTATGCTAGATAGAAGTTAGTTGAGAGCTTTGGATTTACCAAAGTAATATACCAACACATGCTTTTTTGCATATGTAATTTCTTCTTCCCGTGAGCATTCGCTACTACACGGAAGCAAGTATGGAATGGGGATTTTTTTTGTTTGAATTTTCATGCCGTTATGCTGTCGAAATTTTGATTGCTTGTCAATATAATCATGCTTTTTGTTCATGTTTGAAAACATAATCATGGTTTCATGTATACAGAAAAGTTAGGCAAGCTTCACGGAAGCAAGTATGGAATGGGAAATTTTTTTTGCTTGAATTTTCGCGTCGTTATGCTGCCAAAATTTTGATTGCTTGTGAATATAATCATGCTTTTTGTTCATGTTTAGAAACATAATCATGGTTTCATGTATACACAAAAGTTAGGCAAGCTTCACAGAAGCAAGTATAGAATGGGAAAGCTTAACGAAAGTTAGGCAAGCTTTCACGGAAGCAAGTATGGAATGGGTTTTTTTTAATTTTTCACGTTGTTATGCTGTCAAAATTTTGATTGCTTGTCAGTATTTCTTTACACTGTCGGTCTAAGAATATATATAGTTTTATATATAATATTTATATTATATATATATATATATAAAATATCTTTTTATTTATTTATTTATATGTGTCTGTTTATGTACGTAAGCAGTTCTTCAACTCGGTAAAGTGTTTTTAAGTACTTGTTTATACAATATATATAGTTATTTATATGTGTGTGTTTATGTACGTATGCAGTTCTTCAACTCAGTAAAGTGTTCTTAATTACTATTTTATATGCAAGAGTCTATGCGTGTATCATTACTTTGAGGTCTCTGCCCAAGTACAACCATCAATATTTTTTAGATTCCTAGTTTCAAATTGGCTTATTAGGCATTCATCCTTGTTTGCAACAACACCTACATGGACAGGAAACAACATTCTACTAAAAGTAGGGTAAATACTAAAGACATGCTCATCTTTTTTTTGCATTATATAAAAAACTCACATAGATTTTCTTTACGTTTGTCTTTCAAACAGCTTGTAGTTACATTTGGCGGTTCAGTTTAGCTACAAGATATCAACAATACCCTAAACTATGACAGATCTTGAAGATGTGTTAGTAGACTAGGCCGATTAAAAGTATCACAGCTAATTCAGTAATAATAAGTCAGACAGAGACATGAATTATTCTCGCCAAGGCACTGAAGAGTGGAACACCATCATATAGTTAAAATATGCATCATATAATTAAAATAAGTTGTTTACATGATTAGGTACGGAGTCAAACCTTCACACACACACACAATACAACTTGTATCACACTAGTACAATTTATCATGTGCTAGTGCATATTTATTTAAATATATAAAGTAGTGCATAATTATTTAAATCTTGCCTCAATCTTCTACCACATTAGAGCCAGAGATGTCGACCAGGTTGATTGTGCATTTGCAGACAAGCAAATGGTCAATATCCGCCTATAAAGCGGCCCTTTGAGAGATGTCTATGTACCCCCATGTCTCCCACTTGCCTAGAGCTTCTCGCATTGTCTCAAAGCCATCATTGAGTTCCTGATCTCCGGTGTTGTGAGCGCGATTAAGGTGGTTGAACATCCGGATTGCCTTGTTTGTGTCACGCTCTCTCTGTGTAAACATCTTCTTTTCTTCAAGGGGTGCGTTGGGGGGGAGTTTGTGAAGCTCTTCATGGATTTTAGCAACTACCTGATTACCAGTAGTTTCATATCCTATAGGCATTGTATAAGTACAGGGAAAATGAAAAAAGCTCTCTTGATTAGCACCTCCGATTCACTTGTGCAGCATATGTTGCTTGCCTTGTAACATTTATATAGGCTAAAGCAGCATGCTCTCAAAAAGCATTGATAGTGATGGAAGAGTGGCATGTGTTAGTGACATGAGGGGTCCCACGCAGCATATGCTAACTGCTAAATTGGAGCATGCAATAATATATGCATGATTTGTCAATATGAATATTATGCCCCTATGAATATTATAATCGTCTACTAGTCCACCACTAACTTTTAAAGTGGGGCGTGCAATAAAATATGCATGATTTGTCACTACGATTATTATTCCCCTATAAAATTTATAAGCATCTAATAGTGCAATGATTAGACACCACTAACTGCCTCTCTAAGGGCTCGGGAAACACTATGATTATTATTCCCCTATGAATACTATAAGCATATAATAGTGCAATGAGTAACCACCACTAACTGCCTCTCTAAGGGCTCAGAAAACATGATCTGTGGATCCAGCTTTGGAACCTTTTCACACGCATATGAGCAGGCAAACTCTCTCTCTCTCTCTCTCTCTCTCTCTCTCTCTCTCTCTCTCTCTCTCACACACACACACACACACACACACACACACACACACACACACATGAGTAGAAAACGTGCACACAACCTCCTTCTTCACAACAAAACTCCACTTTCATCTCAATTAAAATGTGGGATATTTATAAAATATATACATTAAACCAACACATAAACAATTCTATACCAAGTTACTAAATGAAATAATTTGAACCAGCTTGAGAACCTTTTTGCCCAAACTTGGGCCGAAATTTTTTCATTTTGAACCTATCTTTCCTCTCTCCCCCTCATCTCCCACTCTTTCTCTCTCTCTCTCTCTCTCTCTCTCTCTCTCTCTCTCTCGTGGTCTGTACTCTAACACCCCGATCCTATCTCTATTTCACTCGTATGTTTTTTTCTCTCCGTCTAATCCTTCTTCTCTCTCCTTCCCTCGGTACTTATTTAACATACCACAACGCCACCTTAGAGAGAATACATATGAGTGAAATCCGTGCTTAGTATAAACTCGAAAAAGCATCACCTTTAGCAAAAAAACACGAATTGATTTACTCGCAAATAAAATTAACTCCTTCCGCATTATGGGCTTATCGGACAACATATAAAGTGGCACAACAAGATTGACTCCTTTCAAGTTGGCATTTGGTATGGAGGCAATTACCCTAGTGGACTTTGTGGTTTCGAGTTTGTGGATGATTGCGGATAAGCTTCTTCCAGAAGATTCTATTATTTGTCATTTGGATGTTTTGCAAGAATTAGATGAAGAGCAGTTGCGCAGTTTTGCGATGTTGCAAGATCTGCAATCCAGGCGGAAGAATTGGTTGGATCGCCCTAAAGCCAGTAATTTTTACGGGGGCAATCGGTCCTTGTATTTAATTCTCACCTTGGGAAGATGCCCAGGAAGCTAAAATTACGGTGGTCGGGACCATTTTGGATTTTTAAAGCATGCAGGCCCACTTCTTTTTATTTGGCTGACTTGTGGGGGGAGGTGATTTATGTGCCAGTGAATGGATTTTGACTACGCCATTATTTTTCACCTACCTCAATTCAGTGCCCCTTTTTTGTGGTGCAAGAGCTGGAAGCCACCCTAATCATGATTGGGAATTCTTTTGCATGCAATCTTGAAAAGCGAGAAAAGGGCAATGATGATTGCGACACCGTGCCCTATTTGAGAACTATTTGTGAGTGGTTTAGTGCATGCAGTGGATACCTTATACTCTCCTCCCATTTTTTGCATCACATTTGCAAGGTTTCACTGCATCATTCCTCTATTCTTCTGTGTATCTTTGCCACCATGACAGCTTCGTTGTTGCAATGCATTCTGTTTACTCTAGTGCAGCAGCTAGCTCTTTCGCAGGGTGGACGCTTGGTTGTAGGATTTGCACATGCGTGTGTTTGCCAACTTGGAATGGCAAGGTATCCCTGTTCAACCGTAGGGCATAGCATTGATTGAGCTGTTAGCTACTGGAGATGCGGTGCAAATCAACAACCAGCAAATTCAACTAACATCTGAAAGGATTTCAAGATGCTGCTGCTTGCCAAGTGATGGTGTTGTGCGAGCATTGCATGTTATTCCTGTTGCAGAGGCAGAACTAGAGTTTGGCTTGAAAGTAAAAGGTGAATATAAATTATCAGAGCTCACAGATACAACGATAAGGGATGCATATCGCTGGTTCCTTGAGGAAATTTGGCTACAAGCCAAAACTTATACGATTTCGGCCAAAGCGCGCAATGTAATGCATTCGGCCAACTTTGGGCCGGTGGCTTGGGTAGAGATTGTCAGGGAACAATTGCTGGCAGAATGCCAAAGAGTGGTGGCACAGATGGGGCGTAGCACCCCAAAAAATACCAAGGTCGGGTAGCTTCTTACTTTAGTGTTTCCCTTGAGGGAAGTTTTTCCTCTCACCCTTCACCCTCTTGTCACTTTGAAGATGACCGATTTGTAGTACGTGGTACTACTACGCCGTTGGCACAAACTCAGAGTCAGGAAGTGCGTGTTGTGAGGGTGTCTCAAACACCTGCTCGTATAGTGGATATGCCGGGTACATCGACTGTAGTGGTAGCCTCTAGTGCACAGGAGATGGCCACTGCACGAACATCAAGCCAAAAGTGAGGTCGGAAGGAAAGCCTGTTTTCCACACCACCTCTTGTTGTGACATCAACTTTGCCGAAGGATTTTTCCGTTGTGCGCTGGAGATGTAGAATGGAGAAGTGGGTGGCAACCTCCACTCCGGTTGGGACTGGCTCATCGGGTGCGGATACTTCCTCGCAACCAGAAAATTTCGGTGTTACTATCACCATTGTTCAGACAGAGAGGACTCTTCCAGCAGTTCTGCCTTAGGAGACAACTACCGCAAACCCCTCTAATCAGCTCCAGGCATGCGGAACATTTTTGCAGCGTATTGCGGAGTCATTACGTTCAGCCTGGCCAGCTCCAGCAAGCGACTGAGGCACGCGTCAATGAGCTTGAAACGCAGGTAACGGCTTTGCAGGTTAGCATCGCCGATTTAACAAGTCAAAATGCAGCATTGAATACTACAACTCAACAACAAACTGAGGAAATACAGGCATTGGGGGGGCTAACTCTAAGTTTGTCACTTCTATTCAAGAGGAATTTCTTCAATTGCAAACGCAGAATAGCCTGGCCACTTACTTAGCATCTCATCCTGGTGATGTGATGATTAAAATGAATGATCTTGATGCCTTAGTAGTGGGGATGCAGCAGAACCTCCACAGTTTTTTGGAAACTCAAATGTAGAGTTGGAGATCAAGGCTGTCTGCCGAGGTGATAACGTAGCAACCAATTCAACAAGTTGTGGTGAGGCAGCCTGAGCTGCTGAATAATGACAGAGGTAAGAATATTGTCCAAGAAGTTTCTGATATTGTTGATTGGGCAAAAGCTACAAAAGATTGTGCTGAGGCCCAGGCTCATGTCTCTCGTTTGCAATGAGTGATTCATTGCCTTCGTAAGGAGCGGTGTCAAGTCTGTTTTTAGGTGGAGACATTGACTCGTTCGTTTTCACTCAATCTTCGCCATGTCCTCCTTTTTTCCCTGCACTAAACAGATACTTATCTCGGCATTATCCTCTACATACACCTCTTTTTCCTTTGCCACAGGCACCTCAGTCTATTTCTTTGCCAACGCAATTCACTGGAGCAACCTGAGATAGATCCACAGCTGTTGGCAAAGGTGTATCGGGCTCATCACCATAATTTTCAAGGATTTGGCTACATCAATGTTTCCTCCTCACCAGAACAGGCGGAGGAACAGCAACCGGAACCTTCAACACGGAGGGGTTAAAGTGAGGGTTTGCACAATCCACCGTGCGTGCCAGGTGTTACGGCATAAGCCGCAGATTGCGGTCCGACGGTCTTGCGGGGATGTCTGGACATTGAGGACTAGGAGTCATGCAGCTTTGGGACAGTTCTTAGGGGATATCATGTGACAGGACGGGGTTTTTCACCGTTCTCGATCTGCGCTGGAGCAGAGGTTGTATATGGGGGGCATACCAGCTTTTGGGGATATCTCTAATATTCATGTCATCAATATATTTTCCCTCTTGTACTCTGTGTTCGGTTGCATATCAATGAAGAAGACGGTGTACTATTTTTGTGACTTGTCTTCTATTCTGGCTTCATGTGTTTTGATGTTCATATAATGTAAGGCAGTGTGAGGGTATTCATTCTCGTAATGCTTATTGCTCCTCTGCAGGCAATAGACATTAGAAAGCTTATGAGATGGGAGATGTCCTACCCGCAGATGGTGATTTCAAGGGGCAAGAGTCTTCAGTCACTTCCTTAATTGGGAAAGTGAGGCTCCATGTCCAAAGCTATGTGGACAAAGTGGAATTCTTTACCTCTCCTCTCAAGCATAAGAATGTAATCCTAGGGGCACCATGGTTTGATTGCATGGCTGCCAATGTTAAATTCCCTGAAAGGAGAATCTCCTTTAGTTTCAGGGAAAAAGATATGTACATATATGCTAAGGAAATGGGTAACACCATACCCATTATACATACGCAAGCTTTCAATAAGTCAACAAAGAGCTCTATTTCCATGTACATGATTTTTGTTGAAGACTCTCAAAATGAACCTAATGTTTTAGCAAAATAAAATATACACAATAAGAAGGAATTAGAATTATCCAATTTTGTCAAGGGGTTTCAAGGTGTCTTATTGACGACATCCTTGTGAGCTACCTCCTAAACGAGTCAATAATGACCATGCCATTGAACTTCTTCCAGGAAGTTCACCGCCTAGCAAAACTCCTTATAGAGTTTCTCAAGCTCAACAAGAGGAGATTATGTGGCAAGTGCATGAGTTAGTTGAGAAGGGCATGGCTAGGCCTAGATCATCTCCATTTTGTTCTCCTATGCTATTAGTGGAAAAGAAAGACGGCACATATCGTATGTGTGTCGATTGTAGAGAACTAAATAGGATCACTATCAAGAATAGGTTTTCCGTTCCTCTACAGGTAGAAGACCTATTTGATAAGCTACAAGGGTCCACCTACTTCAATATGATTGACCTAAAAACTGGCTATCATCAAATAAGGATAGTTGATCAAGACATTGTAAAGACCGCATTTCGCACTACTTTTGGTCTTTACAAATACATTGTCATGCCTTTTGGCTTGACCAATGCACTAGCCACATTCAATTGCTTGATGAAGAAGCTATTTAGGCCTCATCGAACCTTTACTGGAGTGTTCTTTGATGATATCATCATCTACTCTAATTCATTAGACGAACACAAACAATACGTCCACGTAATATTTCAAATTCTAAGAGAGAATAAACCTTTTGTTAATCGAAAGAAAAGTGAATTTTTCTTACAAGAGATTCAGTATTTAGGTCACACTATCTCTCAAGATGGCATCCAAATGGATCCATCAAAGTTAGAGGTAATAAAAGGATGGCCTAAACCAAGGAATCTTCATGAACTAAGAAGATTTATAGGTATGTATGCATACTATAGATGCTTCATAGAAAAGTTCTCACAAATTGCAGGACCATTACATGACCTAACAAAGAAAAACATTAGGTATATATGGTCTGCCAAGGAGAACAATGCTTTCAAAAACTTAAAGAAAAGCATATCTCTCAACCTATGCTTACACTACCGGATCTCTCAAAACCATTTGAGGTCCAATGTGATGCTTGTGGTGATTGACTTGGAGTTGTTTTTCTCCAAGAAGGGCACACCATAGGCTATGAAAGTCAAAGGCTTCACTCTGTAGAGCAAGCTCTAGGCATATATGAAAAGGAACTCCTCTTATTTCTACACGCCTTAGACTCATGGAAGTACTATTTATTGGGGACTCCTTTCATTCTGCGAGATCACCAAAGTCTTCAGTATTTCATGACGCAGACCAAGCTCTCTGTCAAACAAATGAGGTGGGAAAATTTTCTCACATTTTTGGCAAGCATAATCAAGTAGCCGATGCACTCTCAAGATGACAGAGAGTGAATGCGGTTTCCATAGCAACTCACAACGATCTATCTTCTATGATAGATGAGTATGCTATTGATCCCGATTTAGAGATGTGGTTTCAGCCCTTGCATTAGGGAAGAAAGAGGAACCATTTACTTTACAAGATGTTTATCTTCTCTATGGCAATAGACTATGCGTTGCTAGTTCACTACGTAAGAAAGTTATGTATGAATCTCATGCTCCTCCTTATGCAGGGCATAGAGGGATTAAGTCTACCCTAAAAGGGATTGAAACATATTTCTACTAGCCTACCATGAAAGCAAACATACAAGAGTATGTTTCTAAATGTGTGGTATGCCAAAAGGAGGAAGTTTGATAGAGGGAAGCAACCTGGATTGCTTCAACCTTTGCCAATTTCTAATTCACCATGGGAGAGCATATCCATGGATTTTATCTTTGGATTGCCTAAGTCTATCCATGGAAATATGGGAATATGGACAATAGTGGACAGGTTTAGTAAACAAGCTCATTTTATACCTGTCAAAAAGACTATCAAATCCCATCAAATGGCAACCCTCTTCATATCACAAATTTTCAAGTACCTTGGCTTGCCAATGTCCATAGTGTCGGATAGAGATCCTAGAATGACCAGTAATTTCAGGAAGGGTCTCTTTGAGAATTTAGGGACAAGGCTAAACTTCTCTTTGGCCTATCACCCACAAACGGATGGCCAAAGTGAAATAGCTAACCTAACAATTCTTGATCTATCAAAAACCTATGTAACGGAAGTAGATCAAAGATCCCCATGGGAGAAGTACTTACCCTTAGTGGAGTATGCCTACAATAACATTGTACATCCTTCCACGGGAAAAGCACATTTTGAGTTAATTGAGGGAAGATCAAAAATTCCCCTGCTACTTAAGGTACACGGTAAGATCTTCGTTGTAGATGAGTATAGCCGAGACCTATAAGAATCTTTTCAAAATATTAAGGATGCTATCTCTATCTCACAACAAAGGCAAAAGACTGTTGCTGATCACAGAATATCTCAATCCTTTAAAGAAAATGATTGGGTCTTATTAGTATTTCCCCAAGTCTCGATTAAGGCACACGACAAGCAAGAATCCTACGGGACACCAAAAGTACTATGCTAAGTTAGCAAAAAGGTACTATGGTCGCTTCTAGATTCTTCGGCCAATCAATGAGATAGCCTATCAACTCAATTTGCCCAGCCATTGGCTCATACACAATGCTTTCCATGTGATCCTACTAAAGCCTTACAAAGGAGATCCACCTCAAGAACGAGGACCAAGAAGAGGTGTTGCCGCCCGAGTCCATTCTCCGACATGAAGACAAGATACTAAGAGGTGGTAAGACTATCCAACGACATCTTATTAAGTTTAATAATTATCCTTTTGAAGATGCTACATGGATGCAATGCATACAATCAAAGGATAACCTAAACCTTTTCAATGCTTACAATGCTTCCCTAGAGTAAGCAAATGTACAAATGTTAAAAATGAACAAAGTTTTTGTCTTATAAGACTCTTTTTATCTTTATTCTGCACAAATATGAAGTAGTATGCATGCTTAGATCAAGTTTGCGGGGACGACGTCTCCCAAACACCAAGTAGAGCTTGTCACTCTACTATGGAAGATTGATAGGACTAATGTGCAAACATGCTTGTGGTAGCTTAGGCTCTCAAGCGCCAAATGGACTGGTCATCCATTTGAGAACGATGTCATAGGGTAACATAGGGATCCTCTACCCGCTAGAAAAAAGGACTAATGAATATGCTTTATCTTATCTACCCCATAGTCGAGGATGACTATGACTTCAAGAGAGAGGTAATGTCATAATAACTAATATCTAATTCTCCTAATTTATTATATCATGCTAAACTGATCATTTAATACGGGGAAGTACCATGGGAGAAAAAGCTAGAATATTGGTTAAGTTGGCAAACCGGCCACAATAGGGATCCAAAGGAGGGAAAATAGGGATCCAAAGGGGGGGCCATCTACAAAAGAGCAATGTGCAGTAATGGGCTTAAAAGACCCTAAGGTTCAGCCCATTAAGACTTCCAAAATGCTAAGGTTCCAAAATTCAAAGGTTGTGTCCAATGGTCAAAAGATTAGAAAATTGGATGCTTTGTGTGTGTTCCAAAAAGTCTTCACAACTTCTACATAGAGGGGGGCCAAGAAGTAGGGGATGAGAGAGAAACACACATACACATTCACAAGCTTCCTTTGTACACAAGGGGAAAGAGGGACACATGTCAGCTCCCTAGCCCAAATGCCCACAAGGTGTACTCAAATCCTATTGGAGGTGGACCAATGAGAATTACGGTAGAGTAAATCTAGTTTAATCAATTTAAAAACACTTAATAAAAGAACCAGTAAGAATTAAGCTCTCTAGAAGACTATTGGACAGTCTCCCAAAGGGTCCAATGGCTTGTCTATTTCCTATTGGCCAGGAGGAAAAGGGGTCCAATGAGAGTTTAGTTGCATATATTAATTACCTAAATCTCTCACAAAAGGGGAAATGGGGACACATGTCAGAAGGCTATCACTTATGCTTTTGAAATTCCATTGGCTAGGCCCGGGGAGGTCCAATGAGGTGCTAGCAAGAGCAAATAGCAAGAGGGGTCAACCAAGAGAGAGAGGGGGTTGATTTTTCAAAGGCAATTATCCACATACACTCACACAAGTTCTTGTGTACAGTAAGATGACTCTTTCTCTCTCTTTTCAAGCTTTAATGGAAAGCTTATCACCTACTCCAAGCTTGTGAGAAGGGAGGCCTACACCAACTACTCTTGGCTTTGTGATGCAAATCCAACCCAGAGCCAAGCTTCAATGCATGCTCATCTCCTCTACCATGCTAATTACTAAGCTAGGGAATGCTAATATGAGTGATTATGTGAGGAGATGTATATCTTTCTTGTAAGACTACTCCTTCTTCCTGTTAATCTTTTCTCATACCACGCTAGCTCTCACCATCTTTGAAGGTGTGTGAGGTCTTGGGTTTGAGACCGTGAGGGAATTGATGTTGTGTTTGATAAGCGTTTTCTGCTTGAAGTTTCCATCTTCATTGCACTAGCTGGTATTGAAGTAACACAAAGAATTGTATTGTAAAATGTCTCTCTTGATGGGAGAAACCATAATACAAAGCCTTTTGGAGGGGGGACCGGCTCCATGCAAATCCGGTCCTCAACTGTTGTCAATTCCTTAATTTCTCTCTCTTTTGAAGTATTGTTCATGTTATCTAACTAGTTGTTATGCTTTTTGCTGCTCTCTCCAACTAGTTGTTATGCTTTTTGCTGCACTCTTGTTATTGTCATTAGAAATCTATTCTAATAAAATGCTCACTATGTTCATGCTATTTTCCACTACACACAAGTTACTAGACCATTAAATGTTACAGATATTATATTTTATGACATCACTCTTGACTTTACAAGAGCTCAAGGATCTAAGGGAGGCTCTAGCTTAAGAAAAGTATGATTGCAAATCTTGACTGTAGGGCACATAGCAATTCAGAGCCAAAAAGATGATGAGATCAAATTGCTAAATAGAAGTTGACTAAAGCAAAAGAGGAGTTGGTGACCTAGAATGCAGCACATGCCCTTGCACTCCAACAAAAAGATATGGCCATTAGTGCCACAAGAGAAATTCTTGTAGTAGTGGAAGTCACACCAGAAACTAGAAAGGAGTCTATGATCATGGACCTTCCCCCTGTAATTCTTCCAAGCATGTCTACAAAGGCATGGTTACATGAATTTGATGACACAAAAGAAATGATAGACTCTAGGGAGGAGATTCAAAGATGGATCTCAAAAGTTCACGACCCGTCTTAGAAAGAATACATGAAATATGAACTCAAAGTCCTTAATTTGGTGGCACTTCTAATGATCACGCTTGATGAAGAAGTAAAGAATCATGTGCATGATATGAGATCTCTACCAGTGATGAGACAAGAAGCCCTTCTTTGGAAGAAGAAGATGCTACCTCGTCTCTAGCCCCCAACCATAAAGAGGATTACAGGGATGTACCTATAATTGTTGATCAAGTCCTGACAATCCATGAGAACCAATAATTATGGAGGAAGAAGTGGTTTGAGAAGCGCCCAGCAGATGAAACCTACTACAAAAATGTGCCACAACATCTCAAGACCGACCCGACCTTTTTCCCTATCCACAAGTTGATGTCTTGGGATAACTTCTATTCTTGGCAAAGCAAAAGACTAGCAGTGTTTCACTACCCAATTCTCACAAAACCAGTAGGTAACTTTCCTACACCGGAAATATATATGGTCAATATTCTACAAGGAGTCATCAGATAAATGAAGGATGTTCTAAATTTGACATACCAAATGCTGGTGAAGATTTACCAAGATGCTAATCACATGAATCACTGCCAAGTAGTGGAACATCTGTGGTAGGTCTTCCTCAAAGGAACCAAAGGCTTGTGTTGGAATCTGGTTCCTAGCAGAAATGTGATCATGGGATTGTATGTCAGAGTCATATATTTTCTCTCTCACTACATGCTAACATTCAAGGAGAAGGCATCCATGATAGGGTTCTTTGAACTCTTTGGGGGTTCACTATGTGTAAAACTACCACATCACGTGCATTCAGTTTGTAAAACCCCTTATCTGTGAATGTTTTTAGGAGTATAATATACCCTTTTCTTTTAAAATTTGTAAGTTTTTTTCAAATTTGAAAAAATAATGTCCTTTTGTATATATATTCCTGTAAGTTTCAAGAACTTTAAATACCCTTCTATTGAACTCACGTGATAGGTTACATTATGTGACCTCCCTGCGTTTGAACTTGATCCAGTCATATTCAATCCCATGAAAAAGGATCTGCCTACTAGACATATAACTTGTTAGAGCACATTGAGAAACAATCCTTTCAGAGAGCTGGCAACAAAGGTGTAGATTGAAGCACGAGTAGACAAGTTTACTCTGCTCACTCGTACTCTTGAGAAGTGTACACTAGACCACTGAAGAAGGATACATTCAAATCAACCCCACAATTTCCTAATAAACACAAAGATAACCTGGAAACACAACAAAGTAGACATAGACAGTCTACAAGAGGGCGTGCAAAGACTAGGAAGGGGAGAGTGTTGGCAGACAGGTGAGATGGGCGCCCTTCAAGTCGACTCGTTCTTCCATGAGCCCCAAAATATTTTCAATGTATCTTCATTATTTTTTTGGAGAGCCTTATAATTATTTGATAATCTTTGATTATAGAGGGGCAATATTTGAACATCTGAATTGTAAAGTCTGTAATGGAGTTTGCGTCCTATAAAGTTTGCCATTGGCCAAGAGAGACCTAGGTATAAAGCCTATTTTGTAAGGTGGGAAAAGGACCCTTATCATTATCAAGTTTTGAGTATTTGAAGCGTACGACTAAGAGCGGCTACTTTCTTGGAAATTGTAATCCTTGCATCTTTAGCTCTGGTAATCACATTTTGATTCCAAAACTTGCATTGTGTTTCTTGTCAAATTCTCTTTCATTCAAGTATATTCATTGGCAATTCTATGGTCATTTGTGACTACACGTTAGTAGGCTAAATCTACTATTTGGAGTGTGTTAACGATTGTTTTTTGACATTGCAATCATAGAAGAGTGTTCCTAAGCCCTAGGGAGACCTTTTTGGTATGTTTTGTTGCAGTTTCCAAGACCTTGATCATGATGGATCATGATTTTGTTACCTCCTTAGATTGCAACCATACTTGGTAGGTTAGTGCCCCTAAGTGTCGTAGACCTCCTCCTAATGCTTGGTAGCATTTGGAAATTGTTTGAGTGCCAAAATATGTTGATGACTGAGTGCAATGACATACGACATAGATGGGTTGCTAGATCCTAAAGTGATAGATTTGCATGTGCTAGAGATATTTTCATTTTGTAGGTTCACCTCTTGAGGTTGACACCCTCAAAGAGTCTCCGTGCCTCATCCAAGTCGCTTCCTTGAGTATTGACATTATGTTAGTTCCAGAAAGGTATGCTATAGATGTTGATCGCATTGACCCGCTAACATTGAGCATGTACTATTGAGGAAAACGTGTAGCTAAACTAAACTGAAGGAAGCATTGACAAACTCAAAAAATATTGAAAGCATCAAAAACATATGAAAATTAAATTGCATTATCGACTTCATAATTGTGTACGGGTGGCATCCAATTATGCAAGCCAAAGGATAATGTTTGAGTCAAGCTACATAAAAGCAATGTGAATAGTTAAACATCTCTTCTTGAAATGAAGTGTCACAGAGTGAAACTGCTAAATATACAATGCACCTCATGGAGACCTCATGAAAAAGTGCCATACAAAAGTATGGTGTAGATTTGGAAATGTCGTCTTTCCAAGAATCATAAGAAATGGAATCCGTGGCGTGTCCCTAGGCTTTATGTACTGGCAAGAAAATGCATAGGCATGGGGAATTGAATGCAGATAAGAAATGTTGTAGTGTTGTCAAGCTACATTTGTGGCTGTATAGTCAAAACATCTATTGTTTTGAATATATGTGCTTTCTATGACACAAAAAAAAGAGCTCACAAACACAAAATATGTTGGAGATATTACCGAGATATTACTAACCTCACTCTTATCTTATTGCTAACATAGCGAGAACCACGAACATAATTGGCAATCCATGGGATGAAGCTGACTCGACTAGTGCATAGAGGCTACAAGAGCTTCTCAATCTCTTGGAAAACAACAAACAACTCGCATCTAACACAAGCTACACTCAAATGACAAAAGTCACCAAAAGCTAATCGCAAACAAATCATAACCGTTACAACATCAATTGACATACAAATGTTACGAAACTTCTAGGACATGTTTATAAGACCTAAGCACACATGCTTATGGTCTCAAATCTCACTTTAGGTCAAGTGCAAAAATCACAACTATTAATAGCAGTGAGTTTTTGACCTAGTCATTTTTTACTCAGAATGCATCTAAATGCTTAGCAATGATGCCCCAATACCCCGTCCCAATACCCGCCTATGCTTACTTTGTAATTTCCTAGCTTAAATTCCTCCTTATGATGAGATTTAGGCCACGGGTTGGCGACATCAAAAGCTATTTATTACCATGAAATGTTTACGTCAATGCGTAGAGCTCTTACCTACAATTGCAATGCAATAGACGACAATACAATGTGAAAACCGGGAAGGGAGTAAGAAGCGTGAGAAGGAGAGAAGTGAGCACTATTAGCTCACACTGTGTTTCTATTATTCAAAAACGTGAAAAATAACTTGCAATAATTGGCTTTTATACCTTAGCAAAGGTTTCTTTGGTCAAAAACCAATAATCTGGAAGCTCTAACTAAAGATAAGTTGATACAATTTGGAAGCTTATAGCCCTGGCTCATCAATTACACTATCCATCTAGAAAGTAGGAGTTACAACATTATCGATTTATCAAAAGAATAAGTGTTTTTACAATAAAAGCTCCAAAAACATGTTATCTAAGTTAGCTTGTTGCTAACATCCTCCCCCTCCTTGATTGTGTCGTCCCTTGACACACCTTCATGGACTGAAGTAGTCTTTGGGTTGACGGTTGGTGAGGTGGTCTTTAAGCGCGTGTAAAGATTTCTCATATTTGATTCGTCTTTCTTTGTCAAGGACTTGCAAAAACTGCTTGGTGACTTTGTTTTTAAGTTCGATGGGGGTTGAATAGCCAACAAACCTTGATGTAAGGTTATTGATCATCACTGGCCCAAAAATCTTTGTCCGCCATGTGAAGAATCGAGTATAAAATGCCTCTTCAAATGTCAACATATTGCTTGATGGCAGGAACATATTGCTTGATGGCAGGAACATTCATCTGTCGTAGAAGCCGTAGAGGACTTCTTCTGAGGGTTGTCCACTCAAATCATAGCATAGACCTTTCTTGCCTTCTAGAAAAGACATCTAGGGAGCTCCTGCTTGCTCAGGCTCATGAAAATCTTGAATGCATGTAAGCAGCATTCGATAGATTTTATAGAGCATAGCACATGAGAGGTCAGGTAGAATTTTGGAGAAGCTCATGGTGCTCGTTAGGGTTTTCACCATGTAGTCCTCCATTATTGTTCCCTGCTCTAGAGTTGGCAGTCTTGGGTAGTTGATCCATGTTGGTCTCTTCTTCCTCAATGCATCTTGTACCTGCCACGTCCTTACCCTTGGTACAAGACAGAATGTGGGGTACTTTTGTATTGATGTAGGTGCTCTTGTAAACAGAATGAGGTATCTAGAGTTCCTATTGAGACAGTTCTTTCTCCATCTGGGGTGGAGAGCATCCGAGCCTCTCCCTACATATCCTTGTAACGCTTTCTTTAACTTGTAGTAGCTCCACCTTTATCAATGGATAGGGCAACAAACTGCTGATGCCATTGAGCATTGATTCGGTTGGAAGTGAGTTGAGTTACATTGATTGAGTGGAGAACTCTCAACTCCCAGTCCATTGTTGCTTTCCATTCAGCACCTACTTTATGGACTATCTGCTCCTTCAATGCATCTTCTTTAGCTTTAGAGAGCTGGAACATTGGCACTTGTTCTTCTTTCGTGAGTGGCACTTGAAACTCTGACTCTCCTACTAGGCCTTCTGATGGATGTGTTTACATATCTGCAAAGGAGACTGATGGTATGTCTATGCTTGGCTGTTCAGAGGTTCCTCCCTCCTTCTGAGCTTTTGTATATCCTTCTTTTAGTAGATGGTTTTCTCTCTTCAAATCTTCTATCTCCTTGAGCAGTTTCTCTTCTCTTTGTACCCGCATCAATGCAAGTCCTCATCTTTGTGCTTGTTCAAGCTTCAACTCAAATTGAAGGTCCTTGTTCCTCTTTTCCAGAGTCTTGTAGACTTCATATGTTCCCTTGAGTGTGTGAGGGCCATACCTAGACTCGAGCCTACTCACCTCCCTCCGTCCTCCAGACCGTTCCAGGGAATGATGTAGATTTATCTACAGGTATCCCTCCCACTTGGGATCAACACTCAGACAGGACTCCGGTCTATCTCGAATGCCAACCCAAGGGGGTACATCCCTTTATTCAATGATTCTATCTGCTTCTCATAATCAATCTGTCCTTGACATCTTTCCGCACCCAAAATTGTGGTCCTTAGTCTTGATTCTCTTTATCTTTAACTTGAGGATCTGCTCTTGCTTTCTTGTTCTCCCTTGGTTCATACCCCTTTTTCCTGACAAGCAAGCACGACACTTATCACTTTCCCCTAAGAAGAGGGATCTTGCAATCCTACCTGTTCTCACTCGTCCCCGATTATCCATTTTTATCCCACTTAGTCCTAATATTTAACATAAAATTTTTAAATCAACATCCGGCCATCTGACCCTCCAGATCCGTCCACCTACCGAACCACTTCATGAAAATCCCTTCCCGAGGTAGTACTTAACTACTTCAAAATCAGGAAGATAGTCTATCAGACATCATCAGACAACAAGCAGCATACAATCTATTGCATATCCTCATTCATGGAAATTCATCTGATTGTTCCCACCATATCTTTATTTAGAAAATTTTAATTTATTTATTTACCTTTATCTGCTACAATATTTAACTTGTAACTAGTTTCCTAACTAATCATGCAACACATTTAGTTTCAACCAACTAATCTTGCCTCACTCAGGACCAAGAAAATCGGTTACAATCCATCAAAATGGCAACACCTTCATAATATTTCCCAGAATTAAGTGTTTGGGAAAGTCTCATCAAGTAATTTAATCATTTCTTCCTAAGCATTTTATTTTGAGAGGTATAGCACCATCTGGTGACAGATGCACAGGATAGCCCCTATATTCCTAGCCTTTCTAGCTCCTTTTTAAGCAACCAAATCAAACAAATTTCCTTAATTAAATTCACATCATCCTCCCTGAGTATGACCTTCTAACTATTGGCATCAAGTTATACCCGGATTATGGCCGTTTTCCAATAAGAAACCGCGGGTACTTCAACTGACCGGGCAAAAATAAAACAAACCCATTCATCCCTTATCCCTCGCGCATGAATGACCTAGGTATAACAAACTTGCTGGTTACGCTCCTCTAGCCAAAAAGGGCCAATCTCCGTCAAGTTTCCCAAGAGAATCCTCTCAATGGGTCGGCCTTTAAATCAAATTGACCCCAAGAAGATCCATCTTGGTTTCCGGTCATTTCCAGATAATCTTCAAAACTCCTAGTTAAATCTATGTTTTGCAATGGGCTATCCCTATCAACTCTCGAGATTCCTTTTAACTCCTAGTTGGTAATTTCCATGTTCATTCATTTATCAACCTTAATTCGTACTTTCATTATTTATCTACCAGCCAAGTTTATTTAGGAAATACAAGCAAGTTTTTGCCATAGGCATTTGATGGTTAATTTCTCTTCGGAAATGCCAACTTTTTAAGTTTAATCCCCGTTTTGTATAATTCCCAGGTTTTTGCAATCCTTTGCCATCCATGGGGCATCTCCATGGAAGCTTGTAGAGTTTTCGGTTCAAAACAACACAGAGGTCAATTCCACGGAGTTATCTCCTATCTCCCCCATCCCGTATTTGCAAACAAACTTGAAATTGACAACTTTAGAAATACTCTTCAATACCAAAAATTGAACTACTTCTATCGAGCTTAGACAACTACTCTTTTCTTATGGTGCCTAGCTTTCCATTTAGAAAGGTAGAAGGTAATCCTATAATTTATGAGTCTTTGAGCTTTCCATTAAAGTTCGCTTTGGGGATAAAATGGGAATCTAGAGCTTTCCATTAAAGCTTGGAAGAGAGGATTATAACCATACATTCTTCCTACCAAAAAGAGACATGCAAACCCTAAGTTTGATTACCATAATGAGACTAAATCTTTCTCTCTTTAATGAGACAAGATTTCCATGGAAGCTTAACCCTAATCACACAAGGTCACCATGGAAGTTTAACCGTAATCACACACAAAGTCACCATGGAAGCTAAACCCTAAATTGCAAGCTTGTCTTTCAATGATTTTCCTAAGTGCAAAGTTACCATCAAAGCTTAGCTTAAGGATGCAAATCTACCTTTGAAGCTTAACTTAATGATGCATAGATACTCTTAGCACTTAACCCTAATTGCGAGGTTACCATTAAAGCTCAAACCTAAATACAAGGTAGTCACTAAAGCTTACAAGTAAGTGCAAAGTTACCATTAAAGCTTAGATTAAGAGTGCAAATCTACCTTTAAAGCTTAACCTTATGATGCATAGATACCCTTAGCACTTAACCCTAATTGGGAGGTTACCATTAAAGCTCAAACCTAAAATATAAGGTAGTCACTAAAGTTTACACCTAAGTGCAAAGTTACCATTAAAGCTTAGCTTGAGGATGCAAATCTACCTTTGAATCTTAACTTAATGATGCATAACTACCATTAATACTTAACCCTAATTCCAAGGTTACCATTAAAGCTTAAACCTAAAATATAAGGTAGTCACTAAAGCTTACACCTAAGTGCAAAGCTACCATTAAAGCTTAGCTTAAAGATACAAATCTACCTTTGAAGCTTAACTTAATGATGCATAACTATCAATAATACTTAACCCTAATTCCAACGTTACCATGAAAGCTTAAACCTAAAATGATGCACATAACATTAGGAAAAATATGAACCCTCTAGGGGCCCTTTGGGATTAAGGTTAATTAGAGGCCAGCCAATAGGAAGAGGGTGGTGGACACACTCAACAACTAGGAAGAGCTAGGTGTGTCATAGTTTGTCCCCTCTTTCCCTTGGTTTGCCTAGGTCAAAACAACCTTTTAGAGGAGAATACCATGCTCTTACAAGCCTTTAAAACCTGGAAAAGGGGGTGTGACAGTGAGGTGACAGTTGGAAAAGTGAAGATGACATGATGGTACAATGTAATTTGAATTGGGGAGGGGGGGGGGGTCCTTCAATCTCAACCATTAGATCCTTTTTTCATCCAATGGATATCATCAAAAGGCACCTTTCAACCTCCACCCTTCATCTTGAGTGAGATCTAGTGGCTAGGATGGGCTCCCCTCTCTTCAAAATGCACCTTTTCACCTCCTCCCTTGATCTTGATTAAGATCCAAAGGCCGAGATTGAACCCCCACTTCAAATGGCGCCTTTCAACCTCCACCCTTGATCTTGTGCAAGATCCAATGGTCAAGATTGCACCCCCACATCATATGGAGCCTTGCTCTTTTACCCATTAAACAACTTGCACCTTCCCCTCCAATTAGCCAATGGTCCATCTTCCAAGGCCTATTAAATATGGGCCAAAGACCCCACTAGTCAGTTTCTTTTGAAAACTGACATATTCTAGCTCAAAACCACTAAGAGTTTTTTTGTGTCCCCTTAACCCCTACCAATTAGAAACTTAATCCCAAACCTTACAAGGCCCCAAAGAAGTCCAATATTTTCCTAATGAACCTTCTTAGGATAAAAACACATGGTTTAGGCTAATTAATCCTACTAGAAGTGAAGATTAACTCCTCTAATCAAGAGGGAAGTGGGGTTCAAGTCCTTCTTGAAGAGATGTGAGGCTCAAGGAAAAAGGAAAGGGATTTAGGATGAAGAGGAAGGAGAGGAGAGCTTCTTCATAAAACCCTTAAGGGTTTGGCCTTCAAGAGAGGGAGAGAGCAAGAGCAAGGTTTAATGGAAACCTTGATTTACTTAAGCATAATCTTGAGCATGGCAAGTATGCAAGTAGCTTAGCAATATGTGTAAAATTACAAAGGAGAGGGGGTGCTTATATAGGAAATGGTGGGTAGAATACTTAACTCCTATTGGATACCAATTCTCTTCTCAATTCCTATTGGACCCCAATTCTCTTCTCAACTCTTATTGGACCCCAATTTCTTCTCAATTCCTATTGGATCCCAATTCTCTTCTAAATTTTTATTGGACCCCAATTTCTTCTCAATTCCTATTGGACCCCAATTCTCTTCTTAATTCTTATTGGACCCCAATTTCTTCTCAATTCCTATTGGACCCCAATTCTCTTCTCAATTCTTATTGTATCCCAATTTCCTCTCAATTCCTATTGGACTCCAATCTCTTCTTAATTCTTATTGGACTCCAATTTCTTCTCAATTCCCATCTCTTAACTTTATCTTCCAATCAAGTTAGTCCCTTTTTCTGCCAGTTCTCGATCTAGATGTGTTCCTACGCGGATTTTGATAATGAAGTATAAAAATAATCTTAATCTTTTTGAAAAAATATAGGGATGACGTAATTTCTTATCCGGAATATCCTTGTCTTTTCATTCTGGAGTAAAGTCTCGTTGTTCGCATGACTTCTTTGTCGGTCTTACTTTTTCTAAATTATTTTCTAGGCTGAAAATTTTCTGAATAGCTCTAGGGTTTAGAGAGGGACCTTACAAACTCCCCAACAAAAAGAAAGAGCTATCCTCAGCTCGGGACATGCTTTAGAGAGTAGTCAGACTCAATCTTTGGTCAACTTATGATTGAATATGGTCAATAACTTTAGGGTATTTAGATTAAAGGACAATGAAGCTGGTATGGTGTTGGGAGAAGAGGGGGAGATCGACTGCTTACAATATTCAACACAAGCTTTCAAGCCATCACCATCAAACTGTCCATCTCTTCTTCCAATTTCCAAGCACACACACTCACCTAGACTATGACACACACACACACAATAAACATAGAATTGACATAGACATGCTTGTAAGAGAGTGTAAGATATGTGTAAGAGATGGAGACTAGATTAGAGAGTACACAGTAAATTAACCATAGCTTAAGAGAGTAGAGAAGAGAATCTATAAGAGAAAGGCCTAAATCTACCCCCAAACTCCACGGAACCTCTCTTGTGGAGTTGGTATTTAATATATTACTTTGAGTTTAAGGTGCCAAAAATTGAGGCCCCTCTTTTACAACCACTTTATTTTTGCAAATGAGTGAAGCTCATTAGTTCTTGCATGACCCATAAGGGGAGTTCCCACTACAACTATTTACAGAGCCATAGTGGCTTATTGAAATGATGTTCTAAGATACTGTGCAAATATAAAGTGGCCAAGAGTAGTTGCCGTTGCCTCTTCATCAACTCCTTGCATTCCACTCTACAAAATCATCATCAACTCAATTAGTAAAATAAATAGACAGCACATAATTAACCATTACGCCCAGCTATCCCAATTGCAGCTAACCACTACAACAGGAGGGTGCCCAGTCTCGTAACATCCCTCCCACCAGGGATAGCAACTGTCCTCAGTTGCTCAATAGAGAAATCAACTGGACCATGAGTGATGGAAAGTGTGGAGAAGGTCGGGAAAGTTGCGAAAAAACTTTTCAGGCATCCATTTGGCATCCTCTCTAGGGTGGCCTTTGAAAGTCAAAAGGTAACAGTTATAAACCATTCCAATGCGTGTAGTGGTGGTGTCATGGTCAACTATTTTGTCAGGGATGAGTTGCTCTTCTTGGTCTACAAGTGAAGGTGGGTCTTCATAAATGTGGTGTGTAGGTAGGGGTCCTCGGAATGGGCGTAAAAGACTAATGTAAAAGGCATTGTGAATGTGCCAATGTGCAGGTAGGTCTAAACGAAAAGAAACATCGTTAATGACAGCTGAAATTTTGAAAGGTCCATAAAAACGAGGATCAAGCTTAACAAAGACATTAGTATCAACACTTTTGATCCATCGTTTTTCGATGCGAAGTAAAACATGATCACCTTGTTTGAATTGGTGTGCCTTGCGGTGCTTGTTAGCATGCTTGGTGTAAAGTTCTTGTGAGTGTTTAATGGCAGAATGCACACTTGCAAAAATATCATGAAAGTCAGTAGTGAAATCATCAGCGGTAGGCACAACATTAGAAAGACATGAAGCAGGATTAGGAAGTGAGTGACCATATACAATTTCAAAGGGAGATTTACCCGTGGCAGTGTGAGTAAGAGAAAGGCCTAAATCTAGCCCCAAACTCCACCGCACCTCTCTTGTGGAGTTGGTATTTAATATATTACTTTGAGTTTAAGGTGCCAAAAATTGAGGCCCCTCTTTTACAACCACTTTACTTTTGCAAATGAGTAAAGCTCATTAGTTCTTGCATGACCCATAAGGGGAGTTCCCACTACAACTATTTACAGAGCCATAGTGGCTTATTGAAATGATGTTCTAAGATACTGTGCAAATATAAAGTGGCCAAGAGTAGTTGACGTTGCCTCTTCATCAACTCCCTGCATTCCACTCTACAAAATCATCATCAACTCAATTAGTAAAATGAATAGACAGCACATAATTAACCATTACGCCCAGCTATCCCAATTGCAGCTAACCACTACAACAAGAGGGTGCCCAGTCTCGTAACATATGGACCTTGAATAATACACTTCTCTTCCATTTTTAGTGCTAACTCAAAAGTCTTAATCGTAAAGAAGTCTTAATCACTCGAGATTACTTTAATTACAGAATGTGATCTTACTCAACTAGGTATTTTTCCTTTGGTGTGACCGGATTGTGTTTCTCTTGTAAGGTCTGAAAATCATTTCTTCACTTCACTCTCTATCTAGTCTGAATACGCTTTGTAAAAATCTTACCATTCATACCTAGACATTAACTTTTTTCGTTTTGAGCGTTGACTCATTTCTCTATTGATATCATCCAACTGATACCATGTTCTTGATAGTTAAGGATTTCATACTGATCTTTCAATTAATCTTGCAATATTTCCTTCCTTGTGTACCCAATTTATTTCCTCCATCCTTATTTCTCTTATGTCTATAGCTTACTGCCTCATCTTTCACTTTGTAATCAGATATTTCACATATCATAACAATTAGACTTGTAAAACACCATAGATGATTTGAATCTCAAAAGAATTGATTGACTAGAGATTCTTGAATTCCATAAATATGATGATTGATTACATCCGCATAAAAATTACATCAAAAGTGCCATTGATATCTTGAACAATATATATAAGTTGTTCCAAGAACCAACAAAAAATATGATCAAGGGTTTGGACAAAAGGGAGATATTGACTTGATTCCAAAAGATGAATTACATGGGTTCATCCTCCAAAACTTGGAATTGGGTAATTAGCTGGTCCTAATCTTCCCAGGAACCATCTTCAACGATCAGCTCGGATTGATGAATGTACACATAAATCATCCATATATACTTCCAATAAATTTTGAAGATATTCTTTAAAAGCATGGCTCGTCAATCTTTGAAAGGTGGCAGGAGCATTGATTAATTCAAAAGGCATAACCCTATAGGCAAAATATCCCATTCAGTTGCAAATACATTTTTATATTGATCTTTGGGATCAACCAAAAGTTGATTATACCCTAAAAAGCCATCTAAAAAGATGTAAGCTTTTTTTTCTGCAACTCATTTGAAAATATGCTCCATGATTGGAAGAGGGTAGTTGTCTCTAATGGTGACTGTATTCACTTTTTTGAGATTGACACATATTCTTAATTTCCCATTTTTCTTGGGTACCACCACAATTGGAGACACCCAATCTATGTGTTCAATTTCATAAATAAATTCAACTTCCTTGATCTTTTCTATCTCTTCTTAGATCTTTCTGGAGAATGTTTCATTATAAGTATATGGACGTTGTCTACTTGGTTTAGCATCCTCTCTCATAGGTATGGTATGTTGACAGGTTTCTAGATCAACACCCTTGAGATCTTTATAAGAACAAGCAAAGATATCTCGGTGCTCTTTGAGTAAGATTAGCAAAAGCTCATCTTCTTCTTCAGTTAGCTCGTTTGCAATGTAAGCCGGTCTAGGTTCTTCTCTTGGTTTCAGCTAGATCTATCTTCTTTGCATTTTCAGGTCCTTCATAGGACTCACCCTGTTTTCTTAGTTCCCTTACAGATTGTTTGACTACTTGGAGATTATATTTCTTGTCATGGGATGGAACACTCATTACATCTTTACTCTCTTCTTCTATCGTTTCCATTTCAATGGTATACATCTCCTTTAAAGCTTTCTTTAACTCTTGATATTTCAACTTTTGTTCTACTCGGGTCATGGATGAATCATCATCTTGGTGTTTGGGTTTTGATTGAGTTTCCTTGATGTTCCTTCTTTGATTTATGAAAGATATCTACCCGTGATTTTGTCTTTGACACAATCATGTGCATCTATCTGCATCAGAAACTGTGTTCTACTAGAAACTAATGGCATAAGTCTAGATTTCAAGCTCCTAGTGTCTCTTTTTCTTCTATACCATTTTGGCTTCCTAGGTTTTTGGTTTGGAAAGTCAAAAAACTTTTTCTCTCCTCCTTTTATGGGTAATTTGGCTCTCAAATGTTCTTTTCTTGTCCCCGAATCATCAGATGTAGCTGAATGTTACTCAAACTTGTCTGTGGAATCATAATAGAGGTCTGAAAAGACTTGTTGAGCTTTCAATAAGACCTCTGGTTCCTGAAATTCATCTTCAATGTAAATGGTCAAAATCATTTGTATGGGAATTATGTCATAGCTATCCTCATTGCAAAATTGCGTAGGCATAGACTTATTCACACACACATCCATTGTTGCCAAAATTTGAGTCCACTCACATGGCTCAAACAAATGCTTCAGAAAGGGTTCTGGTATATATGATTCATTTGTGCAATCCCTTTCTAAAATACATTCTTCTTGTTTTCAACTCCCATTTTCTGAGGCTCCACACATCCAAATAGGTGTTTATTTGTTTAAACAAGATGGAAGCTTTGATTCAGCTGAAGAGACCTAGTCAAATTCTTATATGGGTATTTTCATGACATCTCTATAAGTGTGATCTTTTAGATTAACGCTTGTGATTGATCCCACTTGCTTCAAGTACAAGTAATTGTTTCCCCAATCCTGGATGAGTTGTACTTGTCACATAAACACTGAGTTTTACCAAGATGATTTCATAGTTAAGTTTCTTTCCAAAGTCCACTATTGCGGAAGTATGTTGATAATCAATTTTGCAAGAACTAACTATCACTTTTTCACACAGTCCTAAGGGTCTTTAGATGTGTCCATGAGCATATTGTAATTTCATTCGAGCTTGGGTTGGGTTTCCACTTCAAGCTTGGTCCTAGCTTAACTAAGGTCAAAGGACTTTTACACTAACTATTGGAGGTCTTCAATGCAGCTAACCCTTAGGTCTTATGCTCAATTGGTTAGCCTTGCTCTTTGATAGAACATCTCTCATTTGGGCCCCATTACATTGGCCCCGTCTTGAGATAGATCTATAAGCACATGTCTATATCTTAACCCTTTTTTCCATTTATTCTTCCACATTAAATGATCAGTTTAATATAAGAAAATCATTTGGGTTGGTTAGATATTATATTTTATGACATTACCTCTCTCTTGAAATCATAGTCGTCCCGTTTCAGACTTGGCATCAAAACGATTGTCAAGTCGATTGTCATACCTTTAGCACAAGCTCTCCTTCCTTGATGCCTTTGTCCTTCAGTTTCTTGTCGAGCTTTTCTTTCGCTTGTGTGGCTTTCCTCTTGTAGTACTAGTAAGCTGCTTCTCTTTTCCACTCAAGATCCACTAACGTAAGAAGCCGATCCATCCATACCTCTTGGTCATCTTGTGCACCTTTGCCATGAAGCCGCATTGTTGGAATGTTGAGCTCGATAGGCTGCAAAGCCTCTTGACCATAGACCAAGTGAAATGGTGTGAACTCCGTGGCTTCCCTATATGTGGTTCCATATGCCCACAAGGCACCATCCAAGAAGTCATCCCATAATTTTGTCTTGTTTTGCACCATCTTTCTAATGATTCCTGCAATGACACCATTAGCCTTCTCCACCAAACCATTTGACTGTGGGTAGTATGGTGTGCTATGACGATGTAGAATGTGAAGCTCTTCACAAACTTCTGTGAGTAAACCCTTCTTGAACCCCGGACCATTATCTGAAACAATCTCTAGAGGTGTGCCAAATCTACCAAAAATATTAGTGTAGACAAACCTGCTCAGCCATTTACCCTTGCCACACTTTGAGCCTCTACCCACCTAGTCATGTAGTCCACAGCCTCCACTAGAATGTAGAGTTTACCATTCTTTGTTCTAGGCAGAGGACCCATAGCATCAATGCCCCATTTTTCAAAGGGTCCATTTGAAAGCACTATTTGCCTCGGGCCATGCACCAACCTTCTATTTCCATTTATCTGACAATTGTGACAGCTTTTACACCAATGTTGAACATGCACATGCAAACTTGGCCAAACATACCCCACAAGCAAAATCTTCATCACAGTTAATTCTTGGGCAAAATGACCACCACATGCCCTTCATGCAAACCTTTTAGAATAGTTGGAATTTCCTCGATAGTTGGTACTCTTCTGCACACTTGATCCTTCCCTCTTTGATAGAGGAGCCTTCTAGGAAGAGATAGAAACTTGCCTTCTTCATGAGTCTCCTTTTCTGAGCTTTAGTGAAGTCTTGTGGAAACTCACCCTCCAAAATGTAGCCAATAATGGGAGCCAATGACTCCAATCCCTGGTATCTCGGTTACTTGACAGCTGCTGCCACCATGATGACCTACACTTCTTTCTCAACACATGTAACTGCTTGTTGTGCAAGTAAATCGGCATCTTCATTTTGTTTCCTAGGAATATGATATAGTTGCACTTCTTCAAACTGATTAAACATCCTACAAATGGCATGAAATTTTGTCCTTAAGCTTTCATTCTTGCATGCCCAAATGCCTAAAATCTGTTTAACAATGAGAAGTGCGTCTCCCTTTACCATGAGACGTTGTATCCCTTGGCCAATGCACATCTTCAAACCATGAAGTAGTGTGTCGTATTCTAATTCATTGTTGCTAGTTGAACCTGGTAGATTGACCTTCTCTTTCATGACCACCTCTCCACTTGGGTTGAGCAATACTAGCCCTTCCCCTGCTTTCATGACCACCTCTCCACTTGGGTTCATTGTTGTTGTATTCTGATTCATTGTTGCTAGTTGAACCTGGTAGATTGACCTTCTCTTTCATGACCACCTCTCCACTTGGGTTGAGCAATACTAGCCCTCCCCTTGCTTTTCCTGTGACTCGTCGAAAAGCTCCATCAAAGAACAAGGTAAAAGCATTAGGAATACTTTTAGGTGGTGGCAATGGTAGGGTATTTACTTCAGGCACCTTAATCTCCTTCTCATGTACCCTATAAGGAAGGATCCATGCCAATTGTGCACGCACACTATCTTCTACCTTGAAAGAGTATTGGAACTCTTGCAATTCCATAATCCACTTTGAGATCCTAGTGCTAAGATTCATTTGAGATGACACCCAAGGAAACAAATTTTTTGCAGTGAGAATTACAAAAGGTTTTGGTAAGTAGGATCTAAACTTTCTCATCGCAAAGTAGATGGGTCGCATCCTGGTACTGTGGGGATCTTGTTGTAATAAAACTGCACCAATTGTTTCCTTCCCAACATTAGAGCTAACAAAGAATGTGTACTCCCAACAAGGAGGCATGAGTGTTGGTAGCTCTGACAAAATGACTTTAATGTTACAAAAGTACTCTTCAAGCTCATCAGACCATGCAAATTCTACTTGTTGTGTCAACTTTTGCAAAGGATGAAGCAACTCCAAAGCTAAGTGAATAAAGCGTGACATATACTTCACCTTTTGAATGAATGAGATGACCTCTTTGAGATTCTTGGGTGATGGGAGCTCAATAAGAGCCTTTGCCTTTGAAGGATCCACCTCAATGCCTTTATAGGAAACCTTGTGACCAAGCAAGATCACTTCATCCTCACCTATGTGACACTTGTCGGGGTTGAGCTGACCTCCCATGTTGTAGAGCTTCTTTAAACCTTCTTCTACCCTTTGTAGAAGCAATGATTTTGAGCTATAAATGCAAAATCCATCAATAAAAACCCTAATGGACTTCCCAAAGAATGCTTGAAACACCATGTTCATGAAGCGTTGGAAAGTTGCAGGAGCATTTGTCAGGCCAAATGGCATGACTCTAAAAGCATAACAACCCCAAGGAGTGATGAAAGTTGTTTTCAATTGGTCCTCCAATGCAATCCCTATTTGAAAGTAACCTGAGTAGCCATCACACACAGTGTACTTCTCATGACCAGCTACCTCATTTAGTATCTCATCCTGAAATGGGAGGGGAAAGTGATCTCTTTTTGTTGCCTCATTGAGCAGACGGTAATCCACACACACCCTCCACTTGCCGTTCTTCTTGGGAGTGACAACAACGGAAGAAACCCACTCTGAATTCTCCACTGGATAAATGAAACCTGCTGCTAGAAGCTTTCTTACCTCTTTGGGTAGAGCCTGCTCCTTGATGACTCCTAGCCTTCATATCTTTTGAGCTTTAGGTTTGGACTCTGGCTTTAGCTCAATCTTGTGTTGAGCATCATCTACTCCACGCACGTCAGTGTAGTCTTTAGCAAAAATCTTAGGGAATTTCCTTAGACACCTTTGAACTCCTCTCTTTCATCCTTTGTAAGTGTTGTAGACAAGATACCTTCTAACATTCCTTCCTCTTCCACATTTTGGTTCTCTTGGGAACTTACCTCCTCCAAACCTTGACAAGAGGTCTCTTGGTTGGTTAGCTTAAACCTTACCCCCATGACTTTGATGGAAGACTCCTCTTCAGTAATGCTACCGCTACTTTCTTCTTCTGAAGTGTTATCAGTCCAATCTTCTTCCGTCTCACTTTGAGACGATTCTTCATGGAGCTCCTCTTGGTATTGCTCCTTCATGTCAAAGACAGCCTTCTTATGATTGTTGTCGTTCCTACAAATTAATTTTCCACTCTCCCAATCCTGCAAAGCTCGCATTTTCATTAGCCATGGTCTTCCTAGGATAAATGGATAACCACTTCCCTTGGTCGACATAACATAAAAATCCACCGCCTTCTTAATGCCAAAGGCCTCTACAAAGACATTTTTACAAATTCCTACACACCTAGGCTTGCTATTGTTTGCCATCTTGACTTTAATTTCAAGTGTCTCATGGATGTGCATGCCTAGTATTTGCATGAGTCCCTCTGTCATGATGCAAATTTGTGCACCCCCATCCACTAGAGCTTTCCTAACCAATCTCCCTTTTATGTAACAATCTAGCACAGGTGTACTGTCCTTATTCATTTCAGCTTGTGAAATTTTTACAACAGGCACACTCTCTTTTACCTTTCTCCTAGTGCTAACTGCCCTTATTAAATCCCTCCTAACTTGTGGACATAATGCAAGAAATTGAGGCCATGAGATATCAGGACCCTTTCCTCTCATGTCTTCCAACAAGTTGTATGGAGCCATACCATGTCCAAGAGGAAAGTCTTGGAGGTTAATACGACGTCGCATCCTCTTGGTTTCCTTGGTCTCCTTTGACGTAACTCCTTCTTTCTCCTTATCTTTTCCTCGGCCACGCTTAATGCCATTTGCTTCCAGGTCAAACTCATTGGAATTTGTCACCTCTACCACATGCACATTTGGGTCTGGCAAAGGCGGAACTCCTTCCACTCCTCGTGGAGGTGGTCTTGCTCCATTTGGCCTTCGTAGAAGCCGTGGTTGTTGACTAGTTCCTTCACCTGCATTCATCACTGGGTAGTTCAAGTTAGGTCTCCCTAGCTCCCCACGGGACCAAGGACAATTATACATCCCATGTCCAAACTCTCCGCAATTACAACATTGCAAGACTCTCCTAAGTCGTGGTGGCTCTCGCTCTTCTGACTTCTTTGCTTGTCCCTTGGGACCTACAGTTTGTGCAAGGTGAATTGACAGGCTACTTAAAGATTCATTTAACTTCTCAATCACTTCCGCTGTTACCTCAGGAAGCTCCCTAGATGTTGATGCTTGTGACTTACCTTTGGGTCTAAGACCTTCTATTGGAACCTCTCCCCTTAAGCACTTGAGTTTCCTATATTTCTCAGCAGCCCTAGTTTCAGCTGCATCAAAGGTGGCAGGTGCACCCGCTTCAACTTTTACCTTAAGGTCAGGAAAGAGTCCGGCTATGAACCTCTCCTTCTTTAGGAACTCTGCACCATCACCAGGGTTAGCATACAGCCCAAAGACGTAGAAACTCTTGCTTGTACAAGTAGTAGTCATCTAAGTCTTTTTGTTTGTGAGAAACAATGTCTTGCCATAGCTTTTGAGTGTTTTGGGGATCAAAGAAGTATCTCTTGAAATGATTGACAAATTCCGTGTAATTCCCTTTAACTTCCTCTGGCAAAGAGTCAAACCAAGTGCTAGCATCTTTCCTAAGGACCACCTCAAACATCTCTACACGTTCTTGATCAGTTACTATCCTCTTGATACAACAAGACATCTTGAAATTTGCTAAAAATAATTCTGCATCCTCTCCAGGCTCTCCAAAGAAAAGAGGATATCCATACATTTGGCGTTGGGCCTCCATTGAATTAGTTTCAAAGTGACAATACGTTTTTGTGTTTGTAAAAAAAAAAAAAAAGATTTACACAGTAATATTTTCTAAATTGAAATCTATTCTACAATAAAATAAAAATATTCACATCAAATGACCTATGATAATCAATAAGAGGCAGGATGACAGGGTTTGGTGACGCCAGAATTTCTCCTACTCTTTGGGCACCAAACATGAACACCATACGTTGTTGAAAATGGATTTTTCTACTAATTGCAATGTTTATTCTAATGTGTGGAGTGAAATGAAAGGGGAAAACCTCTATTCCTGGGCCATTATCCATTGTCTATGCATGACCTAATGCTTAAAACAAAACAAAAATATAGACGTCCAAACTAAGGTCGTACCTAATGAGAGGCAAAATAAAAGGATTTACTGAAGCGTTTATCTCGGCCAACCTAAGAGGAACTAAAATTCTACGAATTACTCGTTGAAATTGCAACTTAGTACTAACAATTATGTGTACCTTTTGCCTTGCAATGGGAATGAAAGGATCATACAAATTCTCGTGATTCATGCAAACTACTTGACTATGCTAAAGACTGATCCTACACAAAAATACACAAGCCCTCCTCAGTAGGGGCACCAAAATTGAGGCGGTCTGGGACGGGCAACAAGAGAGGCGACCTCTAGACACCCCTCAAGGCTCGGGTGCTATCATTTAACGAGCGACCAAAAGCGAGCGAGGGACAAAAAGCGAGCGGCAAGTAGTGAAAAAGTTCATCGATGTAGAGTGGCACAGTGAAAATCAAAGCAAAAACAAGATTAATATAACCAGTTACTATTGAGATGTTGCAAAATGATGTGAAAATTGATTTGGTGAATGCATGATATGTCATGCTTTTATTTGTTGAATATGTGTGCTATAAAAAAAACTAGATTTTATCAGTTACTTAAAATAGTATTTTCTTTAAGGCTAACCCATCTATGAGCAAGACATGTCAAGGGGTTGTGATCTTCTCTTCTTCTCTCTTTCCATTTGTCTCTCTTCTGTAAGTCCCGCTTTTAAAACGAAAGTCGAAGTATTTGGCCATTTTTCAATCCAAATAATCTACAGGTCAATGCTTGACAATAAACAAAAATAATATGCTCATTTTTTGATTTGTGAAACCAATAGCCATTGTTCAAAAAAATCTTTGAACATTGTTTGTATGCCAGTCTCCATCACAAGTTGTTTAACACACTCTTACGAGTGTTTTTCATAAGGACACAACACTACTAAATTGGAGTGTCCCCAGCCACATGTAGTTAAGTAGATGGGCGATTCCAAGAGGAAGCTCATAATGGTATTTTACAACAAAATATGGGAACCTTT
This sequence comes from Adiantum capillus-veneris, assembly GCF_014529385.1. Taxonomy (NCBI): domain Eukaryota; kingdom Viridiplantae; phylum Streptophyta; class Polypodiopsida; order Polypodiales; family Pteridaceae; genus Adiantum; species Adiantum capillus-veneris. Next base: position 180,075,124 of record NC_140931.1, read on the forward strand.
TTTCATAGTAATATCTAGAGATTAATCACAAGGAGGACTATTTTAAAATAGATCCTAACATCGCCATGGGGATTGGGGGGGCGGGGGAGCTTGCAAAAAATTGAGGTATACGATAGTTTTAGACATCTAAAACTTAAACCTAAAACTTAGACATCTAAAAGTTTTAGACATCTAAAACTTAAATCTCACTAAATTTTCAGTTTCCCTTAAAAAATACTAGCAAATTTTTAAGTTTTAGTATAAATATAAGCAAAATCTTTATCAGACATGGGGGTGGTTTTAAGTCTACCCTTTTTTCTTTGGTTAATGATTTTGTTTTTGTTGTGAGCCTTAGGGGGGTGGGGTTGCATGCATTATAAACTGCATTCTACCAACTATAGGTAGCTAGATATACATAGAGTAATGAAGCTTATGATATATTCATATTACATTAGCACATTGCGAGAGTCATCTAATGACGAGTGCTTTCAATTGAGAAACATACGAACTTACATGCGTTGAGAAGGAAATTGTCCATGTGGCATTCACATGTTTTTCACGTAGTATTTTTGTTGCAAGGAAGCGATCAAGGTTCCATCCCCTACTCATCACTCTCTTTCATTCATACTAGATGCCACCTTCCTCCCTATTGCTCTTGCGCCTTTGGCATGTGCTTCTACTATTGCTTCCATACCCTTGCAATGAACTGTTTTTGGAAATCTCTTTCCCATTTACCTAGCATACTTTTTGCACGAATTTCCACAGATAGAGCCAACGTAGCAAAGCATGGAACATGTATTATTTTCTCCTTGATATGGGCAATGGAAATTGGAGTTTGTATCCTTGGTTTTTAGTTAAATGGAAGTCAACAAAGATTGACTTTATTGAAAGGAAGTACACTTGGCTTTATGAAAGCTGATTGTAGCAATGGCCTACAAATCACCCCACACCACACTTGCAAATTGCACAATGCTGGCAACAAACAATGCATGGTGAAGCTTCTCTCTCTCTCTCTCTCTCTCTCTCTCATATCCTCTATTTAATATATCATTGTTGCTCAACTACAACACATTGAGGGTTTGTATTGTATCATGCAACACATGCAAGAAGCCGGAGCAGTTTTAGTTATCTTGCTGTCCACGTAGAATATTAACATCACATGTCTCACTACTTAATAATGACAATGTGTGGCATGGATGGAATTATTAAGGGGACGATTAACATGGATTAATGAGATACAATGTGAATCAACACCTTTAAAGGGCTATGAAGGAAAATTGGCTTCATATTGCTCACATTTTTACCCTTTAAAAGTGTCCAACCCAAAAAGGTTTAATGCCAATCAAAACTCAATGCTCCATCCAATCCTTCCAATCCATTCAATCGTGATAAAAAACATTACTTGTTAATAGATTTTATTCCAGGAATCAACACCCATTTTTCTAGGCGAGAGAGTATCTGAAGTTTGTGGTTTTAATAAGCATCGTAGCCCAATTCCCAATTCTTCCAGTAGGTGCTACACATTTAGTAAAAGAAAATAGGAGCAGAATCTGAAGTGATACCGATGCAAATTAATGTTGCACGTAGCTAGCAAAATCTACGACAGTAGGTAGACAAAACTGCAACGGTAGGCAGACTTTCCCAGTGGCGAGGCAGAGAGGGAGAGGACTAGGGGACGGGGGTTTTTTGTGGGAGAGAGAGAGAGAGCTTCATGTCCAAGGCATCATCTCTTGAAGTCCACAGGCAAGGTGGTGGGCAAAAAAGAAGGGGGGGCTACGAGCGTAATGTTTTTTGTAATGAAATTGATGGCTTTGCAGCACTTGAGGACTATTACTCAAGTGGTTAGGTGAGAGCACATAGGTCCGATGCTACACTCACGGTGGTTCCGGTTCCCTCTGCTCTTCCTTTTTTGTGAGGTAAGGGTAAAATGATTGTCTTGAGATGGAATGAAGGGAATTGTAAGGAATCTTTGAGAGAAATGAATATAATAAAGGGAGAGCCAGTAGGTACTATCTAAGGCCCTTGTCACACTGGGGCACCCAAAGCTTGGCCAAGCGGATGTGGTACCCCCTCATTCGTCTGCGAAAAGGTAATTCGGCCAACTTTCGAAAGTGGTGGCCAACTCTTAAAAAGTAGCACGGGGCGACAGGAGTTGAGCCATGGCCGTTGTGACACGAACTGGGATCCCACCCTGCAAATCAGAGCTGGGCAGCAGAGCTGGGCAGGCGGCCCAGTGTGACAGGGGCCTAATGCAGCTTTTATTTCACCTAATACTGCGCATAGCTTATCAATCAGTTTCTTTTTATCTAGCCATTACGTAAATGGAGGTAGCGTGAGTGCCTGTGGTGGTTGTGGCTGTTAGTTTTGCACCTCCTAATTATAAGCGCAAAGGCAAATCAGTGTGGCAATGGCCGCTTGTGCAGATAGACATATTACGACATATTACGACAAAGGCAAATTAGTGTGGCAATGGCCGCTTGTGCACCTAGACATATTACGACCGAATTATGGCAGGGTTTGAAGCCATGGCTCGTGGTGTAGCCCATTGACAAGAGTAGTCGCCGCCTGTGCATCAATCAGCAGTCAAGGCTAGCTCTGGTGAGCGCTATGCACAAGATTGTCATCCCACGCATCCAATGCTCCTTCGCACCATGGATAAATCACCTTGACTACAAGCAGCTCACCGCCATGTCCGACGCCTGGGTGCTTGCCCACTTTGCTAGCCTACCCAGAGCCAATGGCCGCCCGTCCTCCTTCGCTGCTGACCAACTCATTATCAACTCCGTGTTCTAGTGGACAACCAGTTACGCAAGAAGTTTGTAGACAAAATAACAAAAACCAGGCAGATGCGTAGCCTCAACCTCAAGGATCAAGGTCTTATCTCCATCTCATGGCATAGCGTCTCATCAACTGAGGCTGAAGCTATAAGCTTCTTGTCCAGGACTTGTCTTCACCGTGGCCTTTGAACTTGCGTTTCAAAACGCAAGTTGTCAAGGGATTGGTGAAGACAGTTGACATTAAAAGATGACAGAAGTTATGGATCGTTTTTTGATGTGCGCAGAGTTGAGATCTGGCGAGAAATCTTGTCATTGTGGAAGCTCTCAGTGCTTTCAAAGGATGCACGATGTCGACTGTCCCCAACCCAAATGCTACCCCCTACCAAGAATTGGCAGTTCACTTGCTGGTTGAGTTGAGCATGCTCTACCCCCACGTGACCAGACAAAACACTTCCCCCCATGTCTAGGGATGTGAATTTTTCATGCTCACTACAGTTGCCTCCCATCAACCTTTCATAAAAAAATCAGTGATTTGTTCTATAAAACAGTACAATGCCACCTCTTCTAGCAACAGGTAAGCAAAGAGCTTCTAGGCACAACCTTTTCCACTAATCAATAGCAGCCCACTCAAAAAGCTTTCCGTTAGTTCCAAGCCCCTCCACCTATTGCATTCACCTGAACTTCAATCAAACAGTGGTCATTGATGGGCAGAAGAGTAGAAGAGAGAGAGAGAGAGAGAGAGAGAGAGAGAGAGAGAGAGAGAGAGAGAGAGAGGTAGTAGATGTCAATCTACATACTCTCTCATGCCTGGATTTGTGTTGTGACCTATTCCAATTCATAGGATTACTCTCACTTTTAAAAATGCACATTAGAATGTGTCAATCAGAGATGCTTCTCACCAACCCTTTCCAAGTAGCGTTTGGAAACGCTACTTGGAAGAGGTTGGTGAGAAGAAACGGTGTTGATCGCTTCAATAGGATCATAAACTTGGTTCATGCACTTTATTCTTAGTGTTCTTATTCAATTAGCTAGGTTCACGTACTTATGAGAATAGAATAGAGGTGTTAATGTTTTGGTGGCAACACCTCGATGTTTATGGGACCTTTAGAGAGAGCTTGAGTTTCTCTCTGTCGGGTGCTATACTTGGCATTGGATGAGGTAGATCGGATGCTTGACATGGGGTTTGAACCATAGATATGTAGACTTATACTTGAGTTAATAGACATACCTCGAGTCAGAGATAGGCACTCTACTATTTCTCACCATCCTCTTTCAACTAGCCTTTCCAAACGCCACTTAGAAGGGGATGGTGAGAAGCATCTCCCTGACCCATTCCAATTGGTTTTTTGAAATGCTACTTAAAAGTGCTAGGTGAGAGCCTTTAAAAGAGGTGAAAAACCTTTGCTAGTAAGCTAGCTCCTTCATTTCCTCTCAAAATGATACAACTGAATGGAGCCCTACATGTTGGACCCCTCCTACTAGTGCTTGCGGAGAGACTCTCTCCAATCTATTGAAGAGGCATTTCAACAATCTGTTTACAGATTACTAGCTTCTTTAATAGAACAAGGCCTATTTGTAGTGTTATGAAGCATTGTTTTGATGGCTAATAATCAAGTAGGACTCGGGATCATATTGCATGAAATCTTAACTTATCTCTCACCAAGTCCATTATAGTAGCATCTCAAAGTGCTACTTTAAAACTTGCAATCATTCAAATATAAAATATTTATAAAGTGTATTTTCTTAGCCCTTCAAAACCTCTTATGCATAGCTACAACTAGAGTGAATGCTACTCTTTGATTAGACTCTTGTCTTAGTAGGCTAGGCTTAAATTGCTACTCTATGATTATGAATATGACCAAGGCCACTACCATGGCGTTATATATAGAGAGAGATAGAGATAGAGATAGAGATAGATAGATAGATAGATAGAGAGAGAGAGAGAGAGAGAGAGAGAGAGAGAGAAAGAGAGATCACATTGTTTTATTGACTTCTTCGATCTTCAATACAATTGAGTTATGGGCAAACACAAAAGAACTATAAGGTCAATGTTGTGGGAGAAAAAGTTTATGACCCTAGCCCACCAACAGGTACATTAGCATTAGGCATACCCATAGCTCCACATATGCAAATCATGGAAAGCAAATGAAAACACATTAACACGTGCTTGCATAGACGAAGGTAGTCTGCAAGCTTAATCACAAAGGAGACACCCATACAAAATATCCTTCAAGGAGAACATCCTCAGTTCTCTAAGCTACCAAATTGAACCCTTATATGGTCATTGGCCCTCTCTCTAGGTTCTATCCCCCTCTTTAATTCTTTGAGTCCTTTGACTTATCTTCGTTACATCTCTGTTAAGGCAGTTACGCCGCTAACGGAAGCTAAATAGCGAGAACTCAACCAACAACAGAATTTGTCAGACGAGGACGGAGCTTGACCCGCAGGCGCATGGAAACAACTAGGTGGGTGTCAAATCACCTACTCGACCTTCTAATGACAATCACTACTAAGGAAATCAAATCTAAGTTCTAAAATACGCAAGTGACTGAAATCCGTACTACGAACGAATGCTATACGAAACAGGATCAAGAATCATTGAATCGATCTCAAACTCAAGGGGAAGTCTATACACTAGGTAAGAACAACACCCTAAAGACTTGAATTGCAAAATCAACCTATAACCACTCCGTGCGGTAAATGCGTATGAAGACAGGTCGAAAAATACAGGTGATCAAAACTTGACCCCGATGGTACTAATGTGTAGCTCTACTTCTTGTGGTTCTATAGATATGCTGCACGCTCCATTCCGACACACGAGTTGGAAGAAAACTCACACCGAAGCTCGTAGGAACTTACCACATTTAGAAGCCGATAGCGCGCACTCTTGGTATCTGTGCGTAGCTCTCGCCGTTGCTAACACAATGGCGGTGTCGCTTCTCCAATGGCGGCTCCGTAGCTCGCGTAGCACGTAGATAAGACTCTCACTCTCTCTCTCTCTCTCTCAGACACAGTCACGGCGCTCCAAAAAAGTCACTTTGATTAATAATCTGCCTCCTTAGGTTACAAAAACTTTGGCTTATATACCTCAGCCTTGGAGGTGAGAACATCTCTAACTAATTACATCAGCAAGTGAAATTACTTCGGGATTACAAGCTGGAAACTCAATTGAGTCCCGTTACTTAATGAATGGCTCAAATCAAAATTAATGTCGCAAAGACATTTATTACAATCAATGGTTACAAAATGATGAGTGTGAGCAAAAATGTGGGTGTAATCCTCTGCTGGCTCAACACTCCCCCCCTCCGCGTTCATGTCGTCCCTGACATGACTTTTATGCTTGTTCAATAAAGTCCTGTCGTCTTGAGCATCTGCAAATGTGATTCGTATCGTAGGTTGCCGATGGTCAAGGTTGGGCCGAATATTTTGCTTTCGTGGGTGAAAAAGCCGGTGTAGAAAGCTTCTTCGAATGTTTGCATGTGGAAGCTAGGCAAAAACATAATCCTTTGGTATAGGAGGTGTAACACTTTTGGAGAAGGCTGCAATGAAAGATCGTACATCATATCAGTCACTGTGTCGGCCGTCGATAGTAGATTCGAGGTCATGGCTTTATCTGGCGCGAACACTTCAATGCAAGCTAAGAGAGTCCTGCAGATTTTCTTGAGAATCTGACATGAAAGGTCAGGAGAGTTGGTAAAGAGCTTGATGGTGCCCGTTAGGGTTTTCACCATGTAGGCTTTACCTATTCTCTCTCCTGCCTTTGGTCCTGGCATCCTGGGATAATTAAGCCAATTTGGCTTCTTTTTTGCAATCCTGCCATGCTCTTTCCAGTTTCTGACTCTTGGCACCGGGCAGAAGGTTGCATCCTCGTGAATCTCCTTTGGTGCCTCCACCAAGTAGATGAGGTAGGCTGGGTATTTGTTCAGCCAACCTTTCCTCCATTTAGGTTGTGAATCTATTATCTTCTTTGATTGTTCCTCCTTTGTGATGTCGCCTTCGTAAAGAGCGACATACTGCTCCTCCTCTATTCTCTTTTTCTTCTTTAGCACTTCAAATTTCATCAAAGGGAAAGGCAGGCTGGGTTTCATCCACTGTTCATGGAGCACTTTTGTGTCTAGTCCCTGAAGTCTAATGGAGATTAGGAGTCTCCTCTCCCATTCCATTTCCGCCTTGGCACTTTCCTCTGCTGACTTTTCTATTTGGTCATGGAGCCTTTGTTCTTCTTCTTCAAAGATTCTTGAAGTCGAGGCCACCTCTTGAGCTGGGGCTGGATCTTCAATTGTGGTTGCCTCTCCAGTTTCTGGTAGCTCTATGGCTGCTCCACCTGATTCTTCTTGTGGTGTCTCTGTCTCTCTTCTTTGTTGCTCTTGTAGATCTTGGAGCTGTTTGCGGAGGGCCTCATTCTCTGTCCGTAGTGTTTGATTTTCTAATGTGACCCTCTCCTCTGCGGCCAATGATCCCTTCGCAATGTGCAACCTTTGCTCTTGCTCTAATCTCAGCTCTCTTTGTAAGCTTCGGACCTGGTCTTCCAAAGCTGGTATGATAGCTCCCTCTTGTTCGGTTCCTGCTCTGCTAGCTCTAGGGGTAGTCCTGAGTCTAGTGATTGTTCTTTCTTGGAGCTCGACTCTCTCCCTTAGCTCAATGAGCTCATCCTTGGCCGCCTCCAACTCATCCTCTATCCGCTCCCTTGCTTCCTGTGCACTTGTTACTTCTCTTGAAGCCTCGGCTAGCTGGAGTATCAAGCCGTCTCTCTCTTTTTCCGCGTCATAGAGTGATGCTTTATGACTTTCAGATTCAGTCATAGCATTCTCTAATTTTCTCTGCAACTCCGCTTCCCTTTGTTTGGCTGTCTCAATCTCTACTTCCTTTGCCTTGAACCTTTCTTTTATCTTGCTGAGCAGTTCATGCACCATGTGCATGTCTTTTTCATCATCATCTGTCAACTCTAAAGCTCTTTCCGCCACCACCTCCACTGACTTTGGCTCTTCTAGTACTTTCGGTTTGTCCAGTTTCTCTTCACTTTCTTTTTTACTCTTTGTTTTTTCCTCCGTTCCTCTCCGTTCATCTTGTTTTTGTAGGGTGATCCCATAAACTGCCTCAAGGGCCTCTTCTTCAGTGTATCCTATCTCTACCAGATCCTCATAATCATTTCTCTTTTGCTAAACTGGATCTATCTTCTTTTCTTTGGTCTCGGCCTCTGGCTTTTCCAAATCATCTGTGTCCACCTCTACTGTGGTCTCCTCCATAATTTTTTCCGTCTTCTTCAGGCTTGGTACATCAGTCATAGAGGGATGTTTGTCCTCAGCTTCCTTGGCTTTCCCTTTGTCGGCTTGCCCATCTTTCTCTCGAGGCTTAGTAGACTCATCTACTTTCCTTTTCCCCTTGTCGTCTTTTTTCAGCTCAGCTTTTAATTGCTGTACCTCCTCTTCAGTGTATGGCCCGACAGGTTGCTGCTCCAGAATAGCCTCTGACTCCTCATAAGCTTTAATATATTGATCGTATTGATCAATATGTGGCCTGGCTGAGCTAGTTCCGACTTTAGTGGGGTCTGGCACCCACTTTTCTTCAAAGTCACCCTTTAGAGCTCTTTCCGCTCTAAACTGCTCCACTAATCTTTCCATTCTTGCCGCTTTCTGACTTTTGGTTTGCTTGGGAGCAACCTTCTTCTTTACTTTCTTCTTAAGCGGCTCGTCCACATCCTCTGCAGGTTCTGAAACTACTTCTAGTTTCCGGCGTGCTCTTGTGGATGCCCTCTTGGATACTTCGGGCTGTTCTTCCTCCTCGTCGGCTTCTCTGAGCCACTCATTCTGGGAGGGAACCTTTGGCCACTGATCTCTAGCTCCAATAGCTTCATAAGCTATTCTTGTCAGAATTTCCGCTCCTCCTATGTACTTTGGCTTCTCGTTGTGCATGGAAATTACTTGCTCGTGGATGTGTTGAGCGTAATTCACCTCTTTTGGCATATTGCTCTTTAATGCCCATGTTATGGTGCTCGCAATGGCATGGGGTGGTGTCGTATACTTTTGCGGTCTTTTACTGCAAACATGAAGAAATTGGTTGTATAGTCGGCAAAGGGTTGCCGCTCTTGGGTCCGCCATATCTCCATAGGTTGCATTATGCTTCTTGGGCCCATAGACCTCTATGGCCTCCCTTCTTTCCCTGACCGAGCTCCCTTTATTGTGTAGCTTCAATGCGTCTGCAATGAGCTGTGGAGTGATCTGTACTTCTAATTTCTCTCCATCCATGGCTGTCAATGTGGCTTTTCCATCCTTCTGAATGGATGTTGCCAACTCGTACACTCTTCTTGTATCCACACCTGATGGTCTCGAGGTGAAGAAACTGTGCAAGTCTGCCCTTTCCAGGTACCTGCTGATGTCTTCTGACCTACTATAATCTACCAATTCCTATGGGATCATCGGTACATCCACCGCTTGCCCTTGAGGATCTCTGAAAGTCCCCTAGTAGATCTTTATTCCCTCTCCGCTTCTGCAAGAGCATCTTTGATTGTCGGTCTTTTTCTCTTCGTTGCCGATGACTTGGCGGAATCCATGGATCCTGTAACTCCAATTTCAGAAGTTAGCGTCTTTTTAGTACTGAAAGCCAAAATGAAGCTTTTAACTATTCAAATGACTTGAAATTTGAAACATGAGCTATTTAGGGCCTAAGGATGCAAGGTAGGTGAAAAAATATGCAAAATGGGCTCAAAATCATACTGGAGACATCATACGCGTATGATGTCTTTTGTGTCAAAATGACTTCATATTGGTTGTGCTTGTAGCTGATAGTGTATACATGAGCATCATATGCTTGGATTTGAGTTTGGATCCCATTTGGTCAAGTTTTGGCCTGTTTAGTCCAGTTCCGGCTCTTGGCAAAATTTTGATAGGGATTTGGATTTTATGATCCAAATTGGATAAAACTTGGTGGTTCACTTTCAAATGGCATGTAGATCACTTCTGTTTGGTGGTTGAAGCCCTGAGGTGCCAAAATCACATAGTGAGACATCATACGCGTATGATGTCTTTTAGTGTATTTTTGGACCAAATTTCTCTATAAGCTTGGATTTGGCTTTAGATAGGCTTATTCAGTGGATTTATGAAGTTTGGATAGATTTTGGGCTAAAAATGGCTCTGGAGACATCATACGCGTATGTTGTCTTTTCCATCAATTTTGCATGGGATTGGTTCTGTGGACTCCCCATGTACTAGTGAAGGACTGTTTCTACTCAAATCTTGGTTTGGACTTGAGTATGTTGGATTTGGGCCAAAAATAGGCTTTAGGTGAAGGATTTTCCCTCAATTGGGCTAATGGGGTGATCCTCTTGACCAAATGGTTCCAAATTTCATATGTAGCATGTATTAGATATATATAATGGATGTATGATGACAAATGAGCAGTTTTGGCTCTGTAAGTGCAAATAGACATCATACGCGTATGATGTCTTTTGTGTCAAAATGGTGCTTTTTGATTCCAGATAGCTTGTAGATGTGTTAATCAACAATCCTACAAAGTTTCAATGAGTTTGGAGTTATTTTGACAAAATTAGGACCAAAAATCAATTTTATGTCCTACTTTGCGTCTTTTTGGTTTTCCTTGGGTTTTCTAACTCCAATTCTCATGATACTTGGTTCATAGGATGTGATTAACATGTGGAATGAGGCTATGCACTTAAATGTTGAAATGGATGTGAAATTCATGCTGTGAGACATCATACGCGTATGATGTCTTTTCTTGAAATGTTGGTCTTTTTGTGCAAAGAATGCTTTGTGCTAGTGCCCTAAGCCCTGCTAACTAGTTTTCAACTTAAAAAGTCATCAGTTTAGCTAAAAAGCCCCCTTATAGGCATTTCAGTTTCCGAAGTCGTCTTTTTGCCTTGGAGTTGAATTTCTTCAACTTTTCTTCTCGAGAGTTGCATTTTCAGCTCATTGGATATGTTGTGAAGCCATCTATTTGGTTGAACTTGACTTTGGCTCCCCGTTCTCCATCTTTCTCCTTTTGGTTGCTCGAAAGCGTCTTTTTCACCATCGGTAAGTGATTCAGCTTTCTTTTGGGTTTTGCTTGCAAACATAAGTCATCAATAGTTACTTGAAGCTGCTTGTGAAGTTTCATTTCATTCGGTCGTCAATTTCAGCCGTTATGCCAAAATGACGCTTTGTGTGTCTGTCGTCGAATTGGTTGTTTTGACCCACTTTTGGTGGTCCAAACCTGGAGATACTCCATGGTTGCATTGCCCTCGATGTTGTTAAGCTTCCTGAGAAGTTTTGTGTCGTTTCGACAACTTTTTCCTGTTTGCCTTTTGTAGGCTCTGTTGACCTAGGGTTTTTCCAGTCGTTCTTTCTCGAGCTTTGAGTGTTAGAAACCCATCTTCTATACTAGGGTAACCCACCTATAAGTTCTTGCAAGGTTTGGTTAGGCGGTTGTGCCGCTACCTAGCATTCTACCGCATTCCCCGTCTCCTCTTGTTTCTTGGTTTTGGTCAGTTTTCGCGACAAAAGTTAATGATAAGCATCAAAAGCTGATGGCAACGAGTCTACCTCTCATTTCTGGTGTCCTCTGAGCTCTCGTAGCAGTCGTAGAAGGCTGTAGAAGGTTGGATGCTACTGTGTGCTCTTTGCTCTCTCCAAGAAGGTAATAGTGGAAATGAGCTTGAAAGTGATGTGAAAAATACTTAACTTCGGACTTCCCGGATCACTTGTTACCAAATTTGACATGTGCTCTTATCTCGTCGTGAAATACACTTTAGGATTTGAAATTTCTCAATTTGGACTCCGTTTGACCTGTTTCTAAGAAATCTGTCCACTTCGCTAAAATTCTGTCATTTCGGGCTTTCCGCAACTTTTCCCGAATTGTACTCAAATTTTACTATGGGTTGCCCTTGTCATTAGGATCATCACCATCTATTCTTTTCTTTTTTTTGATCTCGTTTCACCTGCTTTTTTATTTTTCTTTTACTTTTATCAAGAAAATCATAAAAAATAAAGGAAAATAGCAAATTGAAGCCAAAAAATTCCAAATATACACAATAAATAGCTGGTAACCCTGTGTATATGAATATACACTTATTTGTGATTTCTGGACTTGGATTACCACTTTTTTCCACTTTTTAGCTCCAAAAACACTCTTATTTTGTGATATTTACACGTCTAGAGACCCAAATTCATCATTTGATCTCTTCTTGTTGCAAAACAAGGTATATAAGGGCATAAATATTATCAATATCCGCAATCAAACATAAAAATTGCGAAATCATGTAAGACACTGCCCTTGTAATATAATTTTTGTTTTTCTTTGTTTTTGTCGCTTGTAGCTGCTTTGTAGCTCCTGTATACCTGTATACCTCCCCCCCTCCTAGTCTGAGTCCTCCTGGACGACTATGAAGTGTCTGTGGGCAAAGCATTGTAGTTGTTTTGGTCATAAGTTCCCAATGCAATTGTAGAGCGATGATACAACAGTCTTTCCAATAAAGCTGCTCTTTGTTTGATTGAAGGATTGGTGGTCGGATTTTGGGTTGGTTTTGGCACTTCCGTAGTAGAATTAGTAGATGGATTCTTCTTTACCTTGTTGTTCTTTTTCACAATCCAAATCTGCTTCCGCTTCGCTTGTGCTTGCCACAAACTCTTTGCGACCCAAACCTGCTTTGTTCTTTGTGTTGATTTCCTCGCCTTGAAATACCTAGGAGTTTCCGTGGATTGTACTGAAGGGAGTTCCTGTTTACAAATCCTTGGGATCCAAATTTGCTTGCTATAGCTTTGTGCCGTCATGAACTTCTTTGGAATCCAGATCTGTTTAGAAATGGCCTCCACCTACTCCTCCATGAGCTTGCTCCAGGATTATCATATACTCAGACTCTGATGCGCAAATCCTAAGCTGGTTGTCTTTACCTCTCTTATAGAGTTGATCTCCTATTAAAGCGTAATCTCTAGCTTCTGTCTCTACAGATTTCTGACGAGCTTTTGACGTTCCTTCTGGGAAAGTTCTATTTGTGAGATATTCAACAATATACTGACTCCATTCCGGAGCTATCATTATCTGATATAATGTCGAATACTTTGCTGGCGGTTTTGATGAACATACAATACATACAGTGACATATTCATGTACGCTTTCTTTCATTCCTGGCCAATAGACTCCCAATTGTAACAAATTCCTATATGTGTTCCTTCTTGAACAATGAAATGCACATTCCTGAACATGTGCTTCGCGCAGATATATATTATTTTCTTCAAGATTGATGCATAGTCGTAAAACATGATCATTTCCCAATTGATACAACCTTCCTGCAACCAGTTGAAGATTCTTGGATTGCTGAATAGCAATATGTTTTTGGTTGTATTCTCTTCTATCAAACTCTCCTCCATAGGTTAATAAGCTAACGACATTTTGAGACCACTTCGGTATCATTTCTATGTTGAACAAGTACGCGTTTGGCATGTCGTCATCTACTCCTATAGGGTCCTCCCCATTCGTCAATTGCGAAAGATGATCAGCTCTAAGATGTGTTTTTCCTTTCTTTACTACTACCGTGAAGTCGAATTCCAGTAAGATAATGAACCATCTCACTATTCTCCCGGTATTGCATGGTTTATTCACTAGGTAGAGCAAGGCTTGGTGATCCGTAAAAAACACAAACTTGTTGGCTAGAAGATAATGCCGATGATTTCTTCACAGCATATATCATTCCTAATCCCTCTCGCTCTGTTGTGGTGTAATTCTTCTCTGCATTGTTGAGCTGTCGACTGGCGTAACAGATAGGAAAATCCATGTTTCCTTCTTCTGGCTGAGCCAGAATGCCTATTGCATATGCCGAAGCATCTATATGCACATGGAATATCTTCTCCCAATCTGGTGATTTCAAGACTGGAGCAGTAATGAGTGCCTCTTTCAATTTCTTGAATGATTCCTCACACTCCTTTGTCCATTCAAAGTTCACTATTAGCCTGTAAAGTGGTTGGCCTATTATAGCGTACATGTAAATGAATCGTCTATAATATCCGCAATGTCCCATAAAGCTATGTACTTGTGTTTCATTGGTTGGTCTAGGCATATCCACTATAACTTTTATCTTCTCTAAATCCGTGGATATTCCGTTTTGTGAGACAATATGTCCCAAAATTCTACCCTGTCGGACCATAAACACACATTTCTCAGGATTGAGACAAATGAGATATGTCCTACATTTCTCAAATACTTTTCTTAGGTGTTCTAGATGCTCATCTCTCAGAAGAGAACGTACACATAAGTCATCCATGTATATTTCTAGAAACAACCTTAAGTATTCTTTGAAAGCATGCGTCATCAGCCTCTGGAAGGTTGCGGGAGCATTGGTTAGACCAAAAGGCATAACCCGATAAGCATAAATTCCCCACTTCGTTGCAAAAGTTGTTTTATATTGATTTGCCGGTGCTATGGCTAGCTGGTTATATCCTGAAAAACCATCAAGAAAGGAGTATGCTGTTTTCCCTGATACACGCTCTAGAACATGATCAGTTATTGACAGGGGATAATTGTCCCTGATTGTTGCAGCATTCACTTTCTTTAAGTTGACACACACTCGGAGTTTTCCGTTCTTCTTGGGTACCACCACAATCGGAGATACCCAATCGTTGTGTTCAATCTCGTATATGAATTCAGCTTCCATTAGCTTATCTATCTCTTCTTTGATTCGCTTAGCAAACGTATCATTATATGTGTATGGTCTCTGTCTGCTAGGCTTTGCATCTTGTTTTAGTGGGATTGTGTGTTGGTATATCGATGGGTCAACTCCCCTTAAGTCCTTATAAGACCATGCAAACACATCCCTGTACTCTCGGAGAAGACTCAAAAGTCTCTCTTCCTCGCCTGGAGACAAATATGTGGCTATGTACACCGGTCTAGGTGTCTCACCTGGAGCTGCTAAATCAACTTTTTTTGCATCCTCCGGTCCGTCATAAGATTTGTTTGCCTTTCTCTCTCGAATAGGTTGGGTTAATACCACCTTCCTATCCTCTATTGTGAATTTCCTGTAGTGAGAGGGAACATCCATGTTTTCCTTAATTTTGGCGTTTTCGTCCTCTCCACTCTCAATTTCTGTCGTCCAAACTTCTTTCAGAGTTTTCTTGAGCTCTCTGTACTTGTTTCTACGTTCTAACTTGGATTCCGTGTGTTCTCTGTTGCGCTTGTTCTTTTCTGATTTTTCTGTTTCAGTTTTCGTTTCATTCCTTTGAACTTGATTTCTTGACCTTCTTTTGTCTTTTCGTAAGCTCTTTTGATCATTACCTCTCATTCTTCCAGAAATCTTGTCCTTAACACAATCTTCCGCCTTTACTAGCATTAGGAATTGATTTTTTCCTCTTATTCTAGGCATTGGATTGGTTCTAACCCCCTTTGTTTTTCTCTTTGCTGTATAGCGTCTCTGCCGTTGTTTAGTTTGGTTCGGAAAATCATAAAATCTGACATCCGTTATAGTTTCTTCGTTTTCGCTTGAATTGTCCGTTGACTCGTTGTCTGCTTCATTTCCCCACTCTGGATGATCGGGAATGTCGTGAAACACCTCTTCTTCATCTTCCTTTTCCAGTGTATCGTTCTTTTCAGTTTCTTTTTCGAGTACAGTTCTCAACATGAAGTACGGAACCACGTCGTACCCGTCCTTGTCGCAAAATTTTGTTGTGGGACCATCCGGAATTTCACAAACATCTAGGGTTGCTAGAATGTGTGTCCATTCTAATGGTTCAAGCGTGTCCTCTGGAAAGGGTTCTCCTATATAAGTTTCGTCTTCGATAGCCCTTTCTAAAACATATTCTTCTCGCCTCAGACTTCCACATTTTGAGGCCCCACACATCCATAACTCCTTGGGCTTACCTAACCAAGCTGGAAATTCGGATCCCGCCAAAGTAGCTGAATCAAACTCCTCTACCGGTGTTCGGTTCACATCTTTGTAGCTATGGTCTTTCAGGTTCACACGTGTAGTGGTTTCCATATTTCTCAGGTATATGTGATCGTAGCCCCAATCCTGGACCATTTTCAACTGTCTCATGAATGGTCTTCCCAGTATGATATCATAATTATTCTCCTTGCCAAAATCGACAATAGCAAAAGTATGTTCGTATTCAATGCCGCAAGAAGTCACTACGACTTTCTCTAATAACCCCATAGGTTTCTCCATGTGTCCATCTGCTAATTGGAGTTTCAACCTAGTCTTCCTTATTGCCGGTTTCCCCCATTTTTTCCAGATTTCTTTTGTAGCAATGGCTACCCCAGCTCCGCTATCTAGTATTGCCATCGTGTTCACTCCTTGGAATTCAACTGGTAAGGTTGTATTCCCCTCTTCACCTTCGCAATACTCTCCGACCTTGTTTAAGGGTACATGCTTAGCGTTATTTTGGGGTTTGCTCAACTCTTGTATACCCTCTTGCAGTCTCGATGTTGGGTCTTTTATCCCAAATTTCTCCAAGCATTTTCCTACAGTGGTCCACATATGTGGTCTTAGCCTCAAAAGCTCAGCTAGAGTGATAGTGCATGTCACTGGTGTTGACAAGATCTCTATCAATCCTTGCGAGTCCATGACTTTTTCAGATGAGATTCTTCGTGAGGGAAGTGCTCTAATCTCGGATTTTGCTTCATACTCTCCTAAGTATGAAGGTAAGGTATTTAGTGAATGAGGTTTGCTCTCCATTGTTCTAACAGAGCCCCCATCTCCCCAGTAAGATTGTAGATCCAAGTCCACTTGAGATCCTGCCTCAAATTCCACTATGGGAGGATTCTTGATGTCCTTTTCCCAATTTGTCTGATTAGCTTGGCAACTTAGCTCGTTTGCAAAGTTTGCCTCTCTCACTTGTTTCCAAAATTCATTGTAATCCTCATCTCTTCCGTGAATCCTCTGTATGACTGGATGAAAACTTTCTATCTCCTGATCGGTTGTGTTCAATACTATGCGGTCATCCTTGTGTGTATTTTCAAGCTTTTGTGCACTGGGAGTCTTTTCAGCTACCCGTGAAATGATAGTCTCTTGCTGAATTGGGTTTTCCGTTCCACAATTCATTGTTTCTCTTGGTGGTTCTAATAAGGCTTGTGCAGTCTCGATCATTCTCTGGCACATTTCAAGTCTCTGCTTTTCCAATTCCGTGTTTGGGTATGTCATCCACCTCTGTTCTTGTGTTTGGTTGTTCTTTAACCTAGCTTCGTAAGCTCTCATCAGTGCGTCCAATGGTTCGTGTACTTTGTCGACTAGCACTGATCCCCCTGAGCTTAAGCTCGTTGTTTCTTTGATACTCTTTTGTTTCGTTCTTTTCGGGCTCATCTCTCGTTTCCCGTTTTGACTCTCAAGTTTTTCTAATCTATCTTTAGTTCACTTTAGTTCCTCAGCTAGAATAGCGTCTTCACGTTCTTTTCTCAACTTCATGCGTGCTTTTCCAGCTTTCCATGTGTTTCTCTGACTCCGCGGTCCTTGACTAACCACTTCAGTCGCTAACTTTCCATTCTCAGGTTCTCTAGTGGTTTTCTTAGCTTGAGCTCTAGTAACAACTTGCGTTGGTATCAGAGTTTCATTTTCAGACCCACTGCTGGTAGGAATAGTTTCTAGCATATTCAATGTCGTCTTTTGCACTTTGTTTGGATTCTTTGAACAATCCTCAATGAAGTGAGTAACCCCACACTCAGTGCAATAAGCGTTAATTCTAATGATTTCCGTATGTGGACAAACATTCATCAGATGGTCACCTCCACACTTGTAACAGGGTCCTAGTGCTGGTCTTGGTCCCACTTGATTCGTCCTTTGTGGATAGGATGGTCTTTGTCCTGTTAACCCTCCATGAGCTATGAACATCAATGTTCTTGCGTCCAAATTGTATCTCTCCTCATCAGAAGCACTTGTAACTGTTGGTATTCCAACATTCCCAATCATGCTCCATGGTTTTGGTTGTTTGGGTTCTTCTGGTGGGTAATACACAGTTGGAGACATGTGTGCACCAGATTCTTCATAATAGGCTTGAACAGGCACTAAGGCTTGTTCTTCCTGATTCTCTAAGGTTGGTGCATATCTAATGCCCACTGGTCTTGCTCCTGGTAAAGGTGGTTGTTGTCCTAATACCGGTTGCGGTCTTTCTATCCCCATAGGTCTTGGTACATTTCCCGTTGGGTATCGAGGTACTGGATGTACCTGAGGTGGTGCTAATTGAGCAGGAGGTGCATACTGACGCTCCCTTACATACCCTTTGTTGTAATAGCACTCCTCTGTTGGATGGTTTGTCCATTTTTGTTCAATAGCACACCATTTCAGTGGTTTTGGCAATGGTTTTTGGTATGGTGCCATCCTTTTTAGAGAATCTTCTATCATTTGCTCTACATTTGGCATGGTTGTTGTTTGAACAATTTTTTTAGTGGTATTCTCGCTCGCTATGGAGGAAGAGCTACTGGATGCAAAATCTGTATCCGCTGACACCTCTCCATAAACCGTACAGTTATCCACTAAGTACAATGCTGTTCTCGTTACTTGCTCGAAACTTGTACAAGCTTTCAAGTGCAAGTCCTTCTTGAGAGTGTCGTTTCTCAATCCTTCAATAAAGAGAACAGATAGTCTGTCATCTTGTGGTCGTTCACGTACTAGACATCTCTCAATGTATTGTTTGAAGCGAAGTGAAGCTTCCTTCACTTTTTCGTGTTCTCTCTGTTTAAAAGCATATATTTGTGAGACCGTATTGTGCTTAATCCCTCGTTTTGAGAATTCCTCAGCAAACTCTCTTAGCAAATGGTCAATGTCATGGAATCCCTCTCTGTTCAGTGGTTGAAACCATGTCAATGCCGTACCTTCTAGAGTAAGACCAAATCCCTCGTATTGTGTATGGAAATCTGTTATCTGCTCAGCTCTTAAGACTTGCTTAAAGAGTGACACATGTGCATACGGATCTCTTGAACCACCATACTTCTTTGGCATACACTTGGCTACTTGAGATGGTCTCATACGTCTATGGTCTGCTACCAATCTCATTGCTCCTGTGTCCCGGCTAAAGCTTTCTCTAGCATCATGGACTTCATGGGTTACCCTTGTCGGTTCCCCTGCCCTGAGTCTACTACTAGGAGGTAAATGTGATGGTTCCGCTTCGAACCCTGGACCTGGAGTGGTATACGTGGGGATTGGAACTGCACTATCTCGATTCATATCCATTGACTCTCTGGAATGTAATGATCCCATTGGTCCGGGCTTCGAGTACTGAGGTTGACTGAAAGAGTCAGCAGCCTGAGTTCTTTGCCCTCCTGTCGTCATTGGGTTTTGCACTCCATTTGTTGGTGCTGGTCTTTGTGAGCTAGAAGTAACATAATACTGATGTAGTGGTCCCCCAAAGTATGTATATCCTTCTAATTCTTTCTTGCCCATTGTTGAGTATTGCCTCCCATACTTTTCGTAAGCGGCAATTTTCACTTCCGATCCCTCTGTGTAGGTAAAGACATAAAGTCTTTTTTGGTTTGTCAACTCTCCGGTGTAGGGTTCTTCACATCTATAATAGAGATCTTGCTCCCCATTATTATATTTGTATAGCCCCACATAGATGTTATCAGTGTTGATCCTTGTAGTTTCATTCTCTCTTCTTAACCTCGCATCAGGGAAGTTCATTATTGGTGCTTTCTCCTCGAGTTCTTCATCTACTTTGGCTTTGGTGCCCACCAATCCCCACTTGTCCACAATGTTAGGGTTTAGGACTACCAAGTACATGGTACCCTCGTCATCTAGATATCTATCTCCGCTATATCTCACAGGCACTAAGTCCTTGAACTCACTAGGTCTATCTTCTATCTTTACACAATAGCGGTCCATTCCATCTTTGTAGATCTTGGCACCTTGCTCATTGTAGTAATGATATTTTATCAACAATAGCTTCATTGTGGCGGAAGGGTTTGATAATCTTGCTGCCATATTTTCTCTGTTGTTCAGGTTCAAGTGTTCCAAGTGTTCGGTGAAAATCTCGTAAGATCTCTCCGAAGAAGTATCAAAAACACTTCCTTCAAAGATCGGCTCTAATGGTTGCATCCAACTTTGGTTTACACTTCCCTCGGTTGATATGACACTTGCTTGTTCCCCTTGTTTTGGTTGGTTATTCTGGAGATTCCTGCCCGATCTCAAATTCATCAATTCCCCTAAAGGACTTTAACTTTTCCGTCTCGGCAATTTGTTTTCCCAAGTTTTTGTGGTCAGAATTGATCCAAACTGATTGATACGTGGTCAATTGTTTAATCTTGTCAGTTGGACAATTTCTGTTTCATCAAGTGAGAATTTTGTTGCAGTTATGCTGAAAAAGACATTATACGCGTATGATGTCTTTTTTTCACAGATTTGGACTATTTTGGGACTATTTTGGTTATGCTCACTCTCAATAGCCCCCTTATGCTCTGTCCACTCACAAAATTCAGTTTGAACTCTGTTTGAGCAAGTTATGGCTAATTTAGACTTTTCTTGGCAATTTTCCACTTTTGACTTGTTTTGGGTCAATTGTGATCCAAATGGGATGAAACTTGAAATATAACCTCTAGACAGCTATTACAATGGATCTGTGTTGGCAAAGTATCAAAATATGTCCAAAATTAGGTAAAAGACATCATACGCGTATGATGTCTTTTTCATCAATTTGGGTCAAGACTTGATATTTATGCTTTCTACAGTGTTTGCAACAATCTTGTCAGGTCAGATATCAAAAATAAGCAGTGGATGTGCTAAAAGACATTATACGCGTATCATGTCTTTTGTCCCAGATTTTGACTATTCTTGGTTTTAAGCCTTCTCCAATGTTTATAATTGAGTTTCAAGTGTTTTTGTTAGGTTTGAATGTAAAAACAAGATCTGAATTCAAAATTTCCTATTCTTTGCGTTTCTTGGACTCTGGCTTGTCTTTTTGGGTTTCTTTGAGTGTTAATGCTCTTGTTTTAAGTTGAAATTAGGGTATAACCCCCCTTTTGAACACTCTGGTAAAGTCAAAATTTTTGTTTTGGTCTCTGTTTGGTCATTTAGACATCATATGCGTATGATGTCTAAAGTTGCAGATTTCCAGTTTTTTGGCACAGAATCCTTCCTAAAGCTTTCTCAAGTGCTCAACAACTCCCAGATACACAGAAAATTTCTCTGACTTTTGTTTATTGCAAGTTTCACTACTAACTCGACGTCTAACATGCAATCAACCATATCAAGCAAATACTCCAATGATTACTAGCTCCAGATCAGGATCAAATGAAGTCCTACCCTAAGCTATTCCTAATCATAAAATGGGTTTGGTAATTATGATTTTAAAGAGATCCACTGTCACTCACGGACTAGCAAATTCTTCTTCTATCAACAACTACTCAACACCAACAAAACAACAAACAAATCTAAGCTAAACTAAAATTCTGTCAACACGGAAGACCCAGGAATACCCCACTTCCTAGTATCTCTCGAGATCTTCGGAGTCCACCACTCCTACATCTTTTCTAACTAAAGTATACAAAGTAGTTTATACGACTCACCTCGTAGGATTAGTCTAAGGTCACCTACTTAGGGCTCTCGTCCCCGGCAGCGGCGCCAAATGTTAAGGCGGTTATGCCGCTAGCGCAAGCTAAATAGCGAGAACTCAACCAACAATAGAATTTGTCAGACGAGGACGGAGCTTGACCCGCAGGCGCATGGAAACAACTAGGTGGGTGTCAAATCACCTACTCGACCTTCTAATGACAATCACTACTAAGGAACTCAAATCTAAGTTCTAAAATACGCAAGTGATTGAAATCCGTACTACGAACGAATGCTATACGAAACATGATCAAGAATCATTGAATCGATCTCAAACTCAAGGGGAAGTCTATACACTAGGTAAGAACAACACCCTAAAGACTTGAACTGCAAAATCAACCTATAACCACTCCGTGCGGTAAACGCGTATGAAGACAAGTCGAAAAATACAGGTGATCAAAACTTGACCCCGATGGTACTAATGTGTAGCTCTACTCGTTGTGGTTCTATAGATATGCTGCACGCTCCATTTCGACGCACGAGTTGGAAGAAAACTCACACCGAAGCTCGTAGGAACTTACCACACTTAGAAGCCGATAGCGCGCACTCTTGGTATCTGTGCGTAGCTCTCGCCGTTGCTAACACAATGGCGGTGTCGCTTCTCCAATGGCGGCTCCGTAGCTCGCTTAGCAATTAGATAAGACTCTCACTCTCTCTCTCTCTCTCAGACACAGTCACGGCGCTCCAAAAAACTCACTTTGATTAATAATCTGCCTCCTTAGGTTACAAAAACTTTGGCTTATATACCTCAGCCTTGGAGGTGGGAACATCTCTAACTAATTACATCAGCAAGTGAAATTACTTCGGTATTACAAGCTCGAAACTCAATTGAGTCCCGTTACTTAATGAATGGCTCAAATCAAAATTAATGTCGGAAAGACATTTATTACAATCAATGGTTACAAAATGATGAGTGTGAGCAAAAATGTGGGTGTAATCCTCTGCTGGCTCAACAATCTCTAACCACTGGTACTTTTCTCCATTGCCAAGGGAAGTGGATATACCCTACGATACCATTATTTGAGACTTTATGGATGTAGTTTGCAATGCACGCACCCCCACCCTACTAATGCTCACAAAAGAAAAATCATTACCCAAAGAAAAAAAAGAAGACTTAAAACCACCCCAATGTTTTGATTAAAATTTCAAGATTTTGTTGATATTTGCACTAAACTTAAAATTTTGCTAGGTTTTTTTTGAGGGAAACTCAAAATTTAATGGGGTTTCAATTTTAGCTAGCTAAAACTATTGTACACCTCAATTTTTTGCAAGCCGCCCCCCACATGGCGATGTTAGATCTATTTTAAAATAGTCCTCCTTGTGATTAACGTCTAGAAATTACTATGAAAAAAGGTTCCCATATTTTGTTGTAAAATACCATTATGAGCTTCCTCTTGGCGTTCCCCATATACTTAGCTACATGTGGTTGAGGGACACTCCAATTTAGCAATGTTGTGTCCTTATGAAAAACACTCTTAGGAATGTGATAAACAACTTGTGATGGAGTTTGGTATACAAATAGTGTTCAAAGATTCTTTTGAACTGTGTGGCTATTGGTTTCACGAATGAAAAATATGAGAATATTATGTTTGTTTTTTTTCAAGCATTGACGTGTAGATTATTTTGCATTAAAAAATCACCAAATACTTGGACTTTCATTTAGAAAGTGGGACTTACATGAAGAGAGAGAGAGAGAGAGGGAGAGAGAATCTTTCCAACATTTATAAGAAGAAGAGAAGATCGCAACCCTTTGACATGTCTAGCTCATAGGTAGGTTAGCCTTAAAGAAAATACTATTTTAAGTAGCACATAAAATAAAAGCATGACATATCATGCATTCACCAAGTCAATCTTCATATCATCTTGCAACATCTCATTAGTAATGTGTCATAGCAACCTTGTTGTTGCCTTGATTTTCAATCCACCACTCTACATCAATGAACTTTTGCCGCTCCCTTTTTGTCCCTTGCTCGCTTTTGGTCGCTCGTTAAATGATAGCATCCTCAAGGCTCCTATGCTGCTTAATTGGGGCTGGGGCAACCACAAGCACAACACAACAACAAACCCATAACCAAACCCAAACAAGATGGGGGCACCACCTAGTTATGGTATGCGAACTAGGACGCAATTGAGATTTTGTCACAACCAAGAAGATACACCACAAAAAACACACACAAGCAACCTCACACCAAGACACACACAAAATGGACTAGAGAGAGCTAGAGCAAAGGGAAGAGAGAGAGAGGTATGGATCTTGTGTAATATCTTATTTGTGACTTGCAAATGGAGATGGTTCGTTATGTTGCTATCGTAGAGCTTGTACAAAAACTCACTCAATGCTTAGTGAATACTAAACATTTCCAACACACACACACACACACACACACACACACACAGTCTTAGGGTGTGGGAGACCTCTCACCACAATACCCTCTTACAATGGACACAAAATTGGCAATGAAAACACACTAAAACACTTTTTAAAGCAAGATCAAACGATAGAACTCAAAATACACAAGTCACCTTGAATTCACTAAACCGTATCGCACAAGTGGAAGGACAAAGATTTGAACGTTGAAGCACGCCTTTGATGCACCAAACCTCAATTTATTGATGATGGAGAAACATATACAATAGTGGTTTTGAGATTTTGCACTCACGCTCTCTCACTTGCAATGTGTAGCTTGAAAGCTTCTTTCACACCAAGAGTGAAGCTCACAAAGTGGTTGCTACACCTAAAGTCTCTCCTCATGCATAGAGTGTTGGGGTGCTATGTGAGATATTGGAGGTTGTTTTACAAGAAGGAGAGGGGCCTATTTATAGGTTGGAGACCCCTTATTAAGATTATTGGAAATCCTAATTTTCAAGCTAACAAATCAGGCTTATGATTTTTTCTTAATATCAAAACATTGCGGGCCTTCTTTGTCTGCTTGATTCATGGATGTGGGCTCAAAAGAGAGCATTATTGATGGTAGATAAGGTGAAAGTAGAGTTTTAAGGAAGGAGAGAGAGAGAGAGAGAGAGAGAGAGAGAGAGAGAGAGAGTTACTATGCACATGTCTTGAGGTGAGGTGTCTTTTATGGTTAGGTCAATGCTATTTTGTGTTAGTATGTTAGTGGTTAGTGTTAGTAATCAACTAAAAAGTGAATGATATATTACAATGGGTAGAATGGGGTGGATGGTTGAATGAAGTGAGGAAATCCTTATGATGGTGAAGCTTGAAGAAGTTTTGGACTTACTTGTGTAGATTCTCAAAATGACTATCGATCCTCTTCTTCGTCTTCTCTTCTTTACGCCCCCGCCGCCAAGGTTAATTATCGCGATGAAAATGAAAATTTGGTTGATGAGATCTCTTAATTTGCAGAGGTTAAGCATGGTTTACATGCTGAATTTTATGTATATAGAGAAGGGGTAAGATGGAATTGTACTTTGGAAGTAATAGAGATAGGCATAGAGATGGTGTATGTACATGGAGAGCTCATATGAGAGCTATGGGAGTAGGAGGGGAGGTTAATGGTGAAGAAGGTGAGAGAAACCATTGAAGGTGCAGGTTTGAGTGAGGGATTGAGAGGAACGTGTGTGTGTGTGTGTAGAAGTGTGGAAAGAGGTGAGAGAAGACTATGGACTACTTGTGAGAAAAGTGGGCAGATTGGGGTCCACTCAAAAAAGCATAGCTCACCGGTGGTTGCTCCAAAAATCACTAAAATTTTTGAGGTGATTATCCAGCTTTTGTTCCACATTTTCTCTTTTGATCATTGCTCCAAATTCGGAGTGGAGATGGGTGCCAAAAATCTCACCAAAAAGTCTGTTTTTTATGCCTGCAAAAGTCTTTTAGTGGACCCCTCCTTTGTTGAATTTGTACAAAGCATCCAAGAGTGAGCCCCTCCTTTGTCATATCATAATACAAAGTATCCAAGTTTCCCTTTACACATGTATGGAGGAGGATTATTGGTGAATAAAGCAATATATACATGGTGGGACTAGTGTATGGACTATTCATGGATTTTAGCTCAATGAGCACATGGTGTTAGAATAATGAGTAAAAACAATTAAGAAAATATGGATATGAAAAGATATTCGAATTATATGATATGGTCCCTCTTTGTATTATTTTGGGTGAAAGAGAAAAACGTATGCAAGTAAATATAATAAATGTGACTAAGAGAGTAGAAATCAATTTTGGTTTTCAGGAGGGTGAGGGTGAAAATATGGGGGTGATTTGTATAAAAGAAAAATATGAGGTTAGAGTATGTACACATTGGCAAAATACTTATGGTGTAAGAGAATGAAAGAAGGCATACACGGGTTTAATAAAACACACACCTAAGTATAAATATTTAAATAAAATACCAAAATAATTATAAAAAATCCTTATTTTTAGGACATATATACAATGAAATATTTACACACAAAGAGGCCATAATATAATTTTTTATTTTTTATTTTTGGCTCAACTAGCCCAGTGACTAGCTACTTGAGGGTTTTAAGAAGATATGAGAAAAGCCCCCTAACTCACACACGCCTATGTACAATGAAAAGGTAAGAATAGCCACAATGTTTAGGTGATTTTGGTAGGGTGGGGTAACTCACTATGGCAATTACGGAGAGCCAAAAACGGCTATCAATGCCTTAGACGGAATTCCATTCGTAGAGGAAGACTGGACATGCTACTTATGGGAAAAAGTTAGAGAGGTCAATGATGGGAGCCTTACTGTAAAGTCAGCTCCTATAGAGGAAGTTTGGTTAGAAAATCTACCTCCTGATATGGGCATGGATGTACAATCCTTGTATGGGGATTGCAGATATGAAGCTTCAGGAATATCAAAACCATTGACCTTGAAAAAATTACCCTCTTACTTTTGGGAGATAACGAAGATGAATCCATAGTGTGTAATACCACTCAAGTAGAAAGAGCGGAACGGACCCTAGAAGTAGACAACATTCATTCAATCATGTCTATACCCATCCAATGCACTCTTACGTTGGGAGAACTGTTAAAACTCAAACCATATTTATGGAATGATCTATAGAAAACCCTAGAGAAGGTGTGGATAACGGGGCTAATATAAAAAAATTTAGGAAAATTAAAACACAAAATGGACAACAAAGAGATTCGATCTGTTCCAATGAACAAGGCTGAAGAATACTACAAAGGGGAAGAAGGAAACACCACCCTTCCAGTGAAATATAATGACATTGAAACCATGGCAATACTGGATAGTGAGGTAGGCATAGCCATAGCCACAAAAGCAGTATGGGAATCCTGGGGACAACCAGCCATTAGACAAACTCAAATGAGATTGCAATTGGCTGATGGACACGTTGAAAGACCCTTGGGACTGCTTGAAAAAGTGATAGTTAATTTTTGTGGGATTGAATATCAACACACTTTTTCCATAGTAGACTTTGGGAAGAAACTCAATTACGAAATCATATTGGGAAGACCTTTCATGCAACAGATACAACTTATCCAAGATTGGGGAAACAATTATCTGTACTTGAATCAAGTGGGATCTATAACAAAGGTCAATCTAAAAGATCACACTTATAGAGATGACATGAAAATGCCCATACAAGAGTTTGATTCAGTCTCTTCGGTTGAAACTAACCTTCCATTGTGGTTGAAGACGACACTCCTATTTGGGTGTGCGGAGCTTCAAAAAATGGGAGTTTAAAAAGAGAAGAATGTATCTTAGAAAGGGATTTACCCTTTCTAGAGCGTTTGTTTGAGCCATTTGAGTGGACTGAAATTTTAGCTACAATGGATGTATGTGTGAATACGTCTATGCCAACTCAGTTTTGCAATGAGGACGGCTATGACATAATTCCCATCCAAATGATTTCAACCCTCTACATTGAATATAAAATTGAGGAACCCAAGGACGTAATGAAAGCTCAACAAGTCTTTCCAGACCTCTACTACGATGCAACAGATGAGTTAGAAAAACACTCAGCTACCTCAGAAGATTTGGGGTTAGAAAAAGAACATGTGAGAGCTAAGCTACTCATGAAAGGAGGGGAGGAAAAGTTTTGTGACTTTCCTAACTAGAAACCGAGAAGAAAAAAATGGTATAGACAAAAAAGAGACACCAGAAACACGAAAGCTAGAGCTATGCCATTAGTCTCCAGTAGAACACAGTTCCTAATGCAGATAGATGCACATGATTGTGTCAAGGACAAAATCACTGGCAGATATCCTTCAAACAAAAGTCTAGAAATGTCAAAAACATCGAGAAAAATGAGGAGGTATACTCAACCAAAGCCAAAAAAACAAGACAAGGAGTCAACCATGACACGAGTCGAGCAGAAAAAGAAGTATCAAGAGTTGAAAAAATATCTAAAGGAAATATATATGACTGGAATGGAAACCACAGAAGAGGATGGTAAAGATGTAATGAGTGTTCCATCCCATTACAAGAAATATACTCTCCAAGATCGAAAAATCATTGTCAAACAACCTGTTAGAGACAGGTGAGTCCTACGAAGGGCCTGAAAATGCAAAAAAGATAGATTTGGTTGAACCAAGAGAAGAGCCTAGGCATGCCTACATTGCCAATGACATAACAGAAGAAGAAGAAGATCTTTTGATAAGCTTACTGAAAGAATACCGAGATATCTTTGCTTGGTCTTACAAGGATCTCAAGGGTGTTGATCCAGCAATCTGTCAACATACCATACCCATGAGAGATGATGCAAAGCCAAGTAGACAAAGGCCATACACATATAATGAAACATTTTCTAGGAAAATTAAAGAAGAGATTGAAAAACTAAAGGAATCCAAATTCATTTATAAAATTGAACACACGGATTGGGTGTCTCCAATTGTGATAGTACCCAAGAAGAATGGAAAACTACGAGTGTGTGTCAACCTCAAGAAAGTGAATGCAGCTACCATTAGAGACAGCTTTCCTCTTCCAATCACTGAGCATGTTTTAGAACGAGTTGCAAGAAAAGAAGCTTACAGCTTCTCAGATGGATTTTCAGGATACAATCAACTTTTGGTTCACCCAAAAGATCAACATAAAACTGCCTTTGCAGTAGAAAGGGGTATTTTTGCCTATGGGGTTATGCCTTTTGGGTTAATTAATGCTCCTGCCACATTTCAAAGATTGACGAGCCATGATTTTAAAGAATATCTTAGGAAATTCTTGGAAATATATATGGATGATCTATGCGTACATTCATCAATACTGGTTGATCATTTTGAACATCTCAAAAAGGTATTCGAAAAATGTAGACTTTATAGATTTTCTTAAATCCTAAAAAGTGCACATTCATGGGTAGATCAGGAAAAATTCTTAGACATATAGTGTTTAGAAATGGCATAGCTATTGATATGGATAAAATTCATGTTATTATTGATTTTGCTAGACCAACAACAATCAAGGTGGTTCAAGGCTTCATGGGACATTGTGGATATTACAAACGGTTCATTTACATGTACGCTATAATTGCAAAACCCATGTATAGCTTGATTACACACTTTGAATGGACTGAGGTGTGTGAAGGATCCTTCATGAAGCTTAAGCAAGCTCTCACTTCAGCTCCAATATCGAAAGCACCAGATTGGAATAAGATCTTCCACATACATGTAGATGCTTCCAATTTTTCCATAAGGTGTATACTAGCTCAACCAGGAGACAAAAAAAATGATTTTCCTATTTCTTATGCTAGCTGACAATTGAACATGGAGGAAAAGAATTATACCACCACAAAAAGGGAAGGATTAGGAATGATCTATGCCGTAAAAAAGTATAGACATTACCTATTAGCAAACAAATTTGTGTTCTTTGTGGACCACCAAGCCTTATTGTACTTGGTCAGCAAGCCATACAACACAAGAAGAATAGTGAGATGGTGCATCATTCTTCTGGAATTTGATTCACTGTGGTTGTAAAAGAAGGCACTACACATCAAAGAGCAGATCATTTGTCAAGGATTGTTTCAGGAGAATCATCTAAAGGAGTAGACGATGATCTACCAGATGCCTATTTGTTCTCCGTGGAAATGATACCTCGATGGTCGGAAAATATGGTATCATTGATGACCATAGCTCAAGTGGATTCACAAATACCACTTCCTTTTACAATCGGATTAATTGAGCAATCGGATATGTATCAGCTCATTAGGAAAAATATGAACCCTCTAGGGGCCCTTTGGGATTAAGGTTAATTAGAGGCCAACCAATAGGAAGAGGGTGGTGGACACACTCTATACCCTCAAAAAAGTAGGGGGACAAGGTAGCCTTACACCTCTTAATGGCCTCTTACCTAGTGAGAAGGTAAGGGAGGTGGCTAGGGGAAAGGGAGGGGGGGAGGGGGACCACTTTGACCTTTTTTTCCCACTTTTTGGCCCGGATTTAAAAATACACTAAAAATTTCAAAATTTCAAGTTTTCCCTCCTTAAAAGGTCCCCTAACCTATTTCATGGTCAAAAAAGTATTTTTGACCTCCAAAAGTAAAAAACGTGCACTAAAAAATTTCAAAAAATTAAATTTTTTCAAAAAATTTCAAAACATCATTTTCCACCCTCCAAAGTCTTTCCAAACCTATTCTATAGCTAAAAGTGATTTTCTCTCTCTACAAACCCTTTTCCAAGCTCTCCATGGCTGCAACCACATGCACCCCCTATAGTCCAACATTATCTCTCTACTAGCTTTCTCCCATCTCCATTGTAGCACCAAGCAAGCTTCTTCCCCATCTCTTCCCCTTGCCCACCACATAGTTCCACACCAAGCTAGCTCCTCTCCCTTCTCTCACCTCCATTACAGCATGAAACAAGATTCTCCTCCTTCTACTTTCATTCACTCGCACTACATGGAAACCTCTACTCCCGAAGGTGGAAAAAGCATCAACTCACATGACTTGCATACCACAAGAACAGAAGGTGTGAATAGTGCATGGGCATTGCAAGGATTCATCCCCAACATAAAGATAGAATGGTGAGAAAAATACCCTTGTAGCTTACATTCAGAGCTTAAGATCATCTCCATCTTTAAGTTTATCATGCTGGAGGGAATTAACCTCTTTATGGCTTTCAATGTTTAGGCTTCACACCTCATAACATTGGGTGGTGCTATTTTGTTGATGGCTTTGGTGCGCCATCTATAGTTTTGTAGCATGTGATTGAGTCTCACAATGTAAGTAAGTTGTGTTATCTATGGAGAGTCATCAAAGATTTTTCTTATAATTTATTCTTTGTATAGTTGTCATTAGATTATTAGAATGATATCATTTTGTACTTTATAACTTTGTGCTTACATAATCTGTTGTTTACTTACAGAGTCAACTTGTTTTGAGAGAACATGAGCAAGCAACCATGTGCAGAGATGGAAATCACCCTATTTTTGTTCCGTGAGGAACCTTTCACTACCGTGTTAAAAGATTTTGATAAGAATAGTAGGATTTTTGTAGAATCTTGAACCAATAGGTACTCTCTAGGAGCTCTTAGAAAAGCCATCCCTATAGTACTACTATCTTCCCTAGTGTCATAGATACACAAATACTTGTGTATATGAATCTCTAGATGAGAAAGACAAATACTTGTAAGAGAAGCCTAACAGCAACAACATTGTCTCCATTTGTAATTATTTTTATGAGGCTGGATTCCTATATAAATGCAATATAAATATTTCTTTTTGTTAAATGGTGTCGCACTGAGTGAGAGTATTTTATTTAGATTACTGGAGTTTTATACAGATTTGAGAAATATTGTTGATTTTTTTGGATATTCTGATTTGCCTGTAAGATGTTTGAAGTTTCAAGTCTTAATCATTCCACCATGAAGAAATTTATGCAATATTTTGATTTCAGTTTAATCACTAATGGTTATTCTTATTAAGTGGATCATAACCTTTGTCAAGATGTCCTCATTTGGGGATGTTGAATATATATCAATAGCAACATTTCAAAAGTTGAGAAAGCTAAATTCTTGCTTTCCAAAATGTTATTGTTTCCATACTATGCCTATACCAAGCTTGACTTAGAGAAATGACAACTTGAGATGGAGGTGTAGATATATAGGGGTGAATTATTATTGATTCTTGTTTCATCATATATATTATAAAGCCTTTGAGTTTCCACCTTTTTGAGTAGTGTTGATAAGTTTTTGGTATCAAACCTTCTTAAATATCCCTATTCATTCGCTATTGGTAGCTATTTATTTGGTATTGTTAAAGATCATACCAATAGCTATCACCTTGTGAACTTAATTGTTGAATTGCGGATTTGATTTTTACTATGTAGCTCATTTGGATAGAGAAAGTGTAAACATAAATTATAGATACATGCATTGTTAACATAGAAGATATGTATCACTCGAACCTATATAACTGCTAATCAAGAAACCTTTGGTCGGATACTATAACAATAGGGGTCACATGTGGTTTTAAATACCAAAGAAATGGCTTAACTAAAACATTTCCAAGAACACGAGGTGAACACAAGGAAGTAAAAATTGGCTCCTTGTTTGGTTGATTTCTAGTGCTAAATGTTCTGAGTGCACAAAATTTGTGAGGCCTTTGACCTTGCGAGTTCACTAAAGTATATGTAACATAGCACATGTGTTCAACAGAAGGGAATTTATATTCTTGTAAAGTTACAGAAACATGTGTAGGTAAGGCCTATAAGGGCTACTTTCAATCCATTGTGGTGAACGCACATGATATAGGAAAATTTGACATAGTGAATACTCCGGACATCAAACACTACAACTCTATCTCATGGCCATACATTAAAACAAACCCCCTATTTGTCATTTTGAAGCCCCAGAGACCCTCAACAAGAGGGACCACAACGGCGCGTAGAATGCCCATCCAGGCACAAATAGGGACCAAGATATTTCCAAGAACAGGGGATGGACACAAGGAAGTAAAAAATGGTTGATAAGCATGATACAAGGTTTAGGTATCTGCCATTTGGGGGGGGGGGAGGGGGGGGGGGAGGGGTTGCTATGAACACATTAAACTGCCCAGTTCTATCTCATGGCCATGCATTAAAAAAAGCTTGTACTTGTCATTTTAGGGGCCCAGGGACCCTCAACAAGAGGGGCCACAAGGGCGCGCAAACTGGCCATCCAAAAATTTTGGATGGCCAGTTTGCGCGCCCTTGTGGCCCCTCTTGTTGAGGGTCTCTGGGCCCCTAAAATGACAAGTACAAGCTTTTTTTAATGCATGGCATGATACAATGTTTAGCTATTTGCCATTGTGGGGGGGGGGGGGGGGGAGTTTGCTATGAATACATCAATTTGCCCAATTCTATCTCATGGCTATGCATCAAAAAAATCATGTACTTGTCATTTTAGGGTCCCAAGGACCCTCAACATGAGGGGCCACAAGGGCGCGCAAATCAGCCATCCAAAATTTTGGATGGCTGATTTGCGGGCCCTCGTGGCCCCTCATGTTGAGGGTCCCTGGGGCCCTAAAATGACAAGCACAAGATTCATTTTTATGCATGGTCATAATTCAAGTGGTAAGTTTTTTTTTTTTTTTTAAAGTGTTGGACTTTTTGGCTATTTTCAAGAGCTTCTAGTGTTCAATTGGCTCTGAATCTGTCTGGGCTTGTCTCACATAAATTTGTTCATCTCGTTGCGCTCTTTGACTATCGTGTGATGCAAAAAAATCATATCCTACTCGGATTTTCCAAAAATCAACGTGCAAGTTGGCAATTTCTTAAAAAATGATGTAAAACAGACATTTCTTACTTTTTCCTTAATCTACGGGCTCGAACGGGCATTAAAACCATGGAATCTGAAAATACTCAGAGAACCATTAAGGACTGCATTTCCTACATACAAAACTTTCTCAAAATCTCACCCTAACACCTTCAAAAGTGGCTTCCAAGGAGTGCCCTCGATCAAAAATTGAAACTGAAGGAAAACAATCAGAATGAACTCCTAGACTGTGTACAAACTTTAAAATAACCAAAATTTCCTTTTAAAAAAAGTTATTACTAAAAATTTGAAAATAGACCACGCTTAGACTTCCCACAATGATAGAAATCATAAGGTTCAAGG
Organism: Adiantum capillus-veneris; assembly: GCF_014529385.1. Taxonomy (NCBI): domain Eukaryota; kingdom Viridiplantae; phylum Streptophyta; class Polypodiopsida; order Polypodiales; family Pteridaceae; genus Adiantum; species Adiantum capillus-veneris. Next base: position 180,108,400 of record NC_140931.1, read on the forward strand.
AGAGGTCTGGTGTCACAGGTGCATGGTAGGAATCTAATCGAGGCTTATTCCGTCAAGATCTCTTATACTTTATTATGTCTTCTCATGTACAATCTTACCAAACAAAAACAAACTTACACTTTAAATGACTACAAATTTTATTTAACTTATAAAACAATCTAAAATATGGTAGACCTAGAGTGCTCTTACACATCAACAAACAAAAAAGTCCAAATTTCTTCTCATTAACTTTGATAAACATACATCTGTGAACACTTTACAAGGAGTAGTGTGGTCATAGTTCTTACATCCATTCCATGACATGGTATGCTCCTGGGGTGACCTATCACATAAAAATATCTTTGGTAGGAGTGCCCTCATGTTAGGAAAGACTGTGTTGCTGCTGATGAAAGTTTTTGCATTGTCCTACTAGGGATCTCTTCATGTCAGCATAATGATTTTTGGTGTAGTGGGAGCCACATTGCCACTGAGGAGAGCTTTGTGCCACCGTAAAAGCTTCATGTTATGCCAGTTCCTTGAGCCGTTCTTGCAAAAAACGCCACTCAACTAGCATAGCAAGAGGTCACCTTGTAACAAAAACATGTATGAATTCAACATTTGCAAGCTATATAATGAAGACACTTGTTAAGTATATGTTGTACAAATTTGCAAGTATTTCTATCTAGCTGGGAATAAACAATATAAAAATATACATTAGGATGAGACTACCACCCCTAATAAGCATGGATTTGAAGCACCTACCTGCAAGATGTAACAAAGAAGACTGTTTTAGAGGAAAAGTGGTGACACTTGGCCTCTCTAACCTGCAGCCTTTCAGTATTTGTGCATAAAAGCAACCTTTGTGCCAAGCACTACAAAACAAGTAGAGGCAACACCTTAGACTTCAAAGTTTATGATAAGAAGAACACAATCAAAAGTAATAAGTATATTGTTACCTTGCATAAAGGGGTGTTTTATTCAAATATGTGATGGTATTGGCAAGATATTGAAGAATCGTCAACATTCATCTCACCGATGGTACGACGTTCCTGGGATGACCTCTGCTCACCCTCACGTGCGGCCTTCGATGCAAACGTTGCGAACAAGCAAATATGTATGCATACGATTTGTGATGTCCTTGAGCACCATGGTAGCTGTTGCATGAGGAAGCAAAGGATGAAAAGAGAGAGGGGGGAGGGAGAGAGAGGAACATGGGAGAAGACAAGGGGGTAGTGTGGGAGAGAGAGAGAGAGTGGAGAAGGAGGAGAGAAGGGGGCAGGGAGGGAGAGGGAGGAACATGGGAGGAGAGAAGGGGCAGGGAGGGAGAGGAGAGGGAGAAAGGAGGGAGGAGGAAGAGAGAAGAAAGTTTTTTTTTTTTGGGGGGGAGTTTTTTTTTGAAAAATTGGACTTTTAGTGCTTGTAAGTTTAAAAAAATATCAAAAAATACTTTTTTGATATGGATATATGTTGGGGGGGGAGTTTTAAGTCAAAAATAAGTAAAAATAACTTTTTTTTTAAAAAGTCAAATTTTGGCTCTTAGTGATCCACATTTTTGATGATGTGGCCACACCTCTTTACTCCCTTCACTTTCAAAAAGCTAGAGAGAGAAGGCCGTGACCTCCTAGGTCCACATCCTACACGTGTCTTAAAAAAAGGCTAGAAAAGCCTACTCAAAACTAGTTTCTTGAATGCCCTTGTCCCCTTAACCCTACACACCATTAGCCTTAATCCCTAAAAATTAGGATTCCTTACAAGGCCCATGCAACGTTCATATTTCTCCTAATGTACTAGCTGGTAGGCTATATAAAAGAAACTGTGATGGAATATTGCTCTTATGTATTAATTTTGAAGAGAAAAACCATTACCTAAGTCAAGCACATATTACCATAGTAGGACTTCATTTTGCGGAAGACCAAACTATGCAACAAATTTTGAGATTTGGAGTAAATTGGCCAACTATGAGGAGTGATGTTCGCTCTTTCATAAAATATTGTCCTCAATGTCAAAAACAGACACCCATACCTCATGTAACATTGTTTCAATGTCGCATGTTCCTAAGTGGAGTAACTATCTAGTCACTTACTTATCGAGCTGAACATTTCCTGAGGATATGAGTAAACACCGTCAAAGAGAAATTGAAACAGAAGCAAGAGACTATGCTCTTATTGGAAACCAATTGTATTGGTGAGGTAAGGATCAACATTTGTGTCTCTATGAAAATGAAGACGAATATATACCGATTATAGAACAAGCACATGCTGGATTAGCTGGAGGTCACTTTTCTAGTGAGACCACCACAAGAGCAATCTTAATGGCACGCGTATGGTGGCCAATACTTTTGTAGATGCCAAAGAATATGTTTGAAGGTGTGATGCTTGTCAACGAGCAAGAATGCCAACACGAGTAGATAGCATGCCCTTAAGACCAATGATGGGAGCTAGAGATTTTGCAAAATGGGGTATAGACTTTGTTGGGCCAATACAGCCACCTGCTTATAGAACCCAGGCTCAATTTATTATTGTAGCTATGGACTATCTGGCTAAGTGGGCCGAGGCTAAATCAACTCAAAAGAATGATGCCATAACCACTGCCGCATTCTTACATAAGTATGTATTCACAAGATATGGACTGCCAATAGAAATTGGGACAAGGTGAGCATACGAATAAGATTCTTACCTCGGTGTTGACTAAAGTGGTTAGTTCAGGAAGGATAGACTGGGAAATGAATCTCCATGTTGCTTTTATGGGCTTATCTAGTTTCATTCAAACTAGCTTTAAATGCCACACCCTTTAACCTTGTTTATGTCTTGATGCCATACTGCCAATAGAATTTCTATTGCCGACACTAAGGGTAGCTAAGGATCTTGAATGGACTGGACATGAATTGTTAGTGAGACTTAAAGATTTAGAAAAGTAGATGAGCAAAGGCTAACTGCTGTAGCTCACATCTATGCACAAAAGTGGAAACAAAAACAATTTTTTTTAATTCTCATTTAATTACAAAAATCTTCAAAAAAGGGGAGTTAGTTTTAGTCTATTCGCTTAAGCAACACATTCCCAAGTTTAAGAAAAAGGAAAACGGACCGTTTATAATTGAAGATGTATCTCCAAGTGGATCAGTTAAGCTATCCACCCTAGATGGTGAACCAATGACTAATTGGATTAGTGGATGTCGTTTAAAGAAGTACAATTTGCTACTAACCAATGAATTGCTAGAAAGAATGTATGCAGCCAAGCAAAGGAAGATAAAAAGACAGCAGGTTACTGATGAAGCCCAAAAGGAAGCTTGGCTTTGGGTACTCAAAAGGAAAGCTGCTCTCAAGAATCAACAAATACCTATTCCCATCAACACACTGGAAATAGATGACCGACAATGGGAATTGCAGAAAGATGCAGTGTCAATAGATGATGAATGGTTAGATGGAACGGACCTTCACATCAAAGTACACCTCAACAATCATAGCACAAATGCATTGGTCAACACAAGAGCTCAAGTAAATGCAGTCAGTTATTCCACGTACAAGAAAGCAACAAGTCAGTCATTGACAATAGGAATAGCGACTATCAAAGGATGCAACAAGAACCCAACACCAACATTGGGAGCAGTCAACTTAAATGTGATAGTACATGGATGTTCATGCCCTCATCAGTTTGTATGATTACCAGATGAACACATGAATGAGACAATGATCCTTGGAATTCCCTGGATACGGACATACAAGGCAGTACCAGATTGGGATATAAATCAGCTCAAGCTATCACCCAAAGGCGGACAACTCATTGTTCCAATTGCACCAAGCAAGGAGGAATGGAAAGGAAAATACAAGCAAAGCAAACCACGAAGTAATCAATCTTCTCCATCCTATTGACAACCAAATGCTACAAGTAGCATGCAAGGAGTCAGGCAAATTTGGGTACCGAAAGCACAGTTTAAAGACAAGCCAATTGAAATCTGGGTGCCCAATACATCATCGACAATACCAAAGACGATTCCAAATGTCAAAACACAGAAACAAGCATCTCCAAGCAAGAAACCTAACATGAAATGGATTTGGAAGAAAAAGGAGCACTCCACAAACTGAAAAACCAATCAAGCAATGGAGAGTTAAGTCTCAAAAACCTTAACCACACCATTCTGACCAAGACAAACGAAGGTATCAATGGCGAGTAAAACCTCAACAATAATCAAAAGTAATACCAAAAGCTCAGGAAATTAGAGTTCTAAAGCATCCTGATGGTACAATCAAGCAGAGAGCACACAAGCTACACGATTTGCTCTTTGGAAGACATCATCAGAAAGCCTCGACATTAGAAACCCTTGAGTTAATTACTCAAGACTCAACTCTCGCACAACATATTGGTTTGAACTGCATTGATCTTCAAAGCATGGTAGAGCCAACTAAGGCTATGCATAGACACGATTATTCAACCCATGCAAACAGTCGTTCGGGAGTACGCCATCTAGGAGGGGTGGAAGAGTACTAAGGAATTAGGGCCAATGTTTGAAGAGGGAGGAAAAAATTGCTGTTAACGTGTGATTTTTTAAACAAAATTACCTAGTAATGCCCTTATAAATCATCAAAAAGGGAAATTTAACTGATAATATCTCCCCGATGAGTGTAAATAGTGTAAATACTATCAGAAAATCATAAAAAATAGTCCTTTTTGGTTATTTTTCATCATTTTTTAAAATATTGAGACTTAAAAATTGAGAAATTCAACAAAGAATAATAAAGCTGTGTTTTTTAATGGATTTTCTTAATTATTGGATTTTCACTTTGTTTTTCTAGAGCATTTTGTTATTTTCTTGATTTTTCCATCAAACGGGTCAAAAATTAATAATAAATAGGAAAGGAGCTCAGATGGAAAAACTAAAGACACGGTGGTGATTAGGAAGACAAGGCGGACAAGCACAAAAAATTTCAATAAAATCAAAAGATGAAAGCAGGAAGCCTAAATTAGACGGCCAAACCTACTTTTACGAAATTCTTGCAGAATGAGCTACAGGAATCCGATTGGGAAATTTTTGAGTCTAACATAGATTTCACTGCCTAGTAGGATTAATAGGGGAATCTGGGGAAAAATGGTTTGGGAAGTCCATGTATAGATATCCAAGGTAGGCTAAAACCACCTCATTTCCCTTGTTACCTTTGGAGAGAGAGCTTTCGACCCTCTTCGCGCGTATTTTTTGGAGTCCACAGTCACTTGTTTTGAGCGTCGTCTCACACGAGACATGAGGGGTAAGTTCTATACTTATCAATGATCCATTTTGTATGGCCGGTAGCTAGTCTAAATCCCTAGAAAAAACCCTAGAATCCGAGCAGTGCACGAAGACCTACGACCAAAAATCGACCATAGCGGGTTGTCAGCTCAACCAAATCAGATGATATTTGAATTGTAGCATGCCTCAACATAATAGAACACTTCTATAGCAACAATTGACCATTCAGCAAGGGTCGAGGGGTCCCAAGTAGAAAAGTTTTTGGTAGATGCCAAAATTGGATTCTGACTCCACACACAGCTTGCATATGAGGCCTATATACAATGTATATGATTGGTTTTGTAGAATCAATTAGGCCAAGCCCTTGAAAAGAAAAAAAATGGTTGGAAGGCTACAAAGCATCAAAATCGACATACGAGGTCAAACTGACTCCAAATGGACCAAAATTGGATGAGTTGCTTCGCGACTATGTTGCGGACAAGTCTATAGCCTTAAAAGTGACTAACCAACCCTACAAGCCATGCAGTCACAAAAATCAAAGATTTCAGAGTCGACAAAGCACAAAGTGATGCCGGCAAGACCAAACTTTACCAAATTTAATTCAGGACTTGTTTTAGGTGTATAGGATGTGTTTAGGTCAAAACTTTCAAGTTTTGCAAGAAAATGTTGACTGCTGTAAATAATCGCGGTTATTTACTTTTGCACTATTTTGGCTTGAAAATTGTATCATCACCTCACTTATCACTTGTACACACCTATTACATGCCAATCTTCAGGTATGAGCCAAATTAATGAACTATAACTTGGAAAATTGCCAAAATACGCAAAGAAGTCCTTGCAAGCCAAGTTTTGAGTTCTGAGACACATTTTTTGATCCAAATCACCTCATATCACATACACAGGGTCTACATCATGCTTAGAACCAAGATGTACCAAAAAATGTTCATTTTCATGAAAAAGTTAATAATCGTGATTATTTACTTTTTGGCCAAGATGAAAAAAATTGCAACTTTGCCATCATAGATCCAAAATACATGATGCCCTAAGCCCACAAGCCAAGTTTGAACAATATTGGAGCTCAAAATCTCAAAATTCCTTTACATCTACTGTTTCAGAGACCTAAATCTAGCACCATTTTCACCCTGTGCACCCAAATGAGCCCATAATTCACTTAGAGTATGTATTTGCTATATACTTTAAGCCTCTAATGTCAAATTTGCAAAAAGTTGAAAAAATAATCAGCTATAAGTAATCGTGATTATTAACTTTTGTTGCAAATTTTTGTTTTGACTTCATAATTTTGATCTTTACATGTTTTATGCATCTATGCATGTTCAAAAATCAATTTGAAGCAAATTGGACCAATTTGTTAGCATTTCAGACTGAAGGACATTTCAAAGAAAAATTTGCCAAATTTGCTAACTTTGACACTCTATTAACTTAATAGGAGCCATGCAAGCTGCAAAGAAGGCCAAGAAGAAGCTCTCGCAAAAGGAGAAGCTACAAGAGCTACCACCATATCAACTGGACCCCAGTTTAGTCAAAACTACCAAAGCAACCTATCTGTCAAGAGAATAGTTGGAAGAGAACAACACCACAATGTTCACATGCAGATTTAAGAGCGAAGAAGGACACCAGGTAGAACTGCAACTTCTACCAAAAGAAGTATATGATATCGCAGCAAAGCTCGAGACCAAAGAAGCCAATCGAAGGCTTGGAATCATAGATTTTTACGAACAAGAGCCATGTGGAGTGGAGTTCCAAAAAGCTTATAAGCTCTTATCCACGATCAAAGAAGTTGGAACCGCCCAAATCTCTGACCAGCAGGGGAACAAAGTCGAAGTGGTGATAACAAAAGAGATAGTAGAGAAAGTTCTAAGACTGCCAATAGAAGGAATGACAATGAGGGAAAGAGATAGAAAGACGACAGGAACCTTCACCAAGGAAACAGCCGCTGCCACATTTACTGACCTCATCCAAAAATAGGTGGAAGAGCCTGCAAATTTGTATCATCACCACTTTCACTTCCTCGCCAAGAGATCGCCAAGGTATACGACACCTAATCATGTGGTTGCCATAACATTTACACAAGTTCTCAAATCAACAACCAGGTAACCAATTGACATGCACAATACGTGTTGTCCACATTGAAAGGGACAAAGAAAGAGGAAAAAATAACATATCTGGGAGCACTAGAGGTTCTAACAAGAACTGCCTACCATGCTATCAGCACGACCGACAACTTGCCGCCTGCCCCATATCAAAACACTTGGATTGTGTCAGCACAACCTTCTCCTCGACCACAAGATCTACCAAGCGAACATACAAGTCTGATGAAGAGTCTGTGGAGAGCTTGCCAAAACGCCATAGTAGTGAAAGCTCAGATAATGAGGAAAAAAGAGCACGAAGAGAAGAGATGAAAAGAAAATTCGTGGAAGCACATTAGGAAGAGCCGCAATAGAAACAAAACAGGGTTGAAAGAGAAAAGAAGTCCTATAAACGTAGCCGCGAAGCACAAGGCAAGGACCCGGCAAAGTGGGTACCAATTGAACTGAAAGGACTAAGAACAAAGCATCATACCAGGAAACAGACAGAAGATCCCACCCAGTTACTGGAAAAAATGTATCAGGAAGCAGACACTTTGAAGCTGAAAGAAGCCCAAGAAGTAGAATGGAAAGCTAAAGTGGAGGCGGAGCAGCAAAAGCAAGCAGAGGAAGCAATTGCACAAGGAGAAGCACAACATGATCAAGGTGATATGTCTCTCCGACCTTCTTCACCTGCTTTAGAACAACATGATCACCCCATACCAAGCCCACCACCATCACTAGCAGATAAAGCCACAAAAATTGAGCCCACAAAGGAGACGGAGCCTGAATAAAGAGAAGCAGTTGACTCTGCACAACAGGCACCTACTACACAAGAGCAACACAAAGAGCAAGAGCCAGAGTCGGAAAGGGCAGCTAGTTCTGCACCAGAGGACAACACAAAGTTTGAGCAAACAAGAGAATAGGAGTCCGAAGAAACACCTTCTACCTCTACACAGCAAGAAAAGGCTGAGGCATCCACGAAGCCTCAGGATAAAAAAGTAAAAGAAGACCACAGCCACAGCCTCAAGGGCAACAACAACTAGCCACCATGACGCAGCCGAAATGGACACAAGAGACTGCCGAGACATCTAGGTAGGAGCAAGAAATGAAGATTGGCAATCAAACGATGAAGTAATCCTACAAGTCAACGAGTATGCCAAGAAAATGCAGGACATGATGGAAAGACTCTGAACAGCAGCACGTAGCTGCATCACAAAGGCTAAAGAATTAGAGGTGATTGACGCACTCCAAGTGGAGTTAGACGACATATTAAAATGTCATCACCAATCTACAAAGGCAAGTGCAGGAATTGAAAGCTGAAGCTGAACAACATCATCTAGCTAGGGATAAACAACAAAAGGAAATGGAGGAGCTCGGTGATCTGCTTACGAAGTTGTCAGATGCTTGCAAAGAAAAACAGCTCTGACAGAAGTTACCAACAAACTTCTAAGTACAACCCTGTTCTAGGAAAAGAGCTAGGTGGCGAGGAAGATTTCAAGTACAAATAACAGAAGCAGATACAGTGCCAATGGTCCAGGCTAAAAGCATGCTTTGGTGGTACAAAAAGGACTACCCTTGATAACACCCTTGACAAACCTTTGAGTTACAATTTCTACATGTCACATGAAAAACTACCTATCATACTATATATTGGTGGATAGATCTTCAAAAGAAGAATCTAAAAACGCAAGGTCCGAAAAGTTTTGACCTAAACTACAAAATTTTTACCAGTCCCCACTTTCTCATTGTTAGAAGTAAAATAGGTCCTTTTTTTGTACCACCAAACCACGCTTTCACCCTCTAGCTGTCAAAGGCTAAGGAAGATGCACCGAACGAAAAGATCACCCAAGAGGTAGAAGGGAGTCTGGAATATTGTGCAGGGCATTGATGTACGTCCTGGTTCTGAGGGTGTAGGCAATGTTGAGGATGTTGTAGGACTTGTTGCAAGGATTGCTGCTATTAGAGTTGTTTTGCCTACGGTAGAACAAGCTCGTTGGGATGTAAAGGATGCGAAGGCTCATGCATTGATTGTGTTGTCTGTGAAGTGCACCATTGTTCCTCACATCCATTCAACAAAATCTCCAAAACAAGCTTGGGATATTTTGGCTGGTCTTTATGCAAGTCGCAATGAGGCTAAAATTGATTTGCTACGTAAAGAGCTGGAGTCGAAGATTATGCATCAGGAAGATGGTATGGACACTTTCCTTGCTGGTATCAAGGTATCAATGAGCAACTTATTTCTGCAGGTGAAGTCATTTCAGACAGTTCCCTTGTGCACACTGTTCTTGATGCCTTACATGATTCATACTAGACTTTTTCTAGTACTTGGAGACTTATCACCCAAGGAAATCCAGAAGTTGTCAAGTTTGATGCACTATGCACATTGTTGTTGCAAGAGTCACTTTTCAAAAAAACAGGACTAGATAGCATGGAGTTGAACAAGCTTTTATTGCTTCTCAAAGAAAGGGTGGTAGCAGCAATGCAGCCACTTCTTATGGTTCTGCTGCGAGTGACAAAACTTCTGTTCCTAATGCTTCTACTGGCAGCACTTCGGCTGGCAATTCTGGTGATAAGGGTAAAAAGAAGATGCGTTGCCATTATTGTAAAGCTAATGATCACTTGATCAAGTCGTGTCCTAAGTTGAAGGCCAAATAGGCTAAGAAGAAAGAGGGTGGTTCCATTGCAAATGCTGGTTCCACTACAAATGCAGCCATTGTTGAGTCGTCTGTGAAAGAAGACTATGTTGCTGATGTTGATACGGAATGGGCTTTTAGCACTGAGTGCACTTACAATCTTGCTGCCCATGATGCATGCTTGTCAGTTGTTGCTACAGATTCACATGTGTGGTATTTCGACAATGGTGCTATAAAGCACATTACCTAACATCGTGAATTGTTCACCTCTCTCAAGTCTCTCCCTCATGGGAATTCAGTCACTTGTGCCAACAATGCCTCTTATCGGGTTCAGGGAGTTGGAAATATTGTGCTTACTGCTGCTAATGGCAGCTCTTTCACACTTGTTGATACACTTTATGTACCTGGGATCAAGAAGAATCTCTTGTCTGTATCGGCACTTGCTAGACTTGGACTTGTAGTCAAATTTGTGGATGACAGATGTACAGTTCACGATCTCAGTTTTGGTGATGAAATTGTTGCATCTGGCCTTTTGTGCGGTGAGCTGTATAAGCTCACTTTGTATGACAAGTGTGGACAAAATTTTGTAAATGCTTTTGCACATTCAAGGGCTATTTCAGAAGAAAAACTCTAGCATGCACGTTTTGGTCATCTGAATTTTGCCACTTTGTTGTGCTTGTAGAAATTTGATATGGTTGCTTCTTTTACGCCCCTTGAAGCACCTGTCAAACATGTTTGTGAAGGCTCTATTTTGGGTAAATGCAGCGTTCTAAGTTTCCAAAGGATAGTTCAGTTCGGGTCACATGCAGGTTGCAGCTTGTGCATAGTGTGTAAAGAATGAGGATGCAAGAGAGCTACACAAGACAAGCACAAAGCACACAGAGATGGAAAACTTCTTCTTCTTCTTCACAGAAAAGAGAGTACAAAATGACTAAGTGCTAAAGCTGAAAAGTAGCACATATGTACATGCGGTCACTAAGTGTGAACTCGCTAGAAGCGTACTAGGCTGGCACTATAAGTGTAGTCCAGCTGTAGAATCACTGGCAGAGATCCTCCGTGTCGGTCACCTAACGCGCCAATGAGTAAATGCCGTAAGCGGCCAAGACCCGTAGTGGATGCCAGCTCAAGGTGTAGAGCTCGACATCTCAACACTCCCCCTCGAGCTCTGCATGTCGCAGAGTCCAAGCATAGTCCGGAAACGTCGAAGCTTCTCAGCTCCGAGGGCCTTGGTAAAGATATCCGCTATCTGCTCCTCTGTGCTGACGTAGACCAAGTCGATGTCGCCCGCAAACACTCGCTCTCGAACGTAGTGGTAATGGACCTCTATGTGTTTGGTCCTAGCATGGAACACTGGGTTCCTAGCCAACTGCATGCTGCTGAGGTTGTCACAATGGATGAAAATCTGCTGGTCCACCTGCACTCCCAAGTCCTCAAGTAATGTGCATAGCCAAGCTACCTCGCACGCCGCAACTGCTGCACCTCTGTACTCGGCCTCTGTGCTCGATAAAGCAACCGTAGGCTGCTTTTTGCTGCTCCAAGTAACAGCAGCACTCCCAAAAGAGAACATGAAGCCACTCGTAGATCTCCTATCAACAATGCTACCTGCCCAATCTGCATCTGTATACCCATACAATGCTAATGGTGCATCTGCTGCATAGAACAATGCGTAGTCAAGAGTACCTTGCACATACCTAAGTGTGCGTCGTACTCCATCCAAATGTGGCTTCCTCGGAAGTTGCATGAACTGACTCTCCAAGCCTACTGTGTAGCTCAAGTCTGGCCTTGTGATAGTCAAGTAGATTAGACTACCCACAATCTTCCTGTACATGTTGACATCCTCAACAACATCACCCTTCTCTGCACTCAGCTTTGCATTCACATCCAAGGGAATAGAAATTGGCTTACAATCAGCCACACCATACTTTGACAACATGTCCAAAGCATACTGTCTCTGTGATAGCCATACACCCTCTGGAGTCCTAATCACTTCAATGCCAAGAAAGTAGCGCAACTCGCCTAAATCTTTCATTTCAAACTCCTGTTTGAGAAGACCCTTCACATGGTCAATCTCCATAGCATTGTCACCAACAATAATAAGGTCATCTACATATATGGTAATGACCACAATCCCCACATCACTCTCACGTACATAGAGTAAATGATCAGCATGAGCTCTCCTAAAACCAATACTGACAAGATACTTGGCAATCCTGTCATACCATGCTCTAGAGCCCTGCTTCAAACCATACAAAGCTTTGAGAAGTTTGCATACATAATCTGGGTAACCTGGATTGACATAACCAGGTGGCTGATCCATATACACTTCCTCTTGCAACTCACCATTCAAGAAGGCATTCTTTACATCCATTTGATGCATAATCCATCCTCTAGATGCAGCCACTACTATGACAGATCTCACAGTCGTCATCTTTGCCACTGGAGCAAAGGTCTCCTCATAGTCTATGCCATACGTCTGTGCATAACCCTTTGCGACCAGCCTTGCCTTGTGACGCTCAATGTTACCATCAGCCTTATGCTTGGTTTTATACACCCATTTACAGCCAATAGCTTTCTTGCCACTTGGAAATGGCACCAACTCCCATGTGTTGTTTGCTTCCAATGCAGCCATCTCTTCATTCATTGCATCATCCCAATGCACATTTCCAACTGCATCCTCAAAACATGTGGGCTCCACATCCTGTATCACCTTAGCCATGTAGGCTTGGTGATGCGCTAGATACCCATCATAAGTCAATTTCTGAACTCGATTTCTGACTCTATTAGATCTGCGTGGTCCTGGGTCACTCCTTTGCCCTCTAGCATCTTCTTGTACTTTCCTTACACCAGGTGTCCTGACAGCCGGAATTCCAAATTCCTCATCAAGACTTTGTTCAAAACCATCTGAATCCATGTCTATATGTGAAAAACCTGATGATGCATCAACCATAAAGGGAGGTTCATCAACCTTTTCCTTTCCTTTTCGTGATACATTCCCTGTACCTGTTGGTGGAGTAACCTGCATACGTAGTCTACCATTCCATGGTTTCTCAACAGAGCCACGAGAAGAGGACTCTTGTGGTCCACTCAAAACCTGTGACTGTGGCCTCACATTTTGTACAACCACATCATCTTTTACATCAGCCCCAATAGTGCCATGTGCATTACTGTACCAGCTACTCATCTCATCAAAGACTACATCTCTGCTCACTCGTAATTCTCGTGTAGTAGGATTGTAGCACCTGTACCCCTTTTGTTCAAGGGAATATCCCACAAGAATACATTTCTCTGCTTTAGGATCCAATTTCCTACGCGACTCATCTGGTACATGCACGTAAGCTATGCAGCCAAACACTTTCAAGTGTGCCAAATCAGGCTTTATACCTGTAAACTTTTCCTCAGGTGTTACATCATGCACCGCAGCTGTAGGTGTCCTATTCATAATGTACACAGCTGTATTTACAGCTTCAGCCAAGAAATGATGAGGCATGTTCTTCTCATTCATCAATGCACGTGCAACCTCTGCAATGTGCCTGTTTTTCCTTTCTGCGACCCCATTCTGCTGTGGAGTATATCTGCATGTAAACTGCCTGTGTATACCATGCATTCGCAGAAAATCTGAAAAATCATTGGAGAAGTACTCTCCCCCTCCATCTGACCTCAATGTCTTGATTTGCATATCTGTCTCCTTCTCAATCATGACTTTGAAGTCTTGAAAGTGACCAAACACTTCACTTTTGTTACGCATGAAGTAGACCCATACTTTCCTTGTATGGTCATCAATGAAAGAGACATAATACCTGCAACCATGTATACTTGCAGTATCGGTTGGACCCCAAACATCTGTGTGCACCACCTCAAGTGGCTTTTTACATACATTGCGCTCATGTGGAAATGAGCCCTTTGACTGTTTTCCAAACTGGCATGCTACACACACTTTATGCATACCATCCACCTTGAATTTGGGCAAACCTTTTACAATCTGTTTTGATTGCATGCTGCGCAATCTCTGCTCATTGACATGGCCAATGCGTTTGTGCCAAATGTCAACATCAGCCACAACACCTGTGCCCTGTGCAAATAATGCAGCTTTTACCTCAGGCATGTCTACATTCAGCGTAAACATTTTGCCCACACATTTGCCCTCTGTGATCAGCTTACAGCCATTCTGGAAATCTTCTACATAACAGCCATTTGGATTGAAGCGAACCTGCAAACCCTGCTCAACCATTTGTCCAACAGAAACAAGATTCTTTGTAATGTTTGGGACATGAAGTACATCTGCTAAGTACTTTGATTTCCCACTCTTCGTATTTAGAGGTATGTCCCCTACATGAGCAATGGGGTGAGCTGTGTCATCTCCTGTCTGCACATAGCCTGACACATCTGGTTTGCGCATATCTCTAAACCACTCTCCACGAGACGTCATGTGATTAGAGGCACCTGAATCCACATACCAAACATCATCTTGGGTGGAATTCTCTGCAGTCATTGTATTCATTACATGCTGCATAACAAACATGCGCTCGTTTTTGCTGTCATCTGCATCTCTGCTAGTAGATGCATAGTTGCCCTGTTCTCTCTTTCTACTTGCTTTTCCCTTTGGACAGTCACGTGACATGTGACCTCTTTCACCACAAGTCCAACATTCTCTACTATCTGGAGTATGCTGCTGCCTGCTTGATCCTGCACCACGACCTCTTTGACTCCCCCTGCCTTGAGACTGGTTTCCCCTGCCACCTGTATTGTTTTGATTTGATTGACCTTCCAAAAATTGGCCCCTGCAACCCCTTGGGCCTCGACCACGACCTCTACCTCTACCTCTGTTGGAGTTAGAATAGAAGGCCTGTTCAGAATTATTTCTGCCATGAGAAGAAGATGTGTCAAGGTTCTTCTCCTCAAGAATAAGCATAGAAATCAAATCTTGGAACACGGGGATGTCGTCTCTTGTATTCATGGAAGACCTAAAATGTACATACTCATCTCCTAGACCATCCAAGCATGCACGGACAATGTCATCGTCTTCCACTGAGACTTTAATAGATCCAAGAGCCTCAATGATACTCTTGATCTTCAAAGCATAATCATTGATGGAGAGGTTGTTCCTCTTAACCTGATTTAGCTCCGACTTTAGTTGAAGCTTCCTGGCCTTGGTGTTTACCTCGAACACTCTGCCTAAGTTTTTCCATGCAATGGCGGGGGTTTCAGCATCCTGTAGATAGCCCATCATGCCATCTGTGATGCTCATAGAAAGCCAATACATCACTTTGCTCTGGCCTTGTTGCCAGTCCCTCAAAGCTTTCCTTTGTTCTGCTGTAGCATTTGCCTCGGGAATCTCTGGTTCCTTTTCATTGTCTCCTTCTACATAGTCCCAATAACCTTTTCCTTTTAGGAAATTTGTTATTCTGAACTTCCATGCAGGGTAGTTATTTTTCTCAAGCTTCTCAGTAACAATCTGACTGAAACCGTCAGACATCTTGAAGCACTAAGACAAAATAGCTGCAATCTGCAAAAACCTGCAAATCTGCTAAACCTGCTATCGTGGTTCCTGTAACGCTTTCTACACTCAACGAGTGTCCACAATCAAGTGTTTCACAACCACTGTACTTGTACAGTAAATCTCTGTATACTGCACTTTGGAGACCTGTTCAGAAACTGGTCGTGGATTGCGAACGAAGGGATTGTGATGCTCTTGCTCTCTTAGCCTCTCTTGCCCGCACCAGGCTCTGATACCATGTAAAGAATGAGGATGCAAGAGAGCTACACAAGACAAGCACAAAGCACACAGAGATGGAAAGCTTCTTCTTCTTCTTCACAGAAAAGAGAGTACAAAATGACTAAGTGCTAAAGCTGAAAAGTAGCACATATGTACATGCGGTCACTAAGTGTGAACTCGCTAGAAGCGTACTAGGCTGGCACTATAAGTGTAGTCCAGCTGTAGAATCACTGGCAGAGATCCTCCGTGTCGGTCACCTAACGCGCCAGTGAGTAAATGCCGTAAGCGGCCAAGACCCGTAGTGGATGCCAGCTCAAGGTGTAGAGCTCGACATCTCAACATAGTGATGTTTGTGGGCCCATGCAAACTCCATCCTTGGGCAATTACCTGTACTTTGTGACTTTCATTGATGATTACTCTAGGCATGCATGGGTATTTCCGCTTAAAGAGAAGTCCGAAGTTTTTATGTGATTCAAACAATTTCTGGCTATGGCTGAAAATTTCTTGAAATGTACTATGGGCACCCTCCGTTCCGATCGAGGGGGGGAGTATATGTATCATGAATTCAATGCATTTTTGGCTAGTCGTGGGATAAAGCGCCAATGTACAGTGCCTTATACACCTTAGAAAAATGGTGTTGATAAGAGGAAAAATAGGTCACTTACGAAAATGGCACAATGTATGGTCAAAAGTCAAGCTTTGCCGCATTCTTTTTGGCTTGAGGCCATCATGTGTGACACTTATGTACTAAACATGTGTCCTACAAAAGCTTTGCACTCTATTACTCCATATGAAGCATGGCATGATAGAAAGCCTTCTATTGAGCACATGCATGTTTTTGGTTGTTTGGCATATGCTTTGGTGCCACAAACACAATGCAAAAAATTGGACGATAAGTTTGTCAAATGTATTTTTGTTGGTTATAGTGCTGAAAGCAAAGGTTACAGGTTGTATCATCCGCAAACAAAACGTATTCTGGTTTCACAGGATGTAGTGTTTGTGGAAGATTCTGTTCAGCCCTTGCTGTCATGTACTAGAGACAGTAATGTAAGCTCATAGGACATTTATGACACTTTGTTGCCTCTTTTCAGTGGTGGAAATACGAATGTAAGTTCCAATGAGGCAAATGCACAACCTATGGGGGTTTTTGAAAATGTTACAGATCAGCCTATTACTGATGCAGATGTACATGATGTACTTGATGAGGAAAGGGCTGAAAATGAGTAGGCTAGAGGTATGCCAAAATGGCTGGTGCACACTTTGCGTGATAGTAAATTGGATGCACCTTTGTTTAGTCATACTCATTCAGGCTCTCGCCATGCATCTTATGCATCAAATTATTATGCTTTGGCTGTGTCTAGCTTACATGATGTTGAGGAGCCTCTGTCTTTTGATGAAGCACAAAATTCAGAAAATTGGATGGCTGCCATGCAATCAGAATATGATGCACTTATAGAAAATGACACATGGACTCTATGTGATTTGCCTCCTGACAAAAAGGCCATTGGTACAAAGTGGGTTTATAAGTTGAAACGTAAGCCGGATGGTGAGATCGATCGCCATAAGGCTTGACTTGTTGCAAAGGGTTATGCACAACAAAAAGGCATATATTATGAAGAGACCTTTGCTCCCACTTGTCGTATGACTACTGTGCGTTTTCTATGTGCATTGGAAGCTTATTTTGGTTGGGATGTACATGAATCAGACATTTTGGTTGGGATGTACATCAATCAGACATTGCTATTGCTTTCTTGAATAGTGACATATTTGAGGAAGTTTATGTAACGCAGCCTCACGGTTTTTTCAAGAAAGGACAAGAGGACAAAGTGTGCAAATGTAACAAGGCTTTGTATGGGTTGAAGCAATCTCCTCGTGCTTGGTATGAGAAAGATGACAATCATTTGGTCAAGCAAGACTTTGGTAACAGTCCTACAAAAAGAACAATTGTATGTAAAGCGTGAGGGTGATGTACTTCTCATTCTGGTTCTATATGTAGACGATTTGCTGATCACTGGACCAAATGAGAGACATATTGCTGAATTTAAGGTTGATTTGAATGCTACTTTCAAGATGAAAGATTTGGTGTTGTTGCATCATTATTTGGGCATACAGTTCAAGCAGTGTGATGGTGGAATTGCCCTGTGTCAAAAAAGTTACATAGAGACATTGCTATGTAAGTTTGGACTCGAGGATTGCAAACCTATTGCCATTCCCATGGAAACAGGTTTGAAGTTGAGTCTACATGATGCTGGCAATCCTGCTGATGCCACTCTTTATCAAACTGCTGTTAGCTGCCTCATTTATGTATGAAACACGAGGGTGGATATTCAGTTTGCAGTCTCACAAGTCAGCGGATTTATGCATAGCCCAGGGTCTAAGCATTGGCAGTCTGTCAAGAGGATTTTTTGCTACCTTGGTGGCACTTTACATCTTGGCTTGTTTTATCCCAAGGGGGGATCATTGCCGCCAGACTTACATGCTTTTTCAGACTCAGATTGCGGCTGGTTGTTTTGACACCCAAGTGTCCACAAGTGGTTTTGGTTTCATGCTTGGCAGTTCATGTATATCATGGTTGAGCAAAAAGAAACCTATTGTGGCCACTTCGAGTTGTGAGGCTGAGTACAAGGCAGTCTTCACAGCTACAGTTGAGTGTGTATGGCTCAGACGCCTTATGGCTGATTTAGGTGTTGGTCAGGACACTGCAACACTATCTACACTGACAGTCAAAGTGCATTGGCAGTTGCGAGGAACCCAGTTTTTCATGCTCGCACAAAGCACATTGAGGTGCATTACCACTATGTCAGGGAGAGGCTCTCAGCAGAAGAGATCAACTTGGCTTATGTGCCAACACAGAACAACCTTGCAGATCTTTTCACAAAGGCATTGTCTCGTGAGAATCTTGAAGCTTTCCGCAAAGCTTTGGGCTTACTCCTCTTTGTGGACTAATCATTTCCTCAGGGCATGGCACTTCCCTTTACTCATGTGCCAGCTCTTGTTCACCGCATCACTTCAGGGGTGATTTGTTACCATATACATGTGGTAGTGATGTGTGTGAACACACTAGGACCACCGGGGCATTTTTTCCCTCTTTAGGAGGTTTTTCCCCCCGAGCAATGTATATACGCCCATCACTCTAGGGCTATCGATCTTTCCATTGCACACTAAGTAACACACTCTCTAATATGTGCCTTGAGCTTCCTTCATCTTCTCCAAGCTGTGTGTTTCTCTGCAACCCTAGTTCCAACATGGTTGAGCTTCTTCTTGGCTCTCTCTGCTGCTTGCATGGCTCCTATTCAGTGAATAGAGTATCAAAGTTAGCAGATTTGATAGATTTTTCTGTGAAGTGTACTTTAGTTCAAAATGCTGACAATTTTGGTCCAATTTGCTTCAAATCAATTTTTGAACAAGCATAGATGCATAAAAACATGCAAGGAACAAAATTGTAAAGTTCAAACAAAAATTTGCAACCAAAGTAAGTGATTATTTACAGTTGAGTAATTTTTTTAACATTTTGCAAACTTGGAATCACATGCTTGAAGTATATACCAAATACATGCTTTGAGTGAAATATGGGCTCATTTGGATGCATAGGGTGAAAATGGTACCAGATTTTGTCCTTAGGTCTTTGAAACAGTAGATATGATGGAAATTTGAGATTTTGAGCCCCAAATTGGTTCAAACTTGGCCAGTGGTCTTAACACATCATGTACTTTGGATGTATGATGGCAAAATATCAAAATTCCCCCATTTTGGCTAGAAAGTAAATAATCGCAATTATTAACTTTTCTACCAAAATCAATATTTTTTTGGTACAACATGGTTCTAGGCATTGTATAGACTCTGTCTATGTGATATGAGGTGATTTGGATCAAGAAATGTGGTCCATAACTCAGAAATTGGTTTGCAAAGACTTCTTTGCATTTTTCTTGGCAATTTTCCAAGTTATAGGTGCTCATTTTTGGCTCATACTTGATTTTTGGCATGTATTAGGTGTGTACAGATGATAGGTGAGGTGATAATACAATTTGCAAACAAAAATAGTGCAAAAGTAAATAATCACGATTATTTATAGCAGTCACAATTTTCTTGCAAAACTTAAATTTTTTGATTTAAACACATTCTATACACCTAGAACAAGTCCTAAATTGAATTTTGTCAAGTTTGGTCTTGTCGGCATCACTTTGTGCTTTGTCGACTCTGAAATCACCAATTTTTGTGACTACACTGCCTATTGAGTTGGTTTGTCACTTGTGAGGCTTTGGACTTGTCCGCAACATAGTCGTGAAGCAACTCATCCAATTCTGGCTCATTTGGAGTCAGTTTGACCTCGTATGTCAAAATTGACGCTTTGTAACCTTCAATCTATTTCCTACTTTTGGAGGGCTTTGCTTGATTGATTTCATGAAACCAATCATATACATTGTATATAAACCTCGTAGGCAAGCTGTCTATGGAGTCATAACCAAATTTTGGCATCTGCCAAAAACCTAGCTTTTCTATTGGGGACCCCCTCGATCCCTGCTGAATGGTCAACTGATGATATATAAAGGTTCTATTATATTAGGGCATGCTACAGTTCAAATCCCACCTGATTTGGTCGAGCTGACAGACCACTATGGTCAGTTTTTGGTCGTAGGTCTTCGTGCACTGCTCGGATTCAAGGGTTTTTTCTAAGGATTTAGACTAGCTACCGGCCGTAAAAAATGGATCATTGATGAGTAAAGAACTTACCCCTCTTGTCTCGTGTGAGACTGCACTGAAAACGGGCAACTATAGATTCCGAAAAGTATGCGCGAAAGAGGTCGAGAAGCTCTCTCTGCAAAGGTGACAAGTGAAAATGAGGTTGTTTTAGCCTACCTGGGATATCTATACCCACACTTCCCGAACCATCTTTTCCCCTAATTTCCCCGTTAATCCTACTAGGCCATGAAATCTATGTTAGACTCAAAACTTTCCCTGATCGGATTCTTGTAGCTCATTCTGCAAGAATTTTGCAAAAGTAGGTTTGGCCGCCTAAAGTAGGCTTCCCGCTTCCATCTTCCGATTTTATTGAATTTTTTGTACTTATCCGCCTTGTCTTTTTTATCACCACCGTGTCTTTCATTTTTTCATATGAGCTCCTTTGCTATTTATTATTAAATTTTGACCTGTTTATTGAAAAAATCAAAGAGAATAACAAAATGCGCTAAAAAAGCAAAGTGAAAATCCAATAATTAGGAAAATCCATCGAAAAACACAGCTTTATTTTTTTTTTGTTGGATTTCTCCATTTTTAAGTCTCTTTATCAAGAAAAATGATGAAAAATAACAAAAAATGACTATTTTTTGATAGTATATACACTATTTACACTCATTGGGAGATATTATTAGTGAATTTTTCCTTCATGATGAATTATAAGGGCATTATTAGGTAATTTTGCAAAAAAATCACACATTAACATCGAACATTTTTCTCCCTCTTCAAACATTGCCCTTAACTAGTTAGTGCCTTTCCACCCCTCCTAGATGACGTACTCCGGGACGACTGTGTGTATGGGTTGAACAATCGTGTCTATGCATAGCCGTGGTTGGATCTACCATGCTTTGAATATCAATGCAATTCAAATCACTATGTTGTGCAAGAGCTGGGTCTTGAGTAATTAGCTCAAGGGTTTCTGATGTCGAGGCTTTTGATGCTGTCTTCCAAAGAGCAAATCTTGTAGCTTGTGTGCTCTCTGTTTGATTGTACCATCAGGATGCTTCAGCACGCTAATTGTTTGAGATGTTGGTAGCACTTTTGACTGTTGTCGAGCTTTTTCTTGCCATTGGTAGGTAGGTTTTCTTGGTGTGGAATGGTGTGGTGGTGTCTTTTGAGACTTAATTCTCCATTGCTTAATTGTTTTTACACTTTGTGGAGAAGATAAGTGCTTCTTTTTTTGCCAAATCCATTTTAAGTTAGGTTCCTTGCTCGAAGATGCTCGTCTCTGTGTTTTGACCCTTGGAACCTTATTTTGTTTTGTAGGTGATGCACCCAGATTTGAATCGGCTTATCCTTAAGCTTTGCTTTTGGTACCCAAATTTTCCTGACTCCTTGCATGCTACTTGTAGCCTTTGCTTGTCGAGATGATGGAGAAGATTGATTACTTCATGGTTTGGTCTGCTGATTGCTTTCTTTCCATTCCTCCTTGATTGGTCCAATTGGAATTGATTTGTATCCCAATCTGGTACTGCTTTGTATGTCCACATCCAGGGAATTCCAAGAATCATCGTCTCATTCATGTGTTCATCTGGTAAGCATACAAACTGATGAGGACATGAACATCCATGTACTATCACGTTCAAGTTGACTACTCCCAATGTTGGGGTTGAGTTCTTGTTGTATCCTTTGATTTTCGCTATTCCTATTGTCAATGCTTGACTTGTTGCCTTCTTGTACGAGGAATAACTAACTACATTTACTCTAGCTCCTGTGTCGACCAAAGCATTGGTGCTATGATTGTTGAGTTCTACTTTGATGCGCAGGTCCATTTGTCTAACCAGTCATCTGGTGAAACTGCATCTTTAGGTAATTCCCATTGTCGGTCATCTATTTCCAGAGCATTGATGGGAATTAGTATTTTTTGATTCTTGAGAGCAGCTTTCCATTTGAGTACCGAAAGCCAAGCTTCCTCTTGGGCTTCATCAATAACCTGTTGTCATTTAATTCTCCTTTGGTTGGCTACATGCATTCTTTCTAGCAATTCATTGGTTAGCGGCAAATTATATTTCTTCAAACGGCATCCACTAATCCAATTAGCCATTGGTTCACCATCTAGGGTGGACAATTTTACTGCTCTACTTGGAGATACATCTTCAAGGATAAACGATCCGTTTCCCTTTTTCTTAAACTTGGGAATGTGTTGCTTAAGGGAATAGACTAAAACTAAGTCCCCTTTCTTTGAAGATTTTTGTTATTAGATGGGAATTAAAAAACTATTTTGTTTCCGCTTTTGTGCATGGATGTAAGCTACAACAGTTAGCCTTTTCTCATCTAGCTTTTCTAAATCTTCAAGTCTTTCTGAAAATTCATGTTTAGTCCACTCAAGATCCTTAGCTACCCTTAATGTCGGCAATAGAAATTAGATTGGCAGTATGGCATAAAGACCATAAACAAGGTTAAAGGGTGTAGCATTTAAAGCTGTTTTGAATGAAACTCGATAAGCCCATAGAGCAACATGGAGATTCGTTTCCCAGTCTATCCTTCCTGAACTAACCACTTTAGTCAGCACCGAGCTAAGAATTTTGTTCATATGCTCAACTTGTCCGTTTGCTTGTGGGTGATAGGGATCTGATTTGTTATGGATGACCATAAAATCATTAAACAAATACTCGATTACCTAATTGAGGAAATGAGTTCCCTTATCACTTGCAATTTCTATTGGCATTCCATATCTCGTGAATACATACACATATAAGAATGCGGCAGTAGTTCTGGCATCATTCTTTTGAGTTTCTTTAGCCTCGGCCCACTTGGTCAAAGAGTCCATAGCTACAATGATATATTGAGCTTGGGTTCTATAAGCAAGTGGCTCTATCGGCCCAACAAAATCTATACCGCACTTTGCGAAAGCTCTAGCAACCATCATTGGTCGTAAGGGCATGCTATCTACACGTGTTGGAATTTTTTCTCGTTGACAAGCATCACACCTTCGAACATATTCTTTGGCATCTGCAAAAAGTTTTGTCCACCATATGCTTGCCATCAAGATTGCTCTTGCGGTGGTCTCACTAGAAAAGTGACCTCCAGCTAATCCAGCATGTGCTTGTTCTATAATCGGAATATACTCATCTTCATTTGCACAAAGACGCAAATGTTGATCTTTAACTCTCTGATACAATTGGTTCCCAATAAGATCATAGTCTCTTGCTTCAGTTTCAATTGCTCTTTGACGGTGTTTACTCATATCCTTAGGAAATGTTTGGCTTGATAAGTAAGTAACCAAATAGTTACTCCACTTAGGAATAGGTGACAATTGAAACAATGTTACATGAGGTATGGGTGTTTGTTTTTGACATTGAGGGCAATATTTTACAAAAGATCTAACATCTCTCCTCATAGTCGGCCAAAATACTCCAAGTCTCAAGATTCGTTGCATAGTTTGGTTTTCCGCAAAGTCAAGTCCTACTATGGTAACATGTGCTTGACTTAGGTATTGTTCTTTTTCTTCAGGGTTAATGCATAAAAGAAATACCCCGTCCCGATTTCTTTTATATAGCCTTCCAACTAGTAATTGATACATAGGCGATTGCCCGATTAAATCGATTGTGATAGGAAGTGGTATTTGTGAATCCACTTGAGCTATTGTCATCAATGATACCATGTTTTTTGACCATCAAGGTATCATTTCAATGGAGAACAAATAGGCATCTAGTAGATCATCTTCTATCTCTTTTTGTGTTTCTCCTGAAACAATCCTTGACAAATGATCAGCTCTTTGACGTGTAGTGCCCTTTTTTTACAACCACAGTGAAATCAAATTCCAGAAAGATGATGAACCATCTCACTATTCTTCCTGTGCTACATGGCTTGTTGACCATATACAACAAAGCTTGGTGGTCTACAAAGAACAAAAACTTGTTGTGGCTAATAGGTAATGTCTATACTTTTTAATGGCATAGATCATTTATAACTCTTCTCTTTCAGTGGTAGTGTAATTCTTTTCTGCCATGTTCAACTCGGCTAGCATAAGAAATAAGAAACTCAATTTTTTCATCTCCTAGTTGAGCTAGTAGACAGCCTATGGAAAAATTGGAAGCATCTACATATATGTGGAATATCTTATTCCAATCTGGTGCTTTCAATATTAGAGCTGAGGTGAGAGCTTGCTTAAGCTTCATGAAGGGTTCTTCACATGCCTCGGTCCATTCAAAGTGTGTAATCAAGCTATACATGGGTTTTGCAATTATAGCGTACATGTAAATGAACCGTCTGTAATATCCACAATGTCCCATGAAGTCTTGAACCCCCTTGACCGTTGTTGGTCTACGCAAATCAACAATGACATGAATTTTTTCAATATCAGTAGCTATGCCATTTTTAGACACTATATGTCCAAGAAGTTTTCCTTGGCTACCCATGAATGTGCACTTTTCAGGATTTAGGCAAATCTTATAAAATCTACATTTAGCGAATACCTTTTCGAGGTGTTTAAAATGTTCATCTCAGATTGATGAATGTACGCATAGATCATCCATATACACTTCCAAGAATTTCCTAAGATATTCTTTAAAAGCATGGATCATCAATATTTGAAATGTGGCTAGAGCATTAATTAACCAAAAAGGCGTAACCCGATAGGCAAAAATACCCCATTCTGTTGCAAAAGCAGTTTTATGCTGATCTTTTGGGTCAGCCAGAAGTTGATTGTATCCCAAAAATCCATCGAAGAAACTATAAGCTTCTTTTCTTGCAACTCGTTCTAAAACATGCTGAGTGATTGGAAGAGAAAAATTGTCTCTGATGGTAGCTGCATTCACTTTTTTGAAATTGACACACACTGGTAGTTTTCATTCTTCTTGGGTACTACCACAATTGGAGACACCCAATATGTGTGTTCAATTTTGTAAATGAATTTGGCTTCCTTTAGTTTCTCAATCTCTTCCTTGATTTTTTTGGCAAATGTTTCATTATATGTGTATGGCCTTTGTCTACTTTGTTTCGCATCATCTCTCATGGGTATGGTATGTTGACAAATTTTTGGATCAACACCCTTGAGATCCTTGTAAGACCAAGCAAAGATATCTCGGTATTCTTTTAGTAGGCTTCACATAAGCTCTTCTTCTTACTCTGTTAGGTCGTTTGAAATGTAGGCATTAGGTTCTTCCCCTGGTTCAGCCAAGTCTATCTTTTTCGCGTTCTCAGGCTCTTCGTAGGACTTGCCTTGTTTCCGTAATTCTCTAACAGGTTGTTTGACTATGATTTTTTGATATTGGAGAGTATACTTTTTGTAATGTAAGGGAACACTCATTATATCCTTACCATCCTCTTCCGTGGTTTCCATTTTGGTCGTATATATCTCCTTTATAGATTTTTTCAACTCTTGATATCTCTTTTTTTGCTCAACTCGTGTCATGATTGGCTTCTTATCCTGCTTGTTTGCTTGAGTATCCTTCCTTTTTTTTCTCTATATTTTTGACATTTTTGGATTTTCGTTTGAAGGATATCTACTAGCGATTTTGTCCTTGACACAATCATGTGCCTCTATCTTCATCAAGAATTGTGTTCTACTAGAGATTGGTGGCATAGGTCGTGTTTTCACGTTTCTCGTGTCTCTTTTTTGTCTATACCATTTTTTTCTTCTTGAAAAGAGGGAAGTCAAAAAACTTTTCCTTCCCTCCTTTCAAGAGTAGCTTAGCTCTCACATGTTCTTTTCCTGACCCGAATCTTCTGAGGTAGCTGAGTCTTCATCTAACTCATCTGCTCCATCGTAGTAGAGGTTTGAAAAGACTTGTTGAGCTTTCATCAAGTCTTTGGGTTCCTCATTTTCATCTTCAATGTTGAGGGTTGAAATCATTTGGATGGGAATTATGCCATAGCCATCCTCATTGAAAAATTGAGTAGATGTATTTACACATACATCCATTGTCCCTAAAATTTGAGTCCACTCAAATGGCTCAAACAAATACTCTGGAAAGGGTTCAGGTACATAGGCTTCATCTGTGCAATCCCTTTCTAGAATATATTCTTCTCATTTTAAGCTCCCATTTTCTGAGGCTCCACACATCCAAATAGGAGTATCCTTGTTTAATTAACCAGGACGGAAGCTTAGTTTCAGCCGAAGAGACAGAATCAAACTCTTGTATGGGTGTTTTCAAGACATCTCTATAAGTGTGATCTTTTAGATTTACCCTTGTTATAGATTCCACTTGCTTCAAGTACAGATAATTATTTTCCCAATCTTGGATAAGTTGTACCTGTCACATGAAAGGTCTTCCCAATATGATTTCGTAATCGAGTTTTTTCCCAAAGTCTACTATGGCAAAAGTGTGTTGATTTTCAATCCCATAGGAATTGACTATCACTTTTTCAAGCAGCCCTAATGGTCTCTCAATGTGTCTGTCAGCCAACTGTAATTTCATTCAAGTTTGTCTACTGACTAGTTGTCCCCATGATTCCCATGATTGAATGAATGTTGTCTACTTCTAGGGTTTGTTCCACTCTTTTTACTTGAGTGGTCTTACACATTACGGATTCATCTTCGTTATCTCCCAAGTAAGAGGGTAATGTTTTCAAGGTCAATGGTTTCGACATTCCTGAAGCTTCAAATCTACAATCCCCGTACAAGGATTGTACATCCATGTTCATATCAGAAGGTAGGTTGTCCAACCAAATTTCCTCTATAGGAGCTGACTTTAGAGTTAGGCTCCCATCATTGATCTCTCTAGCTTTTTTCCATAAGTGTCATGGCCAGTCTTCCTCTATGAATGGAATTCCGTCTAAGGTATCTTCGCTATCCGGTACTATAAGTTCTGGTTCTTTTGTTTCAAGGTGGGGTTCTACCACCACATCAGATTTTTCTTTAGTGTCTCTTACCACAAGCTCCTCAAGTTTTGCGATATTTTCAAGCTTGGGTTTTTTTTTTTCCAGCATTTCTTGCGTGATTCTTACCAAATTTTAATAAGCTTCCAGCTTAGCTGCTTCCATGTCTGGAGAAGGATAGTTTTTTCATTTGTTTTTCATGTTTTGGCCTGCTTTAAGTCCCGCTTGATAAGCTTCCAAGTCTGCATTAATATGGTCAAAAATTTTATCAACCAAAATGGATCCTCCAAATTTCACGGTTGTTTCCTTGATTTCACTTCCAGTTTCTTTCACCTTTTCCTGGAATAGCTTTTTTGCTTTCTCCTTGATTTCAACCCATTGTTTTTGTTTTCTCATCTCATATCTTTTGCTTCTCCTTCTTTTGATCCTTTGAGAGGAAACTTGTGTATTTTCCAAATCATCAGAGGAGTTGTGTTTCTTTTTCTTAGCCTGAGCTCTAGTGATTACCTTGATTGGAACAATCGGTTCACTCTCAGATGGTTGGACTACGTTTACTACTATTTTACCCTTGTTTGAAGGATATTTAGGATAAAGTTCCAGAAAGTGTCCTCCCTTTTTGCAACAGTGTATACAATAGAACTCTACTGGCTTGAGGTTTTTGTCAGGCTCTGGACATTCATTTTTCCAATGATCATCTACACCACAGTTGTGATAGTTTCCCATTCTTGGCTTAATCATTGGTCTTGCCATGGGAGGTCTAACACCTTGATTAGCTACATAATACATTGGTGCGAGCTCTAGTGGAGCATTAGTCACGGGTTCTTTCATTGGTGGTGGATGTGAATTATACCCATCTCCTTCTCCCGTTACTGTAGATGGACTAGGCTCTGCATGGGGTGTAACGTGCACTAATGCTCGTTCATCTATGACTCCTTCGGAGTGCATGTACTTTACAGGTACTACATTCTGTCTTGGATACAGAGGTTACTGACCCAACACAGGTTGAGGTCTTTCCATACCCATCGGTGGTCTTTTAGCTTGGGCCATATTAGGCTAATATCTGTACATGGGTTGTCCTTGTGGCCTCATAGGCACGTACTGAACATTCCCATCATACTTTGGTCAGAAGTAGCACTTGTGGGTCTCATGGTTGGTCTATTTGCCCTCGATTGCACACCATTTTTGTGTCCTAATTGGTTGTCCCTGTTGAGGTATCCCTTGTCCTGGTCCCCTCATAGGTGCTTTTTGCACGTTGTTCATCATGTCGTTCATCCTTTTGAGCATATCTTCTATGGTTGAAAGTGGTGCCGCAGCTGCCGTTTCCACTTGTGCTGGTTTAGTGGATGGTGTTTTCTCGCTTTGGTTATCCTTAGGGACATCTTCTTTGTTGAAAATATCATAATTGTCTCCTAAGTCAATAGCATATGACACACACTCTTCTAGGGTTGTATGCTTTTTACTATAGAGTATAGCATGAAGTTCTTTGTTTAGCAGTCCCTCTAGAAATAAAGATACGAGTGATTCTTTTGCAGGTATCTCTAGCCCTGGGCATCTGGCAATGTATTGTTTCATTTGAGGTACACAATCCCTAACAGACTCACCATGTTTTTGTTCGAAGCTGTAGATTTGAGCCTTGGTATTTGGTTTGTTCTACCTCCTCAGGAGTCTTCATAACAAAGTTGTTGTTATAACAATCCCTAAACACGTAGGTTGGTAGGTCTGCTGATCCCTTATCTTTGATTTTGAAGATATATGACCCTCATGGTTGTTAGTTGTCTTGATTTGGCATGCAAAGTCCACAGAAGATATTTTACGTTTCTATCCTCCCAACAATAGACTCCAATCCTAGGATTATCCGTACTAAGCCGTTTCAAATGCTTAAAATCTACTTGATCGTATCCCTCGAATTCTCAAGTTGGTGGTCCTTCTTTTGCTGACATAACTGGGATTATGGTGTTTACTTCTAACCCCCATTTGTCTATCACATTAGGGTTTTCAACTTGTACATATTGAGTTCTGTTTTTATCCATGTACATTCTTCCTTGTTTGTTTGCCCTAATCTCTTCTTCAAACTCAATACCATGGTCATCAATGCGAATAGCATACTCTTCGTTAGGATCCAGGTAAACTTGAGCTCCATGGCGATTAGTCTTATAAAAAGAGAGTATATGCTTATAGCGCATTGTCGTTCCGATTTCCAAGTGAATTGAGTAAGAAGACATTTCAGATGTTGAATCTGAAAAAGTGTCTAAGACTTCTTCAAGAATAGTGTGCAAGGAATAGCCTTGATTTCATGTTTTCTTCGGTGGATACTCTACTAGAGGTTTCGTCGAGTATGCCCTGATTTTCAAGAACACGACCAGATCTAAGGTTCACATAGAGTTATGAAGCCCTGGTTAGAGAACTTACCTTTGGATTGACTTGTGATCAATTTCTACATGATTCAATTGCAACTTTCTGTCAAGCTACCGATTCCTCATCTGCAACCTAATTCCTGTACAAATTTTATCAAGTTAGCTATTCGTCTGTAAAGACAATAGAGTTTTTGCTAACTATCACTTCAAATCGAGCTATGGGACTCAACAATTGACTTTCAGTTTCGACTTTGGCAAAAAATCAAAGGATTAGTCCGCAACTTGGAAACTGAATGAACATGTACCAATTTGGATTCGATTGAACCCAAAATTGCACGGTGGCTTTGTATTATGCTGGCCTAACACTGTACAAGTTCAAAAGTCAAAACTGGTGTCCCTAGGGAGCAGTAGTAAATAATCGTGATTATTTACTTTTGCTAGTCTTTTGCACTTTTTGGCTTGGTTTGGCAAGTATACAACCTGTTAAAATCCTTGGACAAGTTTCAACAAGTTTGGACAAATTCTGTTGAAGTTTATTAATTGTTTTGTGTCCGCAGACTTTGATTTCAAGAATCTGGCTTAAGTCTCACTTTTGTGATCCAAATTTCGTCAAAATTTATTTGTGGGATCTACTTGATATGCTTGACCTTGTGGTATACTCAAATTTGCAAATTTGTCAATTTTTGTAGCAGATGTAAATAATCGTGATTATTTACTCCAGCTATATTTTTGCAAATTTTTGTCCCAACTCTGACACAAATTGGTTAAGCACCTCAAGTTAAGTCTCTAGCCAAGTTTCAACAAGTTTGGACAAGTTTTAGTCAAATGGTCATCAATTTTCTGTCCATAGACTAACTCTTTAAATTAGGTCACAATTTTCAATTTAATGATCCAAATCTTACCAAATTTGGTTTTTAGGCTTATTACAACATGGTAAAACTAGTGGTATGTCAACTAGGTCAAAAAAGTTGAAAAATGGGGCACATATAAATAATCGTGATTATTTACAACTGGCAGCTTTTTGCATCTTTTTGGTCAATTGAGCATGTACACATGTTTATCACATCAATATAATCCTATGAAAATCAAATTTTATCAAGTTTGGACAATTTGTTTCCCAATTTACACTCAAGTTTCAGAAAGTCAGTACAAACTTTAGTTTTTACCCAGTTTTTTGCCAGTTTGGTGATCCAAATTCAATGTGTCTTTACAAAAGTTGTTTGTACACATGCAATGAGTCACTGGTACCAACTTTAGTCAAATTTAAGCTGAAAGTAAATAACCATGATTATTTACTTCAGGCTTAAAATGGACCATTTTTTGCACTTTTTTCATGGACAGTCTTTTCATGAGTTATTTTAAGCCTAGGAATCAAGTCAAAACTTAATTTGGCCTAAAATGTCAAGAAAAAGTAAATAATCTGAGTTTTTACAAACTCTTGAAATTTTTACCTCAAAGTGTCCTTGAGCTACCCACTAGTTCATACAACTTTTAAGCATACTCTCTAGTCAGATTGAGTGGTTTGGAGTCTTTTCGTGCTATTTCTAGCCGTAGATCTGAAATTCTGCAACTTCAAATAACAACTCACAATGATTCTTTCAGAAAGAGCAATGTTCTGAAATCCACCTTGGATCCTACTTACCCTACTCCTAGGTTCTCATGCAATGGGGTTGTGGAAAGTGTCCACAAACACTCGTTTTTCTTGTTTTTATGATTTCCTGAGCATTGATCTTAAGACTTGTCTCGTCTATCAATCATACTCAAAATCCTAATCTAATTCTACAATCCTACAGTCCTAAAGGCACTCGACAAGTACGATTACTTCCAAGCTACGTCTACAGAGAAAAAGACGACAATCTTAAGCTATGCAGTTTCTAAAAAGAATCTAGGATTTTTTCCCAATTTACACTCAAGATTCAGAAGGTTAGTACAAACTTTAGTTTTTACCCTATTTTTTGATAGTTTGGTGATCCAAATCTTTTGTGCCTTTACAAAAGTTGTTTGTACACATGCAATGAGTTAATGGTATGAACCTTGGTCAAATCTAAGCTAAAAGTTAATAATCGTGATTATTTACTTCAAGCTTGAAATGAACCAACTTTTGCAATTTTTCAATGGACAGTCTTTTTATGAGATATTTTAAGTCTATGAATCAAGTCAAAACTTAATTTGGCCTAAAATATCAAGAAGAAGTAAATAATCTGAGTTTTGGCCAACTCTTGAAATTTTTACCTCGAAGTGTGCTTGAGCTTACCCACTGATTCAGACAACTTTCAAGCTTACTCTCCAGTCGGATTAAGTGGTTTGGAGTCTTTTCGTGCTATTTCTAGCTGTAGACCTAAAATTTTGCAACTTCGAATAACAACTCACAATGATTCTTTCAGAGAGAGCAATGTTCTGAAATCCATCTCGGATCCTACTTACCCTACTCCTAGATTCTCATGCAATGGGGTTATGGAAAGTGTCCACAAACACTCATTTTCTTGTCTTTAATTATGGTTTTTTAAGCATTGATCTGAAGACTTGTCTCGTCTTTCAATCATCCTCAAAATCCTAATCTATTTCTACAATCCTACGATCCTAAAGGCACTCAGCAAGTATGATTACTTCCAAGCTACCTCTACACAGCAAAAGAGGACAATCTTAGGCTATGCGGTTTCTAAAAGAAAGTTTTGAACTCTAGGAAATCCTAGAGGAAGTTAAAGGATAACTTCACAAGACGCTCGTGTTTTTCTCTAGTTTAGGTCTCTTCGATCCCGGGCAGCGGTGCCAAAGGTGGGAACGTGTCTAACCTCACTATTCTATCTTATTGCAGTATTAGCGAGAACCACGATTAAATTGTCAATCCATGGGATGAAGCTGACTCGACTAGTGCATAGAGGCTACAAGAGGGTGCCAATATCTTGGAAAACAACTAACAACTAGCATCTAACTCAAGCTACACTCAAGTGATAGAAATCACTAAAAGCCAATCGCTCATCGGCAAACAAATCACATCCGTTGCATCATCAAACGACATCCATATGTAATGAAACTTCTAGGATATGTTTATAAGACCTAAGAACACATGATTATGGTCTCAAATCCCACTTTCAGTCGAGTGCTAACATCACAATTATTAACAACATTGTATTTTTGACCTAGTCGTTTTCGACCCAGAATGTATCTAAATGCTTAGCACTGATGCCCCAATACCCCGCCTATGCTTAGTTTTTGCTTTGAAAGTGTAAATTCCTAGTTATGATGAAATTAGGCCGCGGGTCGGCAACGCCAAAAGCTACGAAATAATGTGATGTGTTTACGTCAATGCGTAGAGCTCTTACCTGCGGTTGTAATGCAACAAATGTGATTGCAATGTGACAACCGGGGCGGGAGTAGGAAGCACGAGAAGGAGAGAGGTTAACGCCGTTAGCTCACGCTGTGTATTTCATTATCCAAAAACTTAATAATAACTTACAAAAATTGGCTTTTATACCGTAGCCAAGGTTTTTGGTGGTCAAAACTAATAATCTTGGAGTTCTACCAAGGATGGGTAATGACAGGTTGATACAATTTGGAAGCTTGTAGCTCCGGCTCATCAATCACAAGGTTTATCCAAAGAAATAGGAGTTACAATATTCCCAATTTATGAAAATAATAAGTGTTTTTACAATGAGAACTCTGAAAAATGGTATACGTGGTATTTGTGTTAGCTTGCTGCTAACAACATACTAAAGACGCTTCATAGAAAAATTCTCTCAAATAGCAGGAGCACTACATGACATAACTAAGAAGAACGTTAAGTATGTGTGGACTACTAAGGAGAAAAATGCTTTTGATAAGCTCAAGGAGAAGGTTACCTCCCAACCAGTCCTCATGCTTTCGGATCTCTCAAAGCCATTTGAGGTCCAATATGATGCTTGTGGTGATTGCCTTGCACCCATTTTTCTTCAAGAAGGGCATGCCATAGCATATGAGAGCCGAAGGCTCAGTACGATGAACAAGTCTTGGACATTTATGAGACTACATGCCCTAGATACATGGAAGCACTACCTATTGGGGACTCCATTCATTCTACGCACTGATCACCAAAGTCTCAATTATTTCATGATGCAAACCAAGCTTTTCGACAAACAAACGAGGTGGGAAAATTTTATTTTGCAATTTAATTTCCATATTGCTCACATTGCTGGTAAGCACAATCAAGTGGCCAATGCACTTTCATGATGAACAAAAGTTAATGCGGTGTCTATAGCTACTCACAATGATATATCCTTTATGCTAGATGAGTATGCTACTGGCCCTGACTTTAGAGACATAATGTCATCCCTTGCTTTGGGGAAGAAAGAGGAACCATTCACCTTGCAAGATGCTTATCTTCTCCACGGAAATAGGCTACGTGTTTCCCATTCCCTTCGTGAGAAAGTTATGTATGAATCCCATTCTCCTCCCTATGCGGGGCATAGAGGTAATCAACCTACTCCTCAAGGAGTAGAGACATATTTCTATTGTCCTACAATGAAAGTGGACATACAAGAGTATGTTTCAAAATGTGTAGTATGCCAAAAGACCAAATATGATAGAGGGAAGCAACCTAAATTACTCTAGCCATTGCCTATCCCAAATTCACAATGGGAGAGTATATCCATGGATTTCATCTTTAGATTACCCAAGTGAATACGAGAATATGGACAATAGTCGATAGGTTTATCAAGTAATCACACTTTATTCATGTCAAAAAGACTCTTAAGGCACACCAAATGGAAACTCTCTTCATATCAAATATTTTCAAACACCATGGATTACCAACATCCATCTTGTCAAATAGAGATCCTAGAATGACCAGTAATTTCAGGAAAGATCTCTTTGAAAATCTAGGGACAAAATTGAATTTCTCTTTGGCCTATCCTCCACAAATGGATGGCCAAAGTGAGATAGCCAATCTTACGATACTCGATCTACTAAAGACTTATGTTATCGAAGTAGATCAACACTCACAATGGGAAAAGTACTTACCTCTTGTAGAGTAGGCCTACAACAATACTGTACATACTTTTACAAAAAAAGCAACTTTTGAGATCATTGAGGGAAGACCTAAAAGTCCCTTGCTAAAAGTACATGGGAACATCTTCGCCACTGATGAGTATAGCCGTGACCTACAAGAATCTTTTCAAAAGATTAAGGAGGCTATATCCATATCTCAACAAAGGCACAAACTGCTGCTGACAAGCATAGAAGGGCCTTAACATTCAAAGAAAATGATTGGGTGTTGCTTAAGTTTCCTAAGGCTTGATAAAGGCAAACCAAGAGCCAAATCCTACGGGCCACAAAAGTATTATGCTAAGCTAGCAAAAAAATACTATGGTCCTTTACAAAATTTGAAACCTATCAATGAGACGACTAGTTCTCTTTTTAATTGTGCACAAATTTAAATACTATGCATGCTTAGACTCATATTTGTGACGACGACATCTCTCAAACACCACGTAGAATTTGTCACTCTACTTTGGGAGAATAAAATAGACTAAAGTGCAGACATGCTTGCGCCAGCTATGTCTCCCAAGAACCAAATGGATTAGTCATCCATCTTGAAAGATGTCGTAGAGTAAAACGGGTTCATCTACCCGTTAAGTAAGATTGACCAATGACTAAGTCTTTATCTCCTCTACCTCATAGTGGAGGATGGCTATGATTAAAGAGAGAGGTAATGTCATAAAATCTAATATCTAATCAACCCAAATGATATTCTCATATTAAACTGATCATTTAATGTGGGAGAATAAACGGGAACAAGGGTTAAGACATAGACATGTGCTTATAGATCTATCTCAAGACGGGGCCAATGCAAAGGGGCCCAAATTAGAGATGGTCTATCAAAGAGCAAGGCTAACCAATGGACCATAAGACCTAAGGGTTAGCTGCATTGAAGCCTCCAATAGTTAGTGTAAAAGTCCTTTGACCTTAGTTAAGCTAGGACCAAGCTTGAAGTGGAAACCCAACCCAAGCTCGAATGAAATTACAATATGCTCATGGACACATCTAAAGACCCTTAGGACTATGTGAAAAAGTGATAGTTAGTTCTTGCAAAATTGATTATCAACATACTTCCGCAATAGTGGACTTTGGAAAGAAACTTAACTATGAAATCATCTTGGTAAAACTCAGTGTTTATGTGACAAGTACAACTCATCCAGGATTGGGGAAACAATTACTTGTACTTGAAGCAAGTGGGATCAATCACAAACGTTAATCTAAAAGATCACACTTATAGAGATGTCATGAAAATACCCATATAAGAATTTGACTAGGTCTCTTCAGCTGAATCAAAGCTTCCATCTTGTTTAAACAAATAAACACCTATTTGGATGTGTGGAGCCTCAGAAAATGGGAGTTGAAAACAAGAAGAATGTATTTTAGAAAGGGATTGCACAAATGAATCATATATACCAGAACCCTTTCCGAAGCATTTTTTTGAGCCATGTGAGTGGACTCAAATTTTGGCAACAATGGATGTGTGTGTGAATAAGTCTATGCCTACGCAATTTTGCAATGAGGATAGCTATGACATAATTCCCATACAAATGATTTTGACCATTTACATTGAAGATAAATTTCAGGAACCAGAGGACTTATTGAAAGCTCAACAAGTCTTTTCAGACCTCTATTATGATTCCACAGAGACAAGTTTGAGTAACATTCAGCTACATCTAATGATTCGGGGACAGTAAAAGAACATTTGAGAGCCAAATTACCCATAAAAGGAGGAGAGAAAAAGTTTTTTGACTTTCGAAACCAAAAACCTAGGAAGTCAAAATGGTATAGAAGAAAAAGAGACACTAGGAGCTTGAAATCTAGACCTATGCCATTAGTTTCTAGTAGAACACAGTTTCTGATGCAGATAGATGCACATGATTGTGTCCACTGTCAAAGACAAAATCACGGGTAGATATCTTTCAGAAAGCAAAGAAGGAACATCAAGGAAAACGAAAAAGAAAAATCATTCGAAACGTAACACCAAGATGATGATTCATCCATGACCTGAGTTGAACGAAAGACAAAATATCAAGAGTTAAAGAAAGCTTTCAAGAAGATGTATAGCTGAAATGGAAATGACAGAACTTTAAAGGAGATGTATACCACTGAAATAGAAACGATAGGAGAAGAAAGTAAAGAGGTAATGAGTGTTTCATCCCATTACAAGAAGTATACTCTCAAAGACCAAAAGATCATAGTCAAACAACTTGTAAGGGATCTAAGAAAACAAGGTGAGTCCTATGAAGGACCTAAAAATGGAAAGAAGATAGATAAAGCTGAACCAAGAGAAGAGCCTAGACCCGCTTACATTGCAAAAAACGACTTGGTTGAAGAAGAAGATGAGCTTTTGCTAGCTTACTCAAAGAGTATCGAGATATCTTTCCTTGGTCTTATAAAGATCTCAAGGGTGTTGATCCAAAATCTAACATTCCATACCTATGAGAGATGATGCCAAACCAAGTAGACAACGTCCATATACTTATAATGAAACATTTTCCATAAAGATTAATGAAGAGATAGAAAAGCTCAAGGAAGCTGAGTTTATTTATGAAATTGGACACATAGATTGGGTGTCTCCAATTGTGGTGGTACCCAAGAAAAATGGGAAATTAAGAGTATGTGTTAATCTCAAAAGAGTGAATGCAGCCACCATTAGAGATAACTATCCTCTTCCAATCACCGAGCATGTTTTCAAACGAGTTGTAGGAAAAGAAGCTTGTAGCTTTTTAGATGGCTTTTTAGGGTATAGTCAACTTTTGGTTGACCCCAAAGATCAACATAAAACTGTCTTTGCAATTGAATGGGGTGTTTTTTCCTATAGGGTTATTGCTTTTGAGTTAACTAATGCTCCTGCCACCTTTGAAAGATTGATGAGCCATGCTTTTAGAGGATATCTTCAATATTTCTTGGAAGTATATATGGATGATTTATGTGTACATTCATCAATCCGAGCTGATCATTTTGAACACCTCAAAAAGGTATTCGAAAAATGTAGACTTTTAAAGGATTTGCTTAAATCCTGAAAAGTGCACCTTTATGGGTAGACAAGGAAAAATTCTTGGTCATACAGTGTCTAAAAATGGCGACAGATATAAATAAAATTCATGCTATTGCTAAATTTCCGAGATCGACAACAATCAAGGGGGTTCAAGCTTTCATGGGACATTTTGGATATTATAGACGATTGATTTTCAAGTATGCAATAATCTCAAAACCTATGTATAGTCTGATATCTTTGTATGGACTGATGAATGTGAAGAATCCTTCATGAAGGTTAAGCAAGCTCTCACTTCAACCCCAATATTGAAAGCACCAGATTGGAATAAGATATTTGATATACATGTTGATGCTTCCAACTTTGCCATTGGATGTATATTAGCTCAACCAGGAGACAAAAAAATTGATTTTCCTATTTCATATGTTAGTAGACAACTGAATGTGGTAGGAAAGAATTATACAACTACTAAAATGGAAGGACTAGGGATGATCTATGCCATAAAGAAGTTTAGACATTACCTATTAGCCAAGAAATTTGTGTTCTTTGTGGACCACCAAGATTTGTTGTACCTGGTCAACAAGCCATGCAACACATGAAGAATAGTGAGATGGTTCATCATTCTTTTGGAATTTGATTTCTCATAAAATCTAATATCTAACCAACCCAAACGGTTTTCTCATGTTAAACTAATCATTTAATGTGGCAGAATAAAGGACAACAAGGGTGAAGATATAGACATGTGCTTATAGATTTATCTCAACGTGGGGCCAATGTAAAGGTACCCAAATGAGAGATGGTCTACCAAAGAGCAAGTCTAACCAATGGAGCATAAGACCTAAGGGTTAGCTTCATTGAAGACCTCCTATAGTTAGTGTAAAAGTCCTTTGACCTTAGGTAAGCTAGGGTTGAGCTTGAGGTGGGAACCCGGCCCAAGCTTAAGATGTTTGAGGTGATTGTCATGCTTGATGACTAAGGTTCTTGAGATGCTTGATGATTGAGGTGCTTGAGATGCTTGAGGTGCTTGATGATTGAGATGCTTGAGGTGCTTGTCATGCTTGAGATGCTAGGGCTGCACTGGAGGTGAGAACCCAGCCCAAGCTGGAAGTGCTTAAGGGCCAAGCTTGTGGTGGGAAATCGGCCTAAGATTGAGGGGCTTGACGTGTCAAAAGTCAAATATCCAATCCCTACAAGGACGGGGCGAGCCGTACATGAGGGGGGATGAGAGAGAACACCCACACACTCACACAAGGCATACTTGGTACAAAGAAAACATAAGGAACCCTCCTCATGTTGCCCTCATCGTGTGCCTGAAGCCTATTGATTGGCCACCCAAGGGGTCCAATGATAATTTTGGAGATTTAATTAATTATCTTTTCATTTATCAAGTCCTCTCTGTCAAAGGCGAAAGGGGGACACTGGTCCCAAGGCTACCCTTGTTGCTTGTAATGCCTCTTGCTTGTGAGACTGGCTAGGCCTGGAGGGGTCCAATGAGCTTCAATCATGAGCTACAAGGGGGGATCAACCAAAGCAAGGTAGGGGGTGGCTTAGGGGGTATACTCTCCCACACACACTCTTATTGTGCATTGTGCAAAGTGCAAGAGCTTCCTCTACTTCTCCAAGAAAGTAGAGGTTGAGAGCCTACACAAACACTTCTGGATATGGAGTGAAAATCCAACGAAAAGCCATGCTTCAATGCTTAAGCTTTCCATCTTCTCCATATTCATTACTATGCTATTATGTATGCTAGCAATAAGAGTGATGATAAGTGAGAAACTAATTCTTTCTCCTATAGAATGTTTCTTCTTCCTCTTGCCTACCCTCATTCCCTGATAGCTCTCTCCACCTTCAAAGGTGTTTGAGATCTTGGGACTGAGGCTTGGGATAGTTAAAGTTTTCCACAAAGTTTATGTTATTCTTGTGATGCATGAAGCTTTCCATCTTCATTGAATCACCTAGGTCACAAGGAACACAAAAATTGTATTGTAATAAGTCTCTCTTAATGAGAGAAATCATAATACAAATGCCTATTGGAGGGGAAACCGGCTCCGCATATGTTTGAAGGGCTGTTTTAACAAACCAGTATCATAAATAAAGTAAAGGAACATGTATGTTTAAACAGTGTGGTAGTAATTAGATAACAAAACAAGGGTGAGTGTGGTGTGGAAAGTGGGAGAATGATACCCCGACGGTATCATTCTATGGACGGGTGGACCCGATGAGTCGGGTAACTTTCCAACGCTAGAAATTGTTTTTTTTTAAGTCATAAATCTTAAAAGAGACAAACCTTGGCAGTTGTGCTTCTGAAACATGGGGAAAAAAGCCCACAGGTTGGTCACTCTAAGATTTATACTTTTAGGTATAATTGATTATAGATAGTTTTTAGATAGGGTTATGGTGGTCACGCTCCGCCATAGCGAGATAGGACCAATCCTTCACTAACGGTTCATGGTCGTGGCTATGTAGTAGCTACGGCAATGTCCGTTGGTTTTTCTTTTTCAGGATTGGAGACCTATCAAAGTTACTCCGCTCCTCTCAAAAAGGGACAGGGACCTCATAGAGGATGCTCATTGCAAAGGATCATCACTTTCCTATGCTTGGGGAAAGGTAAGAGAGCATGATTCCTTCATCTTCTTTGACCCTGGCTCTACTCACAACTTCATATCAATGGAGTTGGCCACCAAGTTGGGCATTCAAGCTTTTGAGATGGGAGATATGGTAATGGATGACACTGCTTTCAAGGGACATCAAGCCTCCGTAACTCCGTTGATTGGGAAGTTGAGGCTTCATGTCCAAAGCTATGTCAACAAAGAAGACTTTTTCATCTCTCCTCTCCAAGATGAGGATGCTATCCTCGGGGCGCCATGGTTTGATTGCATGGCTACCAATATGAAGTTCCCTGAAAGGAGAATCTACTTCACCTATATTTCTAGAACAACAAGAAGGAATTGGACATCCCTCATGCTAATGTTTCCCACGATTTGACTGCCCCCTTTGTCCACTACAGGCACACCACCAACATCTTTCTTGCGCATCAATTGAAACACTTCCAGCACAGGTTGGTCCTCCTCTACCTGTCAAAATGCAAGGTTAAACTCTCCGAGAGAGAGAGAGAGAGAGAGAGAGAGAGAGAGAGAGAGAGAGAGAGAGAGAGAGAGAGAGAGAGAGAGAGAGAGAGAGAGAGAGAGAGAGAGAGAGAGAGAGAGAGAGAGAGAAATGAAATGTTATATTAACTTCTTCACACAAGGCAAAAACGACCTATGAGACAATCTGTTACAAAATGGTGAATCTAATACTATGTCTGGGTACAAAAGAGCTAGAAAAAAGATACTATTACTAGAATCCATCCTCATCTGCACTCTGGATGTCAAGAGAGTATGGCTCAAATCCTCTATTATAGTCTTTGCCGATGGTGTGTAGCCCCTCTCCTCAATCATGGCCGTTTGGATCTTCATAGCTCTAGTGCTCGGTCAATGAGAGTGCCGGTAGTGGTCGAATGAGTGTGGGCCAAGCTTTGCAGTGATGGATGCTCCTTTTGCTGTCCCATATCTAATGAAAAGAAATCTGTAATCTTTGTCTCTGGGACTGTCTCTCTCTATCTCTCCCCTGTAAAGTGTCTCTATATCTGTGTAACTCAAGTACATATAGCCCAAGATATCCCTGATCCTCATAACTCATGACCCTAGAGAAACGACCAAAACCCTCTCTGCATAAGCAGTGGAAACGGCCCCGTATCTCATAGTACACTGTGCAATGACATATGTAATGTAGCTCTATCTTTGAAGAGAGAGTTTTAACATCGTAGATAGCCAATCTTATGATACTCGATCTACTCAAGACTTATGTTATGAAAGTAGATCAACACTCACAATGGGAAAAGTACTTACCTCTTGTAGAGTATGCCTACATTAATACTGTACATACTTCTACGAGAAAAAGAACCTTTTGAGATCATTGAGGGAAGACCTAAAAGTCCCTTGCTACTTAAAGTACATGGGAAGATCTTTGCTATCGATGAATATAACCTTGACCTGCAAGAATCTTTTCAAAAGATTAAGGAGGCTATATGCATATCTCAACAAAGGAAAAAAGATGCTACTGATAAGCATAGAAGGGCCTTAACATTGAAGAAAAATTATTGGGTCTTGCTTAAGTTTCCTAAGCCTCGATTGAGGAAAACCACCAGCCAAAATCCTATGGGCCACCAAAAGTATTATGCTAAGCTAGCAAAAAGATACTATGGTCCTTTCTAGATTTTGAAACGTATCAATGAGACGGCCTACCAATTCAAGTTGCCCAACCATTGGCTCATACACAATGCTTTTCATGTGAACCTACTTAAGCCCTACAAAGGAGAGCCACCAAGTGAACCAATTATTGAAGACCCTCCTGAAGTTGAAGACCAAGAAGAGGTGCATCCTTCGGCATGAAGAGAAGGTACTACGACATGGTAAGATTATCCGCCGACGATATCTTATTACGTACAAAAATTATCCTTTTGAAGATGCTATATGGATGCAAGGAATAGATCTTAAGGATAGTATGAACCTTTTCAATGCTTACAATGCTACACTAGAGTAAGAAAATATACAGATTTCTTTTAAATGACCCATGTTTTTGTCTTACAAGACTAGTTCTTTTATTAATTGTGCACAAATTTAAATAGTATGCATGCTTAGACTCATGTTTGTGATGACGACGTCTCTCAAACACCAAGTCGAATTTGTCACTCTACTTTGGGAGAATGAAATGGACTAAAGTACAGACATGCTTGTGCCAGCTATGTCTCCCAAGCACCAAATGGATCAGTCATCCATCTTGGAAAGATGTCGTAGGGTAAAAAGCTATCCTCTAAGTAAGATTGACTAATGACTAAGGATTTATCTCCTCTACCTCAAAGATTTCAATTCAAGTTACTATCAGCTTATGAACTTGAATGGTAAAGAGCACTCCAGGAAGGTAAACGGGTATCGCTAGAAGCCCTATTTGAGTCGCCTTCTACCAAAGGATCTACCAAAGATCTGTCAAAAGGCCGTTGTCTCATGTAAGTATTGTTACATGAATCATGAGTGTAACTCCAGTCAAAATTCTGAGGGACCAAACAATGAAGATCTCGTCAAGGACTCTGAAGCACTCTCTTTGGAAAAGATGCTCTATGATGGTACATGAATATACCATCATCCTGGGGGAGGGCTAATGATAGCCATTTTTTGGCTCTCCATAATTGCCATAGTGAGTTACCCCACCCTACCAAAATCACTTAAACACTGTGGCTATTCTTATCTTTTCATTGTACATAGGCGTGTGTGAGTTAGGGGGCTTTTCCCATATCTTCTTAAAACCCTCAAGTCGCTAGTCACTGGGCTAGTTGAGCCAAAAATAAAAAATAAAAAATTATATTATGGCCTCTTTGTGTGTAAATATTTCATTGTATATATGGCCTAAATATAGAGATTTTTTATAATTATTTTGGTATTTTATTTAAATATTTATACTTAGGTGTGTGTTTTATTAAACCCGTGCATGCCTTCTTTCATTCTCTTACACCATAAGTATTTTGCCAATGTGTACATACTCTAACCTCATATTTTTCTTTTATACAAATCACCCCCACATTTTCACCCTCACCCTCGTGAAAACCAAAATTGATTTCTACTCTCTTAGTCGCGTTTATTATATTATTTACTTGAATACCTTTTCCTCTTTCACCCATAATAATACAAAGAGGGACCATATCATATGATTCCAATATCTTTTCATATCCATAATTTCTCCATATTTTTTTAATTATTTTTACTCATTATTCTAACACCATGTGCTCATTGAGCTAAAATCCATGAATAGTCCATACACTAGTCCCACCATGTATATATTGCTTTATTCACCAATAATCCTCCTCCATGCATGTGCAAAGGGAAACTTGGATACTTTGTATTATGATATGACAAAGGAGGGGCTCACTCTTGGATGCATTGTACAAATTCAACAAAGGAGGGGGCCACTAAAAGACTTTTGCAGGCATAAAAAACAGGCTTTTTGGTGAGATTTTTGGCACCCATCTTCACTCCGAATTTGGAGCGGTGGTCAAAAGAGAAAATATGGAACTAAAGCTGAATAATCACCTCAAACATTTTGGTGATTTTTGGAGCAACCACCAGTGATCTATGATTTTTTGAGTGGACCCCAGTCTGCCCACTTTTCTCACAAGTAGCCCATAGTCTTCTCTCACCTCTTTCCACACTTCTACACACACATTCCTCTCAATCCTTCACTCAAACCTGCACCTTCAATGGTTTCTCTCACCTTCTTCACCATTAACCTCCCCTCTTACTCCCATAGCTCTCATATAAACTCTCCATGTACGTACACCATCTCTATGCCTCTCTCTATTACTTCCAAAGTACAATTCCATCTTACCCCTTCTCTATATACATAAAATTCAGCATGTAAACCATGCTTAACCTCTGCAAATTAAGAGATCTCATCAACCAAATTTCTATTTTCATCACGATAATCAACCTTGGCGGCGGGGGCGTAAAGAAGAGAAGACGAAGAAGACGATCGATAGTCATTTTGAGAACCTACACAAGTAAGTCCAAAACTTCTTCAAGCTTCACCATCACAAGGATTTCCTCACTTCATTCAACCATCCACCCCATTCTACCCATTGTAAATATATCATTCACTTTTTAGTTGATTACTAACACTAACCACTAACATACTAACACAAAATAGCATTGGCCTAACCATAAAAGACACCTCACCTCAAGACATGTGCATAGTATCTCTCTCTCTCTCTCTCTCTCTCTCTCTCTCTCTCTCTCTCTCTCTCTCTCTCTCTCTCTCTCTCTCTCTCTCTCTCTCTCTCCTTCCTTAAAACTCTACTTTCATCTTATCTACCATCAATAATGCTCTCTTTTGAGCCCACATCCATGAATCAAGCAGACAAAGAAGGCCCGCAATGTTTTGATATTAAGAAAAAATCATAATCCTGATTTGTTAGCTTGAAAATTAGGATTTCCAATAATCTTAATAAGGGGTCTCCAACCTATAAATAGGTCCCTCTCCTTCTTGTAAAAAAACCTCCAATATCTCACATAGCACCCCAACACTCTATGTGTGAGGAGAGACTTAGGTGTAGCAACCACTTTGTGAGCTTCACTCTTGGTGTTAGAGAAGCTTTCAAGCTACACATTGCAAGTGAGAGAGCGTGAGTTCAAAATATCAAAACCACTATTGTATATGTTCCTCCATCATCAATAAATTGAGGTTTGGTGCATCAAAGGCATGCTTCAACGTTCAAATCTTCGTCCTTCCACTTGTGCGATACGGTTTAGTGAATTCAAGGTGACTTATGTATTTTGAGTTCTATCG
The DNA here is from genome assembly GCF_014529385.1 of Adiantum capillus-veneris. Taxonomy (NCBI): domain Eukaryota; kingdom Viridiplantae; phylum Streptophyta; class Polypodiopsida; order Polypodiales; family Pteridaceae; genus Adiantum; species Adiantum capillus-veneris. Next base: position 180,153,265 of record NC_140931.1, read on the forward strand.
TTTGATCTTGCTTTAGAAAGTGTTTTAGTGTGTTTTCATTGCCAATTTTGTGTCCATTGTAAGAGGGTATTGTGGTGAGAGGTCTCCCACACCCTAAGACAGTGTGTGTGTGTTGGCAATGTTTAGAATTCACTAAGTATTCAGTGAGTTTTTGTACAAGCTCTACGATAGCAACATAACGAAACATCTCCATTTGCAAGTCACAAATAAGGTATTACGCAAGATCCATTCCTCTCTCTCTTCCCTTTGCTCTAGCTCTCTCTAGTCCATTTTGTGTGTGTCTTGGTGTGATGTTGCTTGTGTGTGTTGTCTGTGGTGTATCTTCTTGGTTGGGACAAAATCTCTCTTGCGTCCTAGTTCGCATACCATAACTAGGTGGTGCCCCCATCTTGTTTGGGTTTGGCTGTGGGTTTGTTGTTGTGTTGTGCTTGTGGTTGCCCCAGCCCCAATTGAGCAGCACAGGAGCCTTGAGGGGTGTCTAGAGGTCGCCTCTCTTGTTGCCCACCCCGGACCGCCTTAGCATCTTTGTTGTCCGGCACTATAAGTTCTAGCTCTATTTGTTCAAGGTGGGGTTCTACCACCACTTTGGATTTTTCTTTAGTGTTTCTTATCCTAAGCTCTTCAGGTTTTGCCATCTTTTTGGCCTTGGGTTTTTGTTTTTTTAGCATTTCTTGCGTGATTCTTACCAAATTTTGATAAGCTTCCAGCTTAGCTGCTTCCGTGTCTAGAGAAGGATAGTTTTTCCATTTGTTTTCCATGTTTTGGCCTGCTTCAAGTCCTGCTTGGTAGGCTTCCAAGGCTGCATTAATAGGCTCAAAAATTTTATCAACCAAAATTGATCCTCCAGATTTCACAGTTGTTTATTTGATTTCACTTCCAGTTTCTTTCACCTTTTCCTGGAATAGCTTCTTTGCTTTCTCCTTGATTTCAATCTTTTGTTTCTGCCTTCTCATCTCATACCTTTTGCTTTTGCTTCTTTTGGTCTTTTGAGAGGTAATTTCTGTATTCTCCGAATCATCAAAGGAGTTATTTTTCTTTTTCTTAGCATGGGCTCTAGTGATTACCTTGATTGGAACAATAGGTTCACTCTCAGATGAGCTACTATATTCATGTATCACTTGGACTACGTTCTATTTTACCCTTGTTTAAAGGATTTTTAGGACAATCTTTGTCCTCCCTTTTTGCAACATTGTATGCAATAAGCTTCAACCGGCTTGAGGTTTTTGTCAGGCTCTAGGCATTCATTTTTCCAACGATCATCTGCACCACAATTATAACAGTTTCCAGTTCTTGGCTTAATCATGGGTCTTACCATAGGAGGTCTAACACCTTGATTAGCCACATAATACATTGGTGCAAGCTCTGATGGAGCATACGTCACAGGTTCTTCCATTGGTGGTGAATGTGGATTATACCAATCTCCTTCTATCATTACTGTAGATGGACTAGGATCAACATAGGGTGTAACAGGCACTAGTGCTTGTTTATCTATGACTCCTTCTGAGTGCATGTACTTTACAGGCATTGCATTATGTCCTGGATACGGAGGTACGGGTTGAGGTCTTTCCATACCCATCGGTGGTCTTTGAGCTGGTGCCATGTTAGGCTGGTATCTATACATGGGTTGTCCTTGTGGCCTCATGGTCACGTACTGAACATTCTCATCGTACTTTGGTCGATAGTAGCACTCATTTGTCTCATGGTTGGTCCATTTACCCTCGATTGCACACCATTTTTGTGGTCAAATTGGTTATCCTTGTTGAGGTATCCCTTGTCCTGGTCCTCTCATAGGTTCTTTTTTCATGTTATTCATAATGTCATTTATCCTTTTGAGTATGTCTTCTATGGCTAAAATTGGTGTTGCAGCGGTCGTTCCCACTTGTGCTGGTTTATGGATGTTATTTTCTCACTTTGGTTATTCTTAGGGGCATCTTCTTCAATGAAAATAACTCAAGTGTCTCCTAAGTCAATAGCATCTGGCACACACTCTTCTAGGGTTGTATGCTTCTTGATGTACAGTATAGCATGAAGTTCTTCGTTTAGCAGTCCCTCTAGAAACAATGATACTAGTTGTTCTTCTGCAGGTATCTCTAGCCCTGGGCATCTGGCAATGTATTGTTTCATTTGAGTTGCACAATCCCTAACAAACTCACCTGGTTTCTGTTTAAAGCTGTAGATTTGAGCTACCGTATTGTGTTTGATCTCTGTTTTGGAACAAGCAACTAGAAATCCTTGAGCTAATGTGTTAAAGTCCATGATTGACCTTGGTGAAATATTTTGAAACCATGTCAAAGATTTTTTTCTAATGTCATTCCAAACCCCTCTAATTGAGTATGGAAATTGAATATGCATTTTGCTCTTAACACTTGCTTAAAGCTTGCTAAGTGGTCGTATGGATCCCCTGATCCACTATATTTTCTAACCCATTTTTGCTATCAGTTGGTCTGACGCATCTATTTGTTTCAACTCCCAGTCTCCTGGCAGTTGATCCTGTTCCGAGTCCCCCAAACTAGTCTGTTGGAAATAGTGACTCATGTAGCCCTGGACTGGCCTTAGTGTCACCTGGTTTTGTTTGTGATGAGGTGGTTTCTGGTTTCTTAACATTACTCTCAGAAGATCTCTCATGGTGTTCATCTCTTGGAATAGTTTCTGGTCCTTGGCCCAATATCCAATCTCTTATAGAATACCCTTGATATTTGGTTTATTCTACCTCCTCAGGAGTCATCATAACAAAGTTGTTGTTATAACAATCCCTAAAGAGGTAGATTGGTAGGTCTACTGATCCCTTATCCTTGATCTTGAAGATAAAGATGATCTTCATGTGCATTAGTTGTCCTCATTTGGCATGGAAAGTCCACAGAAGATCTTTTACAATTCTATCCTCCCAACAATAGACTCTGATCCTAAGATTATCCATACTAAGCCGTTTCAAAGGCTTCAAATCAACTTGATCATATCCCTCAAATTCTAAAGTTGGTGGTCCTTCTTTGGCGGCCATATCTGGAATTGTGGTATTTACTTCTAACCCCCATTTGTCTATCACGTCAGGGTTTTTGACTTGTAAATACTGAGTTCTGTTTCTATCCATGTACATTTTTCCTTGTTTGTTTGCCATGATCTCCTCTTTGAACTCAATACCATAGTCATCAATGCGAATAGCATACTCTTTGTTAGGATCCAGGTAAACCTGAGCTCCATGGCGATTAGTCTTATAAAATGAGAGTATTTGCTTATAGCACATTGTCGTTCCGATTTTTGAGTGAGTTGAATAAGAAGACATTTCAGATGTTGAATCTGGAAAAGTGTCTAAGACTTCTTCAAGGATAGTGTGCAAAGAATTGCCATGATTCACACTTTCTTCAGTGGATACTCTACTGGAGGTTTCTCCAAGTATGCCCTAATTTTTTAGTACACGACTAGATCTAAGGTTCATAAAGACTTATGAAACCGTGGATAGAGTACTTACCTTTGGATTGACTTGGTGTCAATTTCCTCCACTTGACTGGATTGCAACTTCTGTCAAGCTACCAATTCCTTGTCTGCAACCTAATTTCTGTACAAATTTGATCAAGTTAGGTATTCTTTCACCAAGACCGTATAGTTTTTGCTAGCTATTATGATTGGTCTATGCGTATCACTACAAATCGAGCTAATTGAGTCAACAATTGAAATTTTCAAACTCGACTTTGGCTAAAATCAAAGGATTAATCTGCAACTCGAAAACTGAGTAAACATGTACCAATTTGGATCCGATTGAACCCAGAATTTCTCGGTGGCTTTGTATTATGCTGGTCTAACACTGTACAAGCTCAAAAGTCAAAATTGGTGTCTCTGTGTTGCAGTAGTAAATAATCATGATTATTTACTTTTGTCAGCTTTTTACACTTTTTGGCTTGGTTTGCCAACTATACAACCTATTAAGGCCCTTGGACAAGTTTCAACGAGTTTGGACAAAATCTATTCAAGTTTATCAACTGTTTCGTGTCCGTAGACTCGGTTTTCAAGAATCTGGCTTAAGTCTCACTTTTGTGATCCAAATTTCACCAAAATTGATTTATGAGGTCTACTTGATATGCTTGACCTTGTTGTATGATCAAATGTGCAAGAATACCAAATTTTGAAGTAAATGTAAATAATCTCTTGATTATTTATACTCGATACTTTTCTGCAAGTTTTTGTCCCAACCTTGACACAGATCTATAAAGCACTTCAACTTAAGGTCTCTAGCCAAGTTTCATCAAATTTGGACTATTTTTGGTCAAATGGTCATCAATTTTGTGTCCGCAGATTGACTTTGCAATTTTGGTCACAATTTTCAATCCAAGGATCCAAATTTGGTTTGTGGACTTATTACAACATAGTAAAATTAGTGGTATGCTAACTTAGTCAAAAAAGTTAAAAAATGGGGCAGATGTAAATAATCTTGATTATTTACAACTCGTAAATTTTTGCATCTTTTTGGTCAAGTGAGCATGTACACATGTTTATCACATCAATATAAGCCAATAAACCAAATTTTATTAAGTTTGGACAATTTTTTTTCCAATTTACAATCAAGTTTCAGAAAGTCGGTACAAACTTTAGTTTTTATCTAGTTTTTTGCCAGTTTGGTGATCCAAATTCAATGTGCTTTTACAAAAGTTGTTTGTACACATGCAATGGGTCACTGGTATCAACCTTGGTCAAATTTGAGTTGAAAGTAAATAATCATGATTATTTACTTCAAGCTTAAAATAGACCATTTTTTGCACTTTTTTCATGGATAGTCTTTTCATGAGTTATTTTAATCCTAGGAACCAACTCAAAACTTAATTTGGCCTAAAATGTCAAGAAAAAGTAAATAATCTAAGTTTTTGTCAACTCTTGAAATTTTTACCTCAAAGTGTCCTTGAGCTTACCCACTTGTTCATACAACTTTTAAGCATACTCTCCAGTCAGATTGAGTGGTTTGGAGTCTTTTTGTGCTATTCTAGTCATAGATCTGAAATTTTGCAACTTCAAATAACAACTCACAATGATTCTTTTGGAGAGAGCAATGTTCTGAAATCCACCTCGGATCCTACTTACCCTACTCGTAGGTTCTCATGCAATGGGGTTGTGGAAAGTGTCCACAAACACTCGTTTTTCTTGTTTTTTAAGGTTTCTGAGCATTGATCTTAAGACTTGTCTCTTCTATCAATCATTCTCAAAATCCTAATCTAATTCTACAATCCTAAAGCCACTTGACAAGTACGATTACTTCTAAGCTACCTCTACACAACAAAAGACGACAATCTTAAGCTATGCAATTTCTAAAAAGAAAGTTTTGACTCTAGGAGATCCTAGACAAAGTTAAAGGATAACTTCACAAGACGATTGTGTTTTTCCCTAGTTTAGGTCTCTTCGATCCCCAACAGCGGCGCCAAATGTGGGACGCTCGGGCGCTCGGGTGTCTAACCTCACTCCTATCTTATTGCAGATTTAGCGAGAACCACAATTACATTGTCAATCCATGGGAGAAGCTGACTCAACTAGTGCATAGAGGCTGCAAGAGGTTGTCAATCTCAAGGAAAACAACAAACAACTCGCATCTAAATCAAGCTACACTCAAGTGACTGAAATCACCAAAAGCCAACCGCTCATCGACAAACAAAACACATCCGTTACAGGATCAAATGACATCCAAACGTAATGAAACTTCTAGGACATGTATATAAGACCTAAGCACACATGCTTATGGTCTCAAATTCCACTTTAGGTCAAGTGCAAAAATCACGATTATTAACAGCAACAGATTTTTGACCTAGTCGTTTTCGACCCAGAATGCACCTAAATGCTTAAGCAATGAGATCCCAATACCCCGCCTATGCTAAGTTTTGATTTTGAAGTGTAAATTCCTACTTATGATGAAATTAGGATGCTGGTCAGCAATGCCAAAAACTATAAAATAGTGTGATGTGTTTACGTCAAAGTGTAGAGCTCTTACATGCGGTTGCAATGCAACAAACGCGAGAAGGAGAGAAGTAGGGAGCGCGACAAGGAGAGAAGTGAACGCCGTTAGTTCATGCTATGTATTTCATTATCCAAAACCTAGTAATAACTTACAAAAATTGGCATTTATAACTTAGCCAAGGTTTTTGGTGGTCAAAACTAATAATTTGGGAGCTCTAACTAAAGATAGGTAATGACAGGTTCATACAATCTGAAAGCTTGTAGCCCCGGTGTCGTGCAGCTCCGTTGCCATGTAGAGAAAAAGAGCAAATAAATGCAAGCTAAGCTTCTTTGAAGCCTACACATTAAGTGAGCAGTGATCAGGGATTGATAACAGGCCAAGCTTAATTATTAATGTATGCCATATGCGGCTTAAAAGGGCCAACAGATATCTCAATGATACCAAAAATGAGTATGCTTTAAGTGAACACAGATGGAAGATTATGATCTAGAACTGCAGTGCTTGAAGTGCTCTATCGGCCTGTCTTTACGGCTCGTCGATAAGAGCTACAGTTAAGAATTTATGGCATATTGAAGTTTGAGTCGATTGCAGATCCGTACCGGATTGGGCAACTGCAGCTGAGTTAACAGAATTGAAATGAATGCACGGGCCTGAAGTGCTCACTTTTCGGAGAGCGTTGGTCTTTTTAGATCGGTGTTTGGATTTACGGTTGCCAAGTTATGGGCCGTTAAAGATTCACCGGGGGCCGGTTCCGTAACAATTCGGTTGGCTCGTACGGAGTGTCATCTGGGAAATTTTGAGCCTTAGCAGAGTTTGTATGCATTGTATGTAGCTTGAGAAGTCTAAAGGAATTAACGGATCGTCAGACCGAGTTCGGGCTCATGAGATAATATGGCTTGAGGCCGGTGTCAGCTGGTGCCGGCACAGCTGATCAAAATGAATTTTGGAATCCAGATGATATTGTCAGTTAAGGGCTACTTTGGCTAGTATGTCACTCTGAACAATGATTTGGCCGATTTGTATACCAACTATGGTGTCGTTACCAAAGCACGATGTTTTCGATGAGCATCCAGTTAAGAAAGTGCCTTTTAAAGAGCATTAATTTCGAGATATGCCCAAAGCTACGGCAAGGAGCTCTCGGCTATGTTCATCGAGTGCGAGGCGGAGCCTTGGTTGATACATATGTCAAATGTAATGCCCTGAAATGGTGCCCAAGCCCATATGTATGCCAAATGTGGCCCCTTTGCCGCCCATGGCCAAGGGCCCACTTAAGCTAAGGCCACCCTAAATAAAATAGGGTGTGAAGCCATAAAACAGGAAGCAATGGCGTGAGCAGGAGGGCGCAGGCAACACGGGGAGAGGTTGGGATGCTCGGGCAAGCGGCATGGATGCTCTGATGAACGCGAGCCAAAGACGAGAAAGAGAGTAGACGCCAGTGGCACTGGTCCGGCCGCATTCCGTGCGCCTTGGCATTCAACCTACCACGTCATCAAACCGTGTCCCACGCCACGTCAGTCACGGCACCGTGACTGATGGGCCAAGGCAAAAATTGGGGAGGGGGCCTATTTTAGGGCAGTATGATCGAAGATTAAGAGTATGAGGGAGATCAACGAGCAAGGCAAGAGGAAGGCAAGCTCTCTCTCCTTGATCTCGAAGCCAACCAAAGAGAAAGCGAGCTTTCTCTCTAAATCTTCAAGCCAAGCAAGGGCGATCTCTCTCTATCGATCTTGACAGGGCTTAAGCCAGGGCTTTGCAACCAAGGGCGAACGAGGAAGCAAGAGGGGAGAGCTAGGTCAAAGGAGCAAGGAGAGGAAGGGCCTATTGCATGCGAGGGGAATTCAAGCTCGAGGGAAGCCAAAGGAAAGCAAAGCAAGGATTTCTCTTCTCTCTCGACCTAGGCTACCAAAGCAAGGAGTTCTCTTCTCTCTCGACCTTGGCTACCAAAGCAAGGAGTTTTCCTCTCTCTCAACCCTTGAGAAGAAAACAAGCAACGAGGAAGGAGGAGCATGAGGGCAAGTGATTGCGAGGATGGAAGAAGGTTTTCTGCTCTCTCTCTCTCTCTCGGATATCTAGGAAGCAAGCAAGGAGTGGATATTGAGTAGAGGAAGAAGGTTTTCGGCTCTCTCTCTCGGATATCTAGGAAGCAAGCAAGGAGTGGAGATTGAGGAGAGGAAGAAGGTTTTCGGCTCTCTCTCTTTGAAGCCAAGGCAAGGAAAGTCTCTCGCTCTCGGAACTAGGCAAGAGAGGCTTGGTCGAGCTTGAACAAAAGTAAGAGAGGCTCAAGCTCTCTCTCTCTCTCGAGCTTGAATAAGAACAAAGCAAAGAGTATTCTCTCTTTCTCTCTCATCCTTGGTAAGCAAGAAAGCAGCAGGAAGTGTTTCTCTCTCGACGAGCATAAATCAAGAGAAACTCTCCTCTCTCACTTGAGAGTAAGCAGATCTCGGCAAGGGAAAGATAAGGCGAGGGGAATCCGGCAAGAGCAAATGTTGTAGGTCGGCAAGCAAAGGGAGGCAAGCTGAGACGTCGTAATCGGCAAGCATTCAGGGAGCCTAAGGTTAAGCAGCAAGATAAGGGAGTTGTAAGGCAAGAAGGAGAGAGGGTAACCTCGCTCTACCATAATTGGAAATTACAAGGGCGTCAAGCAAGGAATTTTACCAGAGATGTATGTCCTGATCAACTTCAAATGGCTCTAATGGCAGGCATAAGTGAGATATTTATAGTCGTGATCTAATTTGAGAGCGTTAAACTCTCTTAACAACATCAATGCCGTTAACGGCAAACATTTGTAATCGAATTTCACTTCGGCTAATCATTAGCAGCTTGGAACATTTTGCTTGTCAATTTTTAAGCGTTTAAGGTGTTTTTCGAGTCTTCTGCTTTGTGTTTTGCATCCAGCCTCTCGCACCTCCCACAGCCAGAGGCCCGGCGCCTGCCCGGCTCACGTAGCGAACACATATCCCCCGACATCTTTGGTGAACCCGACGCGAAATGAGCCGGTGTGGGAGGTAAAGATGGAGATGCCAGAACAATTAAAGCAGTTTATTGAAGATTTCAGTGCCAATGGATTTGATAAAAACATAGCAGTTGCAGATTTGCCAAAAATGATGGAATTGGTTCAGGGGTATCTGTAGGAAGCAAAAGCCATGCAAATAAAAAAGCAGATTGATGATGCTGTAGAGATAGCACTTGATGCTGTTCGAGAGCAGTATTATAATTTTCAGGGATATGATCCAGAAGGTTTTATTGCATGTTACGAAGCTGAGATGAAGAGCCGAAATGTTCCAGAAGATCGGATGATTGCGGCTTTTGAGGAGGTTGTAAACTCGGATTTTAAAAATCAGGTTCAAGAACTGGCAGAAGAATATCCCACACGGTGGGAGTATTTTGTAGAGGAATTTATTTACGAAAGCTCAAGGATTCTAGATCGGGAAATAAAGGAGATGATTGAACCAAATAAGGTTGTCTTCAGTAAAGCTGAAGGGGATCAGATGCAGATCCTCAACAATGATGAATTCTGGGAAATTATTTCTGCAAGAAGTAAAGCCAAAGAGAATGCTAAGCTGGAAGTAGCAGATTCAGTTTCAGAGGAGCTTAATTTGAGCAAAGAAGAAAAGATAAACATTGAATTTAAAGCTGGAACAAATTTATATGAATTTTTTTCAAAGATTGCTTGCATGGACGCTACCTCTAATAATGGTTCCAGTGAAGACATAGACTATACAGCAAGTGGTTCGCAAGTTGTTGACCTTGACATGGGTTATTCTGAAAGAGTTTATCAAGCAGATGAACCTCTACAGGATGTTACTGAAGCTATTTGCACTATAGCTGCCGAGCATGAAAACATGTTTACTACAGATGATTGCATAAATAAAGCTAGTATATACACAGTAACTGATGAAGTGACTAAGATTGTGGACCCAGCACAGGATGAGCCTGAGGATGGCAATGAACCTATGATTGCTACTGACAATATGCTTGCAGATGATGCTATCACAGAAGAGGATGCTATAATCGATGAATTTCTGTCTAGATCTGAAGGAAATGTTTATGGCAGTATAGAAGATCTTTCTGATGCGTATACCTCTTCAGAGGGGGTTCCAGATGATCCTTTACAGTTCTATAATGTATTGCTAAGTGCAGATGAGGAAGCAGAGGATGATATGGATGACTATGAAGACTGCCTAGATCATGCTGATTGTGAACAGGTTATCGGCACGGATTTTACGTCTATGCTTGTAGATGAACTGCATGAGGAGATAACTCCTACAGTTTTGATTAATGTTGAGACTTCTAAGAGTGATTTTCCCGAGGATGCTATGGATGAAGATCTACAGGATAAAACTATTTTTCATGATCAAGTTGAAATCCCAACAGGTGAAAATTCATTTGATGATACAGGTCGAGAAACTCCCAAGGTTTTTCATGATGGCTATGAAGCTAGAGGGGGTGATGATGCTAAAACATCCTTGATACTGCAAAATGTGCACATGGTTTTTCATTTGCTTGGAGAATGTGCCAGATGTGGCTGGATTTGGTTGCTATGCCTATTGATTCTTATGTCAGTGATGTCTTGGCTACCAGTAAAAGGGAGTCAGATATCTTTAATGCTTCCTTGTAACGAGCTTAAGTTGCCAACAGTTTATCGGATGTGGGTGTTGCACTATGCTTCAGGTGAAGCTCTAGTATATTGCGGAGCCCATCAATGCTATGTGATCTCGATGGTGTTTGATCCAGGAGATTCTAAGGATATTCATAAGCAGATTCAATATGGATGGATATTGATCAGTATGCATAGTAATTGCGTGCTATTTGAACCAAGGGTAGCATATTTGAACCGGAAATTCTTGATGATGATTGATACAGGAAATGTATGCTCATGTGGATATTATGTTGCTCCAGTGTGTGGGCAATTCCTTATTATCCCATTTGATCCTGGGGGTTACTAAAGTGCAAGTTGCAGATGCAGGATACCAGATGCCTGATTTAGCAGGTTGCATGATGCAAGGTTTTTTTTTCTAGATTATGCTAAGTATGAAGAGTTTTGGTTATGCATTCAATAAGATTACATGGCTGGCTTCCAACTAACTTCTTTGGACAATTGATGAAGTATCTTCACATCTTTTGAGTTGGTTCTGCTAACAGAACTTGAGGTAAAGGACTTGACAGCCATTCCGTGTGCAAACAGAGTAAGGCATACTTGAGCTTGATAGGGTTCCTTAAGAGAGAGCTTAATGGTCAAGCCGTGTGCATCATTAACTAGAGCAATTGAGTTTGGCGGGGTTCACTAAACAAGTTATCCATGAGTAAATGCTTTGAAGATACGGCAGATACGGTTCAGAGATTTTTGATGGACAGCTACCTAATGATTAAGCTAGAACATTGATGATAGGGTATAAGCCTTATTTTATTTTTCATATGTTTCTCAGTTACGTGAGTTTGATGATGGGCAAAGACCTTAAGGTACCTGTAGCCGATGCAGATTGAAGTGCTATTGGCACAGACCGGAGGCTGTGCAGGTTCAGAGGGGGTGAATGTCGTACAGCTCCGCTGCCATGTAGAGAAAAAGAGCAAATAAATGCAAGCTAAGCTTCTTTGAAGCCTACACATTAAGTGAGCAGTGATCAGGGCTTGATAACAGGCCAAGCTTAATGATTAATGTATGCCAGATGCGGCTTAAAAGGGCCAACAGATGTCTCAATGATGACAAAAATGAGTATGCTTTAAGTGAGCACAGATAGAAGATTATGATCTAGAATTGCAGTGCTTGAAGTGCTCTACCGGCCTGTCTTTACGGCTCGTCGATAGGAGCTACGCTGAAGAAGTTATGGCATATTGAAGTTTGAGTCGATTGCAGATCCGTACCGGATTGGGCAACTACAGCTGAGTTAACAGAATTGAAATGAATGCACGGACCTGAAGTGCTCACTTTCCGAAGAGCGTCGGTCTTTTCAGATCGGTGTTTGGATTTACGGTTGCCAAGTTATGGGCCGTTAAAGATTCACCAGGGGCCGGTTCCGTAACAATCCGGTCGGCTCGTACGGAGTGTCATCTGGGAAATTTTGAGCCTTAGCAGAGTTTGTATGCGTTGTATGTAGCTTGAGAAGTCTATTGGAATTAATGGATTGTCAGACCGAGTTCAGGCTCATGAGATAATATGGCTTGAGGCCGATGTCAGATGGTGTCGGCACAGGTGAGCAGGATGAATTTTGGAATCCGGATGATATTGTTAGTCAAGCGCTGCTTTGGCTAGTATGTCACTCTGAACAATGATTTGGCCGATTTGTATACCAACTATGGTGCCGTTACCAAAGCACAATGTTTTTGATGAGCATCCAATTAAGAAAGTGCCTTTTAAAGAGCATTAATTTCGAGATATGCCCAAAGCTACGGCAAGGAGCTCTTGGCTATGTTCATCGAGTGCGAGGCGGAGCCTTGGTTGATACATATGTCAAATGTAATGCCCTGAAATGGTGCCCAAGCCCATATGTATGCCAAATGTGGCCTCTTTGCCGCCCATGGCCAAGGGCCCACGTAAGCTAAGGCCACCCTAAATAAAATAGGGTGTGAAGCCATAAAACAGGAAGCAATGGCGTGAGCACGAGGGCGCAGGCAACACGGGGAGAGGTTGGGATGCTCGCGCAGGCGGCATGGATGCTCTGATAAGCGCGAGCCAGAGACGAGAAAGAGAGTAGACGCTAGGGCGAATAATTTCGGCACTGGTCCGGCCGCATTCCGTGCGCCTCGACATTCAACCTGCCACGTCATCAAGCCGTGTCCCGCGCCACGTCAGTCACGGCACCGTGACTGATGGGCCGAGGCAAAAATTGGGGAGGGGGCCTATTTTAGGGCAGTATGAGTGAAGATTAAGAGTATGAGGGAGATCAGCGTGCAAGGCAAGAGGAAGGAAAGCTCTCTCTCCTTGATCTCGAAGCCAACCAAGATCTCGAAGCCAACCAAAGAGAAGGCGAGCTTTCTCTCTAAATCTTCAAGCCAAGCAAGGGCGATCTCTCTCTATCGATCTTGGCAGGCCTAAGCCAGGGCTTTGCAACCAAGGGCGAACGAGGAAGCAAGAGGGGAGAGCTAGGTCAAAGGAGCAAGGAGAGGAAGGGCCTATTGCATGCGAGGGGAATTCAAGCTCGAGGGAAGCCAAAGGAAAGCAAAGCAAGGATTTCTCTTCTCTCTCGACCTAGGCTACCAAAGCAAGGAGTTCTCTTCTCTCTCGACCTTGGCTACCAAAGCAAGGAGTTCTCCTCTCTCTCAACCCTTGAGAAGAAAACAAGCAACGAGGAAGGAGGAGCGTGAGGGCAAGTGATTGCGAGGATGGAAGAAGGTTTTCGGCTCTCTCTCTCTCTCTCGAATATCTAGGAAGCAAGCAAGGAGTGGAGATTGAGGAGAGGAAGAAGGTTTTCGGCTCTCTCTCTCAAATATCTAGGAAGTAAGCAAGGAGTGGAGATTGAGGAGAGGAAGAAGGTTTTCGGCTCTCTCTCTCTGAAGCCAAGGCAAGGAAAGTCTCTCGCTCTCGGAACTAGGCAAGAGAGGCTCGGTCGAGCTTGAACAAAAGCAAGAGAGGCTCGAGCTCTCTCTCTCTCGAGCTTGAGTAAGAGCAAAGCAAAGAGTATTCTCTCTTTCTCTCTCATCCTTGGTAAGTAAGAAAGCAACAGGAAGTGTTTCTCTCTCGACGAGCATAAATCAAGAGAAACTCTCCTCTCTCACTTGAGAGTAAGCAGATCTCGGCAAGGGAAAGATAAGACGAGGGGAATCCGGCAGGAGCAGATGTTGGAGGTCGGCAAGCAAAGGGAGGCAAGCTGAGACGTCGTAATCGGAAAGCATTCAAGGAGCCTAAGGTTAAGCAGCAAGATAAGGGAGTTGTAAGGCAAGAAGGAGAGAGGGTAACCTCACTCTACCATAATTGGAAATTACAAGGGAGTCAAGCAAGGAATTTTACCAGAGATGTATGTCCTGATCAACTTCAAATGGCTCTAATGGCAAGCATAAGTGAGATATTTATAGTCGTGATCTAATTTGAGAGCGTTAAACTCTCTTAACAACATCAATGTCATTAACAACATCAATGTCGTTAACGGCAAACATTTGTAATCGAATTTCACTTCGGCTAATCATTAGCAGCTTGGAACATTTTGCTTGTCAATTCTTAAGCGTTTAAGGTGTTTTTTGAGTCTTCTGCTTTGTGTTTTGCATCCAGCCTCTCGCACCTCCCACAGCCAGAGGCCCGGTGCCTGCCCGGATCACGTAGCGAACACATATCCCGCGACACCGGCTTATCAATTACAAGGTTTATCCATAAAATAGGAGTTACACTATTCCCGATTTATCAAAATAATAAGTGTTTTTACAATGAGAGCTCCGAAAAATGGTATTTGAGTTAGCTTGCTGCTAACACATACACACACAAGGTAAGACCAAGCCTCAAGAGGTAGCATGGACACATGTCAAGCCCCTACCCATGTTGCCCTCATGGTGTGCCTAAAGCCTATTGGTTAGCCTCTCAAGGGGTCCAATGATAATTTAGTTGATTTAATTAATTGTTTTTGCATTCATCAAGTCTTCTCTCTCAAAGGGAAAAGGGAGACACTTGTCCCAAGACTACCCTTGTTTCTTGATATGCATTCTTCATGTGATTGGGCAGGCTTGTAGGGGTCCAATGAGCTTCCAAGTTGATCTAGAAGAGGGTATTGACCTAGGAAAGAAGGGGGGTTGCTTGGGGGGTATATTCTCCTACACACACTCATTGTGTGCAAAGTGCAAGAGCTTCATCTCCTCCTCCAAGCTAGTAGAGAAGTGTAGAGACTACACCAACCCTCTTGGCTATGGAATGCAAATCCAACCAAGATCCATGTTTCAATGCTTAAGCTTGCCATCTTCTCTATCTTCATTACTATGCTATTAGGTATGCTAGCAATAAGAGTGATGATAAGTGAGGAACTATTTTTACTCCTATGAATTTTTCTTCTTCCTCTTTCCTACCCTCACTCCCTGCTAGCTCTCTCCACCTTTGAAGGTGCTTGAGGCCATGGTAGTGAGGCTTGGGATACTTAATCCTTTTTACAAAGTCTATATTATGCTCATGATGCGTTATGATTTTCATTTTCATTGCATCATTTAGGTCACAAGGAACACAAAGATTGTATTGTATCAAGTCTCTCTTGATGGGAGAATCTATAATACAAATGCCTATTGGAAGGGGGATCGGCTCCACATAAATCCCGTCCTCAATTGTTGTCAAGTTCTCTAAGCTCTCTCTCTTGCAAAGTATTGTTCATGCCAAGTTAATTAAGTACTATTTTTATGTTGCTACTGTCAATTAAGCTTACCCTCTATGTTCTCAAAGTAGTCTCACAAAAATGCTCTCTTTAATTCTCCTAGTTCGGCTATTCTCAAAGTTCATAGGCCATTTCCATTACATTGGTTTCTCTTTTCTCTTAAGAAGAGAGGTCCTTAAGTAGCCTATTAATAGTTTATTTTGTTAATTATATTAGGGTAAGTGGGACAGGGATCTATTATCAATTTTGTTGAGCCCACTATATGGGATATGGTGCACACCTCAGGAGCTTTGGTCTTAATAATGGAGTCTTTTTAGACTTGCCTATGGCTTTACCATTATTGATCCATAAGAAGTCTGAAAGGAGCTATTCCTTGGCAATTTTGCAATATTAGACCCACTTCATTACTCTCGATAATTTACTAGTTTGAGCCATGGGTGTAGATGCTTAAGTGCTGATTTTCAAAGGCTAAGAGGAGTAGCAACTAGGGATTTGAATTGCCAAAGAATACACTAAGTAAACATACAAAGTGCTCTATACATAAGTATAATTAGCATGGCTAACGATAACCAAGAGAGTAGAATGGTAGCATTGATACCTTTGATTTTGCACATGGAGGTGCTAATTATGATGTCCCCATGTTTGTCAATTATCTTGCTACTAGGTTGCGGTAAGCTATGGGCAACCCTGCTTTGCAAGCCAAAGTTACTCAACAACTTTGTGCTTATGGGATTTACTTTCCTCTACAATAGGAGAGAGATCTTAGGAGGCCTCTTTATGAGACCCCCAAAAGAAGACTCTCTCCCATATGAGAGGAGGAATCCAAAGAACGAGAAAGTAAATGAATTCCTAAGTTCCTCTAAAGAAGTGGCTCCACGAAGATGGTGGTCTAGACGATCGCCAACTCCTCCCAGGATGAAATGATCAATCAACAGATCTTCTCTTTGTCACTCCAAAAGGGAAGAGAGGAAACAAAGGAAGAAAAGGGCAAGAAATACGTCACCCTCTTCTCCTTCTTCTTCACCTTCCTCCTATTACAATGAAAGCTATGGTTATTCTCCTAGAGAATACAGAGAGGAGGACATTGAAAATTTTACCCTGCATGGAAAAGGTCACAAAAGCTCAAGAAGTTCAAAGAGGGAGGAAAGAGTATCTCTTTTCTCACATATGATGGCACATGTGGTGCTACCAACAAAGTATTGGCCTTCATCAAGCAATTTGATGCGGCCTTTGGAGACGAGGGCTTCACAGAGTCCTCCAAGCTACACCATGCAGCTATGTACTTTTAGAAATTGACTCGTCAATGGTGGGCTAGCCTTTGTGGCAATCGTGAAGCCCCAAAGACAAGGAAAACTCTACGAGTTTCCATCATGAAGCAATTCCTTGCAAACAATGCAAAGGACAAAGTGCTTACCAAATGGCAAAGTTTGAAGCTTCTCTCCCATGAGTCTATTGACAAATATGTGGACAAGTTTTGTGATTTACATCTCAAGGCTATTGTCTTTCAAAAGATAGACTTTGTTGAGCAAAAGTAACAATTTGTATGGGATTACCTGAAGAGATGGCCGAGTACGTCAACTCTCAATGGCCTGGTTCTATCACGGAAGTAATCCACCACACCATGGTTTCTTCGCACATCAATTTCCAACAAGGGGCTAGACGGAATGTCAAGCCCATGGAAAACAAAGACAAGAGTGATGCAAAAGGAAAAACCAATGCCCAAAATTCTTCCCAAGGTAATTCCAATACTAACAACAACAACAACAATCTATCCAAGGAGAAGGGAGTCTACAAAGGTAAAAATAAACTCTCCTGAAGAGCTTAAAGCTTTTTGCAACAACCACAAAAGTTTTAAGTGTGAGGAGCAAGGGCATGGCTATTGTTCTTGCCCCAAGAGAAATGCCCACAATGAGACTTCTATAGCCTCCACCATTGAAGCTCCAAAAGAGGATGCTCATTGCAAAGGATCACCTTTGTCCTATACCTGGGGAAAGGTAAGGGAGAATGATGCCTTCATCTTGTTTGACCTTGGATCTACTCACAACTTCATTTCAATGGATTTGTCCACCAAGTTGGACATGCAAGCTTTTGAGATGGGAGATACTGTAACAACTGCCATAGCTTCAAGGATAGCAAGCCTCCGTTACTCCCTTGATTGTGGAGTTGAGGCTTCATGTCCAAAGCTATGTTGACAAAGAAGACTTTTTCATCTCTCATCTCCAACATGAGGATGCTATCCTAGGGGCACCATAGTTCAACCGCATGGCTGCCAACATGAAACTCCTTGAAAGGAGAATCTACTTCACTTACAGGGGAAAGAACATGTATATAGATGCTAGTGAGTCTGGTCATACTATACCACTTGTAAATCCTCCTGCTTTTGATAAATCAATAAAGAGCTCAATTTCTACGTACATGATTTTTGTCAAAGAGTTCCTAAAGATCCTAATGTTTTATCTAATGTAAATGGTCGGAATCAAGAAGAGTTAACTTGTCTAATTTTTTGAAAGGATTCCAAGATGTGTTCATTGATGATGTCCCTATGGACTTACCTCCAAAACAAGGGGATGATGACCATCAAATTGAGCTCCTACCAAGAAGCTCACCGCCTAACAAGCCTCCTTATAAAGTTTCCCAAGCTCAACAAGAGGAGATCATGAGGCAAGTACAATAATTGGTAGACAAAGGGATGGTGAGGTCTAGCTCCTCTCTCTTTTGTTTTCCATCCTTTTAGTACAAAAGAAAGATGGTACATGCCGTATGTGTGTGGACTAAACCATATCACTATCAAAAACAGATTTCTTGTGCCTCGGGTAGAAGATCTGTTTGATAAGCTACAAGGATCTACCTACTTCAATAGGATTGACCTTAAAAGTAGCTATCATCAAATAAGGACAGTGGATGAAGATATCCTGAAGACCGCATTTCGTACAACGTTTGGTCTTTATGAATATCCAGTCATGCCTTTGGCTTGACCAATGCACTAGCCATGTTCAATCATCTAATGTAGAAAATGTTTAGACCCTACCGCGAATTCACTGTTCTTTGATGATATCATCATCTACTCCAAGTCCTTGGAGGAATACAAGCAACATCTCTAAATGCTTTTGCAAGCATTGAGGGAGAACAAGCTTTTTCTCAACCAAAAATAAAGCGAATTTTTTATTCAAGAGATTCAATACTTAGGTCATATTATCTCTCAAGATGGTATCCATGTGGATCCATCAAAGCTAGAGTAATAAAAGCATGGCCTAATCCAAGGAATCTACATGAGTAAAAAGCTTTATTGGTATGTGTGGATACTATAGACACTTCATACTAAAATTTTCTCAAATACTATGACCATTACATGACTTAACAAGGAAGAACATTAAGTATTCATGGACTACTAAGGAGCAATGCTTTTGACAAGCTCAAAGAGAAGCTTACCTCCCAACTAGTCCTCATGCTTCCAGATCTCTCAAAGCCATTTGAGGTCCAATGTGATGCTTGTGGTGATTGCCTTGGAGCAGTCTTGCTTCAAGAAGGGCATGCCATGGCATATGAGATCTGAAGGCTCAATACGGATGAACGGGTCTTAGACATTTATGAGAAAGAGCTTTTAGTTGTTCTACATGCCCTAGACACATGGAAGCACTATCTATTGGGGACTCCATTTATTTTACAAAGAGACCATCAAAGTCTCAAATACTTCATGACACAAACCAAGATTTCTGACAAACAAATGAGGTGGGCAAATTTTCTTTTGCAATTTTATTTTCATATTGCTCACATTGCTGTACGCACAATGGTGGCCGATGCACTTTCACAATGACCAAAAGTTAATGTGGTGTCTATAGCAACTCACAATGATCTATCTTCTATGATAGATGAGTATGTTATTGACCCTGATTTTAAAGATGTAATGTCAGCCCTTGATTTGGGGAAGAAAGAGGAATTATTCACCTTGTAGGATGTTTATCTTCTCCATGGCAATAGGCTATGTGTTATCCACTCCCTTCGTGAGAAATTTATGTGTGAATACCATGCTCCTCCCTATGCGGGGCATAGAGGCAATCAACCTATTCTTCAAGGAGTAGATACGTACTTCTATTGGTCTACCATGGAAGTGGACATACAAGAGTATGTTTCAAACTGTGTGGTATGCCAAAAGACTAAGTATGATAGAGGAAAGAAACTTGGATTACTCAAGACATTGCCAATCCCTAATTCACCATGGGAGAGTATATCCATGGATTTTATCTTTGGATTACCTAAGTCTATCCAAGGGAATACAGGAATATGGAAAATAGTCGATAGGTTAAGCAAGCAAACACACTTTATTCCCGTCAAAAAGACTATTAAGGCACACCAAATGGCAACTCTCTTCATATCTCAGATTTTCAAGCACCATTGATTGCCAACATCCATCGTTTCAGATAGAGATCCTAGAATGATCACAAGTTTCTAGAAAGGTCTCTTTGAAAATCTAGGTACAAGATTGAATTTATCTTCGGCCTATCACCCACAAATGGATGGCCAAAGTGAGATAGCCAATTTTACGATACTCGATCTACTAAAGACTTATGTTACAGAGGTAGATCAACACTCACAATGGGAAGAGTACTTACCTCTTGTAGAGTATGCGCACAATAATATTGTCCATACTTCTACAAGAAAAGCACCTTTTGAAATCATTGAGGAAAGACCTAAAAGTCTCTTGCTACTTAAAGTACATGGAAATATCTTCACTGCCGATGAGTATAGCTATGACCTACAAGAATCTTTTCAAAAGTTTAAGGAGGATATATCCATCTCTCAACAAAGGCAAAAAGTTGCTGGTCACAAGCACAAAAAGGCCTTAACATTCAAAGAAAACGATTGGGTCTTACTTAAGTTTCCCAAGGCTCGATTGAGGCAAACTACGGAAAAAAAATCCTACGGGCCATCAAAAGTATTATGTGAAACTAGCAAAAAGACACAATGGTCCTTTTCAAATCTTGAAGCCAATCAATGAGATGGCTTACTGTTAGCAGCAAGCTAACACGGACACCATTTTCGGAGTTCTCCTTATAAAACAATTATTATTTTGATAAATCGGGAATATTGTAACTCCTATTTTCTTGGATAAACTTTGTAATTAATGAGCCGAGACTACAAGCTTCCAGATTGTATCCGCCACTCATTTCTCAGCTTTGGTAGAACTCCAGACTCCAGATTATCAGTTTTGACCACCCAAAAACCTTGGCTAAGGTATAAAATCCAATTTTTGTAAGTTTTTTACAAGTTTTGGATAAGAAATACACAGCGTGAGCTAACGGCGCTCGCTTCTCTCCTTCTCGTGCTTTCTACTCCTTCTCTGGTTGTCACATTGCAAATGCGTTTGTTGCATTGTAACCCGTAGGTAAGAGCTCTACGCATTGACATAAGCCATTCACCGTATTTCGTAGCTTTTGGCATCGTCGACGCGCGGCCTAATTTCATCATAACTAGGAATTTACACTTTTAAATCAAAAACTAATCATAGGCGAGGTATCGGGCATCATTGCTAAGCATTTAGATGCATTCTGGGTCGAAAACGACTAGGTTAAAAAATCCAGTGCTGTTAATAATGGCGATTTTGGAACTTGACTTAAAGTGGGGTTTGAGGCCATAGGCATGTTGCTTAGGTCTTATAAACTTGTCCTAGAAGTTTCGTTACGTTTGGATGTCGTTTGATGTTGTAAATGATGTGATTTGCTTGTCGATGAGCAATTAGCTTTTGGTGATTTCAGTCACTTGAGTGTAGCTTGAGTTAGATGCGAGTTGTTAGTTGTTTTCTGAGAGATTGACAACCTCTTGTAGCCTCTATGCACTAGTCGAGTCAGCTTCATCCCATGGTTTGACAAATTAATCGTGGTTCTCGCTAATACTGCAATAAGATAGGATGATGAGGTTACACATGCGTCCCACATTTGGCACCGCTGTCGGGGAACGAAGAGACCTAAACTAGGAAAAAACACGAGTGTCTTGTGTAGTTGTCCATTAACTTCCTCTAGGTTCACCTACAGTAAAACTTTCTTTTAAAAACCGCATAGCTTAAGATTGTCGTCTTTTGCTGTGTAGAGGTAGCTTGTAAGTAATTGTACTTGCTGAGTAGCTTTAGGACTGTAGAATTGTAGATTTAGATTAGGATTTGGATAATGATTGGTAGACGAGACAAGTCTTAAGATCAAGATTCTGAAAAACATAAAAAAACACAAGAAAACGAGTGTTTGTGGACACTTTCACAACCCCATTGCATGAGAATCTAGGAGTAGGGTAAGTAGGATCCGAGGTGGCTTTCAGAATATTGCTCTCTCTGAAGGAATCAAGTGTGAGTTGTTATTGGAGGTTGCAGAATTTAGGTCTACGGCTAGAAATAGCTTGAAAAGACTGGAATCCACTCAATCCGACTGGATAGTAAGTCTAAGAGTTGTCCGAACTCAGATTATTTACTTTTTCTTGACATTTTAGGCCAAATTAAGTTTTGACTTGATTCATAGGCTTAAAATACATTATGTAAAGATTGTCTTTGAGAAAATTGCAAAAAAGTGCTCATTTCAAGCCTAAAGTTAATAATCGCGATTATTAACTTTCTGCTCTAAATTGGCCAAGGTTCATACCATTGATTCATTGCATGTGTACAAACAACTTTTGTAACGGCCCAAAAGATTTGGATCACTAAACTGGCAAAAATTTGGGTAAAAACTAAAGTTTGTACTGACCTTTTGAATCTTGACTATAAATTTGGAAAAAAGTTTGTCCAAACTTGTTGAAATTTGATTCATAGCCTTATGTTGATGTGATAAACATGTGTATATGCTCAGTGGACCAAAAATTTGCAATAATTTATCAGAAGTAAATTATTGTAATTATTTACATCTGCCCTATTTTGCAACTTTTATGACCAAGTCTGCATACCACTAGCTTCACCATGTTGTAATAAGCCCACAAACCAAATTTGATAATATTTGGACCACTGGAGTGAACTTTGTGACTAAAATTGTAAAGTTAGTCTGCGGACAGATAATTGATAACCATTTGACAAAAAATTGTCCAAACTTGATGAAAATTGGCTAGTGACCTTAACTCAAGGTGCTTAATAAATCTGTGTCAAAGTTGGGGTGAAAACTTACAAAAATATGGCTGGAGTAAATAATCGCGATTATTTACATCTGCTTCAAAACTGGATGATTTTGCAAATTTGAGTATACGACAAGGTCAAGCACATCAAGTAGAACTCACAAATTAATTTTGGTGAAATTTGAATCCCAAAAGTGAGACTTAAGCCAAACTCTCGAAATCACAGTCTGTGGACACCAAACAATTGATAAACTTGATCAAAATTGGTCCAAACTTGTTGCAATTTTCCCAGAGACTCTAACAAGTTGTATACTTGCCAAACCTATCAAAAAAGTATAAAACTTTGACAAAATTAAATAATCGTGATTATTTACTTCTGCTATCCAGAGACATCATTTTGGACTTTTGAACTCATACAGTGATAGACCAACATAATATTAGGCCATAGGGCAATTTTGGTTTCAATCGGATCAAAATTGATACAGACACACTTAGTTTCCAGATTACAGATCAAACCTTTGAATTCTGCTTAAGTCGAATCTGAAGGAATCAAGTTGCAGACGAGGAATCCGTGGCTTGACAGAAAGTTGCAATTGAATCGAGTGGAAATTGACGACAAGTCAATCCAAAGGTGAGTACTCTATCCAGGGCTCATAAGTCTATGTGAACCTTAGATCTAGTTGTGTACTAGAAAATCAGGGCATACTCAAAGAAACCTCCAGTAGAGTATCTACCGAAGAAAGCGGGAATCAAGGCAATTCCTTGCACACAATTCTTGAAGAAGTCTCAGAGACTTTTTTAGATTCAACATCCGAAATGTCTTCTTACTCGACTCACTCGAAAATTGGAACGACAGTGCGCTATAAGTATATACTATCTTTTTACAAGACTAACCGTCATGGAGCCCAGGTTTACTTGGACCCTAACGAGGAGTATGCTATTCGCATTGATGACCATGGTATTGAGTTCGAAGAAGAGGTTAGAGAAAACAAACAAGGAAAAATGTACATGGATCGAAATGGAACTCAGTATTTATAGGTCAAAAACCCTAACGTGATAGACAAATGGGAGTTAGAAGTAAACACTATAATCCCCAGATATGTCAACAAAAGAAGGATCACCAACTTTGGAATTTGAGAGATACGATCAAGTAGACTTGAAGCCTTTGAAACGGATTAGTATGGATAATCCTAGGATCGGAGTCTATTGTTGGGAAGATAGAAACATAAAAGATCTTTTGTGGACTTCTCATGCCAAACCAGGACAATTAACAGCCATGAAGATCATCTATATCTTCAAGATCAAAGATAAGGGATCAGGAGATCTACCAACCTACCTGTTTAGGGATTGTTATAACAACAACTTTGTTATGATGACTCCTGAGGAGGTAGAACAAACCACATACCAAGGGTATTCCATACATGATTGGATATTGGGGCAAGGACCAGATACAATTCCAAGGGATGAACACTGTGAGAGATCATCTGAGAGTAATGTGAAGAAACCAAAAACCACCTCATCACGTAGAAAACCGGGTGACACTAAGGCCAGTCCAGGGCTACATGAGTCATTATTTCCAACAGATTGGTTTGAAGGACTCAGAACAGAACCAACTCCCAGAAGACGGGGAGTTGAACCAAATAGACGTGTCAGACCAGCTGATTTTCAAACATGGGTCAAAAAATACAGTGGGTCAGGGGATCCATATGACCACTTAGCAAGCTTTAAGCAAGTGCTAAGAGCAGAGCGTATATTCGATTTCCATACTCAATTCGAGGGGTCTGGAATGACATTAGAAGGAAAATCTTTGACATGGTTCCAAAACATTCCACCAAGGTCAATCATAGACTTGAACACATTAGCTCAAGGATTTGTAGCTACTTGTTCCAAAACGGGGATTAAACATAATACGATAGCTCAAATCTACAGCTTTAAATAGAAACATGGAGAGTCTGTTAGTGATTGTGCAACTCGAATGAAACAATACATTGTCAGATGCCCAGAGATGGAGATATCTGTAGAATAACAAATTGTATCTTTGTTTCTGGAGGGACTTCTAAAGAAAGAACTTCATGCTATACTCTATAGTAAAAAGCATACAATCCTAGAAGCATGTGTGTCTGATGTGATTGACCTAGGAGACAATTGCGAGATCTTCAACAAAGAAGATGTCCCTAAGGATAACCAAAGCAAGAAGACAGCATCCATTAAACAAGCACAAATGGGAACGGTTTCTACAGCACCACTCTTAGCCATTGAAGATATGCTAAAAAGGATGAACGACATGATGAGCAATATGCAAAAAGCACCTATGAGAGAACCAAGACAAGGGATACCTCCACAGGGACAACCAATTAGGCCACAAAAATTATGTGCAATCGAGGGTAAATGGACCAACCATGAGACCCACGAGTGCTACTTCAGACCAAAGTATGATGGGAATGTTCAGTACGTGCCCATGAGGCCACAAGGACAACCCATGTACAAATATCAGCCTAATATGGCCCAAGCTCAAAGAGCACCAATGGGTATGGAAAGACCTCAGCATGTGTTGGGACAACAACCTCCGTATCCAGGACATAATGCAGTGCATGTAAAGTACATGCACTCTGAAGGATTCATAGATGAACAAGCCTTGGTGCCTGTTACACCCTATGCAAAGCCTAGTCCATCTACAGTAATGGTAGAAGGAAATTGGTATAGTCCACATCCACCACCAATGGAAGAAACCATGACTTATGCTCCACCACAGCTCGCACCAATGTATTATGTAGCTAATCAAGGTGTCAAACCTCCCATGGGAAAACCCATGATGAAGCCTAGAACAGGAAACTGTCATAATTGTGGTGTTGATGACCATTGGAAGAACGAATGTCCAGAGCCTGACAATAACCTCAAACCAATTGAAGCCTATTGCATACAATGTTGCAAAAAGGGAGGACACTTTCTGGATAAATTTCCTAAGAATCCTTTGAACAAGCAAAAACTGTCGTAAACGTAGTCCAAGTGATGCCTAGTAGCTCATCAGAGAGTGAACCGATTGTTCCAATCAAGGTAATCAATAGAGCCCAGGCAAAGAAAAAGAAACACAAATCCTATGATGATTCGGAGAACACGAAAAAAGGAGCAGAAGCAAAAGATATGAGATTAGAAAACAAAAACAACGGGTTGAAATCAAAGAGAAAGCAAAAATGCTAGACTAGGACAAGTTGAAAGGAACTGGTAGTGAATTCAAGGAAACAACCATGAAATCTCGAGGATCCATTCTGGTTGATAAAATTTTTGAGGCTCTCTTACTTTGAGAGAACTGTTGAAACTCAGACCATAGTTGTGGAACGATTTACAGAAAACGCTAGAGAAGGTGGGGATAACGGGGTTAATCTCTAAGAATTTGGAAAAATGAAAAATGAAATGGAAAACAAAGAGATTCAATCAGTTCCTATGGACAAGGTTGGAGAATATTATGAAGGGGAAGAAGGAAACACCACCCTCCCAGTGAAATATAATGACATTGAAACCATGGCAATAATGGATAGTGGAGCTGGCATATCCATAGCCACTAAAGCAGTATGGGAATCTTGGGGACAGCCAGCCATTAGACAAACTCGAATGAAATTTCAGTTGGCTGACGGACACATTGAGAGACCACTAGGGATGCTTGAAAAGGTGATAGTCAATTCTTGTGGAATTGAATATCAACACACTTTTTCCATAATAGACTTGGGAAAAAACTCAACTATGAAATCATATTGGGAAGACCTTTCATGCGACAGGTACAGCTTATCCAAGATTGGGGAAACAACTATCTGTACTTGAAGTAGGTAGGATCTAAAACAAGAGTCAATCTAAAAGATCACACTTACAGAGATGTCTTGAAAACACCCATCCAAGAGTTTGATTTAGTCTCTTCAGCTGAAACTAAACTCCCATCCTGGTTAAATAAAGACACTCCTATTTGGATGTGCGGAGCTTTAGAAAATGGAAGCTTAAGACGAGAAGAATGTATCCTAGAAAGGGACTGCACAGACGAAGCCTACGTACCAAAACCCATTCCAAAACATTTATTTGAGCCATTCGAGTGGATCAAATTTTAGCGACAATGGATGTATGTGTGAATACGTCTATGCCTACTCAATTTTGCATGAGGATGGCTACGACATAATTCCCATCCAAATGATGTCAGTCCTCAACATTGAAACGTAGATGAGGAACCCAAGGACTTGATGAAAGCTCAACAAGTCTTTTCAGACCTCTATTACGATGCAACTGATGAGTTAGATGAACACTCAGCTACCTCAGAAGATTCAGGGTTAGAAAAAGAGCATACAAGAGCTCAGTTACTCTTAAAGCAAGGGGAGGAAAAGTTTTTTGACTTTCCAAACCAGAAATCAAGAAGACAAAAATGGTATAGATGAAAGAGAGACACCAATATTATGAAAACAGGACCTATGTCATCAGTGTCCAGTAAAACACAATTCTTGATGCAGATAGATGCTAATGATTGTGTCAAGGACAAAATAACTGGCAAATATCCTTCAAACAAAAACTCAGAAATGTCTCAGACATCAAGAAAAACAAGGAAGGATACTCAAGAAAAATCTCAAGATAAAAAACCACTCATGACCAGAGTCGAGCAGAAAAAGAAATATCAAGAGTTGAAAAAAGCTCTAAAGGAGATATACACAACCGAAATGGAAACCACGGAAGAGGATGGTAAGGATGTAATGCATGTTCCATCCCATTACAAAAAGTATATTGTCCAAGATCGGAAAATCATAATTGAACAACCTGTTAGGGAACTACGAAAACAAGATAACTCTTATGAAGGGCCAAAAAATGATAAAAGGGTAGACTTGGCTGAACCAGGAGAAGAGCCTAGACCTACTTACATTGCGAATGACCTAACAGAAGAAGAAGAAAAGCTTTTGTTGAGCTTGTTAACACTAGTTTGGTATAAAAAAGGACACTTTAGTGTTCTTTTTTTGCGAATTTAAATAAAATGGTACATGAAATCTAGAATACATATCAAGAAATGCTTTTGCAAACTTATAAAATGTTATCCAAAGTACTCATAGAAATTATAATCCCTCACTTTCGATCATAATCTCAATATTAACTACACTCATGAAAAGAACCTACACAAAACAGCATTCAATGTTTTATTAAAACTCGTACTCTAGCCTAAGAAAAAAATGAGCAAGGTGCATGCAATAATCCGTGGTAACTATTTATATATGTGTTTGATTTTTTTGCAATTGTCATGTGAGTAAAAAATCCTTTGTGACTAGAATTAAATATAGAAAGTCTTGTGGGTCAACGTGCAATGTTCACAAATTCAACTAACGATCACAAAAGACATTTAGTTCATCTAAATTTACAATGTCTTATGATGCATATATACTAGATCTATGACTATATTACATACGGTGATAATTTTTAATGGTTATGCAAGCCACATTTGGTGATTTATGGCGTATCCAAAAAATTGCGCATGTTGTAATTATGATTTTTATTTATCAAAGATAAGCCTTAAAATAAAGTCTACTTTTGGATTTTTTTGTTCATCTCACTTTTTTGTATACAAACACCTCATATGGACATAGTTGGGAGATTTATATACACACTTTCATTAGTTTTTCATAGCAATGTGCTTTTTGCAAGAAATTATGTACTAAAAATTTTTTAAATGAGCTTAAATTACAAGATGCCTATGAGTTTAAACCCTTGAAACATGCTTAGCTGATGGTTATTGACTTATAGATACATTATACACATTAGGTTTTGTCCCATAACCTCATCATGTTAATGAAAGAGGCTTTGAAAGACCAAAGTTTTCCTCTTTATCAGCATTTTCAAGATTTTGGTCTTTTGATTATAACAAAAATATAGTCCCATAACTAAGTTACGAAGCTCAATTTCTTGCTATAATAAGTTTTTCCTATCCATACACCTTGAAATCTATGCAAAATCTTATTTCGATGAGAAGTTATATTCAGTTTATGAAAATTTTGTTAAAACTGCACTAAATTTCTAGGATTTTCTCATCTTAAAACTTATCATTATAATCTTAATTTGGTATTAATTTTGGAAAAAGTAAAATTTGGCTATGTTCTTCACCTCATAGTTGACCTAAGATATGAAGGTGACCTATGAATTTTGTTTCTAGATTCACCAAACAATTATGACTAGTTGCTAGAAAAACAGAACACTTTAGTGTCTCAGGACATCTGAGTGTCCGATTATAGAACTAGTGTTAAAGGAATACCGAGATATCTTTGCTTGCTCTTACAAGGATCTCAAGGGTGTTGATCCAGAAATATGTCAACATACTATACCCATGAGAGATTATGCGAAACCAAGTAGACAGAGACCATACACTTATAACAAAACATTTGCCAGGGAGATCAAAGAAGAGATTGAAAAACTAAAGGAAGCTAAATTCATTTAAAAAATTGAACGCACAGATTGGGTGTCTCCAATTGTGGTAGTACCTAAGAAGAATGGGAAATTACGAGTGTGTGTTAATCTCAAAAGGGTGAATGCAGCTACCATTAGAGACAACGTTCCTCTTCTGATAACTGAGCATGTTTTAGAACGAGTTGTAGGAAAAGAAGCATACAGCTTCTTAGATGGCTTTTCGGGATACAATCAACTTTTGGTTGACCCAAAAGATCAGCATAAAACTGCTTTGAAACAGAATGGGTTATATTTGCCTATTGGGTTATGCCGTTTGGGTTAACTAATGCTCCAGCCACGTTTCAGAGGTTGATGATCCATGCTTTCAAAGAGTATCTTTGAAAATTCTTAGAAGTATATATGGATGATCTATGCATACATTCGTCAATCCAGGCTGATCAATTTGAACA
The DNA here is from genome assembly GCF_014529385.1 of Adiantum capillus-veneris. Taxonomy (NCBI): domain Eukaryota; kingdom Viridiplantae; phylum Streptophyta; class Polypodiopsida; order Polypodiales; family Pteridaceae; genus Adiantum; species Adiantum capillus-veneris. The sequence goes on from NC_140931.1 coordinate 180,182,427, forward strand.
CCTCAAAAAGGTATTCGAGAAATGTAGACTTTAGAGGATTTGCTTAAATCCTAAAAGTGCACACTCATTGGAAGACAAGGAAAATTCTTGGACATATAGTGTCTAAAATGGCATAGCTACTGATATTGAGAAGATTCATGTCATTGCTGATTTGCTTAGACCAACAACAGTCAAGGGGGTACAAGCCTTTATGGGACATTGTGGATATTATCGACGATTCATCTACATGTATGCTATAATTTCAAAACCCATGTATAGCTTGATTATGCACTTTGAATGGACGGAGGCATGTGAAGAATCCTTAATGAAGCTTAAGCAAGATCTCACCTCAGCTCCAATATGGAAATCACCAGATTGGAATAAGGTATTCCATGTACATGTAGATGCTTCAAACTTTGCTATTGGTTGTATACTAGCTCAACCAGGAGATGGAAAAATTGACTTTCCTATTTCTTATGCTAACCAACAATTGAACATGGCAGAAAAGAATTACACCACCACCGAAAGAGAAGGACTAGGAATGATCTATGCCGTTAGAAAGTATAGACATTACCTATTAGCCAACAAGTTTGTGTTCTTTGTGGACCACCAAGCTTTGTTGTATTTGGTCAACAAGCCATGCAGCACAGGGAGAATAGTTAGATGGTTCATCATTCTTCTCGAATTTGGTTTCACTGTGGTTGTAAAAAAAGGCACTACACATCAACGAGCAGATCATTTGTCAAGGATTGTTTCAGGGGAATTACCTAAAGGGGTAGACGATGATTTACCAGATTCCTATTTGTTGTCTATGGAAATGATACATAGATGGTCGGAAAACATTGTGTCATTGATGACAATTGCTCAAGTGGATTCACAAATACCACTTCCTATCACAATCGATTTAATCGGGCAATCGCCTATGTATCAATTACTAGTTGGAAGGCTATATAAAAGAAATCGGGACGGGGTATTGCTTTTATGCATTAACCCTGAAGAAAAAGAACAATACCTAAGTCAAGCACATGTTACCATAGTAGGACTTCACTTTGCGGAAGACCAAACTATGCAACGAATCTTGAGACTTGGAGTATTTTGGCCGACTATGAGGAGAGATGTTAGATCTTTTGTAAAAGATTGCCCTCAATGTCAAAAACAAACACCCATTCCTCATGTAACATTGTTTCAAATGTCACTTGTTCCTAAGTAGAGTAATTATCTGGTTACTTACTTATCGAGCCGAACGTTTCCTGAGGATATGAGTAAATGCCATCAAAGAGCAATTGAAACTGAAGCAAGAGACTATGCTCTTATTGGGAACCAATTGTATCAGAGAGGTAAAGATCAATAATTGTGTCCTTGTGCAAATGAAAACCAGTATATTCCGATTATAGAACAAGCACATGTTGGATTAGCTGGAGGTCACTTTTCTAGTGAGACCACCTCAAGAGCAATCTTGATGGCAGGCATATGGTAGCCAACACTTTTTGCAGATGCTAAAGAATATGTTCGAAGGTGTGATGCTTGTCAACGAGCAAAAATGCCAACACAACTAGACAGCATGCCCTTAAGTCCAATGATGGGGGCTAGAGCCTTCACAAAATGGGGTATAGATTTTGTTGGACCGATACAGCCACCTGCTTATAGAACCCAAGCTCAATATATCATTGTAGCTACAGACTATTTGACCAAGTGGGCCGAGGCTAAAGCAACCCAAAAGAACGATGCTAGAACCACTACTGCATTCTTATATGAGTATGTATTCACAAGATATGGACTACCAATAGAGATTGTCAGTGATCGGGGAACTCATTTCCTCAATGAGGTAATAGAGTATTTTCTTAATGAGTTTATGGTCATCCCTATCACCCACAAGCAAACGAATAAGCTGAGCATACGAATAAAATTCTTAGCTCCGTATTGACCAAAGTGGTTGGTTCAGGAAGGACATACTGGGAAATGAATCTCCATGCTACTCTATGGGCTTATCGAGTTTCATTCAAAACAGCTCTAAATGCTACACCCTTTAACCTTGTTTATGGTCTTGATGCCATACTGCCAATAGAATTTCTATTGCCGACATTAAGGGTAGCACAGAATCTTGAGTGGATTGGACATGAACTATCAGAAAGACTTGAAGATTTGGAAAATCTAGACGAGCAAAGGCTAACTGCTGTAGCTCATATCTATGCACAAAAGCGAAAACAAAAATAGTTTTTTGATTCCCACTTGATCACAAAAATCTTCAAGAAAGGGGACTTAGTTCTAGTCTATTCCCTTAAGCAACACATTCCCAAGTTTAAGAAAAGGGAAACGGACCATTTATCATTGAAGATGTATCTCCAAGTGGAGCAGTAAAATTGTCCACCCTAGATGGTGAACCAATGGCTAATTGGATTAGTGGATGTCATTTAAAGAAATACAATTTTCCACTAACCAATGAATTGCTAGAGAGAATGCATGCAGCCAACAAAGAAAGATCAAACAACACCAGGTTATTGATGAAGCCCAAGAGGAAGCTAGGCTTCGGATACTCAAGCGGAAAGCTACTCTCAAGAATCAACACATACCGATTCCCATCAACACTTTGGAAACAGACGATCGACAATGGGAATTACCTAAAGATGTAGTTTCAACGGATGACAACTGGCTAGATGGAATGGATCTGTGCATCAAAGTACAGCTCAACAATCATAGCACCAATGCTTTGGTAGACACAGGAGCTAGAGTGAATGCAGTCAGTTATTCTACATACAAGAAGGCAACAAGTCAAGCATTGACAGCAGAAATAGTGACAATCAAAGGATGCAACAAGAATCCAACTCCAACATTGGGAGTAGTCAACTTGAACGTGGTAGTACATGGATGTTCATGTCCTCATCAGTTTGTATGCTTGCCGGATAAACACATGAATGAGACGATGATTCTTGGAATTCCCTGGATGTGTACATACAAAGCAGTACCAGATTGGGATACAAATCAACTAAAGCTATCACCTAAAGGAGGGCAACTCATTGTTCCAATTGCACCAAGAAAGGAGGAATGGATAAGAAGCAATCAGCAGACCAATCCACCAAGCCAATCTTCTCCATCCCCTCGACAATCAAATTTACATGTAGCATGCAAGGAGTCAGGTAAATTTGGGTACCAAAAGCACAGCTTACGGATAAACCGAATCAGATATGCGTGCCTAAAACTTCACCGAAGAAAAAAAAGAAGGTTCCAAGTATCCGAACACAGAATCAAGCATCTCCGAGCAAGGAACCTAACATGAAAAGGGTTTGGAAGAAAAAGAAGCACTTATCTTCTCAAGCAGTGGCAAGTTAAGTCTCAACAGACTCCACCACACCATGCAACACCAAGCCGATCGAGCTACCAATGGAGACAAAAAGCTCAACAACAGTCGAAAGTGCTACCAACAACTCAAGCAATCAAAGTGCTAAAGCACCCTGATGGTACAATCAAGCAGAGAGCACAAAAGCTACAAGATTTGCTCTTTGGAAGACATCAACAGCAAACCTCGACATCGAAAACCCTTGAGTCAATTAGTCAAGACCCAGCTCTTGCACAACATATGGGTTTGATTCCATTGATCAACATATCATGGTAGAGCCAATCACGGCTATGCATAGACACAATTGTTCAACCCATGGACGCAGTCCTCCCGGAGTACGCCACCTAGGAGGGGTGGAAGAACACTAAGTACTAATAATTAAGGGCAATGTTTGAAGAGGGAGGAAAACATTATATGTTAACGTGTGATTTTTTGCAAAATTACCTAATAATGACCTTATAATTCATCATCAAGGAAAAATTCACTGATAATATCTTCTTGATGAGTGTAAATAATGTATATACTATCAGAAATCATCAAAAGTAGTCCTTTTTTGGGTATTTTTCATCATTTTTGTTGATAAAGATGCTTAAAAATGGAGAAATCCAACAAAAAACAATAAAGCTGTGTTTTTCAAGGGATTTTCTTAATTATTGGATTTTTAATCTACTTTTTTAGAGCATTTTACTATTTTCTTTTATTTTTTCAAATAAACAAGTAAAAATCAATCATAAATAGCAGGGAATCTCATATGAAAAAATGGAAGACACAATGGTGATCAGAAAGACAGGGCAGATAGGCACAATAATTTTCAATGAAATCAGAAGATGGAAGTGGGAAGCCCAAATTAGGCGGCAAGGCCTACTTTTTCAAAATTCTTGCAGAATGAGCTACAGAATCCGATCAAGAAAATGTTTGAGTCTAACATAGATTTCACGGCCTAGTAGGACTAACGGGGGAATCTGGGGAAATTTGGTTCGGGAAGTCCAGGTATAGGTATCCATGGTAGGCACAACCACCTCATTTTCACTTGTAGCATTTGCAGAGAGAGATTTCGGCCTCTTTTGCGCGACATTTCCGGAGCCCACAGTTGACCATTTTCAGCACCGTCTCACACGAGACATGAGGGGAGCAATGCAAGTAGCGGAGAGGGCCAAGAAGAAGCTAAACCAAAAAGAGAAACTACAAGAACTGCCTACATATCAACTGGACCCTGAGTCAGTCAAAGCGGCAAAGTCATCCTACCTTTCTAAAGAACAGTTGGAAGAGCACCACACTACGGTCTTCACTGGCAGGTTCAAGAGTGAAGAAGGGCATCAGATGGAGTTGCAACTCCTACCTAAAGAGGTCTATGATGTAGCTGCAAAGCCAGAAACCAAAGAGGCTAACCGTAGGTTGGGGCTCAAGCATTTCTACGAACAAGAGCCTTGCGGAGTGGACTTTCAGAAAGCTTACGAGCTTCTATCCACCATCAAAGAGGACAGAACGTCACAAATATCTGACACCCAAGGGAACAAGGTCGAGGTACTAATCACAAAAGAGATAGTGGAAGAGGCACTCAGATTGCCCACTGAAGGAATGACCATGCGGGCAAGAGACAAAAACCGCAGGCACATTTACCAAGGAGACAGCCGCGACTATATTTTCCGATCTTATCCACAAACAGGTGGAAGATCCAGCCCGTTTGTACCATCAACACTTCCATTTTCTGGCAAAAAGGCCACCAAGGTACACTACACCAAATCACGCCGTGGCCACCACCTTCACTCAGGTTCTTAAGTCAACAACAAGGCAGCCTGTGGATCACGCGCAGTATGTCTTGACAACCTTGAAGGGCACCAAGAAGGAAGGAAAAATCACATACTTGGGCACGCCAGAGGTGCTGACTAGAATAGCCTATCATGCCATCGGCATGGCCGACAACCTACCGCCTGCCCTTGATCAGAATACATGGATTTTGGCAGCACAACCCTCTCCTGAGCTACAAGGTCAGGTAAAAGGTTACAGAAATCAGATGATGAGTCAGGTGACAGCTCACCAGAGCGCCACAGCAGCAAGAGCTCTGACAACGAAGAAAAGAGAGCTCGGAGAGAAGAGATGAAGAGGAAAGCAGTGGCTGCCCACCAAGAGGAGCCAGCTAAAAAACAAGTGCATTTTGAAAGAGAAAAACAGGCTTACCATTGCAGTAGGAAGCATAAGGAAAGGACCCAGAAAAGTGGGTACCCACAGGACTGAAAGGACCTCGAACAAAGCATCATACCAAAAAAGAGGAAAATGATCCAATAGAATATTTAGAAAGAATGTACCAAGAGGCCGAAGCCCTAAAGCTGAAAGAGGCAGAAGAAGCTGCAAAGGAAGCTGAGGAAATAGCTACACAAGAGCAAAGCCATGGATCTCCCCGACCTACCTCACTGCCTCCGGAACAACAAGACCATCCCATGCCTAGCCCACCACCATCACTAGCAGGCAAAGGTACAAATGAAGAAGCAGAGACTGAAAAAGAGAAAGATTCTGAGTCCACCCAACGAACAGAATCTACACAAAAAGCTGACCAAATCGATGGACATAAGGAAAAAGAAGTTGATCCAGAACCGGAGCAGGCAGCAAAAGAGACTCAAAAGCCGGAGGAAGAAACTGATAAGAAAGCAGATACAGAAAAAGAGCCTACCACTAAACATGAGATGAAGCCCAAGCCAGAGAAGGCAGAAAGGTCGACACCTGAAGAGACAGCAAGGGTTGAGACCACACCATCCACTTCTACTCAGCCAAAAACTGCCAAGGCATCAAAGCCTCAGGATGGCCAAGAAGAAGACCGACCATCTAACTCCACACAAGAACCACCAGCAATTACGACGCAGCAAGAAGCAACACACGAGGCTGCAGGCACATCCCAGCTGGCGAGACAGGAGGAGTGGCAGTCAAATGATGAAGTGATAATACAGGTCAATGAATATGCACGTCAGATGCAGGAAATGATGGAAAGACTCCGTTCAGCAGCTTTGAACCACAGCACAAAGGCCAAGGAACTGGAAAAGGTGATCGACGCTCTTCAAGGAGAGCTAGAAGACAGCATGATTATCATCACTGATCTCCAAAGTCAAGTGCAACAGCTGAAGGCAGAAGCAGATCAGCATCAGATGGCCAGAGATAAACAACAAAAAGAAATGGAGGAGCTAGGTGATCTCCTCACCAAATTATTTGATGCCTGCAAGGTAAAAAACGAGCAGCTAACAGAAGTCAGGAATGAACTTCTTACGACCTCTCTGTCAGCTCAAAAAATTCAAGTGCAGTTAGATCTTACCAATGCTTCCCTGCAATATTCTGAACAAAGAATCAACGATCATGCCATTTTCTTACGGCAAATTAGAGAAAACCCAGACGTGGCCTTGATCAAGGGAATTGATGAAGTGTACAAGGCACTTGAAAAGAAAGACAAGGACTTAGAATTGGAATTAAAGCTTGAACAATCACAGCGCAGCGACTTGGCACTGATGCGGGTTCAAAGAGAGGAGGAGCTCCTAAAGGAGATAGCAGAACTCAAACGGATAAATCAGCTCCTCAGAGATGGAAAGCTAGACACGCAGGAAGAAGCAGGCATGTCAAAGCCACCACAAATAGACATTCCCTCGGTCTCATTTGCTGAGTTTGAGACGCAGTCCACAACAGAGCCGAGTGGTGATGAAGATTTTCAGATTCACATCACAGACACAGATACAATGCCAATGGTCCAGCTGTCAAAAGCTGAAGAAGACACACTGAAGGAGAAGATCACCTTAGAGGTGGATGAGCAGTGGAAGGTTGTTATAGGTTGGGAGTTGAGAGTTTTACACTCTGTCAATGTCAGTCAACTCACTCCCAATCAAATCAACGCTCAATGGCACCAACAATCCCTGTCGTACCCTCTCATCAAAGTAGAACTTTTACAAGTAAAAGAAAGGATGTACAAAGATATGCAAGAAGATGGCGCAGATAAAGACCACCCAAAGTGGAGGTTAAGCTGGCTGAACAAGAATCCGAGATACCTGATTCTGTTCTCAAGAGCACCTGCAGCCTTACAAAGAGATCCAACATTCTTTCCTGTACCCAGAGTAAGGACATAGCAAGCGCATGAAGCACTGCAAAAGAAGAGGCCAACTTGGATCAACTTCCCCAGGCTGCCAGCTCCAGAGAGAGGCCAAGCGACAGAGGAATACATGGTGAAAACCCTAACGGGTGCCATGTCATTCTTCAAGAGTCTGCCAAATCTCTCCTGTGCAATGTTATATAAGATCTGCAGGATGCTACTCACATGCATACAAGTTTTCAATGAGCCTGAGCAGACAAGAGACCCATGGCTCTCATTCTTGGAAGGAAACAAAGGCTTATGCTACGATCTGAGTGGGCAACCTTCAGAAGAAATCCTTTACGGATTCTATGCCAGATGCATGTTCCTACCTTGCATAATATGCTAGCCTTTGAAGAAGCATTCTACACTGAATTCTTCACCTGGAAAACGAAGATAATTCCACCAGTTGATAAGCAACCTAACATCCAAGTTTGTAGGCTACTCAACAGTGGAACTGAAGAATCAAGTCACCATGAAATTTCTGCAAGTGCCTGACAAATAACGAAGAATCAGATACCAGAAGGCACTGGAAGCACTTAAAGACCGCCTTGTACTTGAAGTAGTCAGCCCGAAGACTACTTCAGCCCATAAAGTTGTGTCAAGAGACGACACAGGCGAGGAGGGGGGAAATGTTAGCAGCAAGCTAACACGAACACCATTTTCCTTGTAAAACAATTATTATTTTGATAAATCGAGAATATTGTAACTCCTATTTTCTTAAATAAACTTTGTAATTAATGAGCCGGGGCTACAAGCTTCCATATTGTATCAGCCAGTCATTTCCCAGCTTTGGTAGAACTCTAGATTATTAGTTTTGACCACCCAAAAACCTTGGCTAAGGTATAAAAGCCAATTTTTGCAAGTTTTTATAAGTTTTGGATAAGAAATACACAGCATGAGCTAAGGACGCTCACTTCTCTCCTTCTCGTGCTTCCTACTCTCTCTTGTCACATTGCGAATGCGTTTATTGCATTACAACCGCAAGTAAGAGCTCTACGCATTGACGTAAGCCATTCACCGTATTTCGTAGCTTTTGGTGTCGCCGACCTGCGGCCTAATTTCATCATAACTAGGAATTTACACTTTTAAATTGAAAACTAAGCATAGGCGGGGTATTGGGGCATCATTGCTAAGCATTTAGATGCATTCTGGATCGAAAACGACTAGGTCAAAATTCCATTGTTGTTAATAATCGCGATTTTGGAACTTGACCTAAAGTGGGGTTTGAGGCCATAGGCATGTGTGCTTAGGTCTTATAAACTTGTCCTAGAAGTTTCGTTACGTTTGGATCTCATTTGATGATTTAACGGATGTGATTTGCTTGTCGATGTGAGCGATTGGCTTTTGGTGATTTCAGTCACTTGAGTGTAGCTTGAGTTAGATGCAAGTTATTAGTTGTTTTTCAAGAGGTTGACAACCTCTTGTAGCCTCTATGCACTAGTCGAGTCAGTTTCGTCCCATGGTTTGACAAATTAATCGTGGTTCTCGCTAATACTGCAATAAGATAGGATGGTGAGGTTAGACATGTGTCCCACACTTATTAGCTCAAGCTGCCCGACCATTGGCTCATACACAATGCTTTTCATGTGAGCCTACATAAGCCCTACAAAGGAGAGCCACCACCCTCCAGAACCAAAGACCAAGAAGAGGTGCTATGACCCGAAGCTATCCTTCGGCATGAAGACAAGGTACTATGACATGGTAAGATTATCCGATGGTATCTTTGTAAGCTCAGAGATTATTATTTTGAAGATGCTAGATGGATGCAAGGAATTCAGTTTAAGGATAGTATGAACCTTGTCAATGCTTACAATGCTACATAAGAGTACGAAAATGTACAAATTTCTTTTAAATGACCAATTTTTTGTCTTATAAGACTAGCTCTCTTTTTATTGTGCACAAATTTAAGTAGTATGCATACTTAGAATCATGTTTTTGATGACAACGTCTCTCAAACACCAAGTAAACTTGTCACTCTACTTGGGAGAGTGAATGGACTAAAGAGCAAACATGCTTGCGACAACTACGTCTTCCAAGCACCAAATCATATTATTCATTCATCTTGGAATGATGTCGTAGGAGAAAAAGGGATCTTCTACCCGCTAAGGAAGATTGACTAATGACTAAGACTTTATCTCTTCTACCTCATAGTTGGATGACTATAATTTCAAGAGAGAGGTAATGTCATAAAATCTAATATCTAACCAACCCAAATGATTTCCTCATATTAAACTGATCATTTAATGTGAGAACAATGGTTAGAATATAGCATGTGCTTACAGATCTATCTTAGCACAGTGGGCAATGGTAAAGGGGTCCAAATCAGAGATGGTCTATCAAAGAGAAAGGCTAGCCAATGGATCTTAAAGACCTTAGGATTAGCTTCATTGAAGACCTCCAAGGGTTAGTGTTAAAAGTCCTTTGACCTTAGGTAAGCTAGGGTTGTGCTTGAGGTGGGAACCCAGCCCAAGCTTGAGGTGCTTTGTCGTGCTTGCTGACTAAGATTCTTGAGGTGCTTGTGGGAACACTACCCAAGATTGAGGTGATTTGTTGTGTTTGTTGACTAAGGTGCTTGTGTTCCAAAAGTCAACAAAATCCCTACAAAGGAGGTGGCTAGCCCTAAAGCTAGGGAGATGAGAGAGAACACCCAGACACACACACAAGGTAAGCCCAAGCCTCAAGAGGCAGCAAGGACACATGTCAAGCCCCTACCCTTGTTTCGCTCATGGTGTGCCTAAAGCCTATTGGTTAGCCTCCCAGGGGTCCAATGATAATTCAGTTGATTTAATTAATTGTTTTTGCATTTATCAAGTCCTCTCTCTCAAAGGGAAAATGGAGACACTTATCCCAAGACTAATCTTGTTGCTTGATATGCAATATGCATGTGATTGGCCAAGCTTGCAGGGGTTCAATGAGCTTCCAAGTTGAGCTAGAAGAGAGGGTCAACCAAAGCAAGAAGGGGAATTTCTTGGAAGGTATACTCTCCCACACACACACACACATTCTCGCATTGTGTGCAAAGTGCAAGAGCTCCATCTCCTTCTTCAAGCTAGTAGAGAAATTGAGAGCCTACACCAACACTCTTGGCTATGGAATGCAAATCCAACCAAGAGCCATGCTTCAATGCTTAAGCTTTCCATCTTCTCCATATTCATTACTATGCTATTAGGTCTCCCCAATCTCACAAAAATAAAAATTAGAACAACATATTACGTGCATAATTGAAGGGTGAGTATAGGAAATAAAAAGACAGATGAAGGTGGAAAGTCAAAAGAAATTATGTGTCCATATAAAGAGGTGTTTCTCTTCTCTTTTATTTTCCCTTTAGCATTTTGTTCTCTTTAAAATATCCTCTCTCTCTCTCTCTCTCTCTCTCTCTCTCTCTCTCTCTCTCTCTCTCTCTCTCTCTCTCTCCCCCCCCCCCCCCCCCCAATATTGTATTCGTCCTTTCCAACTAATACTCTTACAAATCTAAGTGCTTATCATTCCCCGTTGCTACATGCTATAGACTAGTAGATTGTTTTTGTTGTTGTTAAGGGAATCATTGAATTAGGAATACCTTTTAATTTTTTTGAAGCCAGTAGGAATACTTTGCTATTATGTATGCTAGCAAGAAGATTGACGATAAGTGAGGAACTATTTCTTTCTCCTATGAATGTTTCTTCTTCCTCTTCCCTAGCCTCATTCCCCGCTAGCTCTCTCCACCTTCAAAGGTGTTTGAGGCCTTGGGACTGAGGCTTGGGAAAGTTAATTCTTTTTACAAAGTCTATGTTATTCTCATGATGCATGAAGCTTTCCATCTTCATTGTCTCACCTAAGTAACAAGGAACACAAAGATTGTATTGTACCAAGTCTCCCTTGATGGGAGAATCTATATTACAAATGCCTATTGGAGGGGGGACCGGCTCCACATAAATCCGATCCTCAATTGTTGTCAAGTTCTCTAAACTCTCTCTCTTGAAAATTATTGTTCATGCCAAGTTAATTAACTACTACGATTATGTTGCTACTATCAATTAAGTTCACCCTCTATGTTCTCAAAGTAGCCTCACAAAAATGCTCTCTTTAATTCTCCTAATTCTACTCTTCTTAAAGTTCATAGGCCATTTCCATTACAGCTGAAGTTGATGAGGTTTGAAGCGGGGGCTCGGGTGTCTTGCATTGCCACAAGCTGAGTGATTGTTATTTTGACAGCGTCATAAAAACTCCTAGCTTGACACTCTTAAGCCTCTCTTTTCAAGCTCCTCTTCTAGCCATTGTTTCTCGACTTGTAAGTTTTTTTTTGCTTCATTAAAGTCTTGGGACTCTTTGTAATAATGAGCAACATTTTCTTGCTCTCTTTGTAGTTCGGCTTGAGGTTCTATTTCCATCCTTTTTAGTTCTTCAAATTTGTTTTGTAGCTGCTAATTTGATTCAGCTACCTTTGCTGCTTCCACTTTGGTTTCTTTTAAATCCAACTCTCTGAGGTTGTTGAGAGCCCTATGACACTGGAATTGTAATTTGATATGCTCAAGGTGCTCATCAATATCAAATGAGTGCACCATTTTCTTTCCCTCTTATAACAATGCATGAGAGTGGGGGGACAATGGTACTTTATGTGATGTGTGTGGCCTGCTGGAGGTGCCTGCTTCTTCCTTTTTGCTTTTTATCTCATCCTTGTTCTTTTTCAACTTTCTTTGGTGTGTCCAACTTCTTTTCTTCTTGGTCCTTCATCCTTTTTGTATCTTCAACTTATGGTGTAATCCCTGGTACTTGTTACTTTTGCTCGTCAGCTCCTTGTTTACTGCTTGGTCCATTTGATCCTTGAGCCAGAGGAGGGGTGGTTGACTTATTTGAGTTTGGTGGAATGTTATCGGTATGGATTTCTAATGGTTCCACACCTTCCTCCTCTCCAATATTTTCCTCTTTCCTCTCGTCCTTGTGCTCTTGTTGAGATTGTTCCTTTCGAGTCTCATCTTCTTCTTGAGAATGGGTGGATTCATCCAATGATTTGAGGTCATTGTTTTTTTGCCTTTCAATGTCTTGTTGTGCTCTTTGCTCTGCTTTATTCTTGATCTCTTTTTGAATCCATTGCAGCATGTTTTTGGTGATCTCTATATCATCTTTGGCAACTCTTCTTTTGTATTCCTTGATATGTTCCAATATTTCAGCCTTGCACTATTCCAACGGCTTATCTTCATCATCTTCTCCTTCATCATCTGCCTCAGCTCCCAAATTTCTTTTTTCTTCAGCTAGCTTTCTATAGAGTTATTCTCTTTGGGCTTGTGCTTGTTCTATAGACCGTTATGTTTGAGAAATAGGTATATGATCTTTATGTGCTCATCGGATATTTGTTTTAGGCATACTCTACAAAGTGTGTATTTCTCCTTTTCCTCATCATCCTCTTCCTCTTCAAAAGTTTGGTATTCAGAAGGAGTGTCCCTGTTCTTTGGCTTGATCTCCCCGCTAAGCGTTTTGTCGGACTTTGTCTCCTCACTATCCAATTTGTTCCTTCTAGAGCTCTATCTAACTGCTTTCTTTGCACTCTTGATGGCCTTGCCACTGGTTTAACAGCATGGTTTGACCTATGTAGTAATTCTAGTTGTGTTTCAGTCGGGGTAGCTCATCAATCATTCCTAATGCTTGGTATGAAATTCTAGTCAACACTGGTCTCTTATTCATAAAGGTTTTATTTTTGTCACTGTTCTTGAGGTTTGCTTCCACCAAATTTTCTAAAATGTAGGTTCTAAGATAACACCTAATCATACTTTGCTCTGATAGTCCAATGGCCATAACCACAAAAATATGAAGACTGGGCTCAATGTATTTGGGTGGCTTCTAAATCTTCAAATGTTGTGAGATAAGGCGGTGGAAATTTTGTTACTGAGTATTCCAGATCCTCGTAATCAAACTTGTGTCCTTGCTACTTGATGAAATCCTTGTCATTGTCTGCCTCTTTGGTCTTTAGTAGCAAGTTGTGGTTTCCAAGTGGCACATGTAAAGCTTGGTTGATCATATCAGCAGTGATTCTAACTTTCACCGTCTCACCATCCTTATCCATCAGGGTAGCTTCTCCATTGTATTGAATTGATGACATCAATTCATGTGCTCTTTGGGAATCTATACTTCACGGCTGTAGTCAAAAAAATGTGTCCATTTGAAGACACCTTGTTCCCTTAGGCACTTCTTGTTGTTGATGCAAAGTCCAGAGCTCCCTTGGGAAAATAGTGGTCGTCACTTTACTGTCATTGGCTGCTTCAAATCGGCCAATGAATATGTATGTGAGCAAGACCTCCTCTTATATATGAGATTTTTCATTCGATGAAATTTCTATCACTTGGTAGGGTGGTGCTTCCCATTGCTTCTTTGGTCATGTGCGAGGCATTTTTTGGTCAAACATTCTAGAAATTAGATCCAAAAATTGGCCAACAAGTTGTTGAGAAAAGTCAAAAAAATGTAAATTTTGACCATAAAATGAAAAATTGAGTATAACTTGATCAAAAAAAGTCCAAATTTGTCCAAACTTCACCAATGCATCTAGGGTAGCTACACGCACTAGGTTAGAAGGCTACAGGTCAATTCTGCCTCATGGAGTCATGGATCGTGATCCATGTTGGACAATATTTTGAACTTCTAGTGGTACCATCTAATTAAGCAAGAGTTGGGGATGCTATGGTTCACTTCTTTTTGAATTTGGATCATTGGCTGGAATTTCATGCCAGATTTTGGAATTTTTCTCGACTTAGAGATTTTGGCCCTTTGGCAAAGATTTTTCAACCCAAATGACTTGAAACTCTAGGTTTAGGTTGTCCTTGATATTTGAGACCACAATATGATTTCTGCTTGGACATCTCATATGGTGTCATGGATTGCAATTGTTTGGTGGATGCAGCGGACCCTGACCAAAAGAACCAGCTACACATCACACTTTGTTGTATTCAATCCTTTCTTTTCAACAGAAGCCTTCTAATTATTCTAATAATGATTCTTGGAGTGTAATCTAGCCCATTATTCTCTATTACCCGCTCAGAACCTACAAGCCTTGTAAAGTGGCCAATGGCCATGGGAAAGGGTCCCAAGTTTTTGAGTCAAGACCCTTAGTTTGAAAGGGAACATGATCATTATCTGAAAGGATTTTGGATCTCGACTGTGAGCTCCAAGTCTTCTACAATTTGTAATCAATCTTTCTCTTTGACTAGTAATCAAAATTTGATTTTTTTTAGTGCATTGTGCTCCTTGTCTCTTATTCTTTAATCTAAGTGTAACCATTCTCAGTTTTATTGTGGTTTGCGACAACTAGCTTGTGAGCTAAATGCGTGGATTCGAATGCTAAAATGATTATATTTTGATGTTTTGACCTTGGAAGAGTGTTTCTATACTATAGAGATACCTTTTCTAATAGTTTTGTTGCAGTTTACTGCAAATTTTTTGTTAAGTTATTGTCCTCCTAGGACATATCAAAGGGTTATATTAAGTAAAGTAAGTTTGGAAGGTTGCTTCAACCGCTTTTTGTAAGTGGGTTAGATTTCCCTTGATTGGGGGCAAACTTCTAGTTTGTAATAAAGTATATTTAAAGGCTCACTTGCTTTCAATAATTGAGTAGTCGTGGTTTTCTTCCTGCTTCAAGCTCCTAGCTTTGTAGCTCCTATGGCGATCATGTAGGTTGTGTAGCCTACTTCAATCTTATATTTTTTGGGATGGATTGAGATTTTGGTACCTTCATGGATGACCACATGACTTGGTAGGATTGTGCCTTTAGGTGTCGTAATACTCCTCCTTAAGGTCCATTCTAATTCGACACCGTTTGGATGCTGAAAAGGTGTGATGACCTAGAGCAACGAGGTTTGACATAGACTTATTTATGGACTAGAGAGTGATACATTTTCTAAAAGTAGTTAATCACGTAGTTTCCTAGGCTCACTTCTTGAGATTGACAATCTCAAAGAGTCTCCGTGCCACATCCCGAGTCTCTTCCCTGAGTATTGGCATATGTTAGTGCCAGATAGCTATGCTATAGAAGTCCGTCATGAGATGACCCACTAACATTGGCACCGTTGTCGGAGAACACGATCCTTAGGTGGTGAGTGACCTAGTTGTATGGAAAAGCTTCCTTTTCAGATATTTTGACAACCATTTTATTTACACTTAAGCAAGAAAGTAGCTAGATGAGGGTTTATTGCTTGGTAGAGACTAGAGTCGAGGACTGACCAATTCTACTCTTTAGGATTAAGGAGAGCTATGAGTGAGATATAAAGGGTGTTTCATTCTTTGTTTTTATCTATGCTTGGAAAGGGTTTCTTATCCATCTATTAAATTGTTATTTTTGCATTGTTTTATCATCTTTTGTTCCTAGATTCATTTTAGTTCATAGGAGTAGGTTAAATAACAACTACAACCATCAAATGGGACTCAAAGCATTAGGGTAAAAATTGTTTGGAACCATATGTGGCTACAAAAGACCATAACTCTAAACAAGTGAAAATTTGATGGTCACTGCATCAAACTTGAATCAAACCCAAAAAGACCTTAAAAAATGGGATAACTAGGCTTGCAAGAAATTATATGAGCAATCTTTTCTCAATTTTGTTGAGGGATCGCAATTGTTAGAAGCTGGACACACCTGACGGAAAATGACGGCTTGGCAGATCATCTTTTTTTTTTTTGGTAATTATTCATTTATTGAGAAAACTCGACATTTCACCTTGTAAATATTGGGGCTTATAGAAGTTTCCAGATTGTATCCCAGTTTTGACATTTGGATTGAGTAGATGGTTAATTTGGAACTTTAGGGTTTGAAAATTGTAAGGTATTTATACCACTTTTTGACCTTAATGAGGACCTTTTGTCATTTTTTTAAAGTTTGAAGTCTGTGAGTGAGCGTACTGTGTACGAGAGAGAGTGTGAGCTTCATCTTGATGCTACGTGTGCACCGGTGGTTGGAATCGAGTGCGGAGAAGTGCAGCATGTTGCCCCCAACGAGAGCTACGAGACGATACCTACATTGCACGCGTACGGTCCGGTTTTGCGAGCTCCATCTACGAGCTTCATCTGGTGATTCGGTGAGCATACGTTGTCCGATTTTGCCTTGCAGCATATCCACGCGTTCACATTGAGTAGATCTACACATTAGGCACTTTAGATTTTGGAAACAAAGACCTACAAATTTTGGCCAGACATCCTACGTGATTTTGCACCGGATGTTTTGGGTTGAGTTTTTGGTTCATAGACCTTAGGGAGAGCAACCTATTGGTGTTAGTAGGGTCCCCTTCAAGTGCTATGATGTGTCGAGATTGTTTGATGGGTGTTTGGCTCTAGAAAGCATTGTAGGAAGTTTCCTCTTATGCACTCCTGAAGGCTGTGACTTAGACATTGGGCAGAGACCTCTCTAGGAATTAGTTAGGAGTCGGTCGAGTGTAGGTTAACACCCTATTCTTTCTTCCACGCGCATGTGGGTCGAGTTTCGTCCTTAGCTGACAAATCTTGTTAGGTGAGTTCTCGCTGTGCTGACGTCCGTCGCGGCATATCCGTCCAACATTGGCGCCGCTGCCGGGGACGAAAACCTTAGATAGGTGACCGAGACTAGTCCTTGAGGATAGGGATTTTTTGGCTTGCCAAGAATCTCGTTTTACATTTAGATAGGATCAGAGGGTGGAGGACTCTCTAGGTCTTAGAGGGAGTCTAGGGAGAGTGTGTCTGGCCTAGATCCTTCGACTTAGGTAGATTTAGGTAGACTTAGATAATTTTAGATATTAGTGAGTCTTGAATAGGAGTTGGAGTGGTAGAAGCGGTGAGAGGAGAGCTTGAGAGTCCGGAGAGGCTAGAGAGCAACCAAAACACCATTATCACCATTTCACCTGATGAGTAGGAGTAGAGTAAGTAGGACATCATGATTCAGGATCTAGAGCACTTCATGCATGTATACTTGCTTGGTAAATTCATCACAAGGTTGTAAAAGACGCAAAAGTGTGTTTGAAAGCTGAAGTGAAGTCCAAAAGTTACTGTGAGTGTTTCTGATAGAGCTGCAGAGCATCATGAGCATTTCTGTCAGGAAAAAATTTAATTGTAAGCCAAGAGACATCCTACGCGTAGGATGTCTACAGGCTAATCTGGTGGGAATTTTGGGATTTTGAGTTGACCAGTGTGTTCAGAAGGTGGGGTTTACCCTATTTTGTCCTGGAAAGTGGAAATTTGACCATATCTTGACAGGATAAGGCCAGATAAACTGAAATTGCCAGACATCCTACCCAAATTGTACCAAAGCATTATTTTAAGACCAAAACCATAGGATGACTGCATGGGCATGATCTACATGATATATTGAGTGATAGAGAAAGGTTTCATTTCATTTGGGTGAGAAAATTAGGTTCTAAGCAGACTTTAGCACTTTTGACTGAAAAAGGCTAGAACAACTAAAATTGGGGACTTTTGAAATCCAAACCAAAATTTAAGCATACCACTGGGTTGTTGACATCAAGGGGAAGCTGTGGGTCAAGTCTGGGGTCAAACAGGCCAAAAAGAAATCCTACGCGTAGGATGTCATCTGTGTGATTTTGCACTCCAAACTTGACTGTGAGCATACCAAAGTGATCAGAACCTCAAGGGGAGCCTGTGCTTTGAATTTGAAGCCATTCTGATGAAAAAGACATCCTACGCATAGGATGTCTAAAGCAAGAAATTGAAGCCAGATACTGACTGTGGGCATAGCAAGGTGTTGTATAGCCTGAGGCAAGCCCCCTAGTCAATTTTGGTCCAAATTGGAATTGATTTGACTGATCAAGAACAGCAGCAGGCTGTCAAAATAGATTTCTGATCCATTGACCAGCTTATAGGTGTCCAAATCAAAAAGTAAAAAGAGTTGTGGACTCAGCACATCAAGGGGAATCCATAGTGCAAAAATCGAGGCAAAACAGAGCAGGAGACATCCTACGCGTAGGATGTCTACTGGGGTCTACTGAAGAGAAAATTTGACTAGGCTTAGACAGTGAGGTTCCATTTGGCTTAAGGGTTCCAGAACTTCTTTCAGAAGTGAATTTGGACCTTGTTTGGCCATTTGACGGAGCAAAGACTGAATTCAGACTTTTTCATGTAAATTGACCAACATCCGAGGGAAGTACAGTTCCATATTAGCATACCTAATCCAGAACATCCGCAGTGTATAAAATACAGTAGTGGTTGAGATTAACTCTCCAGTTATACCAATCATTACTAAGATCACCTCTAGCAGATAAATGCTTTGATTCGATTGCCGAAATTAAACGCTTGTGTACAGGTATATTCAGGAGCAAAGCAAGAAGTGGTGCGGAGACTGATCGTTTGCCAGGTGAGTGGTTGGATTTGCGATAAATTGCATTGATAAGTTTGATAGTTTGATGAATTTAAGATCAGGAAGATACATTTCTAGAGACCAGAAGGTGGCAGGTGACCAAGGTAGCTTAGTGTCCACCGAGGAGAGTGTAACTCAGGCAAGGCTAGATCCACTAGCACCAATTATTGAGGAAGGTAGTGATACTGACACTTCATCAGATAAATCCTTCTTCATGATGGGTAGTCAACAGCTAGGAGGTTTCACCTATGACGGACCAATGCCAGGAGGAAGCACCTCCCTAAATCCTTTGAATGATTCCAAGTTCACTGTGATCTTCTTAGAAGGAACAAACTCGAGGGGAGCCCTAGTCTCTTCTGACTATCGAGGACGCAAGTGTATTTGTATTGAAGAAAGGCCGGCTCAGAGACTAGAGATAATTCGAGTCTATGATTATGGAGATAGATTCCGAGACGAAAAGGGGAACCACTATCTGATAGTTAGTAACCCTGAAGATTACAACAGATATGGAAATAACGTGGCAAAAGGGAAAATGGTTTCGAAAACTCAAGAACCGCCGCCAAACATTGATCAACCTGGAGCAATTTTTATGTATCATAAGAAAGCAGCCAGGGTTTCAACTTATAATGAGAACGTGAGAATCTACAAGCATGAGAGTGAGGGAATAGTCTCTTACTTTTGCTGCAAGGAACCATACCCAACTGAGTTAAGCAAAGATAAGGTTCTTTACTTATTCTCTTATGAAACTGCTATGGGGAAGGATATAGTTTTTGTTAATAGGTACGGGCGGGAATACCAACGTATTCTCCCAGAGGAGGTAGAAAAGGCAACAGTTCCAGGAGCATCAACATATGTCCCAGAGCCACCTATACCCCTAGCAAGTCTACAAATCCCTTTTCAGAGGAGTATGACGCTACCTCACATTCTACCCCCCGACCGCAGACATTCAACAATCAGAATCAACCAGCAACTCATCCATCATTGCAGGCATGGCTTCGACAGAGTGGAACATTGGAACAAGACCAAAACCGAGATGGTTATCAAGCCGCACGAGGGCTAAGGGATTTGCAAGAACCACCACTCTATTCAAGGTATCAAGGAGAGAGTAAGTCAAAGACTCAAGGGTCAACAGAGCCTGGAAGACCACCCGTAGAACGAGTTCGGAGAGATGAACCATCTCTTGCAAGAACTGTTAGAAATTATGGCTTAGGAGCACCATTGGGAGAGGAACCAGCTTACTATAAAAGACCAGAGGAGGTATATCGATTAGGACGTGGAGATCCAATGATGAGGTTTGTAGACCATCGTAGAATTAGACCTTCTCAAGTGCAAAAATGGGTAAACAAGAAATTCACAGGAAACAGAGATCATGTAGCAGCCTTTGTGCGTGTAATTAGAGCGGAAGAGGTGTTAGACTTCCCTACCCAGTTTGCAGGGTTTGGACCAACTCTAGAGGATGACGCTGCTACTTGGTTTGACTCTGTGGAGCGTAGAGACTTTGAGTCTATGGAGAAGGTGTTTGAAGAGTTTATCGAAGAATTCTCACAAAGGGGGATAGCTCATAATACCGTCTCACAAATCCATAAATTCAAACAAAAAGACGGTAAATCTTTGTGAAAGGCAGCCCTAAGATTAAAAAGGTATGTTAAGTTCTGCCCGATGGAAGAACTGCCAACTCAGTCCAGACTTATGCTTATATTCATCCAAGGACTAAAAAATGCAGATCTCCAGAAGGACTTACATATGAAGAGGAGCACGACGTTGAATGAGTTAACCAAGGAGGCTCTTTACCTTGTAGACAATTGTGCGGTCTACAAAGAGGGTGAGTTCAAGGATCTTGACGACGATTCATCTTCACAACAAAGTGGAAGCAAGTCTTCTAATACAACACCGAAAGGAGAAGTAGTTGTAAACCAGGAGCAGCTTGTAGAGGAAGTGCTAAAAAAGATTAACTTGTACGCAAAACCCCAGTCTAAACAGCCCAAGTGGTGTGCTATTGAACAAAAAAGGACAAACCATGGGACAGAGGAATGTTATTATAACAAGGGATATGTGAGAGAGAGACCTTATGCTCCCCAAGCTCAGGTAGCTTCTCCTCAAGTTCCACCGATGCCTAAGTATCAAGCAAGAAACCTACCAGGACCTGTAGGAGTAGAAAGACCACAACCAGTGTTGGGGCAACAACCACCCCTACCAGGATTACGACAAGTCAGCATAAGATACACACCAACCATAACCGAATCAGAAGAGAAGGCTTTGGTGCCTATGCATGCATATTATGAAGATCCCAATTGATATGTGGCAAACTCTGTCTATTATCCACCGGAAGAACCCTCGACACCAGAACCATGGAGCATGATAGGAAGTACAGGACCACCAAGAGTTGCACCGGCACAGCAGGAGAAGGAAGATATACCTTAGATGAACGAATGTTGTTGTTCATAGCCAACGGAGGCATGGGCGGACAGAGACATGCATACCAACAAAGAGGAGCTCAAGGAGCACATCAACAACCCAAGGGACCCTGCTACAAGTGTGGTGGAGACCATTGGCTAAGAGACTGTCCTCATGATGAAATCATTAGGGTCAACGCCTATTGCACCGAGTGTGGAGTTACTCATTTGATTCTTGATTGCCCTAAGAACTCGAGCAAAGGAGCAAAAACTACCTTGAACATGCTGGAAACAGTGCCTTCCAGTGGTGGGTCAAAAAATGAAACAATCATACCTATTCAGGCGGTGACACGAGCCCAAGCTCAAAGAATGACGAACGAACCCATAATTGAAGAGCCAAAAACCGATGCCCCAAGTTCAGAAATGAAAAATCGGAGAAGCACTTGGAAAGCTAGAAAGGCGCGTATGAAAGCCAGGAAAGAACGAGAGCAAACAGCTCTATCCGAAGAGTTAAAACAAACAAAGGATAGATTAGAGCGGTTAGAGGATCTAGCTAGCCTAAGCTCACACACCACAACAACCATAGCACCCAAGGAAATAGCAAAGCCCAAAAGAGCAGGATTAGGAGGATCAGTACTGACAGACAAGGTAAGTGATCAGTTGGATGCACTTCTAAAAGCTTATGAAGCCAGACTCAAAAAGAACCAAATCCAAGAGCAAAGATGGATGACTTATCCATATGCTGAAAAAGAAAAACAGAGGTTGGAAATGTGTAGAAAGATGATTGAAACAGCTCAATCTTTGAAAGAAAACCCGCTTGGTAAACCTGCAAATGGGCAAGAAGTACAAGCTCCAACCCCTATCCAACCAACTTTAGAGGAATAAGTAGAAACAAAGAAAAGACTCACGAATGCCTATGAGTCCAGGGAAGAACCTATCATAGTGCCAAATACAACAAATGAGGAAAGTGACGGATTCCAGCCTAAAACATTGGTAGAAATGGGTAAGGATTGTAACGGTCTAGATGATCTGTGGAAGCAAATTCGTGAGGCCAACGAAGCTAACAGGGTGAGTCCCACATGAACAGCACGAGAAAAGAGAAAAATGATATCTTACCTCCTATTGAATAATTTGAGGGAAGGTCACAAATGAACATTGATATACATTCACAAGGGGGAGACCAGGGATCAAGTAGTTCGGGGCACAACCAAACAGACTCACTGAAAACTCTACCCTCTTACCTAGGAGAGTATGAAGCCAAGTCTGAGGTGAGAGCAATCCCATCTCAAAGACTTTCTTCTAACAGAGTGATGGACTCACAAGGATTGATTGAGTTATTGTCCACCCCGATGGCATGAACAATCACATTAGCCAAACTCCTAAGGTTACGACCAAACATGTGGACCACAATAGGTAAATGCCTAGAAAAATTTGGAGTGAAAGACCCCACATCGAAGCTTCAAGAAGGAATCAAAGAATTGGACAGGCCTCAACTAAACACTAGGCCAGTACCATTAAACAAAGTTGGAGAGTATTGTGAGGAAGAAGACGGAAACACCACGCTACCAGTAGAATTCCAAGGAGTAGTTTCCAAAGCCATTCTTGACAGTGGAGCGGGAGTTGCTATTGTCACCAAGGAAATCTGGAAAAAATGGGGAAAACCAGATTTAAGAGCTACCAGAATGAAATTTCAATTGGCAGATGGATTCATGGAGAAGCCTCTAGGACTCTTAGAAAAAGTGATTGTCACTTCGTGCAGATTCGAGTATGAGCATACATTTGCAATAGTCGATTTCGACAAAAAGAACAATTATGAGATCATCATGGAAAGACCGTTCATGCGACAATTGAAGATGGTCCAGGATTGGGGTTACGACCACATATACCTCAAACATGGCGAGACAACAACCAAAATACACCTGAAAGACCATAGTTACAAGGATGTGAACCAAACACTAGTGGAAGAGTTTGATTCAGCTACATTAGCAGGGTCGGAACTCCCAGCATGGTTAGGGCAACAAAAAGAGCTATGGATGTGCGGAGCTTCATATTATGGGAGCTTAAAAAGAGAGGAATGCGTCTTAGAAAGAGCAATTGAGGACAAGGAGTATATTCCGGAACATTTTCCTGAAGATGCCTTGGAACCTCTAGAATGGGAACACATACTAGCAACACTGGATGTATGTACCAATATAGATAGTCCAACAACAAAATTTTGCGATAAGGAGGGCTATGATGTGCTACCCTACTACATGGTAAGCATTATACCCGGAGGAGATGAGACGATAGAACCCCCAGAACAAGAAGAGTTTTATAACTCCTCTAAGCATCTGGAAGTAAATAATGATGCAGATAATGAGGGTTCAAACAACTCAAGTGAGCGTGGGGAGAAAACAGAGAATATCAAGTTTTATGATTTTGCTAATCAACACCCTAGACGCCAAGATCGCTATAGGAGAAAACGAGCAGGGAACAAAGCGAGAGAGAACCTAATGCCCAGGATAAAACGTAAAACTCACTATTTGATGCTTATAAAAGCAGAGGATTGTGTAAAAGATCAAATATCAGGAAGATTCTCAAAAGTTCGAAGGAAAAGAACGCAAGAGGAAAATATACAAGTACAAAAAACTAAAACAGAAACAAAATCACAAAAATCTCAAAAATCAAAGAAAGAAACAACAAAAGGCCAAGAGTGGACCAAACTGGAGCGTAAACAGAAATACCAAGAACTGAAACGGTCTTTACGAGAGGTATGGACTACTGAGGGAGATAGTGATGGTAAAGGGGAGTCAGAAAAGGAAAACATGAATGTACCATCACACTATCGGAAATTTACCATCCATGACAGAAAAATCATCATGACACCTCCAGTCAGGGGAAGAACAAACCAGGAATCTTACGATGGGCTAGAAAATACAAAAAGGATAGACCTCGCGGAACCAGGTGAGAAGCCTCAGCCGATCTATATAGCAACTGATTTAGAGCCTGAGGAAGAAGAACGGTTAACACAACTTCTCAAGAAGTATAAAGATGTGTTTGCATGGTCCTATAAAGACCTCAAAGGAGTTGATCCATCGATATGCCAACATACAATTCCTTTGAAATCGGATGCAAAACCTAGCAAACAACGTCCTTATACATATAATGACACATTTGCTAAACGAATCAAAGAGGAGATTGACAAGCTGATGGAAGCTGAGTTCATTTATGAAATCGAACATACAGATTGGGTGTCACCCATTGTGGTAGTCCCCAAAAAGAACGGAAAACTGGGAGTGTGTATAAACCTCAAAAAGGTAAATGCAGCCACCATAAGGGATAATTATCCCTTGCCAATCACAGAACATGTACTTGAGAGGGTGGTCGAAAAACGGGTTTATTCCTTTTTGGATGGGTTTTCAGGATACAACCAACTGGCAATTGCAATAGAGGATCAACACAAAACAGTGTTTGCCATGGAATGGGGAATTTATGCGTATCGAGTTATGCCATTTGGCTTAACTAATGCCCCAACTACCTTCCAAAGGTTAATGATGCACGCGTTCAAAGAATACCTGAGAATATTCTTAGAAATATACATGGATGATCTTTGTGTACACTCCCTTCTGCAAGAGGAACATATTGACCACTTGCAAAAGGTATTTGAAAAATGCAGGACATCGAATATGTCTTAACCCGAAAAAGTGTATTTTTATGGTTAAGCAAGGCCGCATCTTAGGACACATTGTCTCAAGAAATGGCATAACCACAGATCTAGACAAAGTCAAAGTCATAGTAGACCTACCCAGGCCTACTAATGCGAAACAAGGGTATTATCGAAGATTCATATATATGTATGCAGTCATCACACAACCTCTGTATCGTTTGCTAGTCAATTTTGACTGGACCGAGGAGTGCGAAACTTCATTCCAAAAGCTGAAGGAAAACCTTGTATCAGCACATGTACTTAAAGCACCGGATTGGGAAAAGATATTCAATGTTCACATTGATGCTTCTGCATCTGCAATCGGGAGTATTCTTGCTCAAGCTGGAGATGGAACAATGGATTTTCCAGTTTGTTATGCAAGCCGACAGTTAAACAGTGCGGAAAAGAACTACACAACCACCGAAAGAGAGGGGTTAGCAATGATTTATGTTGTAAAGAAATTTCGGCATTATTTGCTCGCAAACAAATTTGTGTTCTTCACAGATCATCAAGCTCTTTTGTATCTGGTAAATAAACCATGCAATACAGGGAGGATTGTACGCTGGTTTATTATATTGCTAGAGTTTGATTTCACAGTAGTAGTCAAAAAGGGTAAAACCCATCTATGAACGGATCATCTTTCAAGGATACAAAGAGTGGATGATGATGTAAGGTCTCTGACCCCGATCAAAAGAGCACCATTGTACCATGAAATGAACATAATGAAAAAAGTTACTTTTTTTAGCAGTTTTCCAAATTCTGTCAGTGCCATGATGTTCAGAATGTTTTAAAGCTTCGAAATGTGAATTGAAATAATTTTGTAAAAAAAAATCCAAAAGTAGAAAGTTTTTGGTCGCCCGACCCGTCCAGTTTTGATCGTCTCGAAAAACTGCACCCGTACTCCGAAATTAGAAAAAATGCATTTTCGGACCCCGGGGGCTTCTAAATATGGCAGGTACTCGGGCCAGTACGTCTTAGTTAGAGCTCCGTATAGCAATTTACGGCATTAAAATCCGACTCGTATGAACCGTTTTAGCCTAAAATCAATTTTTCCAAAAATTGTCCGGGGAGGCACCGAGGGCCCGAGGTTGTGTGGGAACAGGTTCCAGGCCACTCCAGACCAGCTTTAGCAGCTAGGGGGTGCCCTCTTGCCTTGTGGGAGTCTTTGGGAAGTTTCCAAGACTGCAACTAAGTGTGAGAACCAGTTAACTAAACCAACTGGACACTTGGTGGGTAGGCAACTAGACTTGCCATGCAAGGACTGAGTGCTCACTCAGATGCTTATAGCAGCACAAATCGATTTTCAGCCTGTAGGAGCCTATTTAAAGGCCTACTCACACACACACACATATGCTCACATACATACAGTGCACACACACACACACCTACACACACTGGGAAGGTGCTGCCGGTACACACACCTTTTGAAGGAGAAGCAAGGAGGGAGGTGTTGTCGAATTCTCGCCTCAAGAAGCTCGATTAAATCAGAGAATCGAGAGGATTATCATCCCTTAATCACGGTAACCACGGTTCAATTAATGCTTTCTGCAAATCCTTTTCATTACCATCTAAATTCCTCGTTTATTATGCTTATTCCTAGTCGTAATTCTTTCTAATTACTCTCTAATTTCTCTTTAACCATATTCTATTATGTAATCATCACGCCATAGCTGAATTACCAACCATTCATCATCCTTAAATTAGTGATTAGTGCACGATTAATAGAATTTTCTCTCTCTAGGTAGCATAGTGATTAATCGATAAGCCGGTAAAAAACTGTGTATTGATGAAAAATCACTTTTTTATTAACAATGTAGCTAAATTAGATCCATTCTTTTATGCATTAAGATATAATTAAGGAATAATTAATCCGTCGTTAAGTCTCTGAGAGTTGACTTTCCTCACACCTATGCATAAGGTGAATCTGCATCATCTATTTGCTAGGAAAGAGATTAATCATGCTTAATTCATCTCTCTGGTAATTCCATTAGTGAAATCCTATTATTCTTAATCATGTAAGCCGAGTAATTATCTTTAGATCCGGTTCCCATACGATTATGTGTCATTCATAATGATTTCTATATGAAAAAATCTAGACCTCTCATATAGGAGGGATTAATTAATGTTGCTAATCTATCTATTGGGTTGTTATGACTCTTGCGAACCTTAGCTCTTTTCTCCAAGCTAATTACTTAAAGTAGTGAGTAAAATGGCTCCGATTAAGAGAACTCTCTTCGGTGGTGCCCACGACCGCGAGGCAGAAACAAGCAATGTCAATGGGAAGGGAAAAGCTCCCATGGAAGAACAAATACCGGCCATCTCACGGGCCATCGACGAAGAAATGGAAGAGGTAGGTCAAAATTTCATTCAAGTTGTTTAATTTAACATTGCACACGTTTAGCTAGGAATGAAGATATCCCCAAATATGTTGGAGAAATCCGACAAAAACCTCGGCATTGAATTCATTGTACATTAAGTTCTAAAGTAGGAAGGAAATGATTGATGGGTATGCTGTTTGCAATAGGAAAGAATGTCTGCTAGGGAAAATTTAGCTCGACCTGTTCATTTTATTTCCAATGTTGAATCAGTCCCTACTGATCACAGGGGGCAGAGTTCCTCGTTCAGGGCTCTTGAATCCACGACTTGCTTTTTATGCGGTGGATACCCACGACTTGCTTTCTATACAGTGGATACCCACGAGTTGCTTTCTATGCGGTGGGAACCCACGTCTTGCTTTCTATGCAGTGGGAGTGTCCATGGTGTGCTTTCTATGCGGTGGACATACCTAGTTGTATGGGCAGCTAGGCGACAACGGGAGGAGTGAACTCTCGCTGGAGGGGGGATGTTGTACCTCCAGAACATTGGAATTTTAATGAATAAGTTTGAGTAGAATTTTTACTAGAATACTGTCTTGGTGTTGTTTGCAATACTGGTTGAAGGGTTGTCTTAACGAACAATGTGCTTCGGAATTAAAACAAGGAATGTTTATGTTGAACAACCTTTGTGGTAGTAATTAGGTCACACAAGGAAGTGTGAGTGTGGGGGTGGAAAGTGGGGGCTTGGCTCAGGTTGCCAATGCCTACGAGATGGGTGGTCCTGATTGGTCGGGAACTCTTTGTCTCCATAGTGCTTACTTCGATATTAGTAATACTCATTGCCCCTAGAGCGGTGAAATCTCGAGAGTACGTACCTCTGAAACATGGGAAAAAAGGCGCTCGGGGTTTCTCTCCTCTTGGAAGGTGGGTCTTAGGATCGCTAGATAGTTTAAGTACGCTTTCCCTGCGAGGTGGAGCCAGATCTCCCTGCTAGTAGGCTCGAACTCGACTCACCTTGTGATGAGAGATCGTCCGCTAGTCAAACCCTGAACCATTTTGTTTGCTTCCGCAATAGATCTAGTGGCCACCAGGTTCACCATCATATCCGTTGGTTGATACGGCGGGGTGGGGACCTCATAGATGACATACCAAACGCTTATCTTTTCAATATTGAAATGATACCAATGGTCTCAGGAAATTGTTAACATACTTTCCTTTGGAGGTAGGTTTGATAGCACGGAAGACAGATCCAAACAACAAACAATTCGACAAACAAAAAACTTCCAGTTGATTGTTGCAGGACGGCTGTATCATCTAGGATCGGACCAAATTCTACGATTATGTATAAATCCGGAAGAATTCGAGTGTTACCTTGAAGAAGCACATATCCAGGATTGTGCATTTCATTGTTCAACAGTGAAAACACACCAGAGATTGGAATAGTTAGGGGTTTATTGGCCAACTATGTATGCGGACACACATTCTTATGTTACCAATTGTACTATATGTAGTGCCAAACGACCAGTGGATCACGCAACATTGTTTCAGGTAAACATTGCACCTGCATGGAGTCAATATATCATTGATTTCTTAACCACAAGGACGTTTCCTGAAAACATAACAAGAGCACGGAAAAGGGCTATAGAGCTGGAGGCTCGTGACTTTCAGTTAATTGGGAACCAACTCTATAAGCGAGGAAAGGACAATCAACTTAGAATCTGTGCAAGTGAAAGTGAATACCTGCTGATTCTAGAACATGCATATAGCGGAATAAGTGGAGGACATTTTTCAGGCGATAAGACGGAAAAAAATGTCTTAACCGCAGGAATATGGTGGCCTACATTGCACATGGATGCTGAAGAGTTTGTAAAGCGTTGTGACGCATGTCAGCGCACCAAGGTGCCGATAAAGAGAGATGAGATGCCACTACGGCCAATGATGGGAGCAAGGGCATTTGCAAAATGGGGCATTGATTTTGTGGGACCTATTTCACCCCCTGCATATTGCACCCATACCCAATATATCATTGTGGCTACGGACTATCTCACAAAATGGACAGAAGCCAAGGCAACACAAAAAGCAGATGCACGGACCACTGCACAATTTTTGTATGAGAATGTTTTTGTACGATGCGGTTTATCAATAGAAATTGTCAGTGATCGTGGAACACATTTTCTAATGAAGTCATTGAATATCTGCTATAGAGGAATTCATGGTCATACATAGGAAATTCGCTCCATACTACCCATAGAGTTTTTAAATCCAACTCTACGAGTAGCGAAACGCCTAGAATGGACAGGGCATGAGCTCTCTTCAAGAATAGATGACCTTGAAAAGCTAGATGAACTTCGCTTGAGAGCTGTAGCTTCGATCTATGCTAAAAAGAGAAGACAAAAAGAGTTTTTTGACAAGCATGTGCACACAAAAGAGTTCAAAACTGGTGATTATGTACTTGTTTATACTTTGAAGCAACATGCCAAGAAACTTGAAAAGTGAGGGATGGGACCCTTTGTGATTAGTGATCTATCACAAAGCGGAGCTGTCAAGCTTGCTACATTAGCAGGTGAAGAAATGCCAAATTGGATCAGTGGGTGTCGATTGAAGAAATATCATTTACCACTAACTTAGGATATGCTTCAACAAATCCATCAAGGAAAACAACAAATGAAGGAGAAACAGAGAGTACGAGAAGAAGCTCAAACAGAAGCAAAAGAACGCATTGAAAAACGAAGACTTCTGCGACAACAACAACAAGGTGGAGCACCATTGCGGATCAATGCCATTCGACTAACGAAGTTTGATGAAGACACAGTGGAGCCAATAATTGCAGTCAAAGTGGGTAATAATCAAGTTGAATCGACGGCATTGCTTGATTCTAGAGCTCAAGCAAATTTGATCTCTTACAGACTATACAAACAGCTCAAGTCCACAGGTCAACTTCATCCTACTCCACAAGTGCTGGAAAGTAGTACATCACATTCTCTAAAAGCATTGGGCTGGACTATATTGCATGTACAAGTACATCAATATATTTACCCACATAAATTTTATGTAGTCGAGGATGAAAGCACACAACACCCCATGTTGTTGGGACAACCTTGGCAAAAAGAGTACAATATGCAAATAGATTGGAATCCGAATGCAGTCAAAATTCAGCATGCACAAGAACAATAGGTAATAGCCTTTGCTCAGCAACCCCGGAATAATCAGCTGCCAGCAATGCAATCGCTCGAAAAAGAGCCAAAAGCAAGGGTGCCACCAAAGAACAACATAATACCCAAGGCTAACAAACAGGTAACAACCAACATTGTCCACTACAAGTATGACAAGTCACCAACCGCAGTGCAAAGATCAAGGTTACCAAAACCAGAGAAACAAGTATGGATGCGGAAGGATAGAAATGACATGGCAGACAGAAAACACAAAAACGGAGGAAGTCAACATAAGCCGATAGTTCAACCAAACACCAAGGGCATAAAACAGATATGGATCCCAAAGAAAATCCTCAGCAATAACTCAAATGCAAATTGCATTTGGATACTGAAACAAAAGCAAAAGGAACTCCCTTCAGTACAAGCAACATCGGAAGGCAGACAACTGCAATTGCAACCGGCAAACCGACTTATGTGGGTGCCAATCAGCAACAAAACATTGGCAACCAAGGAAGTAGCAAGAAACCTACAAAAACCGGCAAAAACAAGCTACCAATGGAAAGCAAAAGAGATAAGGTCAATGGCCAATTTTGCCAAGCCAATTCTCTCCAAAGAGACAAATACGGCCATATCAACAGTAGCGGCAAAGCCAGCGACTTTTGCAAGAAAGAAAATCAAACAAAGAGCAGTAGAGTTACAACTTTTTCTTGCAAAGAAAACAGGAAACCTCGACGACGAATGCCAATAAGCATCTTGCTTATATCCTTCTCTTGCACAACATTAATTTTTCCATGCATTTACCGAGTATGCATAAAATAGGGCCACATTACATGGCCAAGCATTCACACAATTTCAACCTATGCACAGCACATACTTCGAGGTGATACCTTGTCGTCCGGGAGGACTCCAGCTAGGAGGGGGGGAGGCATTCTCAAATGCGGACCCAATGGCAGAAAGAGCAAAAAAGGGCATGATTTTTGACTATTTTTAAGGGTTGTGTTTGATTGCGAATTTTTTTGGACTAACCCAAGTACATATGCCCTTATACAGCATGTATCTACAAGTATATGGGGCCAAACGCCGAATCAAGCCCCTCGGTGTGTGTATATAAGTAGAAATAGCCATTTTTCGGGCAAAATATTGATAAAACAGAGAAATCCGGCCATAAAAATTGCATGTGAGTGTATATAATGTTTTGCGGTAATGTTTTTGATTTATTATGATTTTTGGGAATTTTTTGGGTTTGATTTTCTATTTTCCTTTTAATTTTGCTAATTTTCGGCAGAAAAACTTTAAAAATACAAAAAGCAGGTGAAAAACGGTTGTAATGAAAAACAAAAAATATGGGGATGATCAGTGACTATAAGACAATCTATGGTACAGTGGGGGTACAATTATGAGACTGGAGCGGAAAGCGTGTTTTGGCCAGATTTTGACCGAAATGCCAAATCTCTGGTAAACGGGGCAAATGGAGTCGAAATCAAGAAATTTTTGAGCCTAAACTGGATCTTGCAAGAAGTTGGGAGCACATGTCAAATTTCATGAAAAGTGGTTCGGGGACCTCCATTATAAGAATTTTTCACCTCATTTTTAGCTCATTTTCACTATTGTCCTTTGAGAGAGAGCTTCTGCCACCTAGAGCCAGCGGAACTTCCAGCAGCTTCTACGATACGCAGGACTACCTGACGGGCTTCAGACATGAGAGGTAGGCTCACCACCTTGAGCTTTTCGCACATGTTTGTCGTTTTGTCGGGAAAACTAGCGTAGGGTTCATACACAAAGCAGGCAGTAGAGACCTACAAGTAGAAGTGGCCACCTCTAACGGCTAACCCAAAAGCAATGAGGCTTCATCGGCAGCTTACCCTAGCATAGGAGACCAGTCTTGGATATGTAAAGGCGGTAGAAAACCATCAGGAAAAACCCTAATTTCTAGAATCCCGCAAGAGGCCACCAAATGGGAAATCGACGGAGAGACGTCCAAATGCTACCAAAATTCATGGGTAGGAGCATCTCGACATGCTCGACAAATCTATGTAACCCACATAACCAAAAGGTGACCCGAAGTGGCCCTAAACTTCAGAAACGGCATCAGATACACAAAGCGTCAAATAGCTCTCGCATGTCCGTTTGCCACCAAACTTCACGAGCGGCTTTCCTAGACCAAGTCCTATGGTGGTAGACCACCACAAGTCATCGAAGACATGTAAACGCAACCACGGGTGCTTCTAGGGCGACAAATTGCCAAATGGAGCTCCGGTGAAGCCAAAGTCGACAAAAACCATACGGCAAGGATCCCCAAGGGATCGGGAAGCTATGGAGACCAACATCAAGAAATTTCATCGCCGAAAAGCACTCCAAAAATCAGAAAATGGCTCGGAGGCTCTGAAATCCACACAGGGAGTTACTTTCTATCCATTCCACTTTTTTGTTGAAATTAGGCTTAAAAGGGACTCAGGGAGACTAAGGGCAAGCACTAGTGACAGTTTCCATGGAAAAATCATCACGAGACATCCTACGCGTAGGATGTCTATTGCATGTTTTTGAACTTCTGTGCAAAGAATGACATCATGGGAGCCATTACAATGGTGCAAGGAGCCCATATATCAATTTTCAACCCATTTGGACATCAATTGCTACCAGTTGTGGAGATTCTATCCAATTGGTGACCTAAAGCCTGAATCAGCCCAAAAATCCACTTTTTGATGCCCAAATCCAAATCCAAGCACATAGGGTAAGGAGGACACTTGTCCAAGGACTACCCATGTACATGTTGCATGTGATTGGCTAGGGGGGAGAGGGGTCCAATGAGCTTGAAACTTGTGAAATCTACAACTCACCCCAAGCAAGCAAGGGGGGTGATGGGGGGATATACACCACACACACACACTCATTTTGTGGATTCATTCTCACTTGGTGAAAGTTGAGGAACTCCACCTCCTTCTCCAAGCTTGTGAGAAGTGAGAGCCTACACCAACACTCTTGGATATGGAATGCAAATCCAACCAAGAGCCATGCTTCCATGCTTAGGCTTGCCATCTTCTCCATCTTCATTACTATGCTATTATGTATGCTAGCAAGAAGAGTGATGATAAGTGAGGAACTATTTCTTTCTCCTATGGAATGTTTCTTCTTCCTCTTCCCTATCCTCATTCCCCGCTAGCTCTCTCCACCTTCGAAGGTGTTTGAGGCCTTGGGACTGAGGCTTGGGATAGTTAATGCTTTCTACAAAGTCTATGTTATGCTTGTGATGCATGAATCTTTCCATCTTCATTGCATCACCTAGGTCACAAGGAACAGAAAGATTGTATTGTACCAAGTCTCTCTTGATGGGAGAAACTATAATACAAATCCCTATTGGAGGGGGGACCGGCTCCATATGAATCCAGTCCTCAACTATTGTCATATTCTCTAAACTCTCTCTCTCTCTTGCAAAAGTATTGTTCATGCCAAGTTAACTAAGTACCATGTTTATGTTGCTACCATCAATTAAGTTCACCTCTATGCTAACAAAGTAATCACACAAAAGTGCTTCACCTAATTTTGCTACTCTTAAAGTTCATAGCCCATTTCCATTACAGTGGTATCAGAGCATTTGGTTTCTCTTTCTTGCTTAAGAAGAGAGGTCCTTAAGTAGCCTATTAATGGTTCCTTTTGTTAATTTTACTAGGGTAAGTGGGAATGGGATCTATTATTGGTTTTGTTGAGTCCACTATGTGGAATATGGTGCACACCTTGGGAGCTTTGGTTTTAATAATGAGGTCTTTTTAGACTTGCCTACAGCTTTACCATTATTGAGCCATAAGAAGTCCGAAAGGAGCTATCCCTCGACAACTTCGCTATGTTAGACTCACTCCACTACTCTCTATAATTAACCAATTCTAGATATGGGTGTAAGTACTTAAGTGCCTATTTTCAAAGGCTAAGAGGAGTGGTAACTAAGGTTTTGAATTGCCAAAGCATACACTAAGTAAACACATAAGTTTAATTATCATGGCTGACAATAACCAATAGAGTAGAATGAACATTGATAACTTTGATTTTGCATATGAAGGTGCTAATTATGATGCCCCATGTTTGTTAATTATCTTTTTGCTAGGTTGCAACAAGCTATGGGCAACCCCGCTTTGCAAGCCAAAGTTACTCAACAACTTCGTGCTTATGGGATTTCCTTTCCTCTCCAAGAGGAGAGAGAGCTTAGGAGGCCTCTTGATGAGACCCCGAAAAGAAGACTCTCTCTAATACGAGAGGAGGAATCCAAAGATCAAGAAAGCAATGAATCCCTAAATTCCTCCAAAGATGTGGCTTCGCGAAGAAGGTGGACTAAATGATCGCCAACTCCTCCCAAGAGGAAACGGTTAACCCATAGTCCTTCTCCTCGTCACTCCAAAAGGGAAGAGAGGAAACAAAGGAAGAAAAAGGCAAGAAAGAGGTCGCCCTCTTCTCCTTCTTCTTCACCTTCCTCCTCTACCGATGAAAGCTATGGCTATTCTTCTAGAGAATATAAGAGGGGAGGACATTGCAAATCTTACCTTGCATGGCGAAGGTCACAAAAGCTCAAGAAGTTCAAAGAAGGAGGAAAGAGTATCTCTTTTCTCAACTATGATGGCACCTTTGGTGCTAGCGACAAAGTATTGGCCTTCATCCAACAATTTGATGCGGCCTTTGGAGAAGAGGGCTTTATGGAGTCCTCCAAGCTACGCCATGTAGCTATGCACTTCCAAAAATCAGCTCGTCAATGGTGGGCTAGCCTTTGTGGCAATGCGAAGCCCCATAGACATGGAAAACTCTACGAGTTTCCATCATGAAGCAATTCCTTTGCAAGCGATGCAAAGGACAAAGTACTCACCGAATGGCGAAGTTTGAGGCTTCTCTCTCATGAGCTATCCACAAATATGTGGAAAAGTTTTGGAATTTACATCTCAAGGCTACTGTCTTTCAAAAGATAGACTTTGCTGAGCAAAAGCAACAATTCTGTGCGGGATTACCTGAAGAGGTGGTTAAGTATGTCAACTCTCAATGGCCTGGTTCTATCAGCGAAGTAATCCACCATACCATGGTTGCTTCACGCATCAATTTCCAACAAGGGGTTAGATGGAATGTCAAGCCCATGGAAAATAAAGACACAAGTGATGCAAAGGGAAACATTAATGCCCAAAATTCTTCCCAAGGCCATTCCAACAACAATCGGCCCAAGGAGAAAGGAGTTTACAAAGGTAAAAATAAACTCTCTCATGGAGAGCTTGAAACTTTTCGCAAGGATCACAAATGTTTTAAGTGTGGGGAGCAAGGACATGGTTATCGTTCTTGCCCCAAAAGAAATGCTCGCAATGAGACTTCTAGAGCTTCCACTATCGAAGCTCCAAAAGAGGATGCTCATTGCAAAGGATCACCTCTCTCCTATGCTTGGGGAAATATAAGGGAGCATGATGCCTTCATCTTGTTTGACGCTGGTTCTACTCACAACTTCATATCAACGGAGTTGGCCACTAAGTTAGGCATTCAAGCTTTTGAGATGGGAGATGTTGTAACTGTCGATGCCGCTTTCAAGGGACAACAAGCCTTCGTTACTCCCGTGATTGGGAAGTTGAGGCTTCATGTCCAAAGCTATGTCGACAAAGAAGACTTCTTTATCTCTCCTCTCCAACATGAGGATGCTATCCTAGGGGTACCATGGTTCAACCGCATGGCTACCAACATGAAGTTCCCTGAAAGGAGAATTTACTTCACCTATAGGGGAAAGAATATGTATATAGATGCTAATGAGTCTGGTCGTACTATTCCACTTGTAAATCCTCTTGCCCTTGATAAATCAATGAAGAGCTCAATTTTCACGTACATGATTTTTGTCAAAGAGACCCTAAAAGGTCCTAATGTTTCATCAAAGGTGAATGGTAGGAATCAAGAAGAGTTAGACTTGTTTAACTTTCTAAAAGGATTCCAAGATGTGTTCATCGATGATAGCCCTATGGACTTACCTCCAAAATGAGGGGATGATGACCATCGAATTGAGCTCTTATTAGGAAGCTCACCACCTAACAAACCTCCTTATTGAGTTTCCCAAGCTCAATAAGAGGAGATCATGAGGCAAGTACAAGAATTGGTAGACAAAGGGATGGTGAGGCCTAGCTTCTCTCCTTTTGTTCTCCAGTCCTTTTAGTGCAAAAGAAAGATGGTACATACCGCATGTGTGTGGACTATGACGCACTAAACCATATCTCTCAAAAACCAGATTTCCCATACCTCGGGTAGAAGATCTGTTTGATAAGCTACAAGGCTCTACCTACTTCAGTAGGATTGACCTTAAAAGTGGCTACCATCAAATAAGAATAGTGAATGAAGATATCCTAAAGACCGCATTTCATACAACGTTTGGCCTTTATGAATATCTAGTCATGCCTTTTGGCTTGACTAATGCACCAGCTACATTCAATCGATTAATGGAGAAAATTTTTAGTCCTTACACAAATTCACTAGTGTGTTCTTTGATGATATCATCATCTACTCCAATTCCTTGGAGGAACACAAGCAACATCTCCAAGTGATTTTTCAAGCATTAAGGGAGAATAAGCTTTTTCTCAATCAAAAGAAAAGCGAATTTTTTCTTCAAGAGATTCAATACTTAGGTCATATTATCTCTCAAGATGGTATCCATATGGATCCATCAAAGTTGGAGGTAATAAAAGCATGGCCTAATTCAAGTAATCTACATGAGCTAAGAAGCTTTATTGGTATGTGTGCATACTATAGACGCTTCATAGCAAAATTCTCCCAAATAGCAGGACCATTACATGACTTAACAAAGAAAAACATTAAGTAATATGGACTACTAAGGAGCAAAGTGTTTTTGACAAGCTCAAAGAGAAGCTTACCTCCCAACCAGTCCTTATGCTTCCGCATCTCTTATAGCCATTTGATGCCCAATGTGATGCTTGTGGTGATTGCCTTGGAGTAGTTTTGCTTCAAGAAGGGTATGCCATAGCATATGAGAGCCGAAGGCTCAACACAGATGAACGGGTCTTAGGCATTTATGAGAAAAATTTGTTAGTTGTTCTACATGTCCTAGACACGTGGAAGCACTATCTATTGGGGACTCCATTCATTTTACGAACAGACCATCAAAGTCTCAAGTACTTCATAATGCAAACAAAGCTTTCCGACAAACAAATGAGGTGGACAAATTTTCTTTCGCAATTTAATTTCCACATTGCTCACATTGTTGGTAAGCACAATCAAGTGGCTGATGCACTTTCACGACGACCAAAAGTTAATGTTGTGTCAATAGAAACTCACAATGATCTATCTTCTACGATAGATGCCACTGACCCTGATTTTAAAGACATAATGTTAGCCCTTGCTTTGGGGAAGAACGAGACCATTCACCTTGCAGGATGGTTATCTTCTCCATGGCAATAGGCTATGTGTTATCCACTCTCTTCATGAGAAAGTCATGTATGAATCCCATGCTCCTCCCTATGCTGGGCATAGAGGCATTCAACCTACTCTTCGAGGAGTAGAGACGTACTTTTATTGGCCTACCATGAAAGTGGACATACAAGAGTATGTTTCAAAATGTGTGGTATGCAAAAAGACCAAGTATGATAGAGGGAAGCAACCTGGCACACCAAATGGCAACTCTCTTCATATCCCATATTTTCAAACACCATGGATTGCCAACATCCATCGTGTTAGATAGAGATCCTAGAATGACTAGTAATTTCTGGAAAGGTCTCTTCGAGAATCTAGGTACAAGATTGAATTTCTCTTCGGCCTATCACCTGCAAACGGATGGCCAAAGTGAGATAGCCAATCTTACGATTCTTGATCTACTAAAGACCTATGTTACAGAAGTAGATCAACGTTCACAATGGGAAAATTACTTACCTCTTGTAGAGTATGCATATAATAATACTATCCATACTTCTACGGGAAAAGCACCTTCTGAAATCATAGAGGGAAGACCTAAAAGTTCCTTGCTACTTAAAGTACATGGGAAGATCTTCACTGTGCCGATGAGTGTAGTCGTACCTGCAAGCATCTTTTTAAAAGGTTAAGGAGGCTATATCCATCTCCCAACTAAGGTAAAAAGCTGTTGTTGACAAGCCCAGAAGGGTCTTAACGTTCAACGAAAATGATCGGGTCTTAAGTTTCCTAAGGCTCGATTGAGGCAAACGATGGGCAAAAATCCTACGGGCCATCAAAAATATTTTGCTAAACTAGCAAAAAGATGTCCTTTTCAAATTTTGAAGCCAATAAATGAGGTGGCTTATCAACTCAAGTTGCCTAACCATTGGCTCATACACAATGTTTTTCATGTGAGCCTACTTAAGCCCTGCAAAGGAGAGCCTCCAAATGAACCAATTATTGAAGGCCCTCCCGAAATTGAAGACCAAGAAGAGGTGCTACAACCCACAGCTATCCTTCGGCATGAAGACAAGGTACTACAACATGGTAAGATTATCCGACAGTGTCTTATTAAGTTCAAAAATTATCCTTTTGAAGATGCTAGATGGATGCAAGGAATCCAGTTTAAGGATAGTATAAACCTTGTCAACACTTACAATGCTACATTAGAGTAAGAAAATGTACATGTTTCTTTTAAATGATCAATGTTTTTGTCTTATAAGACTAATTCTCTCTTTATTGTGCACAAATTTAAGTAGTATGCATACTAAGAATCATGTTTGGGATGACAACATCTCTCACTCTACTTGGGAGGATGAAATGGACTAACGAGCAGACATGCTTGCGGCACCTATGTCTCCCAAGCACCAAATGGATTAGTCATCCATCTTGGAATGATATCATAGGGTAAAAAGGGATCCTCTACCCGCTAAGACAAATTGACTAATGACTATGGCTTTATCTCTTTTACCTCATAGTCGAGGATGACTATGATTTCAAGAGAGAGGTAATGTCATTAAATCTAATATCTAACCAACCCAAATGATTTTCTCATATTAAACTGATCTCAACACAGGGCCAATGGTAAAGGGATTCAAATGAGAGATGGTTTGTCAAAAAGCAAGGTTAACTAATGGAGCTTAAAAGACCTTAGGGTTAGCTTCATTAAAGACCTCAAATAGTTAATGTTAAAAGTCCTTTGGCCAAATCTTTCAATCTCTTTAAAATTAATTGCAAGCCTCTCCACCAATGTTTTTGTTCGGCCTTCTGTTCTAAGAACAACCTCACACTTTAACTCTTCCTAGCTATAGAAAGATGCAATGCAAGCCACCATGCGTAGTCATTCAATCCCTAATAATAGGAAGATCATGTGGCTAGCCCTTTCAAAGTAAACACAAACCCTCAACTTAGAAATTGATAGCACATAATTACGTCCACAAGATACTCATCCTATTTGTTTTGAGTGGCTAAGCATCGTGGACATTGAATTCTTAATTGCCATGTTGATTGTGAAGAGGCTTGATCTCAACTCCAGATTGCTTGCTGCTTTGGTAAAGTTCATGCATACAAGTAAGGATGTGGATGAGGATCAAGATTGGATTGAAGATTCTCTCCTCAATGACATCATCTTTACCCTTGATAATCCTGAAACAAGAATTGTTTGTTATGCATACCTCATGTAATTAATGACCATATGATCTTTGTTTTACATGATGATAGAAAACATGTTGATTTCATTTCTCAAAAGGTTGTTAGCATATGGAAATTGAGTACTCCTCCATTTGCATAAAAAGTTAAAGCTGCATTTCAAGGCACAAGACATAATGAAACATGAAAAGTAAGAAACGTAAAAGTGCAAGTAGGGATTACCAAGAATACTAATTTTTTTTTGTTGCAACCTTGCACTCCACGACCATCATTTAGGTATGCCTATTCATCTTCAATGTAATCCAATGATTACCTGCTCCACACGCAAAATGGCTTTTGGAAGGATGATAGATTGAATCTTCATTATAATCTTGCTCCACCCACAATATCTTGAGGAGTGAGGTGAAAAGGAAACCTAAAATGAAATCCATGGATGACTCTTCCCCCAAGCCCAAAAATAATAGCCAAAGGCACGAAACCTTGGGACTTGCCATGCACATGTTTTACATTGTGACATACAATGTAAGTACACAAAGTGACTTACATCATGTTTCATGTTAGTCCACTAAAACTCATCTTCATAAGCAAAAATTTTAGTCAAAATACCGTTATGACCCACGTGTAATGGCATATGCATTTCTTTTCATACCAGTTGTTGAAAGCATGTAGTCATAGAGAACTTACCATGAAAATAGAGAAAACCATCAAAAAATGAACTAACCATTAATTGGAATTCAATTTCTATGCATTATCTCATTCCAAAAATAAGAAAAATTAAAATCATCACGATAAGAGTCACACATAATATTGAAAGAAATAATGGTAGGGAATAAAAGATTATTGTCTAAAGTATATCCACTCAGTACATATGAACACAACCAGATTAATAGTGGTTCAAAGGTTAAAAAGATTGAACTAATGCAGCACATATGATTTTTCTATTGGATATGAGGGTTGGGTCAAAAGATGGCGCATACTTTGTCGACTAGTTTTGATAAGAAAATCACAACCCATGAGGTAATGTTTCCACAAAAGAAGAGTGTGAACAACAACGAGTAATTTCCTGTCATAAGTACTATACTTTTGTTCATTTGGCTTCGGTTTACGAATCTCAAAAGCAATAGAATCGTCATCTTGCATTTGAATAACACACATTTTTTACCCTCTAGCATGACTAACACTACAAAGTAAGTTCTAGAAAGGTCTAGTAATTAGAAGACTGATACATATGTGCTGGTTTGCCAAAGCTTCTTGTTGGTTTTTACCCATTACTTTTGATTTTCAACAAGTGGTTGCAAGAGGAAGTGCTGAGCGAAAAATTCTTACAAGTTTGCAATAGAAACCATCATAACATAAGAAAGATCAAACTTGTGGATATTTTCAGGAGTTGCCTAATCCCTAATGGAAACAAACTCTTAAATATCAACCTTTATGCCATCAATTAAGACTATTTGACCAAAGTAATCAATTTCATTCTGGTACAAATAAATTTTCTTAGGAATTGCATAGCAATGATTCTCAATAAAATGCAAATGCTTTTTTGTTTCTTTATGCGATTTACTAAAAATATCAATACCATCAAAGAAGATAAGCTCACAATCTTGATGATCAATGATTAATGATTAATGAAGATTCTATTGATCGTATGACTAAAGTAGCAAGTGCATTTGTATTATTAAAAGTAGTGGTTCTAGTTTTCAAAGAAATAATATAAATAAGGAATGGGATACCTATTCTTAATACTCATCTTGTTCAAAGCAAGGTATTCTATGCACATTTTTGAGGTGAAAGTCACTTAGTTTGCAGCACGATATTTATGTACATTTAATAAGTTTTTTATTTTTGTTTTTTAAAAGATGGATGCCCCAAAAGGGAGAATAAAAGGTTGAATAAACCTTTGTCAAGTAGTTTAATTACTTTTCGGAATGAGTTGGTCCCTTTTGACAACTACACTTGGAGTTAATCAGATCAAATCAGATGTTTAGATCTCAGGTTCAAACTTTTAGATAGCATAGAAACCAGACAAAGATTGAAATGGAAATGTGAAGACAACAGACTAGAAGTGATATGTATTCAGATATTGGAAATTATACAACTGGTACCAAATAAAGCTACGAAAGAGCTAAATGATGCTCAGAG
This sequence comes from Adiantum capillus-veneris, assembly GCF_014529385.1. Lineage (NCBI taxonomy): Eukaryota > Viridiplantae > Streptophyta > Polypodiopsida > Polypodiales > Pteridaceae > Adiantum > Adiantum capillus-veneris. The sequence continues at coordinate 180,224,380 of NC_140931.1, forward strand.
CAAATGTTCAGCAATTACAAAAGGGTAACTTTAGACTCCAGAATGACTAGCCCACAAAATGAAGTAATGGGTCTTGTTTATAAGTACCTGGGCTGGGCTTTGGCTCATTGTACAATGTACAACTATGGTAGTAAATCTATCCAATAATTAATGGTAGTTGCCAAATCTTAATGACTGTACTGGTGGCCAAATAAGGCTTGTTCCCATCGTCTACATTCCTCTTCCCCTTTCTTTGAATTTTGGCGTATTTCAAAATTCCAAATATGCTTCTGACAATGACTAATATCCACGGGTATGGTTTTTTGAATCCACCCACTTTCCTTCCAACTCACTCTTCTGCAAACGATCTCAAACTTCTCTGAAACTTCAATTGTGTAACACCCTGGTTCTTGGGCTTTCCGAACATGCTCTCTGGGTGTCATTGTTTCCTCTTATCTAGAGCCTTCTTCCATGGTTGGCTTCTGAATGGTATGGGTGTCATCGTTTCCTCCATAAATCCCCCAAGCCGAAGAAAATTGTATACATCCTACCACTCTGGATCTGGCCCATCCAATGCCATGTTCGGGAACAACTCAGCATCCATTAGCAAGTAGTATCCAAATTTTGATGCACTGAAAACCATTCCAAGTGCTCCTGTTTAGCTGCGTTGAACCTACGACAGACTGGCCACGTAGACTGGGTAGTTTGTCTTCCCATCAGGCTGGGCCAATATTGCTCCTATAGCCATTACAAATGCATCCACATGTACATGAAAAATCACCTCCCAGTCTGGTTGATGAAGGATTGGCTGACTACTGATCGCCTCTTTCAAGCACTGAAACTTGCCTTATAGTCCAGGTTCCAAATGACTTCACTCTACAATGGAAGAGCCTTGCAAACATATGAATGAATCTGCGATAGAAATTTATCTACCCCAGGAATGAGCTGAGTTCAGACACATTCGTTGAACAAATCCGCTTGGACATGTTCGTTGCTGCACACACTGAGTTTTGTTTTTGACTATTTCAATGTCATTTCTAAAGACGTTATGACGTAGAATTTAACCCTTCTAGGCCATAAAGACTGACTTAAAGGGGCTCATACAAATTTGCTTTTCCCTACATCTCTCAAACATGATTTCTAGAAATAGGAGATGCATAAAATCTATTGAAAAGACTGTAAAGTCGTCCACAAAGATAGCCAAAAGTTTGTGTAAAAACTCACTGAATATCTCCATCATACAGTGTTGAAAGGTAGTTGGAGCATTACACAGTCCAAATGGTATGACTAGGTACATGAATGCTCCCAATTCAATGGTGAAGGTTGTCTTTGCCCTGTCTTCTAGTGCGATTCGTAGTTGATTATAGCCACTGTGGCCATCCATGAAGCTATACATTTTGTGGCCCACTATTTCATTCAACATCATATCCATGAATGGGAGTGGGAATGGGCTCTTGAGTGTCTGGACATTCAACTTCCGATAGTTGACACACACCCTCAACTTTCCATACTTCTTTGGCGCAACTACTATTGGGAATAATTAGTCACTGCTCGCTACCTATGTTATGAATCTTGCCTTCAGTAGGTTGTAAATCTCCTCCTTGACCTTCTTGGCATAGTTAGGATTCATTCTATATCATTGGAGCCTAACAGGTCTCGCATATGGCTTCGGTGGTATCCTGTGGTGACAGACCTGTGGATCAAGGCCCTTCAAATCTAAGTGTCCCCAAGCAAACACATCTTTGTATTTCTAAAACAGTTGCTTGGCCTTTTCCTAGATGTCCGATTTCATATGCATATTGATTTTGACCATTCTGGGATTCTCCTTTGAACCGAAATTCCATTCTTCTATTTCTTGGTCATCTAGAAATAACAAATTCAATCCACCTCCTTTCCTTTTTTCTAGTGTCTCAACCTCCTTATTAGTCCAAATTCGTGCTATGTATTCATTGAATGGGCTACCTAAATCAGCTTTGCCTACTTTCATCTCTATACATTTAGTGTTTTGATCAAGATTTTGTGCATTGGTCTTCCCTTGACCTGCTTTTGATGTGGAATCCTCCGTGTCCTGTACCGCTTGAGCTGGTGTTCTGCCATGCATCGAGAGATACTAACCTCTCTCCTGGATTGGACCTACTAAAATTGTCTAGATATTGTTGCCTTGCCTCTTAGCTCGATCCCTATCCATCAGTATTGCATTCAAAATTTAATCTTTGCTATGGAAAATATGTTTATAGATCCAAGCATACGCTTGATCTTCTTTGTCTCATACTTCTTGCGGAGCTCCTCTGGTCTCTTAACTTTCTTTCAGCTCCTAGTGTTGTTGGTCTTTACCTGGATATGCTAATTGGGCCCTTGAATGGTCAACATATGACTTGCATAGTCGTGAATGGCTCCCACACTTCTAAGCCATGGTCTACCCAATAGCATACTATATGCACCTTTACACATCCAACACCAGATATTGGTTTTCAAATTTACCTTCCCCCTCTGATTTGCAAATTTTCCACCAACCTAGTGGCCTGGACAACTTATTGGTCAGCCATTCTTAATCCTGAATGGTGTTGGTTTCATTTTGTGAATAACAACTTTTTGTCTAACATGCTCTTCCAAGATATTCACTCCTACCCTACCATCGAGTATTACACCTGATAAAGGATCCCATTGCTTCTTGATCTTATAATCAACCAAGATGTGGCACTTCATCATCTTTGATGGTAGACACGTCCATTGGTCATTGCTTCAGCTGCTTGCTTCCTCTTTTTTTTGATAAATTTTGCAACCTCTAGTAGGGTCAAGCTTGATATCGTCTAGCCCAACAGTTAACTTCTAAATGCACTCGTAGACCTTGACATAAATCTAATCTTGCTCATTGCTAGAGTTTCTATTTGAAATGGAAAACCTTTCTTCCAATCGACTGTCCTCTCAGTGCCACTCAGCTAGCCTCCTGCGTCTGGTGGCTGATGGTAGATCCTCGATCACCATGCCAACGCTTTTGGTAATCCAACACTTCTGGTAATTACTCTCACTGGAACGGATTCAGCTGGCTTTGCTTTAGATCCTTTTGGGTTCACACTATATGGACACTGGGCCGCGAAGTGTCCATACTTCCTGTAAGTGTAGTAGCCGAAATTCCTACGTCTGAAGTCAACTCTACCTCACCCTCGGTCATTGGTGCCTTGATATCTCCCTCTTCCAAGCCCAGTACTAGTATTGGCCTCATTTTCTCTACTACCATATGCTCATCTATCTTAGGCACCTTTGAGTTTGTTAATGTAACCATTGACACATATTTTCCCTTCTTAAAATGATGTATCTTGATTTTGCAATTATTCCAGACGTGGCCAAATTCCTTACACTATGTACATTGCGAGCACTCACTAGACCTGTGATCTTTTGGTTTGCACTTCGAGCACCAGGTCTCTACCTTGCCACTGAAGGTCCGATCTTTGACATCTCCACAATCAGTTTAGACATAGCTTCAAACTCCTTTGTCTAGGATCCTTTCTTCTTGCCTTTGACTTGATCATCTGACTCACTGTTAGACTAACTGTTACCATATACATGTGGTAGTGATGTGTGTGAACACACTAGGACCGCCGGGGCATTTTTTCCCTCTTTAGGAGGTTTTTTCCCCCGTGCATTGTATATACGCCCATCACTCTAGGGCTATCTATCTTTCCATTGCACACTAAGTAACATACTCTCTATTGTGTGCCTTGAGCTTCCTTCGTCTTCTCCAAGCTGTGTGTGTTTCTCTGCAACCCTAATTCCAACAATTGGTATCAGAGGAGGTCACGTCCTCCCGGGCTTAGTCGCCAGCTGCTCCAGCACACGCCTGCTCACTTTCTCCGATTTCAGTGAGCTTTGGCAAGCGTTCGCAGGTCGACAAATATTTTGGGTGAGCTCGAAGAGCTCGGTCTGCTCAGAATTTTGATTTGGGCTCATTTCGGCCTCCGTTTCCACTACGGGCAGTACTGCACAGGCTATTTCGTCATTTTGTGCAGATTTTCTGTCAGTGCCGTTTTCTGCATAACAGGTGCCTTATAGTCTTCTACGGTTTGTGCTATATAGCACAAGTTGTTCCCGCTCCATTTCTCCTATTTTCGGGCAGTTTTCACATCAGGTGCAGCATTTACCATGGCTGACAACAACAACACAGATGTGTTCAAGATGTTTGCTGCTGAGGACAGGTTGGATGGGGACAACTACCCTATGTGGGCTTATATGATGCAACACGTTCTTGTGTCAAAAGGTGTCTGGAACATTGTGCAGGGCATTGATGTACGTCCTGGTTCTGAAGATGTAGGCGATATTGAGGATGTTGCAGGTCTTGCTGCAAGGATTGCAGCTGTTAGAGTTGTTTTGCCTACAGCAGAACAAGCTCGTTGGGATGTTAAGGATGCGCAGGCTCATGCATTGATTGCGTTGTCTGTGAAGCGCACCATTATTCCTCACATCCGTTCAGCAAAATCTGCAAAACAGGCTTGGGATATTCTAGCAGGTCTTTATGCAAGCCGCAATGAGGCTAAAATTGCTTTGCTGCGTAAAGAGCTAGAGTCGAAGATTATGCATGAGGAAGATGATATGGACACTTTCCTTGCTAGTGTCAAGGATATCAATGAGCAACTCATTTCTGCAGGTGAAGTCATTTCTGACAGTTCCCTTGTGCAGACTGTTCTTGATGCCTTACCAGATTCCTACCAGACTTTTGCTAGTACTTGGAGACTGATGACCCAAGGAAATCCTGAAGTTGTCAAGTTTGATGCATTATGCACATTGCTGTTGCAAGAGTCACTTTCTAGAAAAAACAGGACTAGGCAGCGTGCAGTTGAACAGGCTTTTATTGCTTCTCAAAGAAAGGGTGGTAACAGTAATGCAGCCACTTCTTATGGTTCTGCTGCGAGTGGCAAAAATTCTGTTCCTAATGCTTCTGCTGGCAGCACTTCGTCTGGCAATTCTGGTGATAAGGGCAAAAAGAAGATGCGTTGCCATTATTGTAAAGCCAATGATCACTTGATCAAGTCGTGTCCTAAGTTGAAGGCCAAAGAGGCTAAGAAGAAAGAGGGTGGTTCCACTGCAAATGCTGGTTCCACTACAAATGCAGCCATTGTTGAGTCTTCTGTGAAAGGAGATTGTGATGCTGATGTTGATGCAGAATGGGCTTTTAGCGCAGAGTGCACTTACAATCCTGCTGTCCATGATGCATGCTTGTCAGTTGCTGCAGATTCACATGTGTGGTATTTCGACAGTGGTGCTACAAAGCACATTACCTCACATCGTGAATTGTTTACCTCTCTCGAGTCTGTCCCTCATGGGAATTCAGTCACTTGTGCCAACAACGCCTCTTATCCAGTTCAGGGAGTTGGAAAGATTGTGCTCACTGCTGCTAATGGCAGTTCCTTCACACTTGTTGATGCACTTTATGTACCTGGGATCAAGAAGAATCTATTGTCTGTATCCGCACTTGCTAGACTTGGACTTGTAGTCAAATTTGTGGATGACAGATGTACAGTTCATGATCTCAGTTTTGGTGATGAAATTGTTGCATCTGGGCTTTTGTGCCGTGGGCTGTATAAGCTCACTTTGTATGTGGACAAAATTTTGCAAATGCTGTTGCAGATTCAAGGGCTATTTCAGATGCAAAACTTTGGCATGCACGTTTTGGTCATCTGAATTTTGCCAGTTTGCTGCGTTTGCAGAAATCTGATATGGTTGCTTCTTTGCCGCCTCTTGAAGCACCTATCAAACATGTTTGTGAAGGCTGTATTCTGGGTAAAATGCAGCGTTCTAAGTTTCCAAAGGATGGTTCAGTTAGGGCCACATGCAGGTTGCAGCTTGTGCATAGTGACGTTTGTGGGCCCATGCAAACTCCGTCCTTGGGCAATTACCTGTACTTCGTGACTTTCATTGATGATTACTCCAGGCATGCGTGGGTATTTCCGCTTAAAGCGAAGTCCGAAGTTTTTATGTGCTTCAAACAATTTTTGGCTATGGCTGAAAATGTTTCAAAATGTACTATGGGCACCCTCCGTTCCGATCGAGGGGGGGAGTATATGTCTCATGAATTTAATGCATTTCTGGCTAGTCGTGGGATAAAACACCAATGTACAGTGCCTTATACACCTCAGCAAAATGGTGTTGCTAAGAGGAAAAACAGGTCACTAACGGAAATGGCACGATGTATGGTCAAAAGTCAAGCTTTGCCGCATTCTTTTTGGCTTGAGGCCATCATGTGTGCCACTTATGTACTTAACAGGTGCCCTACGAAAGCTTTGCAGTCTATTACTCCATATGAAGCATGGCATGATAGAAAACCTTCTATTGAGCACATGCGTGTTTTTGGCTGTTTGGCATATGCTTTGGTGCCACAAGTGCAGCGCAGAAAATTGGATGATAAGGCTGTCAAATGTATTTTTGTTGGTTATAGTGCTGAAAGCAAAGGTTACAGGTTGTATCATCCGCAAACAAAACGTATTTTGGTTTCACGGGATGTAGTGTTTGTGGAAGATTCTGTTCAACCCTTGCTGTCATGTACTAGAGACAGTAATGTAAGCTCACAGGACATTTATGACACTTTGTTGCCTCTTTTCAGTGGTGGAAATACGAATGTAAGTTCCAATGAGGCAAATGTACAGCCTATGGGGGTTTCTGAAAATGTTTTAGAACAGCCTATTACTGATGCAGATGTACATGATGTACTTGATGAGGAAAGGGCTGAAAATGAGCAGGCTAGAGGTATGCCAAAATGGCTGGTGCACACTTTGCGTGACAGTAAATTGGATGCACCTTTATCTAGTCGTACTCGTTCAGGCTCTCGCCATGCATCTTATGCATCAGATTGTTATGCTTTGGCTGTGTCTAGTTTACATGATGTTGAGGAGCCTCTGTCTTTTGATGAAGCACAGAATTCAGAAAATTGGATTGCTGCCATGAAATCAGAATATGATGCACTTATAGAGAATGACACATGGACTTTATGTGCTTTGCCTCCTGGCAAAAAGGCCATTGGTACGAAGTGGGTTTACAAGTTGAAACGCAAGCCGGATGGTGAGATCGATCGCCATAAGGCTCGACTTGTTGCAAAGGGTTATGCACAACAAAAAGGCATAGATTATGAAGAGACTTTTGCTCCCACTTGTCGTATGACTACTGTGCGTTTTCTATGTGCATTGGCAGCTCATTTTGGTTGGGATGTACATCAATCAGACATTGTTACTGCTTTCTTGAATGGTGACATATTTGAGGAAGTTTATGTAACGCAGCCTCGCGGTTTTGTCATAAAAGGACAAGAGGACAAAGTGTGCAAATGTAAGAAGGCTTTGTATGGGTTGAAGCAATCTCCTCGTGCTTGGTATGAGAAAGCTGACACTCATTTGGTTAAACGAGGCTTTCGTAACAGTCCAACAGAAAGCACATTGTATGTAAAGCGTGAGGATGATGTATTTCTCATTGTGGTTCTTTATGTTGATGATTTGCTGATCACTGGACCAAATGAGAGACATATTGCTGAATTTAAGGCTGATTTGAATGCTACTTTCAAGATGAAAGATTTGGGGCTGTTGCATCATTACTTGGGTATACAGTTTAAGCAGTGTGATGGTGGTATTGCCTTGTGTCAGAAAAGTTACATAGAGACATTGCTATGTAAGTTTGGACTTGAGGATTGCAAACCTATTGCCACTCCCATGGAAACAGGTTTGAAGTTGAGTCTACATGATGCTGGCGATCCTGCTGATGTCACTCTTTACCAAACTGCTGTTGGCTGCCTCATTTATGTATGCAACACGAGGCCAGATATTCAATTTGCAGTCTCGCAGGTCAGCAGATTTATGCATAGCCCAGGGTCTAAGCATTGGCAGGCTGTCAAGAGGATTTTCCGCTACCTTAGTGGCACTTTACATCTTGGCTTGTTTTATCCCAAGGGGGGATCATTGCCGCCAGACTTACATGCTTTTTCGGACTCAGATTGGGCTGGTTGTTTTGACACGCGAGTGTCCACAAGTGGTTTTTGTTTCATGCTTGGCAGTTCATGTATATCATGGTTGAGCAAGAAGCAACCTACTGTGGCCACTTCGAGTTGTGAGGCTGAGTACAGGGCAGTCTTCACAGCTACGGTTGAGTGTGTATGGCTCAGACGCCTTATGGCTGACTTGGGTGTTGGACAGGACACTGCCAACACTATCTACACTGACAGTCAGAGCGCATTGGCAGTTGCGAGGAACCCAGTTTTTCATGCTCGCACAAAGCACATTGAGGTGCATTACCACTATGTCAGGGAGAGGCTCTCAGCAGGAGAGATCAGCTTGGCTTATGTGCCAACACAGGACAACCTTGCAGATCTTTTCACAAAGGCATTGTCTCGTGAGAAGCTTGAAGCTTTCCGCAAAGCTTTGGGCTTACTCCCCTTTGTGGACTGATCCTGTCCTCAGGGCATGGCACTTCCCTTTACTCATGTGCCAGCTCTCGTTCACCGCATCACTCCAGGGGGGATTTGTTACCATATACATGTGGTAGTGATGTGTGTGAACACACTAGGACCGCCGGGGCATTTTTTCCCTCTTTAGGAGGTTTTTTCCCCCGTGCATTGTATATACACCCATCACTCTAGGGCTATCTATCTTTCCATTGCACACTAAGTAACATACTCTCTATTGTGTGCCTTGAGCTTCCTTCGTCTTCTCCAAGCTGTGTGTGTTTCTCTGCAACCCTAATTCCAACACTAACTAGAGCTAGAGTTGGACTTGGACTCCTCAATCGATGTCTCACTATCATCGGAGTCTCTTCGTCCCTTGTGCCCCTTTCTTTATTTGCGTGTTGCTCTAGCCAATGCTCTTTGTACCATGTCCCTGAACTTCTTTGCGGGTGCTAAAACCTCCTGTTCCCTAAGATTTTTGCTTTTAAAACCACTGAGGAACCAAGTGCAAATTCTTTTCTATAAGGGAGGCTCATTCAGCTATCTAGTCAGTTCTTTAATTTTCTTAACATTGCTTCTAATTGAGTGCTTTCTCTGCTTAATTTTTTCCCTCACACAAGAACATCTTCATCACCTCTATTGTCGGTATATTCCAGATGATATGCTTTGATGAGCTTGCTGTATGTTCTGAGCTTGCAAGCTGGGTAGAGGTAATACCACTTGCATGTGCTGCACCCTTCAAGGTCTGTGGGAAATATTCTCCCCTCATCAATGTCCTTCAGTTCAACATATTGCTCAAATGCCTAAATGTCAAGGTCAATATCATCCTTGTTACCACCCTTGAAATATTGGAAAAGCAATCTTCATATTAATGGAGCGCTCAATGTGTCTCGTTCGTTGATGGTGTGAGTCATGGTCCATGCGTTTGAATTTCTCCTTTGAGTTCGACTTTTGCTGTTTGGTCGATGCTTGTTATAATGGTCAATATCTACATCCCACTGATCGTTGTATCGATCATCGATTTCTATGATTGTGTCTGTCTCATGCTTCCTTTCCGATTTCTTGTGTGCCCCTCTACGACTCTGTATGCTCTCATCACTTCCATCTATCTCATCTTTTCCTTTGCCCTTATATGTCCTCTAAGACCCTTGAATGTCGTTTGAATGTTAGCGTCTCTTAGCTCTCTCTGAATGTCGTCTCCTTGATGGGAGTTGAATGTTGGGAGCCCCCAAGTCCCTCAACATCCCTCTAGTGTCGAGGTGAGCATTCGTGTCATTTTCAACGTCAGTTTCACTGCCAGAGCCTTGGTCCAACTCCTTAGCCCCACTGTGCAGACGTGATCCTGCTTCTCCATGAACGCCATGGTTGATCTCCTTTCTTTACATGATCTTCATGGCGGCATGGTTGTTCTCAGCTAACTCCAAACCCCAATGAGGAGATAGGTTCCCTATCAAGAGCATCACCATGATTGCCAAAATGGAATAAGTTAGTCACTTCTGATAGCTATTGTAAATTAGAGACGTGGAGTTAATAAGATGAGATCATATGTTTAGATCTCAGGTTCAGACTTCAAATAGCAGACAAACCAAACAAAGAGTGAAACGAACATATGAACACAAGAGACTAGAACCGATACGCATTCAGATACTGGAAATTGTACAACTGGCACAAGATAAAACTGTAAAAGAGCTAAATGATGCTCACAACAAATGATCTAGGATCACAAAAGGGTAACTGTGCTGCACATGTGATGAAGGGCGGCGTAAAAGCTTGGCGTGGGAACAGGCTCGAAGAAAGAGTTGATTCGCGGGGCCTGAGCACTTAGAAGGGCGCCACGTTGTGAGCATATAAATTTCGGAGAAGACTCAATCAGAGAGCGAGAATGGCAGCTGGTGAGGAGACGAGGAAGAAGACGACTATCGAGCTCGAGGAGGAGAGTACCTACATGGTTCTGGCTACGCTGAAGAAGTGATGGTGTGCAGCAGCTTTGAGGGCGTAGGCTGGGGCGCTGCATTGACGAGAAGAGCGAGGCAGGAAGAGGCAACCGACCCGCTGGTAGTGCTGGGGCTGGACCTCTTCTTCACTAACGTCCTTCCGCGCCTCGATGCACCATCGCTAGCGGCCTGCATCGCAGTCTGCTCGGCTTGGCGCGCCTGCTGCACTTCTGACCTCCTCTGGGCCCCCCTGTTGTCCCGCCTCCTATCTCTACGTGCCCACCTCCCCCTCCCCCTCCTCCGCTCCCCCTCCCACCTCTCCCCTTACCACGCCTTCTCAATCACCATGCTCGACGCATCCAAGGTGCGTCCCTCTCCCCACTTGTTTTTCTTCTAGAATCGATCCTGCCACGGATTCTCTCTCTCTCTCTCTCTCTCTCTCTCTGAGACACACACACACACACACACACACACACACAGCGCCTTACCTCATTCCTTCTGCGTGTCGTCTCTTCCTTCCTTTAAGTCCTTACTGTATGTGAGTTTTGCTTGCATTTGTCCACCAAGATTATCGGCTTTTCTCTTTCTCGGTAGTTTTATCGAAGTTTCTCTCGTCGGATATCATCAAGATTGACACCCCTTTTATGGAAGCGGGTAACTCCTTTCCTTTTCTGTGAAGCTACATCACACTCTGAGCTTACCATTCTTCCCTGGTATAGTCCTTAGCAACTATATCAGGGTCAACTATCCAGGATTTTGATCAGATTTGTACTTTGTGTGCAATGGGCGACTGACCTTCTGTTTTTTGGTCCCGGGGCAAAATCCGTGTTCAAAGGTAGTAAGTGCAGAGAAAATTCGTAAATCTGATGACATAGGGTTTCTTTCTGGAATATCCAGTGAATCTTGATTTGTTCAAGAAGTTAGACCTGTGTTTTCAGGTGTGCGACCTCTCTCTCCTAGCCAGACGGTCCGACATTCTTGGTGCCTACTAGGATAGAGACGGCCTTCACCCAAGCCAATCCAGGCACTACAGCGACATAGAAGGGTGGTTAATCGGAAAAAGAGCGAGTTTTTCTCGCTAGAGATACACTTTTTGGGACACATTGGCTCTGTAGAGGGTGTGGCCAATGTTGAAACCATCAGAGATTGACTAGATTTTGAAGGATGTAATGAAGTTTTAAGCTTTTTGGGCTTATGCTCGTATTACCGGCGGTTTATTCAAAAGTTTGTAGATTACCTCGATGGAATAAAGTCGCTGATTTCTTTTTGAGATTTCAAGGATACTAACGGGCTGATAGTATTTTGTTGAATGAATCTATGTAAAGAAGTACTTTGGAATGGGGATCCTAAAATGAATTTATTACATGTGTATTGTTTGAGTGAATGTTTGAAAGACGAAATGACTACAACATTTTGTCTTGTTCACTTGAGGGGTGGTATGGATATGATCGTAACGAGATTTAGTAGATCAAGACATCCGTAAAAAGATGAGCGCGGTCTGGATGTGATTGCTAAATAAGTTACAATAATCATGATTCTCATCTCAGATCTCGACGAGGAAATTGATGTGAATGTTTAGTGACTGTTGTCTTCGTGCAAATGTTGCAGTACGATTGTACTTAGAGTCAATGTCTGCTGAATTGGTTTTTGTCCTCTGTCTGTTTTAAAGGCTTAATTGAGGGCAACTACAATTCTTTCAAGAGGGGAGTATGTCACATGGTGATGACGTAGCATGGCCTAATGGACAAAGTCCGGACAAAAAGAAGCCAAATCCCTGGTGAAAGGGCCGGTAGAAGTGTAACCAATTTATGGAACCTGGCCGAGTGGCCCAATTTTTAAAAAGAATTCACTTACAAGTTGTACAGATTTATGGTACCTTGGTTGTCACGTGCACATCTAACCCTATGTATACGTGGACAAGCTACTTCATGACAGGGGTTCAGATAGCCTAGCTTAGGAAGTGATCTGACACTTTTGTGAGTGTGTTCGCAGACCGTGCATGTCCAGACACTTAGATTAGATGCATATCCTCTGGTTGCACACAAGCATGATCATCAGATTTCCATCAGAACCCATCAAGAGCATTTTTATAGTGCATAGACCTATTTTCCCTATTTTTGACATTTTTCACTTATTATTTTTAAGTGACTTTTGTTGGGAACTAGGTAGGGCAATTTTAGCAAGCAGCTATATAAGAAACCTAGCGCTAGTACTTTCTGACAGAAGAGGCAGCAGGAACTTTGCGTTCAACAGGCACCTTCTCAACAAGACCCCCTCTCAACAAGACCCCCCACCGGCGGTAAACATAGCGTTTTCAGCCAAGGACCAAGCCTAGCGTTTTTCGGCATTGTAGAGCCCCCTGGCCTTTTTGCATTAAAGATCAACCGGCGACAGCAAGACCACAGCAAGGACCTAGCATTTTTGCAACAAGATTACAGATCAGCCCTAGCGCTAGCAGATTTGCATCAGTCGACAGTTTTCAGCCCTAGCGTTTTTGCATCAGCATAACACTTCAACATATTGCAGATTCACCGCGACGGAACACCAAGAAGCATTAGCGGTTTTAGTTTTAAGCAGTCAGACACCGCAGTAGAACACCCGAACTTCGCAGATCTACCTTCCCGCAACTGATCCTTGCTGCACGGTCAGATTCAGCGTAGTTTGCAAGCCCGCAAAACACAGATTTCAGCATCTGCGTTTTCAGCGCGTTGTCGTTGCATCGTCATCATCGACATAGAGTCAGAATTCAACAGATTAAGATTTGCAGATTTCATCCATTAGCATTTACAGATTTCAGCCGTCTCGTCGTCGTCCTCGTTGTCGTCGACATCGTCGGCAAGTCCAAGCATTGTAGAGATTTGTGCAATCATAAGTAGACCTCTCTCGCCATAGAGAGTGGGGCCTTGGGAGGAGGGTTTGACAACATTCTAGTGTCGTATTCTTCTCTCTCTCTCTCTCTCTCTCTCTCTCTCTCTCTCTCTCTCTCTCTCTCTCTCAGTCTTAGCACCTTCATTTACAATGTTCATCCACTTTGTTTGTGTCCATTGCACTCTCACTAAAGGAACGGAAGGCTCTCCCTTCTGCAAGTAAAAGGAACCCTTGAGCACAGTTCGGAGCACTCTTCTTGAGCAAAGTTCAACATTCACTTCCGCTGCACCTTACATTGGTATCAGAGCTTTGACAGTGTTCTGTATCACTCAAGGAAAGAACCACAAGAACCATAATTTTTTTTTTTGCTTGTTGCGGTCGCAGGTAACCCAAGTCCTCATGGGCGTGTCGATTCCTAATCGTGTTTTTGAAGAGTGACAGGAATCCCAAGAAAGAAGGGCTTGTCTAGCCTCCCCTTGTTTCTCTTTTCACTCATTGAGAGCGGGCCGTGCACTTAGCGGCCGACCAATCGATGTGAGGTGGGAAAAAGCAACCTTGGTGTGAGCGCAAGGCCGCCAAGGGGTGCGCCCGTGGAAAAGAGCAGAACTCGGGTGAAGAGAAGATCCTTCTCTAACACAAATTGCAAGCTAAAGGAGAACCTCAAGAACCGCAAGAACTCAAGAACCTCAAGAACTCAAGCCCCTCAAGAACCTCAAGAACCTCAAGACCCCCAACCCCAGACCCACAAGAACCCAAGTTCCTCGTGAACTTTAGAACCAAAGATCTCAGTGTATGGTCATTACCCGAAGCAGAATGGATACTTTGCATGAAGTTGGTGAGCATGAAGAAGGCGGCGAAGAAGAATTTCCCCACCAAGGAGGTTTTTCTGACCCTCTCCCTTTCCCATCTACGTCACGGATTGTACTAACTCCTACGGAGGCTTTTGACAAGATGATGATGGACTGGAAGTTAAAACGCGAAGCAAGAGAAGCAGAAAGAAAGGCATAACACAAAGGAAGAATGGCAGTCATAGAGCTTAAGTACACAGAAAGAATGGTAGCCATAGATCGTGAGCGTGAAGAACGAGAAGCAGCATTTGATCGCGAGAACAAAGCAAGAAAAGCAATGAACGGCCGACACATGAAAGAGATGTTGCGACTCTCTTTTTGGATTAAACAGGCCGGTTTCATGGTTCCATCCCCGGGATTAAATCACTTTTTCCCATAGAAGTGAGCCTTGGTCAGTTTGGGCTTGAAGACATAGGGGATCATAGACCAGACACAGGGAATTGCAATTATGGCTGACAGACCAGATGATGTGACTGAAGAGGTTTCCTCTTCGCAGGGTCAACAGACACATGAAGTGGGTGAGTCTTCAAGACCACCCTAGACGGATGATGATATATTCAGGACCCAGTTGGCTACTGCTGTGGCTATATTCACACAAGTAATGCAGAACCCGAGGTCTTTAGCCTTTCTGCAACCTCCTCTTCCGTCTCAGCAGGTTGGGTCACTGGATCATATTAAAAAGTCTGTTAAGGCTCAAGCACAGGTGATTCATACTGCAGAGTCAATGGAAACATCTGTACACTTGACGGAGAATATGCAATCTCCACAACCTGTGCCTAAGGTGCAAGAACAGGTGGCTGAGATGCCAGTCTTTCAAGCTGTACCAGTTCAGCCAGCCACTTTTCAGCAGCCTATAGTTGGTTCTAATGGGTAGGGAAGCAACCCACAGGCTATGCAACAAGTCTTCTCACCACCTTCAGTACACCCTGGCTATTTTGGAGGTGGATCGGTATTCCAGAGCATGGCTGGTCATGCACTTGGAAATCAGTTTTACACGCTAGGAATAGTGTTCGGGGGTGCTCAAACAATGATGCCTAACCCCATGTATGGTGTCATGGGTATGCAACCAGGGTTTCAAAGCACTCAGGGCCAATTTGGGATGCCACAGGCAAATTTTGGTATGGTTGGAATCACAAATCAACAACCAAATATGGCATTTCCAGGTCAACTTAATAGCGGTCAAGGAACACAGATGAATCCTAACAGTGTTCCCATGTTTTAGTCACTTCCATATGACAACTTAACGCCGCTGGAGAGGCCAACTCCGTACAAAGAAGGTGGCAAAGGTGTGACATTCATGACCTTTACAGGGTTTGATGACAGGAAGAAGGCTCTCTCATTCCTCCAGCAGTTTGACAAGGCCTATGCAGGGGGAAACTTTACAGAGGCTTCAAAGGTCCGTAAGGCAGCCACTTTCTTGACAGGGAATGCGGGACAATGGTGGACAACTTTATTGCTTCAAGGGCAAGCTCCGTCCACATGGATTTACTTCAAGCAGATTTTTGCAGCAGCATGGTTATCTGATGACTTTGAAGCAGATGTCATGACAGAATGGCACCAGCTTAATGCTGCTACTTGCAAGAATCTGGATGACTACAATCAGAAGTTTTGGAAAGCTCTACTTCTAGTTACTTCCTATAGGTTTGTGCCATTGGCAGAACAGATTGAAAAATACTGTTGTGGCCTACCCAAAGGATTGAGAAAGTGCTGCACGAAGACCGAAGTCACTACTTTGACGCAGCTCATCGAGGTAGCAAACACTGGCAATGGTTTGCTCAAGGGAGAAGATTGTGAATTTAATACTGGCGTCAAGGAAGGATCAGCCAAGAAAAATTCAGCAAAGAAGTACGTTCCCAATGAGGTTCCTAAAGGGACTCGGGAGCCAGCCAACGCAGGGAAAAGCAAAGCTACGGCTGAATCAAAAAAGGGACCAGCAAAGAAATGGAAAAGACGTCTTCCTCGCAAGTCGGAAGAGCCAAAGAAGGTCCTGAGGTCAGAGAACAAATGCTTTATCTGTCAGCAGCCTGGCCACATTGCTTACAATTGTCCTCAAAAGAAAAGGCCAGCCGATTCTGAAGACAAGGAGGACAGGAAAGGAAAGAGGCCCATGGCTGGTCTAGTACCAGATATGGTGGGTGACAAGCCAAATTCAGATGCAAGTGAGCTTTGCAGAGCATGGGGAAAGGTTAGGGATCAAAGAGTGCTTATCTTCTTTGATCCAGGTGCCAAAGCCAACTTCATTTCCCCAGAATTGGCTTCAAAGTTGGGAATCAGACGTGAAGAGATGGGGTATACAGCAGAGGCAGGTTTGGCATGTCCTGGCCATACAGAGGCTGTGACACTCATCATCGGAAAGTTGCGCCTACATATCCAGTCCTATGTAGATGTTGAAGAATTTTACAGCATGCCACTGGACAGATGTGATGTGTTGCTAGGTATTCCTTGGTTGTTTCGTGTACAGGGAATCATGGATGCCTACAACAAAAAGATCACTGTACAGAGCGGGGGAAAGACTCACATTCTGGATGTAAAGCTTAAAGGGGAGTCTATTCCCACTGTATCAGCTTCTGCTATTACTTCTGTAATGAAAAAGCATCTTTCTGCGTACTTGGTTTTTGCACGTGAAGTGTCAGATTGTGATGAATCAAATTTTTCTGTGTTAGATAAAGAAAGGTCAATGTTTTTACAACAGTATAGTGACTGTTTTTCCGATTCATTACCGTCTCAATTACCGCCAGAGAGACCCGAGGACCATGCGATAGATTTGGTGCCAGGCAGTAGCCCACCAAATAAGCCTCCGTACAGGGTTAGTGCGGCTCAACAGAAAGAGATAATGAGCCAAGTACAAGAGCTGTTAGAAAAGGGGCTGATTCAGCCCAGTTCATCTCCATTCTGTTCTCCAGTGTTGTTGGTGCAGAAAAAGGATGGCTCATAGCGTATGTGTATCGACTACCGTGCACTGAACAAGAATACCATCAAGAATAGGTTCCCTATACCTAGAATTGATGATATTCTGGACAAATTAGAAGGAGCAGCTATGTTTAGCAGGATAGATCTAAAGAGTGGGTACCATTAGATCCGCATTAGATCAGAGGATGTGCACAAGACTGCTTTTAGAACAACGTCTGGCCTTTACGAATTTTTAGTGATGCCCTTTGGTCTCACAAATGCTCCTGCTACGTTCAATAGGATGATGGACAGAATTTTCCGTCCACACCAGCAGTTTGTTGGTAGATTCTTTGACGACATGATAGTCTACTCAAAGAATGAAGAGGAGCATAGGCATCACTTGGCCATTGTGTTCAAAGAGCTACGCAGCCATAGGTTGCTTATCAATGCAAAGAAAAGTGAATTTTTTCTGGAAGAGATTCATTTTGTCGGACACATTGTCTCAAAAGATGGTGTCAGAATGGATCTTGCTAAAGTTGAAGCGATCAAGTCATGGCCAGATTTGAAGACGATGCACGATGTCTGAAGCTTCTTGGGACTATGCTCCTATTACAGAAGGTTTATCCGAAATTTCGCTGAGATTGCTTCACCTTTACATGCTCTTCAAAAGAAGGTAGTCACCTTTAGATGGACATAGAAAGAGATTTTAGCTTTTAATCTCTTAAAGGAAAAGATGACTTCAGATCCAGTCATTGTGTTGCCAGATCTTAGGAAGTCATTTGTGGTCTAGTGTGACGCCTGTGGTAGTAGCATTGGTGCAGTGCTAATGCAAGATGGCAGGGTAGTAGCCTATGAGAGTAGAATCTTGCAAGGGCCAGAAAAGACTATGCAAGTCTATGAAAAAGAACTGCAGGCCGTGATTCATGCGCTCTTAAGTTGGAAACACTACCTGCTAGGTGCAGATTTCGTTGTCCAAACGGATCATCAGACCTTGCGATACTTCTTGACACAAGCAAAGTCATATGAGAAGCATATGCGATGGGCAAATATTCAGCAGGAGAGGAAGCGCTAGCAGAACGATGAGGGAGAGAGAGAGAGCTCACGTTTTTGGGGAAAACTCAATAAGTGAGTTTTGGGTTTTTTATTATAAGTGACCTTTAAAAATTGTGTCCAGGTTCATATTGAACCTGGACAAAGTATAAAAATGTACAAAAAGGGGTTATTTAGGCCTTTAACCCAACAACCTCCCACTTAAAGGCATAAATGACGCCTTTAAGTTAACCAACTCCCACCAGCTGTATGCAATGCTCATGTTGAGCCTTAGCAAGACTCTTGGTGAGAACATCTGCAGGGTTATCCTGTGAGTGAATCTTAGCAAGGTGACTAGACCATCCTCCAATACCTGTCGTATGAAGTGGTATTGCACATCAATGTGCTTTGTCCGTGCATGAAACATAGCATTCTTGGCCAAATAGACAGCACTCTGGCTATCACATCCCAAGACAGGAGTACTAGCAGGCATACCAAGCTCTTGGACAGGTCTGCCTAACCATATGGCCTCTTTAGAAGCCTCAGTGGCTGAAATATATTCAGCCTCAGTAGTACTCAATGCCACAATTTTCTGTAGTCGTGAACACCAAGAGACAACACCACCAGCAATAGCAAACATATAGCCACTAGTGGACTTCCTGGTATCCAAGTCACCTGCCATATCTGCATCACAATAGCCCTGCAACTTCAGGTCACTTTTGCCATAACATATACACCTAGATTGTGTACACGACAAGTATCTCAGAATGCATTTCACAGCTTCCCAATGTGCTTTGCCGGGATTGGACATGTATCTACTAACAACTCCCACCGCATGGGCAATGTCAGGACGAGTGGCAACCATAGCATACATAAGAGAATCACAAGCTGATGCATAAGGGATTCCCTTCATAGCATTCACTGCCACGTCATCCTTTGGGCAATCGGCTTTGCTAAGTTTTGTGTGTGGAGGTAAAGGTACTCCAAGTGACTTAGCTTCAGCCATGTTAAACCTGTCAAGTACTTTAGCAATGTACTTTTCTTGAGATAAGAAGAGCAATTTCAGCTTTCTATCTCTCTTGATTCTCATGCCCAAGATGTGCTCAGCATCACTTAAATCCTTCATTGCAAAAGCTGAATTCAGCTGACGTTTAAGAGCATCAATGGTAAACTTATGCTTCCCAGCAATCAACATATCATCTACATATAGCACAAGGATTATAGGACTTCCATCATTATCCTTCTTTGTATACAAACAATGGTCTGAATTGCTGCGTTTAAAGCCTTGAGACATCATAAAAGTATCAAACTTTTTGTACCACTGACGTGATGACTGCCTCAAACCATACAGCGCCCTTCTTAGTTTGCATACAAGTTCCTTTCTATCAGGAACTACAAAACCCTCAGGTTGCTTCATGTAGATATCTTCATCAATGTCACCATGAAGAAAAGCTGTTTTTACATCCATTTGATTCAATTCTAAGTCAAGCACTGCAGCGAGAGCAAAAGGACATGCAATGTCGTAAGCTTTACAACAGGAGAAAAGATCTCTTGAAAGTCAATCCCCTCTTTCTGTGCATACCCTTTGGCAACGAACCTTGCTTTAAACTTGGGCTTTCCATCAACACATTTGACCTTGTAAACCCATTTGTTAGGAAGAGCCTTTCTTCCTTTAGGCAATGGCACAAGATCCCAAGTATTTTTTGCATGCAAAGATTTGATTTCCTCTTGCATCGCAAGCTCCCACTTACTGCTTAACTCACATGATTTTGCCTCTTTGTATGTAAGAGGCTCACCCTCATCTGTCAACATAACATGATGCAAAGAGGGGTCAAAGCGCTGTATCAACCTTCTGACACGAGTAGACCTGCGTACCCAATGATCTACATTCTCAGGCACAGGTTCTACATCAGGAGGCAACTCATTTTCAGCATGCTCATGCTGCTGAAAATCATTTTCAGCCATGACAGGTGGCTGTCCATCCTCATTTGGAGCATCTAAATCATGTCCTACTTCTTCTGGCTCAAGGTTAACCGGCTGATTATCAATTTCAGCTTGCGGTAATGCATCCTGACTCCTGAGGCTCTTTTTCAACATCAATAGGTGGCAAGAGAGGCTGAAATTTGACCGATTTCTTGTCAATTTCAGAAGATGTAGCATTTTTCAACAATTTAGTCTCATTGAACACTACATCTTGGCTGCGTACAACCCTCTTAAACTGAGGCAACCATATCCTGTAGCCCATTTCACCCTCTTCCCCATAACCTAGGAAGAGTCCTTGGATGGACTTGGCATCTAGCTTTGTCCTCAAGTCATTACGAACATGGACAAAAGCTTCGCAGCCAAACACTCTCAAATGATCATAAGAGGCAGGTTTGCCAGATCAAACCTCCTCTGGAATGTCATTTTTTAGCGTACTGTTAGGAGGGCGATTGCATACATGAACTGCAGTTTTCAAAGCCTCTCCCCAAAACCCATGAGGGAGATTAGCTGTGGACAACATGCAACGCACTCTCTCACATAAAGTACAGTTATACCTCTCAGCCACACCATTAGAAGATGGATTATAAGGGACTGTCAACTCTCTTTTAATCCCATATTCTTCGCAATAACGCTGAAATTCAGCAGACGTGTACTCCCCCCATTGTCAGATCTCAGACATTTAAGCTTACTACCCTTTTGCGTGCTCACAAAAGCATGAAACCTCTTAAATGCATTAAATGTCTCACTCTTATTCTTTAACAAATATGCCCAGCCTTTCCTAGTGCAATCATCAATGAATGTAACAAAGTATAATGCACCACCAAAAGACTTAACAGGCATTGAACATACATCGGAGTGAATTAAATCAAGAGCATTAGCTTTGCGGCGAGACACCAGAATAATAAGAAGACTTCTTTTGTTTACCATACAAGCAGTCATTACAAAAATCTAACTTGGTGCCCTTTACATCAACCCTCTTCAAAGAGGAGAGCACATCAAGTCCCTTCTGGGTCATATGGCCAAGTCTTTTGTGCCACAACTCCAAATGAGAAGCAACTTCGGCCATTGCAAGAAACTTGCCAGGCAAAGCTTTGCCATGTAAATAGTACAATGTACCACTCTTGCATCCCTTGACAATGAGCATTGATCCCTTAAGCAACTTCCATGAACCCCCAACAAAAATGGTTGTATAACCTTGTGCATCCATCTGGCCAACAGACAATAGACTCTTCTTGATGCCTGGTACATACCTTACATCTTTAAGCATAAACTCTTGGCCATTGTTTAATGCCAAGCGCACAGTGCCCATTCCTTCAATGCCACAAGCATGGTTATCCCCAAGGTAAACCTTGCCTTACTTGCCTGCATGATAAGAAGCAAAACACTCCACAGATGGAGTCACATGAAATGAGGCTGTGTAAGGCCATCATTTGCACTTAGCAATGCATCAATGACATCTCTACGTGAGATAAGCACGTCTTCTGCATTTGCTACAACAAAATCTGAGGGGCATGAAGCTGCAATTAAGATCTCCTCATCACTGTCGGATAACTCTGTGATAACCACACTAGAGGATACATTGACAGTCTCCGAATCCTTGGAGGAGGTACCTGTTGATTTTTCCCCTTTCTTATCCTCTGTGTTCTTCTTCTCCTGTGATTCCTTCTTTCTTTCCTGCTCTTTCTTGAAATACCTGCAATCTAGCTTCTTATGGCCTTTTCGGCCACACTGGTAACAAGTCACATCCTTATCCCTAGACTTGCTTTTGCTCCTGTTTTGACTCTTGGTACCTGTATTTTGCTTCTGACTTTTGCCTCTCGCATTGTAAGCAGAACTGCCACCTTCCCCACCACTAGACTTGCGTCTAATTTTCTCATTTAAGATGGAGCCTCGCACTCCATCATATGTGAGGTTGGGGCTATTACTCAAAGAAACCACAAGCGTTTCCCAAGAGTCTGGCAAAGTCATCAACAAAAATATGGCTTTCAACTTGTCATCAAAAGGTTGAAGCCCAGTATCCTGTAGCTGACTCATAACACTGGTGAAAGCACTTAAGTGCTCAGAAGCCGACTTGGCTTCGTCAAGCATCATGTTCACCAGTTTGCGCATCAAATGCACCTGATTTACAGGGGTGGCATTCTCATAAGTGGCCTTCAACTTATGCCAAATTGCATGTGCAGTGTCCAAGCCCTTTATGTCCACCAGAATGTCATCGGTCACAGCCATTTTGATATAGGCCTTTGTCCTCTTGTTGAGCTTGGCCCAATCCTCATCCGACATATCCTCAGGCTTTACAGCCAAAAGGACGTCCTCACAATCCTTGAGGAACAAAATCCCCTGCATCCTGTCCTGCCATAGGTTGAAACCTGTACCGTCAAATCGCTTGATTTCCATCAAGCTCTTGGCATCAGACGACGAGGAAGTAGAGGCCATTTGCACGGATAAAAATGCAGCAGAAAGTGTCTACACAAAATCTGAAAATTTTCAGTGATCACAATGTACCGCACGTTGCATACGATGTGCTGAAAATTTCAGCAATTAACAAGTATCCCCAATGCGTACTTGCATAAACCCACAAAAGGCGTACATAAATCTCAATTTGTGTACATAAAAATAGTCCAATGCTGAATTTTCTGCAAATTTACTGTTTTGGCGCATCAATTTGCATCAAATGGACCTATTTTGAGTGGGAAAAGCAAGGGGCATTCACGGGAATCGATTTAGAACACCTTCGTTTTGCTGTTTTGACCTGTGATTTTCTGGTTTTTACCTGTTTTGACCTAATTTCAGCCTGTTTTAGGCTGTTTTGGGAACCCTAATCACCCTAAGTGACACCGGAAGCAAGGGGCTTCGCGATGAAAGCGGAAATTTGACGCGAGAGAAGCCTTCTGCCTACTGTCCAGCCACCTGCGCAAAGCTTCTGAAACCCTAATCTTGCTCTGATACCAGTTGTTGAGCACGCGGCGGTGTATGCAAGTGAAAGAGTACGCGAGGAAGTGCAGTGTGTGCAGAGAGGGGTGGCGAAAGCCAGCAGGAGAGGAAGCGCTAGCAGAACGATGAGGGAGAGAGAGAGAGCTCACGTTTTTGGGGAAAACTCAATAAGTGAGTTTTGGGTTTTCCCACTTTTATTATAAGTGACCTTTTAAAAAATGTGTCCAATATTGAACCTGGACAAAGTATAAAAATGTACCAAAAGGGGTTATTTACTATTTAGGCCTTTAACCCAACAATATCTTGTCCATGTTCCATTTTCAGATTGTGCATGTGGAAGGCAAGAAGAACGTTGTGGCTGATGCCTTGTCAAGGAAGCCACAAATTTCAGCTGTGTCAATTCCTTATCATCATGAACTAGATGATATGAGGGAACAATATGCAAATGATTAAGATTCTAATGGATGGACAACGTCATGAACACTATCTTCTCAAAGATGGGTTCATGATGATGTATGGCAGATTGTGTGTCACAAAGCCATTGCGACGCAAAGTTATGGAAGAGAGTCATGTCCCACCGTATGCAGGGCATCGTGGTATCGATGCTACAGTTAAAGCGGTTGAGACATTCTTCTACTGGCCTACATTGAGAAGAGATGTAGATGCCTTTGTGCGAGAATGTCTAATATGCCAGAAGGTCAAGTTTGACAGGCAAAAGGCACCAGGGTTATTGCAACCACTACCTGTTCCAGATAAACCATGGGAAAGTATTGCTATGGATTTTATCTTTGATCTTCCGAGAACGCAGACAGGAAACGATGGTATTTGGACCATTATTTGCAGATTCAGCAAGCAGGCTCATTTTATTCCTGTCAGGATGAAGATAAAGCCAGATCAGATGGCACGCTTGTTTATGAGCAATATTTTTAAGTATCATGGCATGCCACAATCGATTGTTGGCGACCGTGATCCGCACATGACAAGTTTGTTCTGGAGAGGCTTGTTTGAGAATATGGGCACAACGCTCAAATTCTCTTCGTCATTTCATCCTCAAACAGATGGGCAATCAGAAGAGGCAAATTCTACTGTCCTAGATCTGCTCAAGTGCTATGTGTCAGAGCATAAAGGAAAGTGGGAGCAGTATTTGCCATTGGTGGAGTATGCATACAATAATACAGTGCATTCATCAATTGGCAAGGCACCTTTTGAGATAGTTGAAGGTGGCAAGAAAGTTCCTCCCATATTGCATACAAAGGACAAGATATTTGAAGCAGATAAGTATGTTCAGGACATGGATGAAATGTACAAGAAGGTCAAAGTGGCCTTAGAAAAGACTCAAGCAAAGCAAAAGAAAGCAGCTGATCGTCACCGTCGTGAAGTGGTATTTTCACTTGGTGATTGGGTGCTTCTACGCTTTGAAAAGGCAAGGTTAAAGAAGATGAAGGGCAAGGAAAGATTGTTTCCAAAGCTCAGCATGCATTACTATGGGCCTTTTCAAGTATGCGACATAATCAGTGATGTTGCATATAGGTTGAAATTGCCCGAGAGTTGGAAGATTCACAATGCATTTCATGTGAGTCTTCTCAGACCCTATGTGGGTGATGTGCCAGAAGATATGCCAGCTGAAGATCAGCCGAAAGTTGAGGAATTTGACGAGATCTTGGTCCCGGAACAGATTTTGGCACACAAAGAAAGAAAAGTGAAAGGCAAGGTTGCTAGGCGTTACTTGGTAAAGTTCAGAAACTATCCGTCAATGGATGCTAAGTGGATGGAAGAAGGTGAACTTGCAGAGTCACCAACTGTGTTATCACTTTACCTTGAAGCCTTCGATTTGCAACCTACCTTGACCCCTTGAGTTTCAAAGCTACATGGATTGTCAGTGTGACAATGGCTTTTGAAAGAAATGATGTACATGGTATTTAAAGTGAGCTCAAATCAAGTACATGTTACATGAATGTTAGAGCTGTACATATTGTCAGTTTGGCAATTGCTCTTATAGAAAGTCCAAAAGTTTGCTTAGTGCTATAGAAGTGAGTATTTCTTGTCAGTTTGTCAAGGATACAATAATTGCTTCTATTAAAGGGTACATGTGTAATTGCATTCTTAAACTGTCGGTTTGGGTACGCTCGAAAGTGTTACGGGATCCAACGTGTACTAAAAGACAGTGGCAAAATGCGTAGCTACCATTTTGTCATTGGAAAGTTAATGACTCAAAGGAATGGCAGAGTGCGAAGCTACCACTATGTCATTGGGACAAGGTTCACACGCAGGCATTACATGTGTTGACGAGGTGTTGAATACACTAGGGCTGACAATGAGCAAATATGTGTTGTACATGTGTCGACAGGTGTGCGCACACCTGAGTGTTGACTGTGAGCATGTACGACATAGATGCAAACAAGGACGTTTGAGATTTCAAGAGGGGGGTATGTCACCAGCGTGTGACTACTATCTATCATTTTTGTTGATTTCTTTCTTATTATTTATTTATTTTCACTTTTTGGAAACACCCCTCGGAAAATCTAACTGCCCTGCATTGCATAGCTAGTGTGGAACTGTTCAGAGGGAGTCCAGGCCTCAGGGCAAGAGAGCACTAAGGTTGGACAAGGACTATGGTTAGCCAAAGTGGGATCATTGACTAGCCAAAGTGGAATCCTTTGCTACAGAGGCTACATTTCAGTTTTGGGTGTGGCTGCAGTGTACAAAGGGGGTCGGATGACCTAAAAAGATACAATGGCAGCATCTCCTAAAATTTAGGAAACTGCTATTTTGGGACCTGAAAATGTGTTTGCGTCATTATCTCCGGAATGACAAGGGGAACATTTTATTGCTCTGCAGTGAAGTCAACTGGGCAACCGGTCGGGAGATTTTTAGGCGGCAACCCCGAAACGGGAAATGGCCTGTAAGTGTGCCAAGTGGCACATTTCTGTGCAGTTTCCTCATGCAAGAGAAGGGGGCGCTGATTTTTAAGCTGGGATGAGCCTTCTTTTGCAAACTCTCACAGGTTGAGAGCTATGGAGTGCTTCCTTTCCCTCTTATGTACAGTGCGGTGCCAGGAGTGATGCCCTGCACGCTACGCACTGCTCTCTCTCTCCCCTATGGCAGTATGTTATGCCCCACTAGTGGGCTTTTCATTTGACCAATGTACAGTTATGTGGGTTCATGCGCGATTGCCGAGGCAAGAGACTCTTGCACAGGTACTGGATTAGCTAGCGGCTAATCCCCCGTAGGTACAGGTGAATTCGGAGAGGTTTCACGTCAGAAATCTCGTCCAATTCAAAGGGCAAGTAGCCCTACAAGTGCGGGAGCTTGAGGGCTTGCTACAGATGCGACCGGCACGCAAAACGGAGCCCGAAACAGTGAATTACAGCCTGCTGTGTATTTTTGCAGGTTTAGGGTTTTGGCCATAAACGGACCCTAATACCCCCAGGAGGTTTGGGGACGCGAGGGGACCGCTGTTCAGGTGATCTGGCACATTTTCGGGGCTGAAAACAGAGAATTCAGCGTGCTGCAGATTCTCGCCAGGTTCTGTAAAGTGTCCGTATGCGTCGGGAAAATCATCTAATGCGTGGGAATATTGACTGTGAAGGGTCCTAGTATAGTTATGCTGCCGAAATCGGGCGAGAACAGTTGAAATTCAGCCAAGATTGTGCGGGGCAGCTTGTAGGGAACCACAACTTTTATTCCCTCTTTTAAAGAATAAAGAAATACCGAAAGGGGTGCCTATTTAGGGGCCAATTTGGTGTCGGTCTTTTCATATAGGTGCTGTCTAGTAGCTTGTATCCCTTTCCCCTTTGTTGTGTCTTGAAAGTACAGGTAAAGTGGGCGACAAATTAATTGGGTGAAAGCAAATAAGGTTTAAGTCTTAAGGTCTACCGCCCTTTTTGGATTAAACAGGCCGGTTTTAGCATCCGGTTTTCAAGGTGGTGTTGTTGCATCGTCGTCATCGCTATCGTCATCGACATAAGAGTCAGAATTCAGCAAATTAAGATTTGCACATTTCAGCCATTAGCATTTTCAGATTTCAGCCGTCTCGTCGTCGTCCTCATTGTCGTCGACATCGTCGGCAAGTCCAAGCATTGTAGAGATTTGTGCAATCATAAGTAGACAGCTCTCGCCATAGAGAGTGGGGCCTTCGGAGGAGGGTTTGACAACATTCTGGTGTCGTATTCTCTTCTCTCTCTATCTCTCAGTCTTAGCACCTTCATTCACAGTGTTCACGCACTTTGTTTGTGTCCATTGCACTCTCTCACTAAAGGAACGAAAGGCTCTCCCTTTCGTAAGTAAAAGGAACCCTTGAGCACAGTTCGGAGCACTCTTCTTGAGCAAAGTTCAACATTCATTTCCGCTGCACCTTACACTGGTCAAGGGGCCTACAACTTAATTAAAAAAGCAAGAGACCTCAATTTCGTAAAAATTGCTGACGTGGAAGCATTGTACGGCATGATGCATCCCCGCGTATTGTGTTGACTACTGACGTGGCATGGCCTTCATCAAGAGAATGACACATGGGACTCCTTTTCCCAGCAACAAAAGCGAAAGGTCACTGTTGTCAAGTGGGTCTACAAGACAAAGTACAAATCAGATGGTTCATTGGACAAGCACAAGGCTTGCTTGGTAACCAAGGGCTCTTCTCAGCAACCAAGAGTAGCCTAGGATGAGACCTTTGCACCGACCGCACCATGGCAACTATTTGGAAAGTTTTTGCTCACGAAGTTTATCATGGATTCCCAGTCTTTCATACGGATGTCAACGGTGTATTTAAAGGCCCTTGACCTATCCAAAAGCAGTTACATGAAAAGCATCAGTAGTAGGTCCAAAAGCACGCGCCTATCTGGCACGGTGTCACGTGCACATGGATGTATGTGCCATGTGGACATGCTTCATTAACTTCTAGAGCCATTTTTCTAGTTTTGGAACCCTCTTGCATAAATGGTTTGTACACACGTTTTAACAGATGTTATTACACTATGGTGGGTATCTGGCATGACGTGCATATAGTTCTAGGTTAGAGGAATCCAACGAGCCATTCCCCGCATCAATTGGATTCCTGGGTGGGCTGATTTCACCCAAAAACTGACCCCTTGGTCCAATTTATTAATAAAACATTTTTATGGTTTATTTGTTGGGTCTGGTGGATAGTTTGCCCTACCAAGCCCTTATCGGTTCACAACCCAAATTTCAGCCCTATAAAGGAAGCACTTAACCTAGCAATTTCACTCACATATAAGTAGCGCTAGCAGAAGCAGCACTAGCATTTTCAAGTCCCAGATCAGCCTGACGTTTTTGGGCGGAGATTGGGCAGCGTTTTCGGATTTCAGCCCAACGCCACCCTCGCTAGTAGATCAGTCCTAGCATTTTAAGTTTTCAGCCCTTCCCTCGCCGGAGCCGCTCAGATCTGTAATCGCTAACCTTTCCTGTTGCTGTCCGGTACCTCGATAGCCCATTGAGCCTCCCCTCGGCCATTCCCTTGCCGGCATCAAGTGAGCAAGCTCCATTGCTGTCCATCATCGCCGTCATCGAGATCTGCGTTTTCAGCCCTTCATTCCTCTCACATCAGGAGAGCAATTCAGCCCTAGATCTTCCCCTTGGTGGCCATTCGCAATCCCACATCGAGAAGGATCCAAAGTTGCATCAAATCAGCCCCGGCGGTGCCTGGTCTTGAGGAGTTACTGCGA
Source organism: Adiantum capillus-veneris (assembly GCF_014529385.1). Lineage (NCBI taxonomy): Eukaryota > Viridiplantae > Streptophyta > Polypodiopsida > Polypodiales > Pteridaceae > Adiantum > Adiantum capillus-veneris. Next base: position 180,252,935 of record NC_140931.1, read on the forward strand.
TGACAATCATCATTGAAGTCATTGAAGTCAATAGAGTCACATGAGGTATTGCATGTGTGTACATTCCATTTACGCAATCTAAAGCAAATACCACATCGGCAATGGTGTGGGGGTGTTACATGCTTGGACACTCCAAGCGAGAAATTAATAGCAACACACGAACATAAAACTTCAAAATCAGTGAACTTTAATAGAGAGAGAGAGAGAGAGAATCGACACTCGGAAGTTGTACTTCACAATGATCAATAATAAAGAAATACTGAAAGGGGCGCCAGTCTTTGGAGCGAGTGCTTCTGGGCGCGGAACTCTGCGGTGCCGAAGCTCTTGCGGTAAAGCCAAGAGCTCCCCTTAAGCAATAGGAAGTTCCCCTTCTCGCTTAATCTTGGGAAATGAGAATGAGTACCACCAAAAAGAAATCTGAGACAACCTGGAGTAAAACTGCTTTCTTTGTAACTAAATAGAAAACGTTCGTTGCACGCTGTACCACCCTTGCCATCACTAGCGCTGCCCTGTCTCCTCCTTGCATCCCCTCTGTCCATGCGCGCGCTGTTGCTATTGCTACCTGCTCTGCACACAGCTGCCCCAAGCGGGCAGCCTGCTTGCCTCAGCCCCGCGCCCGCCCATCCCAACCTCGTGCCCACCCGCCTCAGCCTCGGGCTCCCTCTATCCCCTGCCCCTTTTTCCAGCCTTATCCTCCTTCGCGTCACGTTCTCAGCTCGCATGTAGACTGTATTTCAGCCTGCTGTGAGTGTCTCGTCACCATCGCCCTTCTCGATTCAGCAGCAGAAATAGAATGGCGGCTTCTGCTCCACCTCAGAAGGACTCTACAAAAGCCCCCTCGTCCGACACCACGGAGCCGACCCTTCGACTTGCTCGCGCTAGAAGAGCAAGCGAGCTTGATGACCGAAGTGGAACGCTTGCAAGCCGCTTCGGTTATTTGCAAGATCATTGGCACTTAGCCCAGTCGGGGTGAGGTTCGGGATCTACTTCAGGCCCGTCTTCTCTCCGATGTGGACAAGATCACCGATGTCCTGATCGTCGGGAGAGGGTACTACCAAATAGAGTTCGAGTATCCAGAGATGACGACCAAGGTGATTTCGATGAGCCCGCTTGGCATTCGAGCAGCTTGAGCTTACTTCAGATGATGGTATCATGGTTTTGACCCTACTACAGATGTGCTTGAGGCGGAGGCCGACTTGCCGATTTCGGTCTGCTTACCAGGCATGAGGCGAGAGTACCTCCCTCTTCTCTCCAGGATTGGTTCCATGTTTGGGACAATTCTGGAGTCTCCGCGCTTTGCAGCTTCAGTCGTGGCCAAGGCCATAGGTGCACCTATTGTGCGGGTTCTTGTTCGAGACACACACTCCCTCCCGAAGGTGATACTGTTGCCTTGGGTGAGTGGCTCGCCCCACTTCTCCCCCTGGTGGCCGACCTCCTGCAACTCAGTAGCACTGGCTTCCGACAGGGAACTGTTTTGACCCCCTTCAGCAAGACTCGCCTGAGGAGGCCCCATCCACTTCAGATCCTCCGCCTCCACCTCCTCCTCCCTCAGACGCTGCCGCTCCGCCCTCCCGCTCCTCCTCCCCCTCCTCCACACTCATCCCCGCCTCTCGTCCCTCCTCTCGCCCCGATGGGGCCCACAGCCTCATCTCCCGACCCCTCCCTCAGTCCTCCTTAGACGCAGGGGATTGGATACTCGTATGCCGCGAGGCGATCTCTTTGTAGTGCTTTTGCTACGAGCCGTGTGGCTCGGGAGGGACAACCCCATCCGAGGCCGCCTTTTCTGGTGCAGACTTCTCCTTTTGCAGCAGTCCCTAGAGGTTTGACTAGCTTTGACATTCGTAGACGTTGGGACTTCTTCGACTACAACTTTCACACGGTTCTTGGGTGATTCTTCTCTTGACCTGGAGGAGGCTTGCTTTCGAGTCCACGTCCTCTTTCTTGCAGCTCAAGGCATTGAGGCTTTGGACACAGCGGTGGGTTTCTCCTTCACGCTGTGGGGTAGGGATGCTATAGAGTGGACCCTGGGGCCTACACACAGTTCTTGACAGGCTCCAGATTGAGGCTACTTAGTTCTTACACCACACAGGGGACTTAGGGGTGATAGATTTCTCTTGCCAAGTTAAGCGTGACGCCACCGGATGCAGCAGGTTGCAGACACATTGTGGTGCATCTGTTTGCTGACACTCAGAGCCCTCCTTGCTATTTATTTGTACATGAGGATTCTTGGACAGAGGATGTAGCCCTACGCGCTGCACGGTCGGCTTGGACCTGGGTGGGACGGTCACTCCAGACATGCTTGTCTAGAGATCGTTCGGATGCAGATTACTCCCCATCCAAACCGGCCTCAAAGATAGCGAGGTTGGCTTTGGTTGCAGCATTTGTTTTCTCTCACTGACTCCATGAGGATTATCTCATGGAATGTGCAGGGATTAGGAGGGCCCCAATTTCAGCGTCAGAGGGGTCGGTTGCGTCAGGAGCTTCAACGATGCCTTTTGGGTGGTGAGATTAATATTCTTATGCTACAGGAGCATCGTCTGTGTGAGAGCCGCATTAGACGGTGTGGTCAGATTTTGCGTGGTCTCTATGAGACATTTTGGTCAGCTGTATTTGGACCTGGAGGCATCCAGGGAGGGGTATCTATGACTATTGTGGATTCTTTTCAGCAGGCCATTGTGGACAGAGGTATTATTGTATCAGGCAGAGCTCAATGGATTACTATGCAGGTTCAGGGTTGCCTCATGGGTTTCCTGAACATTTATGCGTCCAATGTGGCAAGTGCACGAGTAGAGTTTTGATATGAGGTTGTGGAGTCTTTGTCGCATGCAGAGCAATGTTGTGTTGGGGGGAACTTCAACATGTTGGAGGACCCCTGTGATTGGACTGGAGGTGGCCATGTCACGATGCACGGGGCTGAACTGGCAACTTGGGAGCGGCTATGTATGACTATGAGAGTTTCTGATGTTTGGTAGCATTTAGGTTTTGTGAGACCCCCTGACATAAGAGCTTTCTCTCGCTCTGATCGTAGAGTTGGAGGAGTGAATCTATCTAGGATAGATCGCTTCTACGCTGGTGACCGCATTTGTGACTTGGGTGGGTTAGTTTGCATCTTGGCTGGGACATTTTTTTCGGACCATGCACCAATGATCCTCACGATGATAGATACACAGAGGAGGGGGAGCACGATGCTACGCATCCCTGAGAGGATCTTGTTAGACTCTGAGCTCAGAGAGCGAGTGGTGGCTCTTTGGACAGAGGGCTTGGACACGCAAGACTCTCTTACTGACAGAGTGGCCTCTGGACTTGCTCAGCTTAGTCGTTTCTTTCTCCAGGAGTCTATGGCCGGCCTGGCTGCAGCGAGGGAGGAGGAGTAGCATCTTCGACAGGGCGTTGCTTCCTTGCAAAGGATGTAGGAGCAGCACCCAAACAGTCCTTGGTTGGAGGAGCAGTTGTAGCAGGCTCACCATGAGCTTGCCAACATAGAGGAGAGGCGTCATGAATTTGCTTTCCATCGACAGGCATCTCAGTGGACTCAGGTGGGTGATAGGGTGACTGGGTCTTTCTTTGAGGTAGTGGGACCTCGTCATGCGCACACCAGTGTCAACCAGTTGAGGAGATCTGACGGGTCAGTTGCTTCAGAGCCAGAGGATATGCGTGCAGTTGCTACTGACTTTTACCGTGACCCGGTGTCAGCAGAGCCTCAGTCAGAGCGTCAGGATGCATGCAGAGAGCAGGTTTGGACAGAAATGCCTCATCTTGTGACTGAGGAGATGCGCAAAAGGCTTGAACTGCCTCTCTAGCTAGAAGAGCTCCATGCAACCCTCAGAGCACTTCCCCATGGTAGTTGTCTCGGCAAGGATGGTTTGATTTCAAATTTTTTCTTGGAGTTGACTTGCTGTCAACAGAGCCTGAGTCAAAGCGTTAGGATGCATGCAAAGAGCAGGTTTGGGCACAAATGCCTCGTCTTGTGACTGAGGAGATGCGCCAGAGGCTTGAACTGCCTCTCCAGCTAGAGGAGCTCCATGCAGGCCTCAGAGCACTTCCCCGTGGTAGTTGTCCCGGTGAGGATGGTTTGACTCCCAGTTTTTTCTTGGAGTACTGGGACTTGCTGGGCTCAGACCTTTGCAACACTTTTAAGTACAGCTTGCACACAAGAGAGATGCTTGACAACATGAGTGAGGGCTTGATCTACCTTATTCCAAAGGAGGGTGGCTCCTTGGCTGAGATTCGACAGTGGCGGCCCATCACCATCCTCAACTGAGCGTACAAAATTCCAGCCAAGGCTCTGAGCTTGAGGATTCAGCCACTTCTAGAGAGTATTATACATGGGACCCAGATAGGTTTTGTCAAGGAGCTAGTATCCTTGACAACATCTTCACATTTTGAGTCTGCCCTCTCACGCCTCCGAGGTGAGGATCTGGTGATACTTCTTCTCGATTTTGAGAAGTGATACTGTCATAAATTACTGACGTGTCAAGCCACTAAAGAACGGAGCCGACTTGCAGATCGTGGCCGAGGGGCCTAAACCTTAGAAGAAGCAGAAGAAGAATTGCGTGGGGAACTAATGATGTGGCAAAGCTGTACGGAATCTCGGATTTTATGTTGGCATGTTGATGTGACAGTTGTATGGATTTTCACAATTTTCACTAATAGTGCTAATGTAGCAGTTGTACGGATTTCCGCATTTTACGTTGATGACGTGGCAACTGTACAGATTTTTTCAAAACGCGCTGATAGCTTTTGGCACTTTTTGACCAATTGATTTTGAGTTTAAGGCTTTTCATGTAAATTGCTTTTGGGCCTAGGACATTTAAATATGAGGCTAAGGCTCTTTCTCTGTGTCACCAGGAGGTGTATTTTTCCTGTTGCCTTCCGTAAATAAGTATTAGATATATTTATTTTATTTTTACTTGTTTGTCCCAAAATCCTTGAAAAGGTGCAAGTGGACATTGCATGGCTAGTGTGAAACGGCTGCAGCCAAATGGGTTTCACACATCGGGGATCTAGGTCGGTCAGACAGGGACTGCCCGGGCCAGTTAGCACTGAATTCTGATGAGTATGGAAGCTCGTGTGCGCCAAACTGGAATTTGGGCCACTCGTCAAGTCACTGCAACTTTATAAGTTGAAAGGGGCCAGTAAATTAACCCACATTGTAGATGTTGGTCAAATGGTAGTCTTCAATGATGGTCAGGAGACTGATAGGGACGCCATGGAAGCATCTCCTAAAATTTAGGGAACTGCCATTTTTGACCGGAAAATGTGTTCGCGTCATTAGCTCTGGAATGACAAGGGGAACATTTTATTGCTCTGCTGCCAAGTCAACTGACGCACCAGTTGTGATATTTTTAGCAGGGAAAGCCCAAACTCGGAAACTGGGCGACGTGTTAGCCTGTGAGCGATTCTGTCACTTTGGGAGGCAAAAACGAGCTGCATATCAACAAAGGGGGCGCCATTTTCAGCCTCAGGTGGATTGTAGCAGGTACAAAAGCTATGGAATGCTTACCTTGCCCTCTATGCACAGTATGGTGACGGGAGTGATGCCCCGCACGTTACATACTGCTCTCTTTCTCCCCTACGTACAGTATGTTATGCCCCACTAGTGGGCTTCTCATTTGACCTATGTACAGTTCTGGGGGTTTATGCACGTTTGCCAAGGCAAGAGCCTTCTGAACAGGAACCGGATTAGCTAATTGCTAATCCCCCACAGGTACGCACAGTTCCATCACGAAAGATTGCGAGTTTGGAGAGTTTTCTTGCGTGAAAACTCGTCCAATTCACAAGGGAACTGTCCCATTGCGTGCGGGAGCCCTTGGGACACGCGTAGGCGTGTTCGCTCCGCTAAAAACGATCCGAAACAGGGAATTACAGCCTGCTGTGTTTTTCTGCAGGTTTAGGGTTTCGCACCTAAACTGCAAGGGAACATCGGGGGAGCCTCGTGAGAGCCTTGGGATGCGTGTACAGGCTTTTGGGCTCCCGGCAGTGAAAAACAGAGAATTACAGCCCGCTGAATTTCTGTGACAGCTCACCAGAAAGCTTCCAAATATCGAGGGAATCCGTCCTAGACAAGTGTTTTTGACCTACAGGGGTTTTTGCGCCGTTATGTTGTTGAAATCCGGTTGAAAACCTACGTTTTCAGCCCTCGCCAGGTTTGGACAGCTTTGTGAAAGCTTGTGCTAAGTGGTCGGATCGTCTACTTTAATTTGAATAAAGAAATACCGAATGGGGCGCCAGTCTTTGGGGCCTACAGGGTGTCGGTCTCATGTGCGCAGTGACATTCTAGTCGCTGGACGCAACTGTGTTCTCTTCCCTTCTCAGTGCTCTGTGTAAAGTTAAGTGGTAATTGAAATAGTACCGCCCTCTACGTTGTGCAGGCCGGTTACACTCTGGCATGCTTCTGAACGAAGGTGTAGAGAATGGAATACCGGCTTGTACTGTGATGATGATATATAAACTAACTCCGAAAGAGGTGCCAAGGTTTGGGGCCAATACTCTCTGGGGTGGAATTCCACCACTTTGTGTTGTGTGCCGTCTCTCTCTTTCAGTTCAGTTTAAGTGCTAAAAGTTTGTTCAGTCTATTCCTTTCTATTGGCTCGTGGTGTCCGTCTTGTGACAGTGGTATCAGAGCATCAGGCGTGTGCTTTTCTGAAAGCATACCAATCCTACAAAAGAGTAGATAGAGCAAACCAGAGACTATCTTTGGGTCCCGACCTCGGACTTATTAGCCACTCCCACCCTTACTTCATCGCGCATCGGGCGCGCTCCCGTCTTCGCCGCTCATGTCTTTCAGGGCATAAGCCATAAAGATCACTTGCAAGAGAAGGATCCAAGATTTGTTTCGATCACTGTTTTTCTCAAAAGCAGTGCCATACAGATGTTGATGTCTATAGCTACCAAGCCGCACACTCCAAGGACTTCGCAAGCTTTCAAGAAATTTTTTGCCCAAAGTTATATGGTTTTCGACATCTTCCTTTGGAGTGCAACTTCTGGCAAAGTGGGGTATCCGGAAATGCTTGCCATGGAAATCCTAGCAGATTATAACTTGAAATTTCTCGACATCTTTCAATAGGTGTCTCTTTCCGAGCTAAAAAACCTTGGAGGTTTAGTGTGATTGCCAGGTCACTACCATCACCGCCACAGGAACATTGCTTGTCGAGGCTTGTTTCGACTATTCAAGAGTGTAGATCATGTTGCGGTCGGCTACGACCTTATGGAAGGAACCCAACCCTAATTTTTGGTGTAGGTTCAGGATGGAAAGTCAATTGACTTTTTGAGCTTGACTGATGTCAAGATGGCTTTTTAAGTTTGAATTTTGTTTGAGAACTTGTTTGGTGATTCTGTTTGGAATTTGTTTGAAATGGATGGTATTTGTTTTGAACATGTCTTGGTGCCGATTTGAAATGTTTGACTCTGGTTTTAATACTCGTTTCAATGATTGGTGATTTTACTCCCGGGTGGAGTAGTGAGAAATGTTGTTTTGGTATTGTTTTACCTCGGAACGACGCAGACGGGATGTTTGGGGAGCGTTTCGCTATAGGCTTGAAAACCTAGGAACGATGCAGACGGATGTCTGGGAAGCGTTTCGTTGTATGCTAGAAAACGTCCGAACGACGCAGACGGGATGTCTGGGGAACGTTTGGTTGTATGCTTGAACCTCCAAGCGACGCAGGCTGCGGTTTAGGGAGCGTTTGGTTGTACAGTTTTCTGAGCTCATGGCCCGGACCTTTTTAGGTTATTTGTGGGGGGAGTGACGAGGTAGTCGTTGAGTAGCTTCATACCGTAGACCGTTTGTCTCGGGGGAGTGCTCAACGGCGTTGTTCATTGTGTCTTGTAACATGCATATGTGAGCATTTGTGTTGCATTGATGTGCCAACTACTGAATATTCCTAATTGGATGAGATTGCCTAGGTATGTAATTTTAGTGCATCAAGACTTGAGTGGAAGATCAGTGTGGTCTAGGTGTGATGGCTAATTTTACTACGACGGAATATCAAGAGTTCCAATTTGGACGAAAGGCGAAGCCAACTCCTTAACAAAAAGAGCAAGTTGATTGTCCCTCAGAATGACCCTCGGAAATTTTTGAGCTAACTTTAGTTGTTTTGCAGATATGTTGTAATCGCGGACGATTACTCTTTTGCAAGAAGGGGGGATGTCACAAATTGCTAATGTGTCAAGCCATTGAAGAACGGAGCCGACTTGCAGATCCCGGCCGAGAGGCCTAAACCCTAGAAGAAGCAGAAGAAGAATTGCGTGGGAAACTGATGACGTGGCAAAGCTATACGGAATCTCCGATTACGCTGACAGTGTGGACGTGGCAGTTGTACGGATTTTCGCGTTTTACGTTGATGACGTGGCAATTGTACGGGTTTTCGCAAATGCGCTGGCAATTTTTGGCACTTTTTGACCAGTTTCTTTTGAGTTTAAGGCTTTTCATGTAAACTGCTTTTGGGCCTAGGGCCTTTAAGTATGAGGCTTGGGCATGCTTCTGGACGAAGGTGTAGAGGATGGAGTACCGGCTTGTACTTTGATGATGCAATACAAAGAAATACCGAAAGGGGCGCCAAGGTTTGGGGTCAATACTCTCTAGGGTAGAATTCTGCCACTCTATGTCGCGTGTCGTCTCTCTCTTTCAGTTCAGTTGAAGTGCTAAAAGTCTGTTCAGTCTGTTCTTTTCTATTGGCACGGGTGCCTGTCTTGTGACACCTACGACAAAGTTGACTGGGACTTCTTGAAGGGTACTCTACGTAGGATGGGCTTCTCAGATGCTTGGATCAGAGGTGTATAAGCTCTCTACAGACGTGCACATAGTCAGGTGCTTCTGGCAGGAGGTAGAGAAGATCGTTTCATGCCCACACGCTCGGTTAGACAAGGCTGCCCTCTAGCCCCCTTCCTCTTTCTGTTCTATGTTGAGGCGATGAGCAGATTCTTGGTTTCACAGTAGGTTGGTCTACGTGGCTTAGCTCCCTACTCGGGGCGATAAGCTACTGGATGCTGAGTTTGCAGATGACTCAGCTTTGTACTTGGAGGGCCAGGAGGCCAACTTTCACAGGTGTGAGCAGGCTCTTGAGACTTTTTGTTGTGCATAAGGCGCACTGATCGACTGGAGAAAGACAGTGGCTTTCTGGGTTGGCAATGCTCCTACGCTTGATTGGCTTGGCTGCTAGGGGGGAGGGTTTTAGATGGATTCCCGCAGGGACTGCAGTTCGCTACTTGGGCTGTCAGGTTGGCCTGGACTTGTCAATTGAGCAGCAGATCGCTCCCCTCCTCTTGTCCATCAGGAGGCAGTTGCTACATTGGAGTTCGGCACGACTCTCTTTGGCAGGCCGAGTTGCAGTGGCCAACCAGGTGTTGTTGGCTACTATGTGGTACATTACATCTTGTTGGATCTTCTCGAGCTCCTGCATCAGCCAGGTAGAGAGGCTGATCAGGAACTTTCTTTGGTCAGGGCGTGCAGATAGCTCGGGCCAAAGTAGCATGGCAGGTCATCACTCTACCTTGTTCTCGGGGGGGGGGGGGTGGTTTGGAGATCATAGACCCAACACAGCAGAGCAGAGCCCTTCTTGGGAAGTTTGTGGTCAGGGACTGCTTCCAGCAGAGGAGCCCTGTAAGGAGTTTTTTCTTCAGCAGCTTAGAGCTCGAGTGCCTCAGGCAAGAGGCCCTTGGAGACGTGCAAAGTTGGTCTGAGCAGGAGACTGGAGGATTGTTTCGCTTTGAGCTTGCTTCGCTCTTGGGAGCAGCTGCGGAGAGGTGTGGAGCAGCACTAGCCCACCTGCACGGAGGAGCACTTGAGACAGCACCTTGTTCGGAACTCCATGGTCATCACTCAGAGAGGCCACTTGGTTGGTAGTAGGCCTCATGTTTCTTGGGGTCCCATTGTAGAGGGTCCAACACGCACTCTAAGTGACTGGCTTCAGTTCTCAGGTTTGCCAGAGGAGTTACAAAGCATCCAGCTACAGGGCATGAGAGGGTGTAGAGGATGTGTTAGGACATCACAGAGACAATACCAGCTGAGTGGCTCACACCTCTAGAGACAGTAGCTCCCAGATAGATGGGGGCCTTCACGCGACTGGAGGTCCTCATCGTAGTTCGAGCTTGCTCAGAGACTGTACCCTCCATGTTCTTTAAGATAGAGGTCGAGGGTCGACTACACAGAGTCTCAGTAGAGGCTCCACAGATTGTAGAGTGTTGTTTTCAGAGGATCCGAGTAGTGGGCATCTATGGGAGGACTTGTGTCATCGATCCTGACCCAGCAGCTCTTGTGACAGGCCACTTGAGGCTTTGGGCTTGGGAGAGCTGTCCACTGGCACGAGTGCAGTGGGATCCTGGAGAGTGGTTTTGGAGGGACCCTTTCTCCTCAGCCTACCATCCAGGGGTCCCTTTCTTTCAGTACATTGTTCGATTGGGACGTCATATACTGGTAGCACGGAGAGAGGCTCGTATTGTTGTAGCACCTCATTGGCAAGAGGAGGGTCCCACAACTGAGTTATTGTTAGCCTTTTGGGCGAGGTTGTGGGACGCCAAACAGCCACGGCGAGTCACTCTGTTCTAGTGGCTAGCTGCACATAGAGCTACAGCAGTGGGGAGCTAGCTAGTACATAGTGGCCTTTTGGCAGCATGCACAACTTGTGACCATCCTTTGGAGAGTCAAAGTCATTGTTTGTGGGATTGCCCTATGGCATAGCAACATTTGTTTCCATAGCACGACAATACACTTGGGGGGCAATTGCTTGGTCCACTCTCACGGGCCCTGCACTACTGTTTGAGCTATCCTCCACCAGCAAGATGATAGTGATACAGGGGGGTCGACCTACACTCCAGCCTGCTATACAGTGCTTACCCCACAAGAGTGGTGCAGTGAGAGAGAGGTGTGTTGGGAGCAGTCTGTGGCATGACACTCTAGTTCATTTGGCGGGTCCGTTGCTTCCGTATCTTCGAGGCTTGCCTTGTGCCACCAGCGGAGATTGTTCGAGATTTTTGGCTTGGGCTGATCCATACTCTCAGGGGACATTTTGAGAGACTTTAGGGCAGCTCCGACCGCATGCGGGAACACAGAGAGGAGTTCCTTCGACTCTGGTGCCCTTGGCCTTTCACCATGGTCCGGGGTGAGCGTAGCTGGCACTACCGTCCACCTATGTGGCTTTTCCCTCCTCCCATCTCTTGATTTAGCCCTCATTGTACATATGCTGTTTTCTCATTGGGAGAGTCTCCCCTTATGGTTGATGTAGCCCTCTCTAGTAGAGGTGATTGTAGCCCTATGGGCAGTTTTATTAACTAATAGATGGGTCTTTTACTTCGAAAAAAAAATAGCAAACGTGAATCTCATAGAACTCGAGACTCAAAGAGAATTGCACCTTCGGTAAACTCAGATTGCTCAGAATAGGAACATCGGAAAGGTCATCACCTGAGGATCATGGCTGCCAAAGAAGCCATCGGGGTCCAACAGGACCTAGCTACTCAAGCAAACTCCCTGAGATCAAACCAAATGTCTGTTATTCCTTTGCATTTGCCAAGATCAAACCTATAGGTACAATCCAATACAATATGCCAAACTCCATACAGACTTGGAAGAACACATATACTCCCACTGTTGTAACTCTCTTCCCTAAAATCATCACCAAAACTATCCTTTGTTCTTGTATTGAGAAGAACCTACCCACCAATCAAGTGTGCAATTAAGGTAAGAGTAAAGGAACCGCCTAGGGGAACTACAACAAGGGTCCCTACGGAGATTCGCCTCCACACTGCGGGACTGGATTCTAACTGAGAACTCTCCATTGCCTCTTAGGGATCTTCTAGCGGATGGGTGACACTCAACCCGTGAAGATTTAACCTCCAAGTGGATGAGGTAACTCGTCCCTTGTGGGTTTTTGAACGCACTACACCGAAGGGTTTTCTCAAGGGTATTGAACGCATTACGCCTTAGTGATTCCCAACCCGCGAAGATCTAGCTTCCAAGTGGATGAGGTAACTCACCCCTTGTGGCATTTGAACGCACTACACCCGAAGTTTTTCCTATGGGTATTGAACGCATTACACCTTATGCCTGAACTAAAGGTAAGTCTCTTGAGGACTTCAAGAGGGTGGGGTAACTCACCTTCCTGAAGTTGGCGAAGAGCCCCGTTGGGGAGGGGTTGGACATCTCGGGCCCACCCCATGGGGTGCTTGGGAGGGAGGCGTAAAAGCCTCTCTCCCCCCAGACCTGGGTCAGAGGCGCTCCCCCTTAGGGCCACGGGGGGGGAGAAAGGAGTGGTGGCTCCCCTCGAGTTGCGAAGGACCGAGTCTCGAGCAGTACCCCCCAATCGAGTGCGAAAGGGTGGGTGTGTCGTGAACCAAAAAAAGTAGGACTCACTCCATGGTGAGATCCAAACTCCACTTTCCGAAGTGCGGAAGTGGGGTATGTTGTGTAAACCTCCCCTTTGCCAGCCATGCAACGGGATGAGGAAAATAATTGGCGCCCACCGTGGCACCACGGGGGGATCGGAAGCAAGTGGTCTCTCTCCCAGTCCCCGCGGGAGAGAGTATTCCGGGGCCCTTAATGAAAAGTACAACCATATATATAAACGCTCTTGCTTTCGAGCGCTCATTCTTTCAATTTCTCCAAATTTCTCAACTATTCTCAAAGCTATCTATACTCTCAAAGCTTACTATACTCTCAAAGGGATGACGGAACTTGTGTTCAGTGAGTGCTACGAGCACGCTGCACACCTCTACTGGAAGGAACGAACTCCAGCGGCAAGCACGGACAATGCCTACTGGGAGGAACGAACCTCAGAGGCAATCAGGTAGGATATCCTGGAGGCACGAACCCCGGGAACAACGAGGTGAGCCAGCTATTACCTTGCGAAGCACCTCGAGCAGAGGGATTGGACTCTCTGCGCCCGCCTGGGGTGGATAGACCACCCCGCGGGGTGGGGGATTTTACCTTGCGAAGCACCTGAAGCAAGGGGAACGAATCACTGCATGGGGTGGGGGAATTTACCTTAGCCTCCGTTGAGGCTGCCTCGAGTGGGGGGATTGGACCCCCCATGCTTGGGGTGGATAGACCACCTCGCGAGGCCCGAGCCAGTGACATCAGATGAATGGAAAGAGTGTGCATGACACGTCTGACAGAGGCATCGTTGAAACGTGGAGTAGCCTTTGGTGAATTCGGTTTAGCATGTGCATGGGGAGCGGACAATCATAGCGTCCGCAACTTTTGGAGGCAGTTAGAGATTGCGAGAGTGGGAGCTAGTGTGATCAAAGTTAGAAAAGTTACTAGCATACATTGTAGGAGTGTACGCTTTGATCTCTATACCCACTCTCTTAGCGCAGCTGAAGCGCTTGTAGGTAAGCTAGATGCAGAACAGCGCTTCAGCAGATGGAGATGCAGACTGTCGAGACCGTACCGAGACCAGGCCCGTAGACCAAGTTCCACCTCCGCCGCCGGGGAGTAGTCCGTCAACCACGTTAAGGTAACCACCTTCAACGTTAACGGACTCAGAAACAAAAGGAGCGAACTTGGATCGTTGATGGGAACCGGGCAAGAAACCCGAATGTTCCAAGGATGTTGGCCTCTTAGACTCCCCGGGCACGTGGTCTTTAATGCCCTAGGCACCGCAAAGCCAGGAGAACGTGGAATGGCGTCTGTAGTCGCAATTGAGCTCAGGCCCTTTGAGCTCAACTTCTCTTCCCCGAATCAGATTTTCATACAATTTTTTCCCAAAGGTTTAGGGGCTTGGATTCATGGCAATGTGTACATTCCGCAGCGCCAGTTGGGCGAAGCCAGGACAGTCGCTTTGAAGACCCTCGCCCGAACGTTGGGGGCCATCTCGAACAAAAACCTACCGGTAATTGTTGGAGGTGACTTCAACGTGAAGACGGGGGCACTGAAGAAGTGGCTACTGAGATGCGGAAGAGGATTCGAGAGCTTAAAGGTTCGAGGCTCGAACCTCACGTACCATTCCAGGTGGGGGAAGGGAAAGTCGGACATCGATCACTTTATCGTGAACGAATCCGCCGTGAGACAACTTCTCAACAATACAGTACAAAGGGGGATAGACTTGTCAGACCATTGGTCACTAGTGTGTCACCTACACTCTGTGGATTCGGGAGTAGCAGCCAAAGCTACTTTGCCGTCCGTACCCAAATTGGACGCATGTAAGATGGATGTGAATTGCAGGATGTTCCTCGATGACAATCGATGGAATACTCTACTGCACCTCGAGCATGAGGACGAACGTGCGACCCAACAGTGCTCTGACAAGTTTGTTTCCGTTGCTACATCAATTGCCAAAGAGGCAGGAGCTCTTTCCACGAAGCCCCCGCCGAGGCCAAGGTCAGGTTGTTGACTCGAACCTCAGGCTCCGAGACTCATTAATGCGCGCCGGAAAGCCTTGAATAAGGTGAGGAACAAGGCTATGAACACTAGGGCTGGCCGGCAAGCGGTCAGGGAGTACAAGGCAATAGCACTTCGTGCGAAGGCCGCTGTCTGTGACAGTAACCAAAGATCCTTCGAGCGCTTCGTGGAAAAAGGGAATGAGCTCCTGAGGGAGGGTCAAATGAAGAAATTCTTTACCCACCTCAAGAAAATAGTTGGGAAGGGGCAAGGAACTATTGCCAGTCAACCTTTGAACGCAAGTGGGGAGCTAGTAATGGAATCGGAGAGGCAATTACAAGTATGGGAGGGTCACTACTCCAAGGTATTCGCCGATACAGACGGTACCAGCAAGGATCCTCTTGCATGGTATGACAAACACGTGTGCATCTGGCATGGTATGCTTGAGGTATGTGACCCGTTGAACCCGTATGAAGTACGGGAGGCCTGTCGGCGGTTGAAGAGACACAAGGCAGCGGGTGGCGATGGTTTACCACCTGAATTCTTTAAGTTGCTTATGAAAGATAAGGGGCTTAGGTCGGATCCGCGTAAGCCATGATCGGAGATGGGCAAGGCTTACTTGCACATGATTGAGGGCATTTACGATACTGGAGACATCCCGACCGGTGCTAGCGATGCAGTGATTGTGTCAATCCCCAAGAAGGGCGATCTGACCAACACTGATAACTATCGCGGAATCGCGTTAATCTCCGTTGCCATAAAAATCCTCACTATGGTCGTGATTAGGCGGATCACTAAGATACTTGAAAAGAGGAACTTCTTCAATCCTGGCCAAGCTGGATTCCGTACTAATGAGGAATGCATAGGGCAGGTCGCATGTCTGAAGGAGATCGTGAAACTCCGTCACAAGGATGGGAAACCAACTTATGCGGCCTACATTGATTTCAAGAAGGCATACGACACAGTATCGCAGGAGGCGTGGTTCCTAAAGCTCGCTGCAGTTGGCTTGCAAGGTCGAGCACTTAGATTTTTCCAAGCGCTCTACAGGTCCACCTTTGTTAAAGTCCGACACATGGAACAACTGTCGGATTCGATTCCGGTGCAGCGGGGAGTCCGCCAAGGATGCCCGGGTTCGCCCTGTCTATTCAATATATACATCAACGATATTTTAGACGCAGATGGGGAAACATGGGGCCTGGAAGTACCTAACCTCCTCAAGAGAATTAAAGGACTCCTTTTTGCTGACGACCTGGTTCTACTTGCTGACTCTCCTGAAAGCCTACAAACGAGCCTTGACAAGGGAAGTGAATGGGCAAAGACCTGGGGCATGACCTTTGGAATTGACAAATGCATGGTCATGGTGTTCCACGGAGACCTGCAGGATCTCTCTATGAGGATCTTTATTCTGGGTGGTGAGATGGTTGCAGTGGGTCAAACGTACAAGTACCTTGGCATCGACGTAGACTCGACCTTTTCCATTGAACGCATCGTCAAGGAGTGAGCGGACAAGGGGAGGAAAAGTCTATTCGCATGTCAACACCTACTAGCGAACCGAGCCATCCCTATATGGTCTCGACTGACTGTTTTTAAGGCGTGCGTATATCCAGGGATTTGTTATGGCGCGGAAATTATGGGGGCCCACGATCAGCGCGTCCTTCACTCTCTGCAGTGCCTCGTCGCCACTGGGATGCGAATGTTACTCGGAAAGGGAGCAAGGTCAACCTCTGTAGGGACGGCAACTCTCCATCACGAGTTTAACATACCACCCGTACCTGCCTTTTGTGGGGGACAACGAGCAAGGGCTTCTGACAAGTACCGCTCGGTTTCATCTACCTGGATAGGCTCCTTGGTAAACAAGAAGCCTAAGAACCAACCGTTCAAGAAGTGGACTTGGACGACAAGAACCCAGAACTAGATGAATAAGTATATCCCAGCGGCTGACTTTAGCTCAATTCGCTACCACGCATGGGACAAGTGGGACGAGAGGCATTCGTGCCTGGCGTTGGAGCCCTATAAGGAGGCCGGCTTTGAACAAACACGTGGATACCTGTTGCAGCTCAATAGGAGCACTATAGTGAATAGGAAGGAGGAGAGAATGCTGGCTCTCGCGAGAGTAGGTGGGCTCAAACTGGCGGATAGCTACATGCGTGGACACAACATTTGCACGTTGTGCTCCCAATTAGAGGGTCCTTCACTTTCGCATTTGCTGATGAACTGTTCGGCGGTTGATGAAGCCAGGGGGAGGTGGCTAAACCGATTCAACTCCACCTTCAACGTAATCGACCCTTCGTTGGACCTTGAAGAAAGGACCGTTATCCTCCTTGGTGGGGAGGCTCGCAAGAAGCGGATGCCCTTCTGGGTATGCCGTGATCCGCATTGGAGGGATGGAACCGCAGGGCACGTGCCTGTGGCGAAGTTCCTCGGTGAAGTTGTACCCCGGTATTTGGGTGCTCTGTATAGGCGGATGGGGAGATAATGCTCCCCTTTCTATGGTGTTATTTTGAATCCGATCCCCTCCGGGGGAAATGATGTAATTCTCCCCAAGCAAAGCCAGATGAGCTACAAGAGCGCCCAAGTGCCATTTCCCCCTGGGGGGGGGGTCAACTTCACCTAAAAGGGGTTGGGAGGTGCAAACGGGGGACACCACCAACCTCAGCGGACGCCACCTGTGAGCCGACGCCCTTCCAAGCGGGTATGGCATTTCCTAGGGGAAAACCGTCGGGTTTCAAAGGCAGTTTAGTGAGGTGAGCGATAAGTTACTTGGAGGAGGCAACTCTAAAGGGAAGACCGAAGCAAGTCCCGCAGTACTACCTGGGCCTCTGAATAGAGGTACTTGGTCGCTGTCACGCCCAAATCAAGTTGGCGAAATGGGTCTCTCAAGGGATTAGTCATGGCCCTAAGAGTGTAGATAATTCTGGACTCTCGTAGTCCAGAGGAAACTAGTGACAAAAGCGTATGCCTTCGGTTTTTGGGTGCATAGTCCTGGTCGTTCTTCTTGTATACTTTTTTGGTGTATGAGGGGAGCGGCTGGGCGTGCCCTACCTGACTCCGAAAACAAAACAAAAACTACAACAAGCCACGAAGGTCGGAATGGGCTGCCTCAAGGTTGGAGCTCTCCAAGGTTGAAGTAAATGCATTGGAGAAGCATCCAAATGTTACCGACTGCGGAAGTAGGAACCAGATGTCCCCACCGATTGCGGACACTATGTGCAAATTTGTCATCCAAAAAATCTACTCTTGATCATCAAGAATACTGCCCATAAAAGATTGTAAATCTGTACCACAGTTGGCATTGTCAAGCTCACAAAAGGGCAAAAGGTGTGACCGAATCACTAGGGCCACACTACCATCGGTGAAGAGAGAACATGGAGATAGGAGTAGTCCACACTCCAACAAAGCCTCCTCGAACTGTTTTCATTGTCGGCTAAAAATTTGGCACCACATGCTCCACCTCTAAACCTCATCCGATGAAGTGGGATGATAAATGCTGCCCATCACTGCTGGTGGTGCTGCCCTGTTGCATCTGGGACCAAAACGCTAGGCTGAAAAACTCTGGCATGCTGCTGTCCTTCCCGCCCATCGATCACCCTAGGGCTGCCTCCTAGGGGCGCCCTACACCCAAGGGCTGTGTGCACACACACCTCCCATGATACCCCTGCCCACACCTATATAGCGCCACAGAGGTTTGGGTCGGCCGGCTGCCCACCAGCCCCACGACCTCATAAATAGGAGAAAATGCAGGAAAAGGCACCAGGAACCCAAGAGGGCTATGGAAAAAATACCGGCAAGGGACAAATGCCTCCAGCCTGCAGGAGCCTAATGGCCATGGAACCAAGCCAAAACCCGAGCTAAACATGGCTGGAATGCCTAGACATGAGAAAACTGCCTCACACTGGCCAGGCAGGCACAAATCAGCCCACACTCCCTAGCAGCTGTCCTGGGGAGAAACTGGGACGGATCGAATTAATCCAGGGAGATGCCATAACTCTGAACACTCTTAGCATCAAGCACTTGTGATGCTTTCATGAATACACCCCATTTGGCATGCAACAAAGCCTTCTGTCCCTACCCTATTGGGCATATCCTGCAATAAGTGCATACCAAGAGACCACACAAAGGCTGGAGAAATGGAGAGAGCAAGAGTGGGATATTGAGACACAGACATTACCAATGACCACATGTATATGGGATGGGGTCATTAGGGTGCACCGTGCAAGTCTTGGTCATTCTGGGTGGCAACACTGAAAATCAACCATCACCATTACCTATGCGCGTGCCCACAATCAAACCGGTGCTCTCAAGTGTTCAGGTGGCCAACCCACATCCTATAGAAGCCAGCCAACAAGCAGAAGAGGCATTTAAAAGATGAAACTTTGACAAGGCACGGGAGCTTGAAAGAGAACACAGCATGAGCATAACACTAGGTAACAAAATGATCCCATCGTTTTTTTTGGATGATTGAGTGCATGTGACTGTTTGAGTTTTGCGAGAAGCTGGTATTACAATCGCTTAAATATGAAGTTAATCATGTCCTTCATGCAAAAAGAATTGTCATTATGTGAAGAAGGTTAATAAAGTTGGCAGGCTTTGTGCACGCCATGGTGAGAACCTGCCTCTGATGCAGTAGCAGCTTTGATATCAAATTGCCATGTGTTTGCAGGTGGAGCTCTCTCCTGTAGAGATGTGTGCTCGAATTTGGGAGATGAAGGTGAAACCTGTGAGTAAGATGTGTAATTAGGCTTTTTAATGCTTTTACTTTTTAACGACTTCAAAAGTGTAGTCCTAGCTCATTTCTCCCTTCCCCTCAGACTTGTGGACCTTACTGGCATTCATTGGATCCTACATCCCGTGATGAAGATCCTTTGCTTCGACGCTTTCAATGCGACTTCAGTGTCACGCCAATGCAAGACAATGACCCTATATGGGGTGGCCAAGAAAGTACCTGGTAAACTTTTCTGGTTTGGTGTTTGTGTGACTTGCACCAGTGAGCAAGCACTTCACTCATGATGTTTAGTGCTTTATATTTGGCCTTTTGGTTAAAACTGGGTTAAAAAAAAGCACTTGAAGGATGTCAAGGATCTTGTAGAAAACTATTTTATGCTGATAGGTGCAAGTTTGGCTTGGTGCCTCTATTTTGCAGGCAGTTTGTAACAGCCAAGAAGTCGAATGGCAAACAAAGTGGGCAATATATCCGGATCAATTCTTGGCCCCAGCATCGTGTTGTCCGATTAGCCGATGGCCGATGGCGTCTAGACAACTACTATGCATCGTACACTACATGTCCCGATCAAGAAGAAAATACGCCTCCTTATGTCAGGGGAAAAAAGTTAGAGTTTTGTCCAAGGTGTAATCCTGAGCCAGCTGAGAAAAAAGAAGGGTAGGGTTAGTGCTTGTGCTGTAAAAGAAAGGGTTAGTACTTGTGTTGTAAAAGAAAGGGTTGAGCTCACTTCACTCTTTTCCTACTCAAAAGGGTCGGTTTTTGAGGGTGGTGTGGCCATCCTTGAAGCCACTACCACGTCGAATGAGGACACATATTATTTAGTGTACAGTAGGATTCTTTTCTACAGGAATAAGTGAAACAATGTGTAACCTAGTGAAGGGAAGAGGTCTGCTTACTGGAAGCTAACAATGCCATTAGGTTGGTTCTTTTCGGGCCATTAACAGAGGCCCTATTTGTGACTAGTTTGTTTTCTTGTGATTGCCATTGATGTAATTTCTGTAACATACACAGCGTGCTAGTTGTCTTTATCGCTGTGTCAGAGACTGTGTGTGTGTGTGTGTGTGTGTGGCATTTCTAAAAGGGTTTTAATGATTTAAATTATCTCGTTGATTTCACACAACTCATTTTCTGAGTTTTTCCATAACCCCCCCCCCCCCCCCCCCCCCCCCCCCCCCCCCAAATGTGTGTTCATGCTCCATTTGAAGGTTTGTTTGTGTGTGTGTGTGTGTGCGCGCGTGCTCTTTGAAAGGGTGTCAAAGAAGTCAAAAAGGCCTTCAATGCACTAGAAAGTCTCACGGGACCCCTTCTCTAAGTTTTTGAGGCACATGGCCTAAAGTCCCCTTGGCTTCACACATCCAAGCACTCAAGGGTTCCAAGCTCTCATTTGATGGCCCTGACCTTTCAAGAGTGGGTTGCCATGGCCAAGTCTTTGCGAGATCTGAAAGGAATGCATATATTACCCATTTCCAAGATTTTCAAAACCCAAGAAGCTCCAAGCCATGCATTCGCATAAGTATTTTCACATACTATACAAATCTATTGAATCTATGTTTGCATGTATACAAGCACCATGTCCACCAAGGTGTGCCCTCATCGCAATAGGAAGGGACATGCACCCAACCGGTGTTTGTTCGTTGTGTCAAAGATTGTGTGTGGGGGGCATTCTTAGAAGGGTTTTAATGATTTAAATTATCTTGTTTTTCCACACAACTCATGCTTTGAGTTTTTTCATAAATCATCCCCCCTTGGGTCGCCACACTGCCTCAAAGGACAATGTAAAAACTTCTATCCTCGGCCTTTCATCATTTTTAAAGAGTTCAAAAGGGTTGTTATGAGGAATAGGTTGATTGCAGGACTGGCTTTGCTCCTGCAGCCATTTCAAATTGTTGGTTTAATGTGGAATGAATGCATGGCTTGATTTTCGTGAATAATAAAGTTCACCTGCTTTAGTACTTCACATAGCATTGCCAATGAAATATTGAAGGCCCCTCTGAATGGTTTTGCAAAGAATTGTGGTGCGTGGGGGGGATGCTTGGGATATAGGATTATGCTTTACAGTCTAGTGTTTAAAACAAGATCAGTGTCAAAGAGGTTGGGTGGTGTTCACAAACTCCTCACAAGGTTGGGTTGTGGATGATATACTTCCTGTTAAGGATAAAGTTCTTCAAAATTCCATTGATTATGGTAAGCTAGGCTGTGACAAAGTTAGGCATTGTGAGCTAAGGTCGTTTATTGGGGCTTGTCCAATTGTGTAATTTATGCATTGTGTCTAAAAACCTTGTGCCATAATTATGTGGACATGTAGGGGCTATGAGCTATTTGGTCTTCACGGATTATTCTTGAACGGCAAGGCATGATAACCACATTTTGTTATCGCACACCCTTCCAAAAGATGAAAAGGAATGGAGTATCTTGTGCACACAATGGGCGGTGGCTTTTGTATTGCTGACTTGAAAGCAAACAAAATGGTAACAGAGGATCATATAGTAGTTGGGGATTATCTTCTCTCTTAAGAGGCAAACAACATTCTCATTTATATCCCTCCAAGTGACTTCATTTAATTACCAATAGGTGTCAACTCTATGTGAGTTACTTGGCAAAAGGTACGACATACAAGAATTGGGTTGTGACTATGAAAGTACTCAAAAAGTTTGTATGTCTTGCTTCTAACTAGACTCAGATAATTGCTTCTAATAGTATCTCTATCTTTGCTATTAAGTGTTTTGGATTGGGGCATTGTCTAGTTTGAACTATAGCTTTCTCTATCTAATTTGCTACAACCCCTTTTGGATCGCACTTTACAAGAGGACGTGTGATACAAATTTATGAGGAATAGGGTACTCAATAGTTTTGAAAAGAGTCAACATGCAAATGATTTTATAGATCTTGTAAGCTCTACTGATAGGTTGAAATTATAGTAGAACATAGTGGAAGTAGACTGCATTGGTACAAGAAGCATGAGGAGGGAGGGAGATATTGTATAAGATATTCTAAGCTTGACAATGAGTATTTTTTATTATGATTATTTTTTTTAATTTTTTGAGTTATCGCATTGTGCATAAGCTCTCTTATTGGTGAGCTTGCAACTTTGGATTCATTGCAGCTTTTCAATCTACACACACGTGCTTGTGTAGCCCATGACAAGAGATTTTAATTGAGCCTTTCTATGCCTTGTTTGAATTATGCATGAGAAAATAATAGCTTGATTAATTTTATCAACAATTGAAGCTCTTAGGCACTCATTTTCTATTCATTTCGCTCATTGTGTGTGTGTGTGTGTGTGTGTGTGTGTGTGTACCCTTTGAAACGGTGTCAACGAAGTCAAAGTCTCGCGGGACCCCTTGCTTCTCTATGTTTTTGAGGCACATGGCCTAAAATTCCCTTCGCTTCACACATCCAAGCACTCAATAGCTCCAAGCTCTCCTCCACATGGCCTTGGCCTACCTAAAGTGTGTTGCCGCAACCTAGTCTCTATGAGATCCAAAAGGAATGCATATATTACCCAATTCCAAGGTTGTCAAAACCCAAGAAGCTCCAAGCCATGCATTTGCACAAGTATTACAACATTTTTTACAAATCCATTTCATCTATCTTTGCATGTATACAAGCACTATGTCCACCAAGGTGTGCCCTTATCACACAACAAGAGGGGACATTCACCCAACCGGTGTTTGTTCAAAGATAATGCTTAGAACCAAAAGAATCCTAGAGATTCCAAAAGCAACGTACACATTGTGGAAGAAGAAGAAGAAGAAGAAGAAGGGGATACCCACACTGCCCATTATGAGTATGTTTTATAATGGAATTTAAAGTTTGGTGGTTAGACCTATCCTTTTGCATTAGATTCATATTATGAGCCATATGTAGTTACCCTAAAGAAGAAGAAGAAGAAGAAGAAGGGGATACCCACATTGCCCATTATGAGTATGTTTTATTATGGAATTGAAAGTTTGGTGGTAAGACCTATCCTTTTGCATTAGATTCATATTATGAGCCATATGTAGTTACCATAAGTAACCCATATTAGACTCCTCAACTAGAATCCATGCATTTTGTGCAAGCTTTCGCTTATAGGGGCATCTATTGGGGTAAACCTTTATAGCTTACACTCAATACGTTAACAACCCCTAAAGCCAAGCATACTAAGCATGCACCCTTATGTGCATACATGCATCCTACTACATAAGTGTCTCTAACACATGCTTCTTTATAGCCACATGCTATTTGAACTTTTTCCCACATGTGATGAATATCACTTTCCAACATTTAATGTCACCTTCCTTTTTTGAGCTTATATAAGGCCATATGCTAACATTGTATTATCTTAAAGTCCAATGCAATCACTATGTTCATTTCAACATGAATGGTTTGTTGGATCCTCCATACCTACAACTTTCCCTTTCACAAAGGAATGTCATAGGGTGTGAGTGGCATACAAAGGACATTTCATTTTTGCATACAATGCTTCATTGCCCTAGGCTCTCCTAGCCTTTCTTTGGCTCTTTATCCAATGTCCCCCCCCCCCCCCCCCCCCCCCCCCCCCTCTCTGGTGGGCGCGGACTGAGCCAAGTTCTAATAATCAAAACTTCAATCACTTTATACTTTTCTAAAGAGCGCTAGTCCACAACTTGGCTTCTAGAGTGTACACTAGAATCTATAGTTTTAAGCTCATCCATGGTATCCACCAAAAAAACCTTTCCAAAACCCTATAATACATTTAGAAACTCTAAGAACCACATTTCAATTAATCCTTATGTATGATAAATACATAATGTCAATCACTTCTCTTCACGTCTCTAAGCTTCATTAAACATAGTATTCCATGCTCTGTTAACCCTAGATAACATGTAGAAAAAACAATCTCTCCTTTCGGGTCAAGCAAAAACCTTTTTCTTCTTGTACCATCATAATCTTTCTTTATAATAGTATGTGGCCAAAGCCCCCTTATAATCCTTTGACTCTTATGTTTGCCTGTTGTACAAGATAATCCTAAAGATTATCATGGTTCCTCTCATGAAGGTTATCATGGTCCCTCTCATGATTAAACATTTGACAAGTGGATGACACCCTTCCCATCTCCTCTCATTGTCTTGAAAAAAATTAAATTATCATGTATGACCTTTGTTTCCATTTAAATCAATGTATGGCACCCAAGGATAAAAGGAAAATTGGAGGGCATTCCTTGCTCAAAGAAGTTTCGGTCAACCATTGAATAGATTACAATCATCTTCATATTTGGATAGCACATAAAGAGCTCTATGAGGTGTTTGCTGCTCAAATCATCCACCCATGATTTGTGTTTGTTGGCCACTTTACCTTCGTATAAATAATTTTAGACATGAGAATGATTTCAAAGCCATGATCTATCACTGCAATGTATGGATCCTCAAGATCACCCTCACTTGACGTGTGTTTGTAGAATTTGTATCACTGCAATGTATGGATCCTCAAGATCACCCTCACTTGATGCGTGTTTGTAGAATTGGTACCCATTTTGCTCTAAGGGAATAGCCAATGAACATACACTTTTCAACTTTTGGATCCAACTTCATTCACAAATAATGAAAAACATGGACATAAAGCAATAAATATCGATACTTAAAGGTCTGTCAAATCAGCTTTTTTCCAATAAACTTCTCCATGGGTGTCATATGATGTATAGAAGGAGTGGAAAACCTGCTCATAATATATGCAACTATAGACACTACGTTAGCCCAATAACTGTAGACATTACGTTAGCCCAATAACAATTAGGCATATTCTTTTCATTCATCATTGCCTCTAAGTTCCATGCTTTTTCAATATGCTACTAACTCATTAGAGAAGTACTCTCCCCCTCCATCTAGCCTCATGTAATTTTCTTGTCCATTTTTTAGCCATAATCTTGAAAATTCCTAGGAGTTTCATGCTTTTTGAAAATGTTGCTAAAATAATTGGATAAGTACTCCCCCCCTTCATTTAACCTCATGCATTGTACATAATTTTTGTCTAACTTTTAGCCATAACCTTGAATTAACAACTCATTCTATTCTTTATGATATCCACCCATACATTCCTTGTGATAATCTTGAATTAGCAACTCATTTCTCTTCTTTATGATATCCACCCACAGATTCCTTGTATAGTCATCCATGAAGGTAACATAAAACTTGCATTTAAACATGGATGCAGTCTTTGCAGGACCGCACATCAAAATGCATTACCTCTTAACACCTTTTTGCTTACTTGCTTGTCATGAGGAAATTCGCCTTTGCTTGCTTTCCAAACTGACAAGCCTCACAAACCTTATGCATTTTAGCCATCTTAAACACTGACGAACCTATCATAAGTCCTAATCTACATAGTAGTTAGCCTTTGCACACACTTATGTCAAATACACTTATGCTAAATATCTATGGCTGCTGGCCCGAGACCCTTGTGAAAACATGGTATCTTTCATCTCATGCAAATCTACATCAAGAGTGAAAATTGTCTATATATAGAAGAATACAAGAACAAGGGATCATTTTGCATAAGATAAGAAAATGGAGACCATTAGGATTGAACCTGCCCTTTAAACCTTGCTAAACATTTTGTCCAACAAGAACTAAGTTATTTGTACTTAGGGTTCATGGAAAACATAATCCAAACACTTCACCTTGCCATTTTCTAAAATTCACGACACATTCCATGTGTCCACAATAGGATGCCCTCTATCATCCTCACCCTCGACATAACTAGGATTGTCAAAAGTTTGTAAATCCCTTAACTATTCCCCATGGTTGCTCAGGTGATTTGATGCACCCAATTCCACATACCATACATTGTCACCACAATTTGATACATGTGAGGACATAGTGTTAATCTTATGTTGCATAAAAAAATTCTTTTTGGCCCATCTACACCCTTGCTAGTGCTTGTATAACTGTTTTGCTGTCTTCTTCATGGGCTCTGATGCTTGAAATCATATTGACAGCCACACTTCCAACATCCCTTGCCATTATTTAGCACATTGTTTTGCAAACTTTTCTTCAAGCTCTTTGACTCCCCCTACCTAAAAATTTCCTCTTCCACTATATTTTGCGCCTTTGACTGTTAACCATCTATTGATTACCACATATTTGGTTACCATAATCATGACAATCTTATTGACCTACACCATATCCTCTACCTCTAGATCTGTTATTATAGAAGACTTCGTAACTTGTGAAGATGATTCTTTGTACGTTGGTCCTAAATTGCATAAGCATGCCTCTAGAATTTTTTTCATCATCATCAACCATGATACACTTAAATGTAATGGATTCAAATATCTCCTTAATCTTCATTAGTTGTTCATTCATAGATAGAACCTATTTTTTGCATAGTGTTGAGCTTGGTCTTCAATCTTAGCTTCCTCTTATTGTTGGTCAAATCTGGTGAGACCAAATTGTTCCACGACTCCTTGTTAGAAATTGGCATCTTGTATATTCCAAATCATGGTAGTTTTCATACTGATTGAACCAATACATGATCCTCATGCTCCCTGGTTCCAATCTCTAAAAGCTTTCACATGCGGATAGTAACTTGTAAGTGCTATGGTAAGTGAATCAATGTAGCATTCATGGTTGTGGTTACACCATAACAGTAGATAAGTAGAGAGAGAGAGAGAGAGAGAGAGAGAGAGAGAGAGAGAGAGAGAGAGAGAGAGAGAGAGAGAGAGAGCTCAATACACGATGTAGGATTAAAGTAATTTTCTTGATTGATTCGAATTGGAGAGAGAGAGAGAGTACAAGCTTTGGATAGTGGTTATATATAGGCTCAAGGTGGGATATTGGAATCAATGAGTGGATGTACACGCACCACATATGGTATCGATAAGGGTCATGTGGGCTACCACAAGTAGCATGTGGCTATGAAGTGTATAGCATATGGTTAGAGAATGAGTAGCACAAGTGAAGCTATAGGGTTTCATGCGAAAAGTGTGACTGTGCACATGATGGTGCATTATTGGATGACAAGATTGTTATGACTATGAGTGTAATCTAAAGGCTTACCCCAAAAAAGATCCACGTAAATTGAGGCTTACACTAGAAAGGATGGGTTCTTATCATGGAGTCGAGTATGAGTTACATTGGGTAACTACATAGGGCTCATAATTATCAATCTAATGCAATAAGATAGTGAAGGTCTTACCTCCAAACTATGTGGTGTGGGACAATGTCTAAACACATTATGAATGCGGGTCATCACTTTCTATTGGCAACTTCATTGGTGGCCTCATCTTCTATTCTTTGATTTTCTTTGCTTTTTGGAACCTGGGGGGATTCTTTGATGATGTTGCACATGTGGGTGCACTTGAATTTTGAATCGGGTTTGGTGCATATTTGTTGTAGAGCCACAAAAATAAAATAGGAGGGACTTACCATTGCATTTGAACTGGCAATGTCTAACTCCTCTGTAAACATTTGTATACAAATGCTCATAGGTGCAATGTGAGAGCTATAATCACTCAGAGAGTTACATACATTACAATTATATCCAAAACTAATAACCTCACCACTGTAAACAAGAACAATCAGAGCCATGAAAATTTTTACCCTTTGATTGGGAGTTGTCAAAAGACTACAAAAAATAAATGTCACTTGATATCCTTTGAAAACTGCCTTTGTTGCTTTGGGTGATATTTTGGTGCTCAAGATTGTTGCACACACAAGTCTAGTGAGCAGAAGCCCTTTAGGTCAGATAGCACTCGATGCTATATTGGAATAGCACGAGAAGAGGCTCTCATCTGGCCGAAGTGAGGTCTTTTGGAGCAAAAAATGGGTGTGGGAGCTTGCTCAAGACAAAGGCTAAAAGGTGTAGGGCTGAGCAGTCTGTGGCATGGGAACACGTGTGCCTTTCAATTTTTTTATAAAAAAACTAATAACCAAAAACTATGCTGCACATGTTGGAAATTGGGTTGCAGATTGTTGATGAGTAGGCAAATAGACAAGACAAACACGAACAATGACAAGGCTAGTGCGCATCAAAATATTGCAGTAGGCTCACCAATGATGATGAGAATTTGAGGATGATGATGACATGTAAGCATGTGGGCTTACAGGACTACTGCAAGTGCTGGTTTTGTAGGCCAATGTGCATGTAGCAATGAGCAGGTTTAGCACTGTGGAGAGCTAAGAGGGTGGTGTTAGCAACTATAGGTTGGTTGAGACTTGTTGATTTCATGCAACACATATATGGTGAAGGCATTGTGGATATTTTGCCATGTGATGGGCCAATAGGGCTTGTTAGATCTAGTGGTTTGTACGTATAGCTTGTTAAAGCAAGTGGCTATGGATTAAATTTGAGTAGGTGATGACGTGGGAGGTGTGTTGGCGATTAGTCATGTAGCAAGCATAGATGGATGGCGAGTAGCGGGTAGATTCAAAGATGAAGCCTCCAAAAAGACCTTGGCTCTTGTGTAGGTGACAGTCCCACAGGGGCCATCCTTTTTTAAATGCATTCAAAAGGGGGATTTCTTTGGCTTTAAATACGTATACTCACACAATCAATGGCACATGCATGTGTGCATGCACGTGCACACACACACACACACACACACACACACACACACACACACACACACACACACACACACACACACACACACACACACACACACACACACACACACACACACACACACACACACACACACACACAGACACACACACACATGCACTTTACTAAATAGTGCTCTTGTCTTTAAAGCCACACACTTATGAAGCAATTTGTAATAGCATGCCCTTCAGCTTTTAATTTGTAGCCACTGGATTTTTAATATACTTCTTACTACAAATAATGTAGTTTTATAAAATAGTTGGTTCCTTGTCTCTTGTGCGCATTGTATATACATGGCGTTTGTGTTTATCACAACCAGTAGCAAATAACTTCACTGTATGTTGGTTACAAATATCTTTACTATCAACAAGATGGGTAAGCCAACTTGCTTATTTCTTAGGGTTATTATCTTATTAAGTGTGAAAATTAGAGCTCAATATGCTACCATTGCATTCATATAATGTTTACAAGACCAAAAAGTATTCCAACAGTGCACAAGGTATGGCCCAAAAAAATACAACATTACAAAATTTGATCCTTACTTTCTGAAACAAAAGTCAGAATAGGTATGAACATGGAAAAGGAAATCTCATCACGATCTTAGAACTTGCCATCATAGTACATAATTTTACGAGTATGCAAAGACTCTCCTTCTCTTGAAAATGCTTGTGGTACCTAGGGCACTTGTACTACAAGTATCCAGTGTGCTTGTGCTCTTGTCTTTATTAAGCCTTTGGTTCGTGCACTTGCCTTTTTACTTCAAGTTGATGCTGCTTCTTTAATCTTTTCCTCTTGAGCCTTTCCCTATCGTGATTTTTATCTTCTTCATCAGCATCCCTTTGTCTCTGACGGCTCTCTACCCTCTCCACTTGGCCATATCGCTTTCTCGCAGATCTGATTCCAGATTGCTGAGGATTGTATCAAAAAACAAGTTTGGGCCTTTATCAAATCCATTGTTGGTTGTATATGTTTCACGATCCTCTCATTGCATCCATAGAAATAGCCAGGGTGCCAAAGTGTCTACCAGGAACTGTTGCCATTGTTCAACAGTTTGATTCTCTAACTTGGGAACAATAAGTCTACTTCTCTAGCTTGGGAGTAATAAGTCTAGTTCTCTAGCTTGGGAGTAATAAGACAACTTCCTTTAGGGTTCTGGCACACTTTGTACTTATTGTCATCAATGATCAAATTGTTTTTGGGCCCGAACTGCATTAAGCCCCTCCAAAACAAGGATAAGGAGCAGGATGGGAAGTGTGCAATACAATTCCTTACTATTTGTGTGGACCATGAAAGGAACCGTGAAAGTATTAGAGAGAAATCCTTGCCATAGACAAACAAAGAATTCAAGGACTACAAAGATATGAGGGGTTTTGGCCATGTACCATTGTAGAGCGGGATTGCAGTGGTACAAGAAGATGTGCTCCATAGGTATTTTGATACATTGCACTAGACGTGAAAGTAGGTGGATGATGCGATACTTGTGGTCTAGATTAAAGGTGTATGCATCCATTTGCTTGCAATATAGTCCTTGCACAACATATGAGCCTCTGTAATTACATTGCTCCGTTCATTGATGTACCCATTTTCCACCTTCTCCTTTGCTACCACACAATTGACCAGGTAGAAATCCACATCCTTGGCATTGGTTGAAGCATTTGGATTTATAGCAAATGTGTCGCCAACACATAGATCGCAACTCAACACATCACAATGACCTTCATATGTGAAGTTATCATACCCAAAAAATTCCCGTGTCAAAACTTCATCTGTTTGCTTAAAATCTGCCACAGCCTCATCGGGTAATGGCAACACAATATGACACGTGAGATTTATTGATGAATCACTTCCACCTTTTTTGCATGCATGCATCATAGAAGCATGCCATGTTTCTTGTTGCAAATGCTCTCCATCATGCTTTCCCTTGTTGTGCCCTATCCAAAGAAGGAACATAGTGTACCATATCTTGCATTAGAGAATAGAAAGTCCTGTGGCTCCCTTGAATTGCAAGGCCGCACCATTGGACCACACCCAATGTTGCATAGGAGTGACACCCTCTTGTTGTAACCAGTCATGGTGTAGCATGAAGAAATGTTGCAAAAATAATGTATCATGCACCTTTGATATGAATAAGTGGATTGTTTTGACTACCTCCCTTGCCTTGCAGTAGTACGTTATGTGTACAAAATGGTTATATGACTAGAGTTCCAATGCATTGATTGAATATCATTTTGCTCCTTGAAGCTGTAATTCTTGGAAAAATTTAACAATTGAAACAACATCATTATCCAAAAATCGAAGTAGAAAATCCTTGAATTGTTGTCCTTGCCATCGAGCTACATAGTTATGAGTGATGAAGAGCTTCAACTTGGTTTTCAAGAGTTGAAGAAACTCCCAACACTGCTTTTGTTTATGCAAAAGATCTTTTCTTATTTTACTATTTCCATGCTTGTCTTTTGCTTCTACATATGCAAATACTATCACAATAATACTCTTACTTGGCTTTTCTATCTCCAAGTAACATAATTCTAACCTCTTGACTCCACATATCTTATGGTCTTCCATGAGGCCTGATCTTCTATAGAAAACTACATATGCTAGCTTTGAACAAAGAACGGACTCCCACATTTGTGTGAACCCTTTGAACATGCGATGTGAAGCCAAGAAACCCTTACTAATGTTCTTGCATGTGGCACAAATATTGTATACACAACTGCAACCCGCATCATGCAACCAAAAAGCATTAGAGCACATGTGGTTTAGTGTGTTCTTTAAAAAACACATTTGCACATGGTATTTGCAACAATATGTGTATCTATCCTTCAACCGTCTATAAAAGAATGGCTTCAACATCTCAAACATTCTCATGCCAATCTTGCAAGTGGATGTTTTTATTTGAATTTGTGAAAGAGCTCAACCTGCAATATCCATATTTGATCAATATGTTTACTAGGATAATTGAATCCAAGCAGGAACATAGAGATTGCTATCTAGGATGTTAAGTGTTAAATAGCACACTCAACATCCTAACATGCATGTAATAGGGTGTGTTGACTACCATATACAATGTTTTTATTAGCATAATATGTATGCTAGCTAACATACTTAGTGTGTCAACAAACATATGTAAATAGCATAGCGTGTGTGCTAACTAGAATACAAGGTATGCTAACTATCTCCTTAGGTATGCTAACTATCATGGACAATGTTCTAATCAACATACCCAGGATGCTAAGTAGCATACTAGCTGTGCTAACAAGCATAATCAGTGTGTAGTTCAACATATGAGATATGCTAAACTACATAGAATGTGTGCTAAGAAGAATAGAAGGTATGCTAACTAGCATGGACTAGGTTTTGACTATCATACTCTATGTTGGGGTAAAGGCGGTGTGCCTCTTACCTCGGTCGAACATGCCAAACATGTTCAACTACCCATTACTTCTTGTACACACCCTATCCTTTACTAGATAGAGGAATCAGAGGCTTTCTCACACACACATACTGTTGAGCTATTCCACCCACATCCTGTGTTCTCTCTCTCTCTCTCTCTCTCTCTCTCTCTCTCTCTCTCTCTCTCTCTCTCCCCCCCCCTTCTCACTCTACGCACACGCACCGCATTCGTGCACTCACAACTGATTTCAGAGCTACGGCTTGGTGATGGCAAGGAGCACAAAGGCTTTGAGGCGATAGATCACTCTCTCTTGGTGGTGGAGAGATCAAGAAAGCTTGGAAGCTTGTGAGAATGCAATGGAGAGTGATGTATACTCTTGTGGAAGCTCAAAAAAGAGTGTGAAAGATTGTTTATAGGTGAAGCTGCTGCCCTAAAACTGTGTGCATAGCCGCACTATTTTTAGATTCATTTTTCTCCTTGTAGATTGTAGATTTGAAAATTTTGCCTAGTTCTGCTCTCCATTTTGAATAAACTTTTTGCAAATTTCTCACCATTTTGATGAGGTTCAACCCAAACTGACTATATACATAAATTTCAAATTTTTTGTTTTTGCATAGTATGCGAGTTTGATGCATTTTTTGAAAGCATGGAAAGTGCTCAAAGTTGAGTGCATAAACTCTGAGCTTAAGATGCAACTTTAGCTTGGGTAGAGCTTGTAGTTTGAGGGTTTTTTGGTAGATTTGGACAGCGAAGCACGAAGGCGTTTACACACCATCAAAGCGGTCTCTTGAGAGACGCGGTTTTTCAAGAACACAAGTGGAACTTCTTTCACAAATTTTCATAGAATATTTTGATAATGATTTTGTGCTTCACTTTATGATAATGCAAATGGGTTTGCATATGGTTGTGGCGCATGGTCAAAGCCCATTATACATGCATTTTGGCGAGTACTTTTGATTGCCGGTGAGCTCTCTTGAGAGCATTGTTTTTGCATTGATCAGGTTTCTGGATTGCAAATCTTCTAGTGCTTGTTTATGCGCGTCACTCCGTGGATGTACGTCGAGTGCGGATTTCCATTGTTGCGAGATTGTGGATCCATTTTGACATTTCTACTCATTGGTATTGAGTACTGTTATGGTTCATGGTTTAGAGTCATCTTTCAAAGACTATAGTGGTCGAGGTTTACTCCCACTTGGCCATAACTTTTTTTGATAGATTTTGGTCAATTTTTAGTGGTCAAGAGCTTCTCCCACTTTGGCATCTTGGATGCGGTTTTATGGTTGAGAGTTGCATTGAGATTTTTTTCCGATTACAGAGGAGACTCTATCAGTTTTTCACCAGGTTTTATGCATTTTGTGACAGGTGCTAGAGAACTGTTTTAGCCACGTTCTAGCTTGTGCCTATGCGGATGGTCATTTTTCTTGTGCACTCATTACATATGGTCACTAATTATGCATTCACCTTTAATTGGGAGATTGTCGGGGTAAAAGCGGTGTGCCTCTTACCCCGATCCGATATGCCAGAGACATTCGACCGCCAATTACTTGTACACACCTCATTCTCTACTAGATAGAGGAATAAGGGACTCTCTCTCACACACATAGTGTTGAGCTGCTCCACCCACATCTTGTGTTGTCTCTCTGTCTCCCGGGGTGTCCACTAGGAAATATGTAAGATAGTACGTGCAAACAAAATAAGGAATTTATAATTAGGTACATTTACATAAAAATGTATTAACATAAAGGGTTTTTAAATTGAGAAAGGGAAAATTTTCATACGTAAGGGCTAGTTTTTTTTACAAAAACGCATACATAAGGGGTACATATAATACTTGAAAATATATAGGTAAGGGATTATTTAAATACCTCTTGTTCGCACATGCTATATGCAATTTTAACATATGGACTCCCCAAGCTCTCTCTCCCCTTCTCACTCTTTGCATAGGCACCACATTCACACACTCACACCCTTAATGCTAACACGAATAATAGGTGTGCTGATGATGAGCATACTAGTAAGGTAGTTGAGCAAACCCAATATGGTAAGTAGCATACTAGATATGCTAATTGACATAGAATGTGCTAACTAGCATGTTCATTATGCTAGTTATCATACTAGGAAAGGTAGCTAGCATACTCATTGAAGAGTGCGTGTGCGCAGATGTGTGCGTGCGTGGTGCGGTGTGCGTGTGGGAAGGAGAGAAGAAGAGAGTACACAATGTGTGGGTTGAGCAAGACTCTTTAGTGAGCTGCCCCTTATTCTTTGTATATGCACACAAGAACAAGGTATCAATGGGCGGGCGCCCATAGCCTGGGCAGTTGGGCAAGGCACAGACGCCTATACCCCAACAATCTCCCACTTAAAGGCTAACATGTCAAAAAGTGGATCCTACAAGCTAAACTACTAGTATGTACAAGAAAATAGGTGAGAGACTCTCTCAACATACACCCATTGGCTCGCTAAATTGATCTACATGCAGTCGTATCGGCTCTCGTGGTAGGTGAGCATGCCTACTCACGCTAGATCCTACATGTAGATCTTGAAGACTACTATGTATAGTCTACAAAACTCCACTATGCATCATGCTAGTGTCAATCATCGCATGGTTGACAATCCCTGCTACAAATGCTTCCACTGTAGCTGCTAGGTTGGGCCTTGACACTAACAAGTTGAACATAAAACACTCAAACACTGACAAAATCTATGAAAACATGGCTATACATGCTCTCTTGAACTATCTACATGTACTGCATCATCACGACTATCCATCGCATATGGATGTGTCAACATCGACATCTGGATAACTACATTTGGATAGCTACATCGACATCTGGATAGCTACATCCCTGTCACCCATAGTCAAAACTGTCCAGGCACCAACTCATCAGCCTCTAACATGAGCATATCAAAGAACTCCATGTCTATTATCTTTGCCTGTGTCTCTAGGGAGCAAAACTGCTTTGATACCAGTTGAAGAGTGCGTGTGTGCGGATGCGTGCATGCGTGGTGCGATGTGCATGTGGGAAGGAGAGAAGAAGAGAGTACACATTGTGTGGGTGGAGCAAGACTCTTTAGTGAGCTGTGCCTTATTCTTTGTATATGTACATAAGAATAAGGTGTCAGTGGGCGAGCGTCCATAGCCTGGGTGACCTAGCAAGACACATATGTGTACGCGGATGGGTGCGTGCGTGGTGTGGTGTGCATGTGGGAAGGAGAGAGTACACAATGTGTGGGTGGAACAAGACTCAAGTATGAGATGGACCTTATCCTTTGTATATGTACACAAGAATAAGGTATCAGTGGTGGGCAGCATCCATAGCCTAGATGGCCGGACAAGGCAAAGACGCTTGTATCCCAACACACATTATGTCAAACAACATACTCAACATGCTAGTTTGCATACTAGGAATGCTAACTAGCATAAACGTTGTGTTGAACAACATATGTGACATGTCGGTAAGCATACTAGGTATGTTAACTAGCATAAAGGGTGTTAATTAGTATACATATTGTGTTAATCAGAATACTTTGTATGCTAGGTAGATTACTAGGCATGCCAAACTAGCATACTCATTATGCTAAATAGAATACCCAACATACTATGAATGCTAACTAGCATAAACCTTGTGCTAAAACTCATATTCAGCATGCTAGTGAGCATACTAGTATGCTAACTAGCATAAAGGGTATACATATTGTGTTAACCAACATACTCTATATACTAGGTAGATTAGTAGGCATGCTAACTAGCATACTCATTATGCTAAACAACAAACCCAACATACCATAGATGCTAACTAGCATAAACCATGTGTTAAAGAGCATACTTAGAATGCTAGTGACTTAACTAGCATAAAGGGTGTTAATTAGTTGTGCTACCCAACATACTCCGTTTGCTAGGTAGATTACTAGGCATCTAATTAGCATACTCATTATGCTAAACAACATAGCCAACATACTAGGAATGCTAGCTAGCATAAACCAACATACTCAGCATGCTAAACAACATAGTAGGTATGTTAACTTGACAAAATTGCCCTACCTACTTTCCAACAGAAGTCACTTAAAAATAATATTAAGTGAAAAATGTCAAAAATAGAGAAAATAGGTTTTCTTGCTTTGATACCAATGTAAGGTGCAGTGGAAGTGAGTGTTGAACTTTGCTCAAGATGAGTGCTCCGAACTGTGCTCAAGGTTTCCTTTTACTTACGGAAGGGAGAGACTTCCGTTATTTAATGAGAGAGTGCAATGGACACAAACAAAGTGAATGGACACTGTGAATGAAGGTGTTGAGATTGAGAGATAGAGAGAGAAGAATACGACACCAGAATGTTGTCAAACCATCCTCCAAAGG
Organism: Adiantum capillus-veneris; assembly: GCF_014529385.1. NCBI lineage: Eukaryota > Viridiplantae > Streptophyta > Polypodiopsida > Polypodiales > Pteridaceae > Adiantum > Adiantum capillus-veneris. The sequence continues at coordinate 180,289,272 of NC_140931.1, forward strand.
CCCCACTCTCTATGGCAAGAGCGGTCTACTTATGATTGCACAAATCTCTACAATGCTTTGGACTTGCCGATGACGTCGACGATAATGAGGACAACGACGAGACGGGCTGAAATTTGAGAAGGCTAAGGGCTGAAATATGCACATCTTTATCTGCTGAATTCTGACTCTATGTCGGTGACGATGTCAATGACAATGGTACGATAACGACGTGCTGAAAACGAAGATGCTGAAATCTACATTTTTCGGGTTGAATCTGCAAACTACGCGGGATCTAACCGTGCGGCGAGGATCTGCTGCGGGAAGGTGAGATCTGCGAGGTTTGAGACTTCTACTGCGGGTACCTACTGCTGAAAACTCAAAACGCTAGTGTTCTTGATGGTCTTGTCGCGAAGATCTGCAAAAACGTTGGTCTGCCAGCTTGATGCAAAAACGCTAGGACTGAAAATGATCTTGCGGGAAAATCTGCTATGGATCTACTGATGCAACTGTTAACGCTAGGGCTGAATTCTCCTCTGCTATCACCAGGTTCATGTAGATGCAAAAATGCTGGCTGATCTGGGTTCTTGTCCAAAAACGCTAGCTCTTCTATTGTGATGCAAAAACGCTAGAAAACTTGGGGTCCCACTTAGAAGTTTTCTGTTGAGCAAGGTGCTCCTGCTGCCTCTTCTATCAGAAAGTACTAGCGCTAGGTTTCTATATATACAAACTTAGTAAATTTTCCCTACCTAGTTTTCAACAAAAGTCACTTAATAAATAAGTGAAACATATCAAAAATAGGGAAAATAGGTTTAATGCACTAGAAAATGATCCTGATGGAATCTGATTGGAATGCTGATGATCATGCTGTGTGCAACCAGAGGATATGCATCTATTCTAAGTGTCTAGACATGCACGGTCTACGAACAAACTCACAAAAGTGACACATCACTTCCTATTCTAGACTGACTTGACTGAACTGAACCGAACCCTGGTCATGCTGTAGCTTGTCCACGGACACATAGAGTTGGATGTGTCACGTGACATACCCTACTTTTCAAAGTGAGTTATTGGTACTGAACTGTATGGCGCCGAGGGAGATCGTCAACAGGGTCTGGAATCCCTGGAAACGGCTCTTCACCGGCCCACTCTAATGCATGGGCCATGCGATACTTGAACTTCATAAAGGTCTGCAATGCTTGCTTCTTTGGGCTGCGCCGAAAGCGACACAAAATCATCAGTAGCTCCTTCAATGCTTCAACTTTGTCTATGGATGTAGGTCCATCTTCTTCAAGAATTTCCAAGGCTGAAAATTCCTAAAACCACTTCCAACACAGAAACATGAACATACCTATTCCATGTGAGGTGACTGGAAAAAATGTCGTCTTCCTAAAATACTATGTATGCAATGTAGATGAACAAAGAGACGGAGTGCCAAATCGTTCATCAAACACATGCAAAACATGGAATCCAAACTTGTTTTTCTGATCTAAATCAATCAATTGTGGCAAATCACAATGGAAATGTGGAGGCTTGATGCTCAGTTCTTCTTGTGATATTTCTACAACTGTGTCATGCCAAGGAAGAGACATGGAATGTGACTTCCTTGGGTGCAAACATTTCATCTTTTCATGAATCATCTGCATACATCCGTGCTCATTCATGAGGGAATCGTGCTCAACGTACAATATGGTATGCCTATGAAAAGGGATCACATAAAGATGCCAACTAAAATACAGGAAATGATCACGAATGAAACACTCGAACAAGGCATGTTGACTAATCACTCGAACACATAATACTTCCTGTGGGGGTTCTTTGGACCTAGGCTTGAGAGCCAAGATCGGTTCTTCCTGAGGGGGTTCTGTAGACCTCGACTCGAGAGCCAAGATTGGTTCTTCGTGATTGATTGAATCTGCAATGAGGTTAGCTTCACTAGAAAAAGCATCAACTAACCCATCATCCTTGTGAACAATCACACCTTTTTCCTGCAAATCATCATGCTCGTGAATAATCACATCTTGATCATGCAAATCATCATGCTCGTGAATAATCACATCTTGATCATGCAAATCATCATGCTCGTGAATAATCACATCTTGATCATGCAAATCGTCTCATTTATCATTATCATGCAATTCATCATGCTCATCATTATCATGCAAATCCTATGTGTCATGCTTTGGAAAAGAAGAGACTGAGAGAGTCTCCTTTTCCCGAATCTCTTGCATCTAGGCCTGAACTTGAGAAAAGAGTCGCAACATCTCTTTCATGTGTCGGTCTTTCATTACTTTTCTTGCTTTGTGCGTGTCTTGAATCGTCACGCGTTTTTCCGACCCTTCCCCATCTACGCCAAAGATTGCACCAGATCCTATGGTAGCTTTCGACAAGATGATGATGGACAGGAAGTTAGAACGTGAAACAAGAAAAGCAGAAATAGAGTGTGAACACAAAGAAAGAATGGTAGCCATAGAGCATGAGTACAGCGAAAGGAGAGCCGCCTTGTTTTGATTCTTTTCTCAAGTGCAGGCACATATGCAAGAGATTCGAGAAAAGGAGACTCTCTTAGTCTCTTCTTCTCCAAAGCATGACACATAGGATTTGCATGATGATAAGCATGATGATTTGAATGATTATGATAAGCATGATGATCAAGATGTGATTATTCACGAGCATGATGATTTGCATGATCAAGATGTGTTTTCTCACAAGCATGATGATTATTCACGAGCATGATGATTTGCATGATCAAGATGTGTTTTCTCACAAGCATGATGATTTGTAGGAAGATGATGTGATTGTTTACAAGGATGATGCGATTATTCACGAGCATGATGATTTGCATGATCAAGATGTGTTTTCTCACAAGCATGATGATTATTCACGAGCATGATGATTTGCATGATCAAGATGTGTTTTCTCACAAGCATGATGATTTGCAGGAAGATGATGTGATTGTTTACAAGGATGATGGTTTAGTTGATACTTTTTCTAATGAAGCTAACCTCATTGCAGATTCGATCAATCACGAAGAACCAATCTTGGCTCTCGGGTCGAGGTCCAAAGACCCCCCTCGGGATGAACCCCCCTCATAAAGAACCCTCTCAGGAAGAAACGATCTTGGTCTCGAGCCTAGGTCCAAAGACCCCCCCCGGAAGTATATGTGTTCGCATGATTAGTCAGCACGCATTGTTCGAGTGTTTCATTCATGATCGTTTCCTGTATTTTAGTCACTATCTTTATGTGATTCCTTTTCCTAGGCATGATATATGGTACGTTGAGCACGTTTCACCCATGGATGAGCACGGATGTATGCGGATTTCTCATGAAAAGATGAAATGTTTGCATTCTAGAAAGTCACATTTAATGTCTCTTCCTTGGCATGACACAGTCGTATAAAGATCACAAGAAGAATTGAGCATCAAGCCTTGGCATGTCCATTGTGATTTGCCACAATTGATTGATTTAGATCACAAAAACAAGTTTGGATGCCATGTTTTGTATGTGTTTGATGAACGATTTGGCGCTCCGTCTCTTTGTTCATCTACATTGCATACACAGTCTTTTAGGAAGATTAGATTTTTTCCAGTCACTTTACATGGAATGGGTATGTTCTTGTTTTTGTGTTGGAATTGGTTTCAGGAATTTTCAGCCTTGGAGATTCTTGAAGAAGGTGGAATTACGTCCATAGACAAAGTGGAAGCATTGAAGCAGTCTCCGATGACTTTGTGTCGCTTTCGGCGCGGCCCAAAGAAGCAAGCGTTGCAGACCTTTATGAAGTTCAAGTATCGCATGACCCACGCATCAGAGTGGGCCGGAGAAGAGTCCTTTCGAGGATTCCGGATGCTCTTGGCGATCTCCCTCGACGCCATACAATTTTGTACCAGTACCTCACTTTGAAAAGGAGGGGATGTCATGTGACATATCCAACCCTATGTGTCCGTGGACAAAAGCTACAGCATGACCAGGGTTCAGTTCAGTTTAGTGAGTCTAGAATAGGAAGTGATCTGGCACTTTTGTGAGTCTGTTTGTAGACCGTGCATGTCCAGACACTTAGATTAGATGCATATCCTCCGGTTGCACACAACATGATCATCAACATTCCCATCAAAATCCATCAGGAAAATTTTCCAGTGCATTAAACCTATTTTTCCTATTTTTCACTTATTTATTAAGTGAATTTTGTTAGGAACTAGGTAGGGCAATTTTTCTAAGATAATATATAAGGAACCCAGAGTTAGCACTTTGTGGCAGAGGAGGCAGCAAGAGCATTGCTCAACAGGTCCACTCACAGCAAGAATAAGAACCCAGCAGCCTAGCGTTTGTCCCTTAGAAGGCCAGCGTTTTCAGCCCTGCAAGTTTGCATTTTCAGCCAGCCATACTAGCATTTTTGCATCAGCAAATTCAGCCAACACTTGGTGCTTGCCTGGGCATCTCTACCATCAGGAAATCCAACGTTTCCAGCCAAGGTATTCCAGCGTTTCTAGCCAAAGGATTCCAATGTTTTTCAACAAAAACAAGCGATCAACAAGACAGTGTTTTTCTGCAGCGTTTTTGGACAGCCAAGCAGTGATGGAAAGGGACCTGCAGCCAGCGTCTTCATGAGCCATTAAGTCAGCATTCAAGCACTCAGATTTCAGCATTAGCCTCGTCTTTGTTGTCCACACCGTCGACATCAACATCATAGCATTAGACTCATTGCATCAAGCCTTGTACCAGATTGTGCAATCAAAAGTAGACCACTCTCGCCATCGAGAGTGGGGTCCTTGGAGGAGGGGTTTACAACTCCCCGGTGTCATATTCTATCTATCACTCAGTCTCATCACCTTCACACACAGTGTCCATTCACTTTGTTTGTGTCTATTGCACTCTCTTACTAAAGGAACAGAAGGCTCTCCCTTCCGTGTAAAAGGAACCCTTGAGCACAGTTTGGAGCACTCATGTTGAGCAAGTTCAACATTCATTCCGCTGCACCTAACATTGGTATCAGAGCTTTGACAGTGTTCTGTATCACTCAAGGAAAGAACCACAAGAATCACATAAATTTTTTTGCTTGTTGCGATCGCACGTAACCCAAGCCCTCTTTGGCGTGTCGATTCCTAATCGTGTTTTTGAAGAGTGATAGGAAACCCAAGAAAGAAGGGTTTGTCCAACCTCCCCTTGTTCCTCTTTTCACTCATTGAGAGCGGACTGTGCATTAGTGGCTGGCAAGTCGACATGAGGTGGGAAAAAACAACCTTGGTGTGAGCGCAAGGCCGCCAAGGGGTGCACCCACGGAAAAGAGTAGAACTCGAGTGAAGTGAAGATTTTTCTCTAACACAGATTCCAAGCGAAAGAAGAATCGCAAGAGCCTCAAGAACCGCAAGAACTCAAGAACCTCAAGACCCTTAAGAACCCAAGAACCAAGACCCACAAGAACCCAAGTTCCTCGTGAACTCAAGAACCTCAAGACCCTCAAGAACCCAAGAACCCAAGACCCACAAGAACCCAAGTTCCTCGTGAACTTAAGAACCGAAGACTTCAGTGGATGGTCATCACTCGAAGCGGAATGGATACTTCGCTTGGAGGTGATGAGCATGAGAGACATTATGCAAAATTTGGACTCACAAAGGGGCCCTTTTAGGAGTTTGACCTTACCTCTCTCTACCAAAACGGGCGCATTGATAAATTTTTGCAAATAAACTCCAAAGTTGGCGGAGGTTTGATAGTTAGAATGTCCTCTTCAAGCTCTATCTACTACTAAAATATGAGGAATCTCATGGCGTGGTATATATCAGTAGATACGCCATGAGATTCCTCATATTTTAGTAGTAGATAGAGATTGAAGAGGACATTCTAGCTGTCAAAACTCTGCCAACTTTGGAGTTTATTTGCAAAAATGTATCCATGCGCCCGTTTTGGTAGAGAGAGGTAAGGTCAAACTCCTCAAAGGGCCCCTTTGTGAGTCCAAATTTTGCCTAATGGGCGAAGAAGAATTTTCCCCACTAGGAGGTTTTTTTGACCCTCCCCCTTTCCCATCTACGCCAAGGATTGCACCAGATCCGATGGAGGCTTGATGCAAGATGATGATTGACATAATGACAACATGGCACGAAGCAAGAATGGCAGCTATGGAGCATGAGCGCAAGCAATTACGCTTGGAGGCCAAATAATTTGATCGCAAGTACGTAGAAAGAAAAACAAAATTGGATTGCAAGAACATTGTTCATTCTCCATCTCTCATTTCTAATGTGTAGGCAAAGATTGAAAGGATTCAGGAGAAGGAGACTCTCTCAGTCTCTTCTTTCCCAAAGCATGACACACATGAATTACATGATTTGCATAAGGATTTGAATGATAATGAAAAGCATGATGAATTACATGATAATGACGAGCATGATGATTTGCTTGATCAAGATGTGATTTCTCACAAGTATGATGATTTGTATGAAGATGATGTGATTGTTCACAAGGATGATGTGTTAGTTGATACTTTTTTTAGTGAAGCTAACCTCATTGCAGATTCGATCAATCACAAAGAACCGATCTTGGCTCTTGAGTCGAGGTCCAAAGAACCCCCACAGGAAGATTTGATTCCTCACGAAGAGCTGATCTTGGCTCTCGATCCTAGGTCCAAAGAACCCTCACAGGAAGAGATGATCTTGGCTCTCGATCCTAGGTCCAAAGAACCCTCACAGGAAGTATTATGTGTTCGAGTGATTAGTCAACACGTATTGTACGAGTGTTTCATTCGTGATTGTTTCCTGTATTTTAATCAGCATCTTTGTGTGATCCCTTTTCCTAGGCATGTGTACATTGAACACGATTCACTCATCGATGAGCATGGATGTATGCGGATTTCTCATGGAAAGATGAAATGTTTGCAGTCAAAGAAGTCACATTCAATGTCTCTTCCTTGGCATGACACAGTCGTAGAAAGAGCACAAGAAGAATTGAGCACCAAGCATGGGCATTTCCGTTGTGAATTGCCACAGCTGATTGATTTAGATCAAGAAGACAAGATTCGATCTCATTGTTTGCGTGTGTGCGGTGAACGGTTTGGCACTCCGTCTATTTGTTCATCTACATTGCATGTACAATCTTTGAGGAAGACAAGATTTTCTCCAGTCACTTTTGGCATTGAAAGTGAATGTATTCTCCGCCCAAATGAGAGGGTTATGCTCACACAAAACCATCGAATGCCCAAAATTATATTACATCCTGAAAGAGGAGACACAAGAAATTTTCTATGGAAAGCAGCTTGTTGAACTGTAAACAACACATCAAAGCACTCCTTTGTGATGAGAGAGTCCATACCGGGAGCAAAGCTAGAGCCCTCAAGAGAAGATTTTTGACTAACCTCTAGGCAGGCTTTGTCAACAAGAGAGGGACTAATCACATCATGTATACTGCTTGGGTCAAACAATATGACAAAACACTATGACCATAACATTTAATGAGAGACTCATCAATGGGAGGGTAAAGAGAAACTTGGGGCACACTCGTGTTGTCATTGATTGCATTGACAGAGGAAGGGGGTTCTGTGGATTCTATAGATTCATTTGATTCAAGCTTAGGACATGTTCTTTTTATGTGACCCTTAATGTGACAATGAAAACAACGACCTTCCTTAGAATAAGTGCTTTGCTCTTTCGACGTGATGTATCCTCCTAAAATTCCTTGTGCTACCTTTTCATCTGGAGTGAGGTTAGGTTTAGCAATTGTGTTAGCCTTACCCTTAGGTTCATTTTGAGATTTCTTTTTTGAGAGACTATTGGTTAGAAGAGTTACCGTTCTTACTGTTCTGAGGGTTCTGAGAAGTCTGAAAAGTACTTGTGGAAGTTTTGTTTTCCTTAGGCTTTCCCTTGTTGTGCTTCATCTCTTGTGCGAGAGCAATCACTACCGCCTTGTTGAGATCAATTGGATCAAGCACCTCCACATCAAACTTGATATACTCGTCCAATCCATAAAGGAATGACTCCTTGCGCTCCACATCCAATTTGCATAATCGAGTGCCGAGCTGCAAAACACGATTAGAGAAAGGTATGATTGACATACAATTTTGCTTGAGAGCACGCCAATTGTCCTTCAATTGTGCGAGGTACTGAGATGGCATAAACCGCGCCTTGAGCTTGTCTTGGAAATCGGCCCAATTAAAGGAAAGGGGCATGAATTCATCAGCTTCCTCTAGGTGCACGGCTAACTGTGCCTCTTGCCATGCGTGGTACCAATTGATGGCATCACCGACAAGGTACATAGCTACCATCAAAACTTTGCTATTTCCTATCTTCTTAGTTGTTGCAAAATAAGCATTAAATTGATGCAACCAAGAATGAATAACCGTAGCATCCATCTTACCATCATACTTACTGAACTAGATCTTCTCTGTGATTGGGTTGTTGGGAGTCCGATTCTCGGCGTGTGCCACTTGATGAAGTATCAACATCTTTGGTTGGCTCGAACTTTGAGGCAAGAACATGTCGTACCAAATCTTGCATGGGTTGCTCACTCTGTGCCGCACACTCTACCTGTCTTTCTTCAGCCACCAAACGATTCGCTTCTTGTTGTGCAATCATGTCCAGCATTGTCTTGACCAAAGCCTCCATAGGATTTGGTACAATCCGTGGCATAGATGGGGAAGGGGGAGGGTCGGGAAAATTTCATGGTGGGAAAAACTCTTCTTCGCCACTCCCATGCTCACCACCTCCATGCGAAGTATCCATTCCTCTTTGGGTGATAACCATACAGTGTGATCTTGGTTCTTAAGTTCACAAGGAACTTTGGTTCTTGTGGTTCTTGGGTTCTTGGGTTCTTGAGGGTCTTGAGTTCTTGCGGTTCTTCTTTCACTTGCAATCTATGTTCGAGAAAAATCTTCTCTTCATCCTAGTTCTGCTCTTTTCCATGGCCGCACCCCTTGGAAGCCTCGTGCTCGCACCAAGGTTGCTTTTTCCCACCTCACGTCGATTGTCCGGCCGCTAAGTGCGCGGTTTACTCTCAATGAGTGAAAAGAGACACAAGGGGAGGCTGGACAAGCCCTTCTTTCTTGGATTTCCTGTCACTCTTCAAAAAAAACGATTAGGAATCGACAGGCCCAAGAGGACTTCGGTTACGTGCGACCGCAATAAGGCAAAAAATTTCTGTGGTTCTTTCCTTCAGTGATACAAAACATTGCCAAAGCTCTAATACCAATGTCAGGTGCAACAGAAGAGAATAAGGATTTGCTCGGATATAGTACTCCGCACACATACTCAAGGGACAATTTACTTCACTTAAAAGAATTGAACTGAATTGAAAGAAAGAGAGAGATGAGAGAGAGAAAAGAGAAGGCACAAGGATGTTGGGTCTCAACCCTCAAGGGCTCCCTTCCTTTGTTGCCAAAGCAAGTACTTTCTTTATTCTTGCACAATGCTGCTACAATAACTAAATGCAAGAAGGGCAGCAGGTTCCCCCTCTCTCTCTCTCAAGCAAGACTTCCCCCTTGGTGGCGATTTCCCCCAACAACACCAGCGTTCTACACAACATTCACTTCCGTTGCATCTTACATTGGTATCAGAGCTTTGGCGGTGTTCTGTATCACTCAAGGAAAGACCACAAGAACCACATAATTTTTTTTGCTTGTTGAGGTCGCACGAACCCAAGTTCACTTGGGCGTGTCGATTCCTAATCGTGTTTTTGAAGAGTGACAGGAAACCCAAGAAAGAAGGGCTTGTCCAGCCTCCCCTTGTTTCTCTTTTTACTCATTGAGCGTGGGCTGTGCACTTAGCGGCCGGCCAATCGACATGAGGTGGGAAAAAGCAACCTTGGTGTGAGCGCAACGTCGCTAAGGGGTGTACCCGTGGAAAAGAGCAGAACTCCAGTGAAGAGAAGATCCTTCTCTAACACAGATTGCAAGCGGAAGAGGAACTGCAAGAACCTCAAGACCCTCAAGAACCGCAAGAACCACAAGAACCTCAAAGACCCTCAAAGAACCTCAAGAACCCCAAGACCAAGACCCTCAAGAACCCAAGAACCCAAGACCTGCAAGAACCCAAGTTCCTCGTGAACTTAAGAACCCAAGACCACAAGAATCCACAAGAACCCATGACTTCAGTGGATGGTCATCACTCAAAGCGGAATGGATACTTTGCTTGGAGGTAGTGAGCATGAGAGAGGCGAAGAAGAATTTTCCCCATCAGGAGGTTTTTCGGACCCTCCCCTTTTCCCATCTACGCCAATGATTGCACTAACTCCTATGGAGGAGTTGGAGCAAATGCTTATGGACAGGAAGTTATAATGCAAAGTAAGAAAAGCAGAATTGATCATGAATGCAAAGAAAGAAAAGCAGACTTGGATCGCACACACGCAGAAAGAGAAGCAGAAAGAAAGGCAGCCATAGAGTGTGAACATGAGCAAGCGCGACACATGCAAGAATTTTTGCTGTGACTCTTTTCTCAAGTGCAGGCACAGATGCAAGAGATTTGGGAAAAGGAGACTCTCTTAGTCTCTTCTTCTCCCAAGCATGACACATAGGATTTGCATGATAATAAACATGATGATTTGGATGATTATGACAAGCATGATGAATTGAATGATAATGATGAGCATGATGATTTGCATGATGATCACAATGTGATTTCTCACAAGCATGATGATTTGTATGATCAAGATGTGATTGTTCACAAAGGTGGTTTAGTTGATGCTATTTCTAGCGATGCTAACCCTTTTGTAGATTCGATCAATCACGAAGAATCGATCTTGGCTTTCGAGTCGAGGTCCATAGAACCCCCACATGAAGATTTGATCAAACACGAAGAACTGATCTTGGCTCTCAAGCCTAGGTCCAAAGAACCCTTACAAGAAGTACTATATGTTAGAATGATTCGTCAGCACGCATTGTTCAAGTGTTACATTCGTGATTGTTTCTTGTATCTTAGTCAACGTCTTTATGTGATCCCTTTTCCTAGGCATGACATATGGTACATTGAGCACGTTCCACTCATGAATGAGCACAGATGTATGAGGATTTCTCATGGAAAGATGAAATGTTTGCATTCAAGGAAGTCACATTCCACGTCTCTTCCTTGGCATGACACAATTGTAGAAAGATCACATGAAAGTATGAGCACCAAGCATGGGCATTTTCTTTATGGTGTGCCATAGTTGATTGGTTTAGATACGAAAGACATGATTCAATCTCATGGTTTGCATGTCTTGGATGAATGGGTTGGCACTCCGTCTATTTGTTCATCTACATTGCATGCACAGTCTTTAGAGAAGATGAGATTTTTTCCAGTCACTTTACATGGAATAGGTATAATCATGTTTTTGTGTTGGAAGTGGTTTCAGGAATTTTCAGCCTTGGAGATTCTTGAAGAAGAAAAAAACATGACTCTAGACAAAGTTGAAGTAGTGAAGGAGTCACAGAAGACTCTGTGTCGCTTTCGGTGCAGCCCAAAGAAGCAAGCGTTGTAGACCTTTATGAAGCTCAAGTATCGCATGACCCACGCATCAGAGTGGGTCGGCGAAGAGTCCTTTCTAGGATTCCGGATGTTTTTGGCGATCTCCCTCGATGCCATACAGTTCGGTACCAGTACCTCACTTTGAAAAGGAGGGGATGTCACGTGACACATCCAACCCTATGTGTCCGTGGACAAGCTACAACATGACCGAGGTTCAGTTTCGTCAAGTCAGTCTAGAATAGAAAGTGATTTGACACTTTTGTGAGTCTGTTCGCAGACCGTGCATGACCAGTCACTTAGATTAGATGCATATCCTCCGGTTGCACACAGCAGGATCATCAGCATTCCCATCAAAATTCATCAGAATCCATTAGGAGAATTTTCTAGTGCATTAAAACTATTTTTGACATTTTTCACTTATTTATTAAGGGACTTTTGTTGGAAAGTAGGTAGGGAAATTTTGCTAAGTTTGTATATAAGGAAACCAGAGCTATCACTTTCTGGCATATGAGGCAATAGGAGCATTACTTAGCAGGCCGACTCTCAGCAAGAACAAGGACAAGAACCTCTCTCAAGCAAGACTTCCCCTTGGTGGCGTTTTTACCCACAAGCTTCCTAGCATTTCCCAGCCTTGCCTTGGGCGATTCCAGCCAGCCAAAGGACAACAGCCTCAATGTTTTTAAGCTAGAACCATCGGTGTGTTTGGTTACCAAATTCAGCAAGGAAATTCAACGTTTTCTTAGCATTTTTACCTCAGTTTTCTCAACGCTTTTTAGCCAGGCTTTACAACAAGCAAGTTCACAGCATAGCAGTAGTTCCGCAACACCATAAAACAGCGCCATAAGGCATCATTTTTGCAGCAAAAACTCAACCATACCTAGCGTTTTTGGACAGCAATACAACGACAGGTTTTGACATAGCAGAATTTAGCCATAGTCAGAGACAAAGCATTCAGTTTTCAGCCATAGCCTCTTCCTCGTCGTCCACACCGTCGACATTGACACACTCTATTTCTGCTTTTCTTGCTTTGTGCATGTCATGATGGATTCAAGACCAGCCATGGCGTTTTGCACAGCAGATCAGCCCGGGCGACCATAGTAGACAGCAGATCCCCTAGAGTTAGCAGTTTCCTCAACAAAAGATAGATTTCAGTCCCTAGCGTTTTTGGTTTGCAGATCAACCTCAGCATTTTTGTAGATCTTCACAACGGAATCAGCCCTAAAGTCAGCGTTTTCAGATTTCAGTAGGAACCCATAGAAGAAGTCCCGAACATCGTAGATCTCACCTTCCCGCAACAGATTCTTGCCGCACTGTCAGATCTCGCGAAGTTTGCAGTTTTAGCATTCTAGGCATGCTAACTAGTATCTAGTGTGATAAATAACATACATCTTGTTTTGACCAACATACTCTATATCTCTCCTCTGTATGCTTATTAGCATACTAGCAATGCTAAATACCATATTGGGAATGTTAACTAGCATAAACATTGTGGTAACTACCATACACATTTAGTTAAACATCACACCCAATATGCTTACTAGCATAGACACTGAGATAACCATCTTACACCTTATGCTGACCAACATATACAGTGTGTACCAATAGACCAAGTATGCTAACTAGAATACTTGGCATGCTACCTATCTTACTAAGCATGTTAATGAGAATTCTGTGTATTATGTACAATGTGGTTACTAGTATCAATCTATAGGTGAGTATGCTATTAATCAACATATACAAGCTATTATGCGCTAGAGATGCAATACATAGAATGCATAGGTTATGACATAAGTATTTGATCTATCACCTAGGGCTCATCTAGGAGGTGCACAAGGTGTTTATGTAGCTTTTATTCCTCCCCAGTCCCTTTTGACAAACATCCTTCTTGCTGGGTGAAATGCGAGTCTCCTCTCTCCAAAATGTATAGACCAATTCCTTAATTTTATCTATGATAGGGCTAGGTGTTGCTTGTGACATGCAACCAATGAAAACAATTGACCATCAACACCAAGCTTTGCCTGCTATGATTTTGCCTTGAACAAGTATGACGGCCGACTTTTAGGACCCTAGAGAATTTTGCAATAGGCATGTTTACTTTTGAATCCAACATCATTTTCAATGCTGAATTCTTCAAGAACAACTCCTCGTTAGAATCTGGCTTCTTTATGATAGCCAATGTGTTGTGGCCATTGGAGACAACTACACTCTATACAACAACCTCCTCCACTAAATACTGATCATGGATTGCCCAAACAAGCAGATGTTGAACAAAAATATTCTAGATTTTTCACTTTGCTTCTGTACTAAAACCATCAGTCCTACTCTTGAAAGATCTCACAATCTCAAAGGAGATTTTCTTTTTCTCTTCATCGTCGATGGCATGATGTCCTCACTCAACTTCCATCTGTTTGTGCTCTTGCTATTTAGTCTCTCTTTCATTGTCTGTAATGGATCCCTTCTTCTTTCTCCCGAGGACTATAAATGTGCATAATATATTACTAGGCTTGAAATCACTTAAATGAATAGATGTCAACACTTGCTGCTATAATTCCAAACATGCCAGCTCCAAATATGCAACAATGTGACCAACTAAACCAATGACTTTAGTTGGAGTGAGTGGGCTACCCGCAAGATTTGCTTACCATCATATTACAACGTGTCTTCATTTAATTGGAGCTAGTGGCAATAATATTGTTTGCTGGTTTGACATATCTATAGGGCTATCTAGAGCGAGGGAAAGAGATTAGCTTTGACAACTCAACTCCGAGGCAAGATGCACGACACAAGGAAAAACACAAGACACAAAGAGAGAGAGAGAGAGAGAGAGAGAGAGAGAGAGAGAGAGAGAGAGAGAGAGAGACGCCAATACTCCACGTCGTCTTCAATAATTGAAAAACTAGTCCACACCCCAATTGGGGGGTACCAAATAATAATTTTTATGTGTATTTTAAATGTCCTACCGCCATCGCATCTGCAAGCGTATTCTCTCCTTCTCTCCCTCTCAAAGCTCACCTCTCTCTCTCTCTCACTTACTTTCTCTCTCTCTCTCTCTCTCTCACACACACACACACACACACACACACACACACACACACACACACACACACACACACATTCTCACTACCAAAAAAATTGCCTAGAACTGACAATATCTTTTCAACCTAGTATAAGCTAGCTCCTCAGAGTTATCAATAAGATCTTATCGTTTGTAAATAGCTTGGGAATAGACTTAAGCTAAACTCATATATCTTAACATTTATAATGATTCTTCATGCCCCATGGAAATTGGTCTCAAGTACTACACACACCCACACACAATTACATGTTCACTTTTTGTATATGAACCGCTCAATCTCTCTCCCTCTCAACCCTCAGTCCTATGCCCCCCCCACACATACACACACACATACACACACACATAACTCTCTCTCTCTCTCTCTCTCTCTCTCTCTCAACCCTCAGTCCTATGCCCCACACACACATAACTCAAATGAATTTTTGATATTCACAAACCCTGCTCACAAGCTTTGTCAAAACTAGCTGTGATTTTTTAATATCATCATCAGTTGCATTGGTTTTTGTACAATTTCCCACTTTTTTGGCTTACAAACATGTCTATGACATAACTCAAAGCTAAAACGTCAAGTCATTTTATATGGGATTAATATGTTTCTAGGTGAATGCATTTAGATCTTTTAGAAGGTGAGCCATTTGGCTAGTTGTTTTTATACCTACCTAAAACTTTAAGATACGTTCAAACTTAAAGAGAAGGGAGGACCACCTCTTCTTATACTAATTCTAGAAAAATTAAAAAAGAGACATGCGAATCACTTACGGCATGCATAGTGGTCTAAAGAAAGGTGTAGGTTTCTATTTAAAAGGGGAGGTGGCTTATACAATGAATCAAGACCATTACTTCATTTCTATTTCTAGTCCACTTACTCGTATCCTACCCTCCTGCCATTTGAGGTCATCCTTACGAGTAGCACTCTGCAAAGATGGATTTTCCCGTGTCTAGCTCACAATGCTCTTGTTTGCAAGTCTTGACTTCCTTCTTTGCCCTTTCATGACCTCGCGAGGTTGCTAGTTTCCTTGTTATCTCTCTCACCTTCTTGTGGGATTGGTTCATCATTTCCCTTTAGCTTGGAGGATACCATAGATCTTATGAGAGCGCGCTCTCTCTCTCTCTCTCTCTCTCTCTCTCTCTCTCTCGTCCTTGATCACATTGATCTATCTGACCCTCATGGGAAATTCACTTGTCAAGAGTTATTACCTTATGCAACGCAATATTTTTGAAGAATATAGGATTTTGGAAGAACAAGAGGACATCCTATATGGACATGAAGAACTGAATTTGGCCATGCCAACCACTTTCACGGATTTCAACAACCAGGTGCACATGATATATTTCTAATTGCTTGGAAATGTTTTTGTGGGTACATTAGTATATAGTGGCAAGTACAGAAACTTAACATTTTCAAATGATATGTAGAATGTGAGCCTTATGATTAGCCCTTTCCTTAAAAAACTAAGTGGATGAACAAAGGTAGTTTTGTGCATACATAAACCTTGGCTTTTCTGATTGTTTGACAAAAAGCCAAACTATGAGGATTTTCCTATTTAATACTAAGTGGAATTGACATGCATACACATATATCAATTGTTGATTAATTTTAAGGTATAATGCATAGGAGGAAGTATGTTGAAGAAAACTGACGATCCTCTGTTGTGCAATATTGAGTGTATTTTGACACACACACACACACAAACACGTACACACGTACACGTGCTTTGGAATGTCGTAGGATATTCAAGTTTCACTACCACTGACGGAAATGGCACGATGTATGGTCAAAAGTCAAGCTTTGCTGCATTCTTTTTAGCTTGAGGCCATCATGTGTGCCACTTATGTACTTAACAGGTGTCCTACGAAAGCTTTGCAGTCTATTACTCCATATGAAGCATGGCATGATAGAAAGCCTTCTATTGAGCACATGCGTGTTTTTGGCTGTTTGGCATATGCTTTGGTGCCACAAGTGCAGCGCAGAAAATTGGATGATAAGGTTATCAAATGTTTGTTGTTGGTTATAGTGCTGAAAGCAAAGGTTACAGGTTGTATCATCAACAAACAAAACATATTCTGATTTCTCGGGATGTAGTGTTTGTGGAAGATTCTGTTCAGCCCTTGCTGACGTGTACTAGAGACAGTAATGTAAGCTCACAGGACATTTATGACACTTTGTTGCCTCTTTTCAGTGGTGGAAATACGAATGTAAGTTCCAATGAGGCAAATGTACAGCCTATGGAGGTTTCTGAAAATGTTTTAGATAAGCCTACATCTGATGCAAATGTACATGATGTACTTGATGAGGAAAGGGCTGAAAATGAGCAGGCTAGAGGTATGCCAAAATGGCTGGTGCACACTTTGCGTGACAGTAAATTGGATGCACCTTTGTCTAGTCGTACTCGTTCAGGCTCTCGCCATGCATCTTATGCATCAGATTGTTATGCTTTGGCTGTGTCTAGCTTACATGATGTTGAGGAGCCTCTGTCTTTTGATGAAGCACATAATTCAGAAAATTGGATGGCTGCCATGCAATCAAAATATGATGCACTTATAGAAAATGACACATGGACTTTATGTGATTTGCCTCCTGGCAAAAAGGCCATTGGTACGAAGTGGGTTTACAAGTTGAAACGCAAGCCAGATGGTGAGATCGATCGCCATAAGGCTCGACTTGTTGCAAAAGGTTATGCACAGCAAAAAGGCATAGATTATGAAGAGACTTTTGCTCCCACTTGTCATATGACTACTGTACGTTTTCTATGTGCATTGGCAGCTCATTTTGGTTGGGATGTACATCAATCGGACATTGTTACTGCTTTCTTGAATGGTGACATATTTGAGGAAGTTTATGTAACGCAGCCTTGCGGTTTTGTCATAAAAGGACAAGAGGACAAAGTGTGCAGATGTAAGAAGGCTTTGTATGGGTTGAAGCAATCTTCTTGTGCTTGGTATGAGAAAGCTGACACTCATTTGGTTAAACGAGGCTTTCGTAACAGTCCAACAGAAAGCACATTGTATGTAAAGCGTGAGGGTGATGTACTTCTCATTGTGGTTCTTTATGTTGATGATTTGCTGATCACTGGACCAAATGAGAGAAATATTGCTGAATTCAAGGCTGATTTGAATGCTACTTTCAAGATGAAAGATTTGGGGCTGTTGCATGATTACTTGGGTATACCGTTTAAGCAGTGTGATGGTGGTATTGCCTTGTGTCAGAAAAGTTACATAGAGACATTGCTATGTAAGTTTGGACTTGAGGATTGCAAACCTATTGCCACTCCCATGGAAACAGGTTTGAGGTTGAGTCTACATGATATTGGCGATCCTGCTGATGTCACTCTTTACCAAACTGCTGTTGGCTACCTCATTTATGTATGCAACACGAGGCCGGATATTCAGTTTGCAGTCTCACAGGTCAACAGATTTATGCATAGCCCAGGGTCTAAGCATTGGCAGGCTGTCAAGAGGATTTTCCGCTACCTTAGTGGCACTTTACATCTTGGCTTGTTTTATCCCAAGGGGGGATCATTGCCGCAAGACTTACATGCTTTTTCGGACTCAGATTGTGGACTCAGATTGGGCTGGTTGTTTTGACACGCAAGTGTCCACAAGTGGTTTTTGTTTCATGCTTGGCAATTCATGTATATCATGGTTGAGCAAGAAGCAACATACTGTGGCCACTTCGAGTTGTGAGGCTGAGTACAGGGTAGTCTTCACAACTACGGTTGAGTGTGTATGGCTCAGACGCCTTATGGCTGATTTGGGTGTTGGCCAGGACACTGCCAACACTATCTACATTGACAGTCAGAGCGCATTGGCAGTTGCGAGGAACCCAATTTTTCATGCTCGCACAAAGCATATTGAGGTGCATTACCACTATGTCAGGGAGAGGCTCTCAGCAGGAGAGATCAGCTTGGCTTATGTTCCAACATAGGACAACCTTGCAGATCTTTTCACAAAGGCATTGTCTCGTGAGAAGCTTGAAGCTTTCCGCAAAGCTTTGGGCTTACTCCCCTTTGTGGACTGATCCTGTCCTCAGGGCATGGCACTTCCCTTTACTCATGTGCCAGCTCTTGTTCACCGCATCACTCCAGGGGGGATTTGTTACCATATACATGTGTTAGTGATGTGTGTGAACACACTAGGACCGCCGGGGCATTTTTCCCCTCTTTAGGAGGTTTTTCCCCCCGTGCATTGTATATACGCCCATCACTCTAGGGCTATCTATCTTTCCATTGCACACTAAGTAACACACTCTCTATTGTGTGTCTTGAGCTTCCTTCGTCTTCTCCAAGCTGTGTGTGTTTCTCTGCAATCCTAATTCTAACAAAGCCAAAAAGAATGCGGCAAAGGTTGACTTTTTACCATACATCGTGCCATTTCCGTAAGTGACCTGTTTTTCCTCTCAGCAATACCATTTTGCTGAGGTGTTAAGGCACTGTACATTGGTGTTTTATCCTAGGACTAGTCAGAAATGCATTGAATTCATGAGACATATACTTCCCCCCTCGATCGGAACGGAGGGTATCGATAGTACATTTTGAGACATTTTCAGTCATAGCCAGAAATTGTTTGAAGCACATTAAAAATTTTGGACTTCACTTTAAGCGGAAATACCCATGCATGCCTGGAGTAATCATCAATGAAAGTCACGAAGTATAGGTAATTGCCCAAGGATGGAGTTTGCATGGGCCCACAAACATGACTATGCACAAGCTGCAACTTGCATGTGGCCCTAACTGAACTATCCTTTAGAAACTTAGAACGCTGCATTTTACCCAAAATACAGCCTTCACAAACATGTTTGACAGGTGCTTCAAGAGGTGGCAAAGAAGCAACCATATCAGATTTCTACAAGCGCAGCAAACTAGAAAAATTTAGATGACCTTGAATCTGCAACTGCATTTGCAAAATTTTGTCCACACTTGTCATACAAAATGAGCTTATATAGCCCACAACAGAAAATCCTAGATGCAACAATTTCATCACCAAAATTGAGATCATGAACTGTACATCTATCATCCACAAATTTGACTACAAGTCTAAGTCTAGCAAGTGAAGATACAGACAAAATATTCTTCTTGATCCTAGGTACAGAGAGTGCATCAACAAGTGTGAAAGAACTGCCATTTGCAGCAATAAGAACAATCTTTCCAACTCCCTAAATCGGATAAGAGGCATTGTTGGCACAAGTGACTGAATTCCCATGAGGGGCAGACTCGAGAGAGGTGAACAATTTACAATGTGACCTAATGTGCTTTGTAGCACCACTGTCACAATACCACACATGTGAATCTGCAACAACTGACATGCATGCATCATGGACAACAAGATTCTAAGTGCACTCTGCACTAAAAGGCCATTCTGCATCAACGTCAGCATTACAGTCTCCTTTTACAGAAGACTCAACAATGGCTGCATTTGTAGTGGAACCAGCATTTGCAGTGGAACCGCCCTCTTTCTTCTTAGCCTCTTTGGCCTTTAACTTAGGACACTGCTTGATCAAGTGATCATTAGCTTTAGAATAATGGCAACACAGCTTCTTTTTTCCCTTATCACCAGAATTGTCAGACGAAGTGCTGCCAACAAAAGCATTGGGAACAGAATTTTTGCCACTTGCATCAAAACCATAAGAAGTGGCTGCATTGCTATTACCACCCTTTCTTTGAGAAGCAATAAAAGACTATTCAACTGCATGCTGTCTAGTCTTGTTTTTTTTGGAAAGTGACTCTTGCATCAGTAATGTGCATAATGCATCAAACTTGACAACTTCTGGATTTCCTTGGGTCATAAGTCTCCAATCAAGTACTAGCAAAAGTTTGGTAAGAATCTCGTAATGCATCAAGAACAGTCTGTACAAGGGAACTGTCTATATGACTTCACCTGCAGAAATAATTTACTCATTGATATCCTTGACACCAGCAAGAAAAGTTTCCATGTCATCTTCCTCATGCATAATCTTCAACTCCAGCTCTTTATGCAGCAAAGAAATTTTTGCCATTGCGGCTTGCGTAAAGACCTGCTAGAATATCCCAAGCCTGTTTTGTAGATTTTGCTGAACAAATGTGAGGAACAATGGTGCACTTTACAGACAATGCAATCAATGCATGAGCATGTGCATCATTTACATCCCAACGAGCTTGTTCTACCATAGGCAAAACAACATTAATAGCAGCAAGACATGCAACATCCTCAACATCGCCTACATCCTCAGAACCACGACGTACATCAATGCCCTGCATAATATTCTAGACGCCCTTTGACACAAGAACATGTTGCATCATATAAGCCCACATAGGGTAATTGTCCCCATCCAACCTGTCCTTAGCAACAAACATCTTGAACACATTTGTGTTGTTGTCAGCCATGGTAAATGTTGCACCTGATGTGAAAACTACCCAAAAATAGGAGAAACGGAGCAGGAACAACACGTGGTATATAGCAAAAACCATGGAATATTGTAAGGCACTTGTTATGCAAAAAACGGCACCGACAAAAAATTTGCACAAAATGATGAAATTGCCTGTGCAGACCTGCCTATAGTGGAAACAGAGGCCGAAATGAGCCCGAATAAAAAATCTGAGCAGACCAAGATCTTCAAGCTTACTCAAAATATTTGTCAACCTGTGAATGCTCACCAAACCTCACTATAATTAGAGAAAGTGAGCAGGCGTGTGCTGGAGCAAAAGCCCGAGAGGATGCAACTTGCTCTGATACTAATTGTTGGAATTAGGGTTGCAGAGAAACACACACAGCTTGGAGAAGATGAAGGAAGCTTAAGGCACACAATAGAGAGTCTGTTACTTGGTGTGCAATTGAAAGATAGATATCCCTAGAGTGATGGACGTATTTAAAATGCACGAGGGAAAAAACCTCCTAAAGAGGGAAAAAATGCCCTGGCGGTCCTAGTGTGTTCATACACATCACTACCACATGTATATGGTAACAATTACTCAAGAGATGCTAGAAAAACAACTACCTAAGCTCAAGACTATAGCAAAAGCTAAGGAGCTTGTGGTAGGAACCGGTAAAGAGAAATCTGAAGTGGTGGTAGAACCCCACCTTGAAACTAAAGAGCTAGAACTCATAGTGCCTGACCATGAAGATGCTTTAGATAATTTTTTTTGTTTGTAGAAGAAGACTGGCCAGGACACTTATTGAAAACGTTATAGAGATTGACGATGGGAGCCTAACTTTGAAGTCAACTCCTATAGAGGAAGTTTGGTTAGACAATCTGCCTCCTGATATGGACATGGATTTACAATCCTTGTATGGGGATTGCAGCTCTGAAGCTTCAGAATGTCTAAACCAATGACTCTAAAAACGCTACCCTCTTACTTGGGAGATAATGAAGACGAATCCATAGAGTGTAAAACCACTCAGATGAAAAGAGAGGAATAGACCCTAGAGGTAGACAAAATCTATTCAATCATGTCTATACCCATTCAATGCACTCTTACCTAACGAGAACTGTTAAAAATCAGACCATATTTATGGGATGATCTACAGTAAACCCTAGAGAAGGTGGGAATAACAAGGCTAATTGCAAAAAAAAAGGAAAAATTGAAACACGAATTGGATAACAAAGAGATTAGATCCACCCCAATGAACAAAGTTGGAGAATACTATGAAGGGAAAAAAGGAAACATAACCCTTGTAGTGAAATATAATGATATAAAAACCATGGCAATACTAAATAGTGGGGTAGGCATAGCCATAGCCACAAAAGCAGTATGGGAATCATGGGAAAAACCATCCATTAGACAAACTCGAATGAAATTGCGATTGGCTGATGGACACATAAAAAAACCCTTAGCACTGCTTGAAAAAGCGATAGTTAGTTTTTGTGGAATTGATTATCAACATACTTTTGCAATAGTGGACTTTGGAAAGAAAGTCAATCATTGAAATCATCTTGGGAAGACCTTTCATGCGACAAGTACAACTCATCCAAGATTGGGGAAACAATTATCTATACTTGAAGCAAGTGGGATCAATAACAAGGGTTAATCTAAAAGATCACTTTTATAAAGATGTCATGAAAATGCCCATACAATAATTTGACTCAGTCTCTTTGGCTGAAACTAAGCTTCCATCTTGGTTGAACAAAGACACACCTATTTGGATGTGTGGAGCTTCAAAAAATGGGAGATTAAAATGAGAACAATGTATCTTAGAAAGGGATTGCACAGATGAAGCTTATGTACCTGAACCCCTTCTAGAGAATTTGTTTGAGCCATTTGAGTGGACTCAAATTTTAGCAACGATGGATGTGTGTGTAAATACGTCTATGCCTACTCAATTTTGAAATGAGGACAACTATGACATAATTTCCCATACCAATGATCTCAACCATTCTTACTGAAGATAAAATTCTTGAATCCAAGGACTTATGAAAGCTCAACAAGTCTTTTCAAACCTCTACTACGATGCAATAGATGAGTTCGAAGAACATTCAGCCACCTCAGATGATTTGGGGTCAAAAAAAGAACATGTGAGAGATAAACTACTCATGAAAGGAGGGGAGGAAAAGTTTTTTGACTTTCCAAATCATAAACCGAGAAGATATAAATGGTATAGAAGAAAAAGAGACACCAGAAACTTGAAATCTAAACCTATGCCATCAGTCTCTAGTAGATCACAGTTTTTGATGCAAATAGATGCACATGATTGTGTCAAAGACAGAATCACTGGTAGGTATCCTTTAAATGAAAAGCAATAAATATAAAAAACATTGAGAAAAATGAGAAAGGAAAGAAGAAAGCTCTGATGTACACCACTGAAATGAAAACCATCACAGAGGAAAGTAAGGATGTAATGAGTGTTCCATCCCATTACAAGAAATATACACTCCAACATCAAAAGATCATAGTCAAACAACTTGTCAGGGACCTAAGAAAACAGGGCGACTCCTACGAAGGACCTGAAAATGCAAAAAGATAGATTTGGTCGAGCCAGGAGAAGAGCCTAGACCTGCCTACATTGCAAATGACCTGACAGAAGAAAAAGAAGAGCTTGTGTTAAGCTTACTGAAATAATACCGAGATATCTTTTCTTGGTATTATAATGATCTCAAGGGTGCTGATCCAAAAATTTATCACAGTATGCCATACCTATGAGGGATGATGCAAAACCAAGCAGACAAAGGCCATACATACACTTATAATGAAACATTTGCTAGAAAGATCAAAGAAGAGATAAGCTAAAGGAAGCCGAATTCATTTATGAAATTGAACACACAAATTGGGTGTCTCCAATTGTGGTAGTACCCAAGTAAAATGGAAAATTAAGGGTGTGTGTCAATCTCAAGAAAGTGAATGTAGCTACCATTAGAGACAACTTTTCTCTTCCAATCATTGAGCATGTTTTAGAACGAGCTGCAAGAAAGAAAGCTTAAAGCTTTTTAGATGGCTTTTCAAGATATAATTAACTTTTGGTTGACCCCAAAGATCAACATAAAACTGCCTTTGCAATTGAATGGTGTATTTTTGCCTATCAGGTTATGCCTTTTGGGTTAACTAATGCTCTTGCCACCTTTTCAAGATTGATGAGCCATGCTTTTAAGAAATACCTTTGAAATTTCTTGGAAGTATATATGGATGATCTATGTGTACATTCATCAATCCAAGCTGATCATTTTGAACACCTCAAAAAGGTATTCAAAAAATGTAGACTTTATAGGATTTGTTTAAATCCTGAAATGTGCACATTTATGGGTATACAAGGAAAAATTCTTGGACATATAGTGTCTAAAAATGGCATAGCTACTACTATGGATAAAATTCATGTTATTGCTGAATTACCTAGACCGACAACAGTCAAAGGGGTTCAAGCTTTCATGGGACATTGTGGATATTATAGACGATTCATTTATATGTACGCTATGATTCAAAAACCCATGTACATCTTGATTACACTCTTTGAATGGACTGATGAGTGTGAAGAATCCTTCATGAAGCTTAAGCAAGCTCTCACTTCAGCCCCAATATTGAAAGCACCAGATTGGAATAAGATATTCCACATACATGTAGATGCTTTTATTTTGCCATTGGGTGTATACTAGCTCAACTAGAAGACGAAAAATCAATTTTCCTATTTCTTATGCTAGTAGACAGTTGAATATGGCAGAGAAAAACTATACAACCATTGAAAGGAAGGATTAGGAATGATCTATGCCATTAAAAAAGTATAGACATTGCCTATTAGCTAACAAGTTTGTGTTCTTTATGGACCACCAAGCCTTATTGTACTTTGTCAACAAGCCTTACAACATAGGAAGAATAGTGAGATGGTTCATCATTCTTTTGGAATTTGATTTCATTGTAGTTGTAAAAAAGGGCACCACTCACCAAAAAGCAAATCATTTATCAAGGATTATTTCAGGCGAACCACCAAAGGGAGTAGACGATGATCTACCAGATGCATATCTGTTCTCCATGGAAATGATACCCCGATAGTCAGAAAATATAGTATCATTGATGACCATAGCTCAAGTGGATTCTCAAATATCACTTCTTATTAAAATCGGATTAATTGAGCAATCGACTATGTATTAATTACTAGTTGGAAGGCTATACAAAAGAAATTGGGATGGAATATTTCTTTTGTGTATTTATCCTGAGGAGAAAAACCAATACCTAAGTCAAGCACATATTACCATAGTGGGACTTCACTTTGCAAAAGACAAAACTATACAACAAATCTTAAGACTTGGAGTATTTTGGCTAACCATGAGGAGTGATGTTCACTCATTTGTAAAAAAATATCCTCAATACCAGAAACAAGCACCCATACCTCATGTGACATTGTTCCAAATATCACTCGTTCCTAAGTGGAGTAATTATCTAGCTACTTACTTATCAAGCCGAACATTTCCTGAGGATATGAGTAAACGCCACCAAACAGCAATTGAAACTGAAGCAAGAGACTATGCTCTTATTGGAAACCAATTGTATCGAAGAGGAAAAGATCAACATCTGCGTCTTTGTGCAAATGAAGACGAATATATTCCCATTATAGAACAATCACATGTTGTACTAGCTGGAGGTCACTTTTCAAGTGAAACCACCGCAAGAGCAATCTTAATGGTAGGCATATGGTGGCCAACACTTTTTTCAAACGCCAAAGAATATGTTCGAAGGTGTGATGCATGTCAACGAGCATTAATTCCAACTCGTGTAGATAGCATGCCCTTAAGACCAATGATGGGGGTTAGAGCTTTTGTAAAATGGGGTATAGACTTTGTTGGGTCAAGACAACCACCTGCTTATAGAACCCAAGCTCAGTATATCATTATAGCTACAGACTATTTGACCAAGCGAGCAGAGGCTAAGGCAACCCAAAAGAATGATGTCAGAACCACAACCGCATTCTTGTATGAGAATGTGTTCACAAGATATGGACTGCCAATAGAAATTGTTAGTGATAGGGGAACTCATTTCCTCAATGAGGTAATTGAGTATCTGCTTAATGAATTTATGGTCATCCATAACAAATTGGCTCCCTATCACCCACAAGCAAACGGACAAGCTGAGCACACAAATAAAATTCTTAGCTCAGTATTGACTAAAGTGGTTAGTTCAGGATGGACTGATTGGGAAATAAATCTCCATGCCGCTATATGGGCTTATAGAGTTTTGTTCAAAATAGCTTTAAATCTACACCCTTTAACCTTGTTTATGGTCTTGATGCCATACTGTTGATAGAATTTCTATTGCAGACACTAAGGGTAGGTAAGGATCTTGAGTGGACTGGACATGAACTGTCAGAGAGGCTTGAAGATTTAGAAAAGCTTGATGAGCAAAGGCTAACAGCTGTAGCTCACATCTATGCACAAAAGCGGAAACAAAAATAGTTTTTTGACTCCCATCTAGTTACAAAAATCTTCAAAATAGGGGACTTAGTTTTAGTCTATTCCCTTAAGCAACACACTCCTCAGTTTAAGAAAAAGGAAAAGAGACCGTTTATCATTGAAGACATATCTCCAAGTGGAGCAGTGAAGTTGTCCACCCTACATGGTGAACCAATGGCTAATTGGATTAGTGGAGGCCTTTTAAAGAAGTTCATTTTGCCACTAACCAATGAATTGCTAGAAAAGATGCATGCAGCAAAACAGAGAAATATGAAACGACAGGAGGTCATTGATGAGGCACAAGAGGAAGCTCGACTTTGAGTACTCAAAAGGAAAGCTGCTCTCAAAAATCAACAGATACCTATTCCCATCAATACTCTAGAACTAGATGGACGACTATGGGAATTAAAGAAGGATGCAATGTCAACGGATAATGAATGGTTAGATGGAATTGACCTTCACATCAAAGTACAGCTGAACAATCATATCACCAATGCACTGGTCGATACAAGAGCTCGAGTAAATGCCGTCAGTTATTCCACGTACAAGAAAGCAATGAATCAGTCTCTTTGACATTGGGAATATCGGCTATCAAAGGATGCAACAAGAACCCAACACCAGCACTGGGAATAGTCAACTTAAATGTGGTAGTACATGGATGTTCATGCCCTCATCCGTTTGTATGATTACCAAATGAACACATGAATGAAAAATGATTCTTGGAACCTCATGGCTGCGGACGTACAAGGTAGTACCAGATTGGGACACCAATCAACTCAATTTATCACCTAAAGGCAGACAACTCATTGTTCCAAGTTCACCAAGCAAAGAAGGATGGAAAAGAGATTACCAACAGAAAAAAACACAAAGCAATCAATCTTCTCCATCCTATAGACAAGCAAATGCTACAAGTAGCATGCAAGGAGTCAGGCATATCCGGGTACCAAGAGTACAACTCAAAGACAAGCCGTTTCAGATTTGGGTGCCCAAAACATCATCTACTTCACCAAAGAAGGTTCCAAGGTTCGAAACACAAATAAGAGCATCTTTGAGCAGGAAACCTAAAACAAGATGGATTTGGAGGAAAAAGGAACACTTCTCTTCTCTGTAAATTGTAAAACTGATGACGCAGTGGAGAGTTAAGTCTCAAAACACTCAACCATAATAATTCATCAAAGAAGAACCAAGATACAAATGACGAGTTCTGTCTAATAATCACTGACATTTGTGGATAAAGAAGAAACACCTCTGTGTGGGTGTGCGGTGGAAGTTGACTTTTGATCAAACTGCAGGGAGTGTACCTGAGTTAGTACACCTATGATCTGAGTTTTCAAAGTTAGCAAGATAGTAACACTTACTTAAGACAAGCATAGATAATTGTGTCTGAGATCTGAGCATCTGGATTCAATAATAAATTAATGTCCACTTTTTCCAGAGCCAGCTTTTTGGCTCCATCTATAAATGGTATTTCTGCAAGCAAACCATCCTTCATTGAAAGTAGAGTTTCTTTGTTGCTTGCCTCTATGGACAGGGTCACATTGCATTCTGTTTGCCTCTGGGACTCCACTGCTACTTTTATTAAAGCTCAACAACCCTCATCATTGATACCAATAGCTCAAGAAATCAATGTGCCAAAGCATCTTGATGGTACAATAAAGCAAAGAGCACACAAGCTACATGATTTTCTCTTTGGGAAACATCAACAAGAAACCTCGACCATAGAACCCCTTGAGTTAATTACTCAAGACCCAACTCTTGCACAGCATAATGGTTTGAATTGCATTAATCTTCAAATCATGGTAGATCCAACCAAGGCTATGCATAGACACGATTGTTCAACCCATTCACACAATCGTCTTGGAGTACGCCGATCTAGGAGGAAAGGAAGTGAACTAAGTATTTAGGGCAATGTTTGAAGAGGGAGAAAAAAGTTGGATGTTAAAGTGTGATTCTTTGCAAAATTACCTAATAATTCCCTTACAAAATCATCAACAGGAAAAATTTAACGAATAACATCTCCCCGATGAGTGTAAATAGTGTATATACTATCAAAAATCATCAAAAAAAGGCATTTTTTTGTTATCTTCATCATATTTTCTTGATCTTGAGACTTAAAAATAGAGAAATCCACCAAAAAAAAAAAAGTTCTTAATTGATTTTTTACTTTTCTTTTTTAGCGCATTTTATTATTTTCTTTGATTTTTTCAATAAACAGGTCAAAAATTAGTAGTAAATAGCAAATGAGCTCAAATGGAGAAAGTGAAGATACACTGATGATCAAAAGAACAAGGTGGACAGGCACAAACAATTCCAATTGAATCGACAGTTGGAAGAGGGAAGCCTAAACTAGGCCGCCCAGGCCTACTTTCGCAAATTCTTGCAGAATGAGCTAACGGAATCCGATTGAAGAAATTTTTGAGTCTAACATAAATTTAATGGACTAGTAGGATTAACAGGGGAATTTGGAAAAAATAGTTTGGAAATCCGAGTATAGATATCCAAGGTAACCCAAAATCACCTCATTTCCACTAGTCACTCTTGGAGGAGAGAGCTTTCTGCCCTCTTCGCGCGCGATTTCTAGAGTCTACAGTCATCCATTTACAGTGCCGTCTCACACGAGACATGAGGGGTAAGTTCTAAGCTTATCAATGAACAATTCTATATGGTCGGGTAGCAAGTCTAGGCTCAAGAAAAACCCTAGAAACCCAGCTGTGCAGAAAGTCCTATGACACAATTGACCATAGCGGTCTGTCAGCTCAACCGAATTGGACAAGACTTGAACTGTAGCATGCCCCCATATAATAGAACACTTTTAGATCACCAAATGACCATTTGGCTGGGGTCGAGGGGATCCCACGTAAATAATCTAGGTTTTTTCCATATGCCAGAATTAGATTTCTGACTCCACGGGCAACTTATAGATTGGGTCTATACACAATGTACCTAGATGGTTTCATGGAAACAGTCAAGGCAAGCTCTCAAACAACAGAAAATAGCTCGAAGACTAACAAGCATCAAATTTGACATATGAAGTCAAACTGACTCCGATTGGGCCAAAACTGGATGGGTAGCATCAGGACTATGTAGCAGACAAGTCCATAGCTTCAAAAGTGACTAACCAATGCCACATGCCATCTAGTCACAAAAATTGGTGATTTCAGAGTCGACAAGAGCATGAAGTGATGCCGACATGATCGAACTTTACAAATTTCATTTTAGAACTTGTTTTAGATGTATTAAATATGTTTAGGTCATCAAATTGTCAATTCTTGCAAAAAAGGTGACTGCTGTAAATAATCGTGATTATTTACTTTTGTGCTTGTTTGGCTTGAAATTGATCTCTTCACTTAACCTGTCACTTGTACATATCTATTACACGTCACATGTCAAGTATGAGCCAAAATGATCAAGAAAAACTTTAAAATTGTCAAAAAACGCACCAAAGTCCTTTCAATCCAATTTTTGAGTTATCTGTCACATCTTTTGACCAAAATTACCCCATATCTCACACACAGATTCTACATCATGCTTAGAACCAAGTTTCAATAAAAAATGTATAATTTGTTGAAAAAGTTAATAATCATGATTATTTACTTTTTTGCCAAAATGGGTGCAATTTGCAACTTTGAACTTATGGGACCAAAAAACATGATGTCCCAAGACCACTAATCAAGCTTGAACACATTTGAATCTACTATTTCAGAGTAAAAAATCCTAAATTTGGCACCATTTCCACCTAGTGCATTCAAATGAGTCCACACTTCACTCAAAGCACCTAAATGCCACATGTTTTAGGCCTATGATGTCAAAATGCAAAAAGTTCAAAAAAATCCCCAGCTGTAAATAATCACGATTATTTACTTTTGTTTTAACTTTTGCATGAACTGTATGATTTTGATCTCTACATGTTTTTATGCATCTATGCATGCTCAAAAATTGATTTGAAGCAAAATGGACATCATTTGCTGAGCATTTCAGAGCGGAATTCGCAGAATTTTCCAACTTTGACACTGTATTCACTTAGCAGGGGTAACGGCCAAGAAGACAAAGAAAAGGGTGTCCCAGAAAGAAAAGCTACAAGAGTTGCCACCATACCAATTAGATCCAAGCTCAGTAAAGACAGCAAAGGAAACTTACTTGTCTAAAGAACAGCTCGAAGAAAAAAACACAATGGTTTTCATTGGAAAATTCAAGAGCGAAGAAGGACACTAGGTCGAACTGAAAAGCTACAAGAGTTGCCACCATACCAATTAGATCCAAGCACAGTAAAGACAGCAAAGGAAACTTACTTGTCTAAAGAACAGCTCGAAGAAAACAACACAACGGTTTTCATTGGAAAATTCAAGAGCGAAGAAGGACACTAGGTCGAACTGAAAAGGCTACCAAAGGAGCTATATGATGTAGCAGCAAAGCTAGACACCAAGGAAGCCAACAAAAGGCTAGGCCTATGAGATTTCTACGACCAGGAACCATGCAGCGTGGATTTCCAGAAGGCATATGAATTACTATCCTCAATCAAGGAAGATGGGTCGGCCCAAATCACTAATCAACAAGGACAAAAAGTTGAAGTGGTGATCACTAAAGAAATAGTAGCCAAGGCACTAAAGCTTACAACAAAGGGTATATCTATGTGGGAAAGAGATAGACACGAAGGAAGCCAACAGAATGCTGGGGCTTCAAGATTTCTATAACTAAGAACCATGCGGAGTGGACTTCCAAAAAGCTTATAAATTGCTATCCTCAATCAAGGAAGATGGGCCAACCCAAATCATGGATCAAGAAGGGAAAAAGGTTGAAGTGGTGATCACTAAGGAAATAGTGGTCGTGCTACCAACAAAAGGTATGACTATGTGGGCAAGAGATAGAAAGACAGCAGGTACTTTTACCAAAGATATTGCTGCTGCCACGTTTTTTGATCTCATCCAAAGGCAAGTGGAGGAACCAGCTCGCCTATACCATCAACATTTCCACTTCCTCTCAAAGAGACCTCCATGGCACACAACTCCAAACCATGCGGTTGTGACTACTTTCACTACAAGTATTGAAGTGGACAACCAGGCAAGAAATAGATCATGCATAATATGTGCTTACAAATTAAAGGGCACAAAGAAAGAGAGAAAGATCACCTATCTGGGTGCTCCAAAAGTGATAACAAGAATAGCATATCATGCTATTGAAATGGTCGACATTTGCCGCCAGCCCAGATCAGAACAACTGGATCGTGTCAGCTCAACCTTCTCCAAGGACCACTCGATCAACAAAGAGAGTCTACAAGTCAGATGGGGAATTTACAAAAAGTTCCTATGAATCCCATAGCAGTGAAAGATCTGACAATAAAGAAAGAAGGGCAAGGATTGAAGCAATGAAAAAGAAAGCAGTATCAGCTCACCAAGAGGAACCGCAGCAAAAGAAGGCCAGATTTGAAAGAGAAAAGCAAACATACAAAAGGAGCCGCCAAGCTGCAGGTGAGGACCCCAAAAGATGAAGTCCAAGAGATATAAAGGGACCAAGAGCCAAAAACCTTGCAAGGAAAGGACCAGAGGATCCCAAAGATTTCCTTGAGCGGATGTATGCGTAAGCAGAAGCTTTAACGCTCAAGGAAGCTCAAGAAGCTAAAAAAAAAGCAACAGAAGAAGCGGTTGAGCAACAGCGACAAGCAGAAGCTGCTCAACAAAGTGAGTCGCATCATGACCACAAGGAGATGTCTCCATGGCCCTCTTCACCAACTACGGAACAAGAAGACCAACCCATGCCAAGTCCAACCACTCACCAATAGATAAGTCCAATGAAGATGACGAAGCAAAAGAAAAAGATCCTGAACAACAGGTAGTAGCAGGTTTTGAACAGCCAAAGGGAACAGAAAAGACTAATGACATATAAGATGCGAACAACAACACTTAGCCACAGTGCTAAGGCTAAAGAGCTAGAACTAGTCATTGATGCTCTACAAGGAGAGCTAGATGACAGATTGAACATCATTATAGATCTTCAACGGTAGATTACAAAGCTAAAAAATGAAGTAGCAAAAAGAGATGGGAGAGTCAAGAGAGCTCCTGACAAAGTTATCCGACGCATGCAAAAGCAAAGATCAACAAATGACAAAAGTAACCAACGAACTTTTAACCACTTCTCTATCAGTACAGAAGATCCAAGTGCATCTCAATATAGCTAATGCCTCTTTGCAGTACTTCAAGCAGCGGATAAAGGATCAAGCAGCATTTTTTAGATAGATAAGAGAAAACCCAGCTGTAGCCTCAATCAAGGGAAGTTTACAAGAATTTAGAAAAGAGGAACAAGGACCTTGAGCTTGAGCTGAAGCTAGAACAAATGCAAAGACGAGACCTTGCATTGATGTAGGTCCAAAGAGAAGAGCAATTTCTCAAAGAAATAGAAGAATTGAAGAGCGTCAATCAACTACTTAGAGAGGGACAAGCAAAAACTCCGGATGAAGCAGGAACCTTTAAACAACCAACCATTGAAATACCCTAAGTCTATTTTGCTGATATGGAAACACAACCGTCAGAAGGGCTTGCAGGAGAATCGAATTTTCAAGTACCAATCAAGAAAGCCGAGCAAGTGCCAATGGTCCAGCTTTCTAAAGCTGAGGAAGATGCATTAAAAGACCAGATTGTCCAAGAAGCCAATGTTGAATGGAAAGCAGCAATGGATTGGGAGTTGAGAGTTCTTCACTCAATAAATGTAACTCAGCTCACTCCCAACCAAATCAATGCTCAATGGCATCAGCAATCACTGACCTACCCATTGATAAAGGTGGAGCTACTGTAGGTTAAGTAAAGACTATACAAGGATATGCAGGCAGAAGGCTCAGAGGATATCCACTCCAAGTGGATAAAGAACTGGTTGAACAAAAACTTCAGATATCTAATTATATTCACAAGAGCATTTGTAGCCCTACAGAAGGACCCTACATTCTATCATGTACCAAGGGTAAGGACATGACAGGCACACGATGCCCTGAAGAAGAAGAGGCCAACATGGCTGAATTACCCACGACTACCAGCTCCAGAGTAGGGACCAACAACGAAAGAATACATGGTGAAAACCCTAACGGGCACCATGACATTCTTTAAGAGCCTCCGTGACCTCTCATGTACAATGCTTTATAAGATCTGCAAAATGTTGCTCACCTGCATTCAAACTTTTCACGAGCCTGAGCAAGAAGGAGCACCATGGATGTCTTTCCTCGAAGGCAACAAAGGTCTATGTTACGATTTAAGTAAATATCCTTCAGAAGAAGTCCTTTATGGCTTCTATGCCAGATGTATGTTTTTGCCATCTAGCAATATGTTAGCATTTGAAGAGGCATTCTATACAGTTTCTTCACATGGCAAACAAAGATATTTGGGCCAGGGATAAGCAACCTTAAATCAAGGTTTGTTGGCTATTCAGCCATTGAAGTTGAAAACAGGGTCACCATGCAATGTTTGCAAGTCCCAGACAAAGAAAGAAAAATTAGATATGAAAAAGCCCTATATGTGCTTAAAGACGGCCTCGCCAACCGTCAACCCGAAGACTACTTCAGTCCATGAAGCTGTGTCGAGGGACGACACAGTCAAGGAGGGGGGGAATGTTAGCCAGCAAGCTAACTTGGATAACATTTTTTGGAGCTTTTATTGTAAAAACACTTACTATTTTGATAAATCAAGAATGTTGTAACTCCTACTTTCCAGATAAACAGTGTAATTCATGAGCCAGGGCTACTTGAGCCAGGGCTACTTGAGCCAGGGCTACAAGCTTCCAGATTGTATCAACCTATCTTTAGTTAGAGCTTCCAGTTATTAGTTTTGACCACAAAAACCTTGGCTAAGGTATAAAATCCAATTTTTGTAAGTCTTGGATAATGAAACACAGCGTGAGCTAATGGAGCTCACTTCTCTCCTTCTCACGCTTCCTACTCCCTTCCCAATTGCACCTGCAGGTAAGAGCTCTACACATGGACATAAGAGTTTCATGGTAATCCGTAGCTTTTGGAGTCGCCGACCCACGGCCTAATTTCATCATAAGTAGGAATTTAAGCTTAAAAATGATAAAATAGGTATAGGTGGGGTACTTGGGCATCATTGCTAAGCATTTCGATGCATTCTGGGTCAAAAACGACTAGGTCAAAAACTTATTGCTGTTAATAATTGCATTTTTTTCACTTGTCCTAAAGTGAGATTTGTGACCATAAGCATGTGTGCTTTGGTCTTATAAACATGTCCTAGAAGTTTTGTAAGGTTTGGATGTTGTTTGATGCTATAACGGTTATGATTTGTTTGCCGATTAGCGACTAGCTTTTATGATTTCTGTCATTTGAGTGTAGCTTGAGTTAGATGTGAGTTGTCTGTTGTTTTCCAAGAGATTTACAATCTCTTGTAGCCTCTATGCACTATTCAAGTCAGCTTTGTCCCATAGATTGAAAATTATATTCGTGGTTCTTGCTATGTCTGCAATAAGATAGGAGTGAGGTTAGACACCCATCCCACACCAAGTCCACTTCATGGAGCACTTGGCCTATGGTGATCATCAACTCTAATATTCCACCATGGGAGACAACCAAGAACAAAAATATTCTTCTTTCCTGCTTGTTCCAAGAAAGTTCAAGATGAAAAATATTGATGTCTACCTCAATCCCCTCACTTCCAAAGGAGAGAAGAGAATTCATTGTGAGGAGGATCCTTATGTGGAATATGCATGGATATCCTGGGCTTGAGGAGATTTTTGGTATGTTATTTTTATTCTCCTCTCTAATTTCCATTTTAGTTTGAATCTTCTATCTCACAATGTGAAATGTGTGCACGATTGTCCCACATCGGGCCACAATCTGTGTCCTACCTGTGGGCCATCATTTGGTGACGGAGAGTCTAGATGCCTTGCGCAAGGTAATTTATCCAAATAACCATCTTTTCTTACCCCAAGTCCATA
This sequence comes from Adiantum capillus-veneris, assembly GCF_014529385.1. Classification (NCBI taxonomy): domain Eukaryota; kingdom Viridiplantae; phylum Streptophyta; class Polypodiopsida; order Polypodiales; family Pteridaceae; genus Adiantum; species Adiantum capillus-veneris. Next base: position 180,324,508 of record NC_140931.1, read on the forward strand.
GAAAATACAAGGCTCCAACAAATGGGAAGATGCCTCTAAAGCGCACGATGGTAGATTGGGAAACTAATTGGGATGAGTGTTGGCGGGGATACGCCGCGACGGACGTCAGCACAACGAGAACTCACCTAACAAGATTTGTCAGCTATGGACGAAGCTCGACCCGCAGGCGCGTGGAAGCAAGCATAGGGTGTCAATCTACACTCGACCGACTCTCGACTAATTCCTACAGAGGTCTCTACCCAATGTATAAGCTATAGCCTTCATGAGTGCATAAGAGGAGGTTTCCTACAATGCTTTCAAGAGCCGAATATCCATCTCTCTCTTGCAAACGCCTTGCCTATGCCATCGTCCAGAAGTCTACCCACTTGGTCATGACCTTTGCATTGAGAATACAAAAGTTATTGACCACTCGGGATAGATTCATATCCATGTTAGGAAGTTTTCCCTTTCCACTTGGAAAGTGTGAAGTCTTCTTTTCACCTTCCTCGTCTGACCACATGTGAGGCATTGAAGGATCAACCAAATACTTTGAGATGTAAAGAAATGCCTCTTGCAAGATCCACCCTTCGGCCATACATGCCTCTGGCTGAGACCGTGGCCGCACAAAATCTTTGAGAGTATTTAAAAACCTCTCTAAGAAGAACATCCATCGTGCGTGCACTACTCCACATATAGCGATCTCCTCCACCACGTGAACCAAGTGGTGGATTTGACTAAGAAGGACCCATCGAGGAAATGCATCCTCAATGGCACACACAGTTTTTGTTGCAAGTGTTTGAGTAGCAGTAATAGCATCTATTTCAATTTCCTTGGAGCTCACAAATCTGCAAGAAAACATGCAAGGATACACTATGTGCTAGTCGAGATTATTGTGTACATAAAAAAAGTGTAGTTGAGTGGAATCTTGTGGTGTACCTTACTAGCTCTCCAAGTTTGAACATAGCATCCCTCAATTTCTTGTCCTAACATATACACATACTCACCGGCAAAATGAACGACAATGTAAATTAGGAGAAGGGAAAGTGAGAGAAAGTCATACACACAAACTTAGATAGAATAGAGAGAGGGAAATTACCTGAAGCATCTTGTGCCAATCATGGGACTTCAACCCATACAATTGAATGCTTCCACCCTTCTACACTTTTGTGAAAGCTCCCTTTAGCGACCTCATGTATCCTGTTGGTGTGTGAATAGACGCAATGGTACCCTTCACTTTGTATAATTCTTCTTTGGCTAGCATGCATGATGCTTTAGGAATTAGCACAATCTTTCCATTGGGAGAACGGCGTGGAGTAGCAGAGGCAGGGAGATGTTTCAAGACCCTCAAATCCTCCCTCGCACCCAATGAGTCCTTCTTGCCAATAATGTGGTCCTACATGGTTTGGGCTACATTCATGAATATGTGCATGAGATCCAAGAGGTGTTTTGTTTTTAAGTTCTTCTAATATGGAAGCCTTAAAAATATAGAATACCTTGACATACCTTTTGGTGGAGGACACGGAGCCGGATTGTTGTTGTAGTGCTCTTCCCAAATGGTTGCCCAATTTTCCATCATGAGCTTTAGGGACGTCTTTCCATTTGTTGGAGCCTTGTGCTTGCTATGACCTTGGGGTAAGAAATGATGGTTGTTTGGATAGATTACCTTGCGCAAGGCATCGGGCCTCTCTGTCACCAATGATGGACCGCAAGTAGGACATGCATTGTGACCCGATGTGGACAACCCTGCATACATATCACATCGTTAGAGAGAGAGAAAGAGAGAGAGAAAACTAAAGGGAGAGATAATAGAGAGAGAAGGAGAAGGGAGATACCAGAAATCTCTCCAAACCCAAGATAGTCGTGGATAGTCCACATAAGGATTCCCCTCACAATGGCTTCTCTCCCCTCCTTTGCAAGTGAGACATCTACAACAGGAATGCCTTTCCATAACTCCTTCAGCTCCTCGATGAGGGGCTCGAGGTAGACGTCAATATTTTACACTTTGTACTTTCCTTGCACAAGCAAGGAAAGAAGTATATTACCCTTCTTGGTTGTCTCCCATGGTAGAATATTGTAGTTGACGATCACCACAGGCCAAGTGCTCCATGAAGTAGACTTAGTGCCGAAGGGGTTGACACCATCACTTGCTAACCCAAGCCTTAAGTGTCAAGGCTCCAACCCAAACTTTGGCCATTGAGTTTCGATGTGCCTCCATGCAGGTGAATCGGTAGGGACACACATCATTCCATCATTTGAGTGGTGGTTGGCGTGCAGCCATGCAAGAAGCTCCACAGTAGATGTCATAATAATCAATATCTAATTCTCCTAAATGATTTTCTCATATTAAACTGATCATTTAATGTGGGGAAGTGCCAAGGGAGAAAAAGCTAGAATATTGGTTAAGTTAGCAGACCGGCCACAGTAGGGATCCAAAGGAGGGAAAATAGGGATCCAAAGGGGGGGCCATCTGCAAAAGAGCCATGTGAAACAACGGGCTAAAAAGACCCTAAGGTTCAGCCCATTAAGACTTCCAAAATGCTAAGGTTCCAAAATTCAAAGGTTGTGTCCAAAGGTCAACCTTAGGGAAAATTGGATGCTTAGTGTGTGCCCAAAAAGTCTTTCTACATCCCTACATGGGAGGGGGCGAGCCCCAAAGCTAGGGGATGAGAGAGAAAGCCACACACACACACACAGGCTCCCTTTACACAAAGGGAATGAGGGACACATGTCAGCTCCCTAGGCCAGATGCCCACAAGGTATGCCCAATTCCTATTGGAAGACCCTTGAAGTGGACCAATGAGAATTAGGCTAGAGTAAATCTAGTTTAATTAATTTAAAAACATTTAATAAAAGAAACCAATAAGAATTAAGTGTCCTAGAAGACTATTGGGCAGTCTCCCAAGGGGTCCAATGAGCATTCAGGAGCCCCATGGCTTGCCTGATTCCTATTGGCCAGGAGGCAAAGGGGTCCAATGAGAGTTTAGTTTAATTATTTAATTATCTAAAGCTCTCACAAAAAGGGAAAGGGGGACACATGTCAGAAGGCTATCACTTATGCTGCTTAATCCCTATTGGCTTGACCTGGGGAGGTCCAATGAGGCAAAAGCCAGACTAACTTAGCAGCTAGGGCTCGCCCAAGAGAGAGAGGGGGCTGATTTTTGCTTGGCATTGACACTCACACTCTCACACTTGACCATGTGTGAAGGGAAAATACTCTATCTCCTCCCAAGCTTTAATGGAGAGCTCATCACCTACTCCAAGCTTGTGAGATAGAAGCCTACATCAACACTCTCTTGGCATGTGGATGCAAATCCAACCAAGAGCCAAGCTTCAATGCATGCTCATCTTCTCTACCAAGCTAATTACTAAGCTAAGCTATGCTAATATGAGTGATTATGTGAGGAGATGTACTTCTTTCTCGTAAGATACTTCTTTTTCCTCTCAATCTACTCTCATACCCTGCTAGCTCTCACCATCTTCGAAGGTGTGTGAGGTCTTGGGTCTGAGAACGGGGATAATTCAAGTTGTGTTTGATTAAGTGTTTTGCTTGGTGTATGAAGCTTCCATCTTCATTGCACTAGCTAGTCTTGAAGGAACACAAAGAATTGTATTGTACAATGTCTCTCTTGATGGGAGAAACCATAATACAAAGCCTTTTGGAGGGGGGACCGGCTCCATGCAAATCCGGTCCTCAACTGTTGTCAATAGCTTAATTGCTCTCTCTTTTGAAAGTATTGTCGATGCTATCTAACTAGGTGTTATGCTTTTTGTTGCTCTCTCCACCCAAGCACTCTTGTAATTCTCATTAGGAATCTATTCTAATGAAATGCCCACTATGTTCATGCTAATTTCCGCTACAAATAAGATTTTAGGCCATTAAATGTTACAATAGACCTTCTTTTAAACATGTGTGAGTGCAACAGATTAATGGAATTTCTCAATACCTTGCGGGTAGGTGCACCCCGCTCACTCCAGTCTTGTATTGTGCTTCCACTTTCTCGCCGACGGGACATGAGGTAGCATGTGCGTGCTCATTGCGGCATAGCATGCAATCATTGACACATGCGTGGATGCACTCTTACTCCATTCCAAGTGCAGTGACATATGATATGGCTCGTCAACAATCTGGAGGCATGTGGCGATCTTTTGGAAACATTTTGCCCATCAAACTACAACAAACATGTAAATTAATACAATTGCAAGGAGACGACACCATAAAGCGAGAGAGATGTATAAATAAACATATTTCAAACTTGCAAGTTGAGGACTTCCAATGATGCTCGAAATACCGAGTATTGTGCACCATTGTAAAGAGGTGTTCGGACACTCGCCAACAATCTGTCCTCCGTTGCGTGCATGGCTGGCAATCCTCCTCACGCACCTCATGTTCGTGAGCCAATAACTCATCACACATATCAAACATGTGCTCATCCTCTATCTCAAAGTGCGACTGAGACGCCAAAGGAGCTATCAAAGTAGAGCTATTGGGAGAATCACCATGTGGTGCACCCAATTCATCCAATAGTTCTTGTCTCTACCGTTCGGCCTTGCGCGTCGGTGCACCACCACCGAACACATACTAATGGGGTACCTCCTCAAGTGAGGGATAAGTGGCACTCTCATCTCTTCAAGCGCCTTTGTGAGGATGCCAAAGCCCTTCGTTCTCCACGTGCTCCAATGCAATGCGCCTCAAGCGAGGGATTGCCCTTTTGCACTTGGCGCAAGGACAAGGGAGTTTGTCCTTGAGCCATGGATCGCATTCAAGGCCTCGCGGGGACCCACAATTATCCTAGTTTGTTGATATCTAAGGGTAGAGGGGATGGTTTGTACCTCCCCCCCCTCCTCTGCTACCTCGGATACGTTTGTATCCGTTTGAAATGACATTGCACGATAAGATCCGTGGTAATAGCCGCCGTAATAGTCGCGTTAATGATTGGCGCCTAAAAAAGGAAGAAGGACAGAATGTGCCACATTTTTGCGGCATAATCTGCCCTCTTCCTCTCTGCCATCGTGCCTGCTCCAAGCTCCCTCCTCCCTACTCCACCTCCCACACCCTCACTCTCTCTCTCCCTTGTCCATCTCGCACACAAGCACACAATCACACGCGTGCACACTCACACACACATTTTGGTTTGTTTGCGACGGAGTCATTAAAGGGGTTTTACCAAGATTGTCTTTGGACTCTCAACCATTCTACAACGTAAGGTAATCACAAAACATCCCCCCCCCCCCCCCCCCCCCCCCCCCCCCCCCCCCCCCCCCCCTTCCTTTCCCTATTGTATTCTACTCCACACACACGCACACATGCACACACACAAACACACACATTTGCATGCATAAATGTAGAAACAAAGTGAGAAACAGAAGTGCACATACCTCATTCATTTGACATAAGTTGCTTAGTGAAGTAGATGCAATCTTCTTGCACGTTGTTGTAATATGTAAGTTTTGATTGGAAATGAATGTGCGTGATAGATTTGTTAGGAAATGGATTATGAGAGGATTAGAGAGAGAGAGAGAGAGAGAGAGAGAGAGAGAGAGAGAGAGAGAGAGAGAGAGAGAAGAGAGAGAGAGAGAGAGAGAGAGAGAGAGAAGGGGGGGGGGGGGGAAGAAGGAGAGGAATAGAGAAAGAGACACAGAGATAGATAGATAGAGATAGAGATAGAGAGAGAGAGAGAGAGAGAGAGAGAGAGAGAGAGAGAGAGAGAGAGAGAGAGAGGGAGAGGGAGAGGAGGGAGGAAAGATAGAGGGAGAGCAATAGAGAGAGAGAGAGACAGAGAGAGAGAGAGAGAGAGAAGGAGGGAGAGATAGAGAAAGTGAGAGAGAGGGAAAGAGAGAGAGAGAGAGAGAGAGAGAGAGAGAGAGAGAGAGAGAGAGAGATAAAGAAATAGGGAGATAAAGAGTAATGGTTGTAGGCGAAGCAACCATTTTGTGGTATGTGCAGTGCGGGTATGCTTTCGCTTCTGTATAGTGCTTTGCAAAAGACGTTCTTTACACTAAAACAACGGAATTCAAAAATTACTTTCTACTCTCTTTTCCTTACCTTCTCTATCTTTCTCTCTCTCTTCCTATCTCCCTCTTGCCTTCTCCTTTTCTCCCCATTGATGCACATTAAGTTGAACTGCTTTCAATGATACAGTACCTCATAATGGAGGCAGGCATGCTATGTGCACAATAATTGCTCGAACAAGGAGCTGTTATCAAGAGATGCTATGCAAGAGGTACAATAAAGAAGCTTTTCTTTAAAGCACTCTACAGAAGCAGGGAGCACTCTCACATCATGCACAATACAAAACAATGGCTACATTTACAACCATAGCTATTTATCTCTACTCAAAACAATGGCTACATTTACGTAATTGTATATATATTTGTTTATGCATATATGTAGGCACTAAGTACGGGAGCATAGCACCCGAAGGTTAGATGCTTCCTCTTGGGTATAGTCCTTTTTTAATCGCAGAGTTGCGGTCATTATCCACTCATGCATGGATTACCACAATGTACCTTTGGTTTTACCACGGTTGAGACTGTGATGATATCTAAAGAGGTGCCACTTGACCTTTGGCACTACTAGCCTCTACTCAGGTCTACTAGTATGTATATGTATCTACGTTCTTATGTGCATATATACATGTGTACGTATGTAAGTAGGGAGAGAAAAGCTAAATTTTATATTTTTCTTTGTAATGTAGATGTTAGATAAGAGACCACCTGGTCGGGAGCAGCCATCTGGCTCTTCTTTTGTTTGGTTAACATCTCAGGTGAGTCTCCCACCGGGGGTGGACCCGAGTCTTGAGGCGGTGAGAACAAGCAAAGAAATAAAGATTATTTGTGGCTAGTTAATCCTAAACCATGAGTGTTATATGTTTATTTTGATTAATTATAGGCATGGCCATCCTACACCTACTCTACCATAGGTTATTCCACCGGTCGTAGATCTAGACCTACAGCGGGCTATCTCTTTACAAGACCATTACCTCCATTCAACAGAGGGAATGTTTGGCCGCTACACTACATAGAAGCTTGTAACCTACGATATTTCTCCGTAGTTCACACCATGGGGGAGTCAGGGAGGGACTCCTTACATCCAAAACCTCGCATCGACGACAGCTCAGTCGATGGCCCCTTCTTATCATCCTACTCCCCTTCCATCGCAGGGTTCCACTCCCATGGCATTGCAAGGTCCCACTCCCATGGCATCATAGGGTCCCACGCCACTCCATTCCACTCGTGCTTTGCCAGAACACTGTCGATGCACTTCTTCTAGCGGTGCACGTCGATGCTCGTCTCAAGGTAGCGAGTGTCGAGAGAGATGAAGCGACGGGGGATCTTGTGGCTTCGCTTGTTTTGGTAGTGGTAGAGAAAGGGAGTCCCCTATTTCAAAGCGTGTTGCCCCTTGACGCAGAGGCAAGGGTATTGACGCACCTGTGTCACACACGCATGGGTGCTACTATAGGGTAAAATATGGCGGGTAGGTGGACTTTGGTATAGCACAGGACAGGGCGTTTTGATGCCATCTTCATATTCTTATACATTTGATGTATACAAATTGCTTTGTAAAGTTTAGAGACCAATTGCCCAATCATGTACGCTACATTGACGATGTGATGTGCTAGATTTCCAAACACCGCCGATCAACGTTTTTCACAACAGTGGTTGGAGGGCTACATAAAAACATTTTTGAAAAATAAGCAGTCTAGTGTATGGCGATGCGCAGCGGCCCATTACTAGGTTAGAGATCCAAAAACGAGCTATCGCGGTGGCAACATGGCCGATGCAAAGTGGGAGTGGGAAATGCAAGAAAAGAGCGACCAAGCTGCAACGGGCTCATCCTACAGACAACAACACGAAGCTCCTCGCAACAGACAAACTCCCACGCACTATGGCTCGAGAGGCAAAGCAGCATGGAAGGACAAATATGTAAGATTGATTAAATTACAATGTACCTAAATCGGTGATTATAAAGATTATAGTTGATGATTTTTTATTGTTATTGCTAACTTAGGAAAATATCACTCTTAGTCTTTCAAAAAGATACTCTTTCAAAAAACAATTGATGTTTCATTGTTTTATGCAGGTAAAAAATAAAGGTGTTCATTTGGTGGGTGGCCCAAATGAGCATCTTTATTTTTGAATAGGCGTTTAGGGTAATTAACCGATAATAACAACGGCAAGTGACACAATAATAGCTGCCGGTATATTCTCGCAAATATTACCGCGATTATTGCTTGTAAACCACTACAACATTTTTAGCCGCGGTTATTGCCACGTACACAATATGTTCTCTTTCTATTTTCCTTTGTTTTTCCGTGGCAATGCTGGCGGTTATAGATTACTCCTCTTATAGTGGGACCCATCTTTGAGGCACCCATCTTACTCCAAATCAGCTAGTCAGTTTTCTATTATCTTTTGTAGAATGTGTGTGTGTGTGTGTGTGTGTGTGTGTGTGTGTGTGTGTGTGTGTGTGTGTGTGTGTGTGTGTGTGTGTGTGTGTGTGTGTGTGTGTGTGTGTGTGTCACTATAACATATGCGCGATATTATCGCTCACATTACCGCAAAAAAACAAACAAACTTGAAATATAAAAATTCTTGTATGCGGAAAACACTGCGAAAAATTTTGCGGTAATGGTCTAGCGGTAACTTCCGCGGTAATGATCGCGGAAATATAGCCGCAACCGTTACCGCGTTTTTAGCTGCAAAAATACCGACTTCAGCCTTGATCTGAACTTCATTGGTTTTGAGATTATCAATCTCACTCTCTGTGGCCATTGATCTTGCCCTGAGCCCGGTTAGCTTTTGCATCACCACATCCCAATCATTGGTAGGTGGCTGTAGGTCCACTGTATCAGTGGCCATCTCTTTCAATTCCACTAAGCGAAGGGTCTGCATCTGTTCCTTGGGCCTTGTGCTTGTCAACTCAAATGCTACCATAGCTGCCTCTTCTCGAGAGTAATCCGCAACTAGTAGATCAAGAAATATTCCGAAATTCTTTTCTTCTGGATCTAGCTTCTCCTCTTTCGGTTCAGCTTCTTCTTTCTGCTCTTCCTCTTGAATCTTCTCTTGCTTGGAATCTTCTTGTTCATCCTCCTTTTGTTGGATTTGTGGAGGGCTAAGGGGAGGTGGTGATGGCGGTGGGCTGGATTCCGGGCTTGACGGTGGAGTCGGTGGCTTCTTCTTGAAATCCCGGTCCACCTTGGTCTTTCTCTCTCTTTCTTGGCCTTCTTGCTCTTCTAGCAGTTGCCGTCTTACTTCGTCCACTTCTTCTTTTGTAAAAGGGACATTCGGGATATTTTCTGTTGTAGCATCTAAAATCTCAAAGTTTTTGATGTAGTCTTTAAACCGATCTCGGTGCACCCGTTGAGATGATCCCGACATGGATTCCAAGGATGGCTTCCATAGCTCGCTTAGATCTCCCTTGAGTGCTCTTTCGGCTTTGAAGCTTTCCATCAGTCTTTCGAGCCGTGCCGCTTTTTGTGACTTGGTTTCTTTGATCGGCACTTGTACACTTTCCTTCTTTCCTTTCTTCGAATCTCGCGGCTCTTCTAGCACGGTCCCTAATTGGCGCTTCAATCGTGTGGCTACCCTTGGTGCTTTGGAAGGTTCCTCTTCTTTATCTTCTTTCAGGTTTAGCCAATGATTCTGTGAAGGAGGTTCAGGCCAGGTTCCCTTGGCATGCAGTGCTCCATAGACCACTTTTGTTATCAGCTCACCCGATACAATGTAGGTGGGATTTTTATTTTCCATCTTCACCAGGTTGTCATGGATGTAAGCAGCATAATTGATCACTTTTGGCTTGCTCTTTTGCATTGCCCATGTGAAGGTGGTAGCAATGGCGCCAGGTGGCATCCTGTACTTTTGTGGCCGCTTTGTACACATGTGGAAGTATTGGTTGTAGAGTTGGCTCATGATAGCCACTTTTGGGTTGGCAATATCTTCAAATGTGTAGTTGTTCTTCTTTTCTGAGTAGACTTTGACTTCATCTATCCTCTTTGTCACATTGTCTCCCTTGTTGGAGATGTGAAGTGCGGCTGCCACCACCCTCTTTGTGATGAGAATCATGGTATCTGGCTTGCCCTACAGATCAGTGATTCGGGCCACTCCATCTTCTTTGATAGTGGTTACAACTTCCCACACTTTTGATGTCAATTCCCGCTGGCAAAGCTTCAAAGTAGTTGTGTAGATCCAGCTTTCCCAGGTAATCCCCCATCTTGCTTCTAACAAATTCATTGAGCTCCCGTGGTATCATGGGTAGCTCTACTGCATTTCCTTCAGGATCTTTGAATACCCCTTGGTAGATTTTCAAATCATTGGCCTCTAGCAAATCATCCTAAATCCATGTGCTTGTAGGCTTCAGAGTTCTTTCTGGGATCACAAACGGCTCCAATTCTTCCAAGTAGTCTTTTATTGTCATCCTCTTCTTCTTTGCAGGTGATTTTGCGGCTGCCATGGATCCTGTTGCACTCAGTAGTCCGAAGTTAGTGTTTTTTCCATAGTAGGTGAGAAACTGAGTTCTAACTATCCAAATGACTTGAAAATTGAAAATAAAGCTCAAAAGAAACTAGGGATACTCTTCACATGCTCATAGTAGCTTTCTCGCTAAAAATCATCATTTAGACAACCTACGCGTAGGATGTCTGCTTTGCCTGTTTTTGGTGAAACTTGGTAGGCTGGTGGCCCTTGACCTGTGCAACATGGCGATGTGATTGGAATTGGGTTTGTGCATCAAAAAGTGCAATTCTGGGTAGATTTAGGCTTTAGGCTCACAAATTGGGTAGGATGTCCTCAACAGGTGGCAAATGATATTCAAATGGGTTGAAAGTTGATATACAGGCTTCTTGCACCATGTTAATGGCTCCCATGAAGTCATTTCTTGCACAAAAGGTCAAAATCATACTGGAGACATCCTACACGTAGGATGTCTTTTTCATCAAAATGACTTGAAATTGATTCTGGGGTTAGCCCTTAGGATGTGGAACATGGCCCTGCTCTTGGATTTTGATTTGGACAAGAATTGGTGTTGGTAAGAGCATGTGTAGTGTTTTTGGGCTCAAAAAGTGCATCTTGGAGGTGTTGGGGGCCAAATGTGATGAGAATGGCTTGAAACTTGATATATGAGCTTAGGAAGGTGTTATAAGGAGATCTGGAACTGAAAAATGCCAGTTGGGGGCCAAATTGGTCATTTAGACATCCTACGCGTAGGATGTCTATTTCATCATTTTTCACATATGACTCCACAGATAGCTTGGCAATGTGCTCATGAGTGTATTGTGCAAGTTTCATGTGATTTGGACTAGTTTTGGTAGGTCTATGGCCGATTATGGCCTCTATGCTCTGACTTTGCGTTTTTTGATGCATATAAGGTCAATTTTTGTCCAAATGTGATGAAACTTGGTGGCTAGCATGTATAGGCTATTCAGAAGCTGTGTGTGATAAGAGATGTTGAGTTTAATGCGCAGATTTGGCCTTGAGACATCCTACGCATAGGATGTCTCCTGATGAAATTTATATTGGAGGTGCTACTGGTGCCTGCCCTGAGCTCCCTTGAGTCTCTTTTAAGCCCTATTTCAACAAAAAAGTCAAATAGATAGAAAGAAACTCCCTGTGTGGATTTCAAAGTCTTTGAGCGGTTTTCTAACTCTTGGAGTGATTTTTGGCGATGAAATTTCTTGATGTTGGTCCCCATAGCTTCACGGTCCCTTGGGGATCCTTGCCATATGGTTTTTGTCGACTTTGGCTTCACCGGGGCTCCGTTTGGCAATTTGTCGCTCTGGAAACGCCCGTGGTTGTGTTTACATGTCATCGATGACTTGTGGTGGTCTACCACCATAGGACTTGGTTGTTGATGGTCTAAGAAAGCCGCTCGTGAAGTTTGGTGGCAAACGGACATGCGGTTTGGCCGTGAGAGCTAAGTGACGCTTTATGTGTCTGATGCCGTTTCTGAAGCTTAGTGCCGCTTCGGGTCGCCTTATGGCCATGTGAGCTATATAGACTTGTTGAGCATGTTGAGATGCTCCTACCCATGAGTTTTGGTAGCATTTGGACGCCTCTCCGCCGAGTTATCATTTGGTGACCTCTTGCAGGGCTCTAGAAGTTAGGGTTTTTTTCGATGGTTTTCTACCACCTTTGGGCATCCAAGAGTGGTCTCCTATGCTAGGGTAATCCGCCGATGAAGTTTCATTGCTTTTGGGTTAGCCGTTAGGTCGCCACTTCTCCTTGTAGGTCTCTACCGCTCTCTTCCAGTGTGAACCCTACACTAGTTTTCGCGACAAAACAACAAACATGCGCGAAAAGCTCAAGGTGGTGAGCCTACCTCTCATGTTTGGAGCCTGTCGGGTGGTCGTGCGCGTCGTAGAAGCCGCTGGAAGTCCCGTTCGCTCTAGGTGGCAAGAGCTCTCTCTCAAAAGGCAATAGTAGAAATGAGCTTAAAATGAAGTGAAAAAATCTTATAATGGGGGTTCCCGAACCACTTTCCATGAAATTTGACATGTGCTCTCAACTTCTTGCGAGATGCGGTTTATGCTGAAAAATTTATTGATTTGGACTCCATTTACTCAGTTTCCGAGAAATTTGACGTTTCGGTCAAAATCCGACCAAAACACGCTTTCCGCTCCATTCACATAATTGCACCCCCATTGTACCGTAGGTTTTCCTATAGTGACTGATTATCCCCATATTTTTTGTTTTTCATTACGATCATTTTTCTCCTGCTTTTTGTATTTTTGAAGTTTTTCTGTCGATAATTAGTAAAATTTAAAAAAAAATCAAATTAAATCCAGAAAATTCCCAAAAATCATATAACTCAAAAACATCACTGCAAAACACTATATACACTCACATGCAATTTTTATGGCTGGATTTCTCCGTTTTACCAATATTTTGCTCGAAAAATGGCTATTTTTACCTATATACACACACTTAGGGGCTTGATTCGGCGTTTGGCCCCATATACTTGTAGATTCATACTGTATAAGGGCATATGTACTTGGGTTAGTCCAAAAAATTTCGCAATCAAACGACAACCCTTTAAAATAGTCGAAAAACATGCCCTTTTTTGCTCTTTTTTCCATTGGGTCTGCATTTGAGAATGCCTCCCCCCCTCCTAGCCGGAGTCCTCCCGAATGACAAGGTATTGCCACGGTGTATGTACCATGCATGGGTTAAAAAATTGTGCTAATGCTTGGCTGTGTAATGTGGCCCTATATGATGCATACTCGGTCAATGCATGGAAAAGTCAATGCTGTGCAAGAGGAGGGTATAAGCAAGATGCTTATTGGCATTCGCCGTCGAGGTTTCCTGTTTTTTTTTGATTTGGTTGGCGGATTTTCTTTGCAAGTAAAAGTTGTAACTTCACCGCTCTCTGTTTGATCGTCTTTCGTGTAAAAGTTGCTTGGTGTGCCGCTACAGTCGATATGGCCATAGTTGTCTCCTTGGAGAGAATTGTCATGGCGGAATTGGCCGTAGTCTTGTCTCTTTTGCTTTCCATTTGTAAATTTGCTTTGGAGGTTTTTGTAGGTTTATTGCTATTCCCGCGGTTGTCATTGTCTTGCTGCTGATTGGCACCCACATAGATCGGTTTGCCGGTGTCATATGTAGTGTGTGTCTGCATGTCGATGTTGCTTGTACTGAAGGGAGTTCCTGTTGCTTTGGTTTTGGGATCCAAATGCGAGTTGCATTTAAGTTGTTGCTGAGCATTTTCTTTGGGATCCATATCTTTTTTATTTACTTGGTTTTTGGTTGAACTGTCTGCTTCTGTTGACTCTCAGTCTGTTGTATTGTGGTTTGTCTGCCATGTCACCTCTATCCTTCCGTACCCATACTTGTTTTTCACGGGTTGCTAACCTTGATCTTTGCACTGTGGTCTATGTTGGTTTATGTTTGTAGTGAACATGGTTGGCAGTTTCCTTGTTGGTCGCCATGGGTATCGTGTTGTTCTTTAGTGGCACCCATCCTTTTGGTTCTTTATCTAGTGATTGTGTTGCTGCCATCTGGTTCTTCCGGGGTTGCTGAGCAAAGGCTATCACCTGTTGTTCTTGTGCATGGTGAATTTTGACTCAACCACATAAAACTTGTGTGGGTAAATATATTGATGTACTTGTACATGCAATATAGTCCAGCCGAATGTTTTCAGTGAATGTGATGTACTACTTTCCAGCACTTGTGGAGTAGGATGTAGTTGACCTTTGGGCTTGAGCTGTTTGTATAACCTATAAGAGATCAAATTTTTTTGAGCTCCAGAATCAAGAAATGCCATCGATTCCACTTGATTGCTACCCACTTTGACTGTAATTATTGGCTCCACTGTGTCTTCATCAAAATTCATTAGTTGAATAACATTTATTTGCAACGGCGATCCACATTGTTGTTGTTGTTGTAGAAGCCGTCTTTTTGCAATGCGTTCTTTTGCTTCTTCTTGGGATTCTTCTTGTACCCTCTGTTTCTCCTTCATCTGTTGTTTTTCTTGATGGATTTGTTGAAGCATATCCTGTGTTAGTGGTAAATGATATTTTTTTAATCGACACCCACTAATCCAATTTGGCATTTCTTCACCTGCTAATGTAGCAAGCTTGACAGCTCCACTTTGTGATAAGTCACTAATCACAAAGGGTCCCATCCCTCGCTTTTTAAGTTTCTTGGCATGTTGCTTCAAGGTATAAACAAGGACATAATCACCTGTTTTGAACTCTTTCGTGCACACATGCTTGTCAAAAAACTCTTTTTGTCTTCTCTTTTTAGCAAAGATTGAAGCTACATCTCTCAAGCGAAATTCATCTAGCTTTTCAAGATCATCTATTCTTGAAGAGACCCCATGCCTTGTCCATTCTAAGCTTTTCGCGACTCGTAGAGTCGGAATTAAAAACTCTATGGATAATATAGCGTTTAGGCCAAACACCATGTTGTACGGTGTTGTTCCGATTGATGTTTTGTAAGCTACCCTGTATGCCCATAGTGTTGAGTGTAACTGCTGATCCCAGTTTGTCCTTGACTCTGATACAATTTTAGTCAGAACAGTGCATAGTGTTTTATTTGTGGCCTCAGCTTGTCCATTTGCCTGTGGATGATATGGAGCAGATTTTCTATGTATGACCATGAATTCCTGTAGTAGATATTCAATGACTTCATTAAGAAAATGTGTTCCTCGATCACTGACAATTTCTATTGGTAATCCGTATCTTACAAAGACATTCTCATACAAAAATTGTACAGTGGTTCTTGCGTCTGCCTTTTGTGTTGCCTTGGCTTCCGCCCATTTTGTGAGATAGTCCGTAGCCACAATGATATATTGGGTATGGGTGCGATATACAGGGGGTGAAATAGGCCCCACAAAATCAATGCCCCATTTTGCAAATGCCCTTGCTCCCATCATTGGCCGTAGTGGCATCTCATCTCTCTTTATCGGCACCTTGGTGCGCTGGCATGCGTCACAATGCTTTACAAACTCCTCAGCATCCATATGCAATGTAGGCCACCATATTCCTGCGGCTAAGATAATTTTTGCCATCTTATCGCCTGAAAAATGGCCTCCACTTATTCCTCCATGTGCGTGTTCTAGAATCAGCAGGTTTGACTTGCACAGATTCTAAGTTGATTTTCCTTTCCTCGCTTATAGAGTTGATTCCCAATTAAATTAAAGTCGCGAGCCTCCAGCTCTATAGCCCTTTTTTGTGCTTTTGTTATTTTTTTAGGAAACGTCCTTGTGGTTAAGAAATCAATGATATATTGACTCTATGCAGGTGCAATGGTTACCTGAAACAATGTCACGTGATCCACTGGTCGTTTGGCACTACAGATAGTACAATTGTTAACATAACTATGTGTGTCAGCATACATAGTTAGCCAATAAACCCCTAATTGTTTCAGTCTCTCGTGTGTTTTCATTGTTGAACAATGAAATGCACAATCCTCGACGTGTGCTTCTTCAAGATAACACTCGAATTCCTCTGGATTTATACATAATCGTAGAAGCTGGTCTGATCCTAGATGATACAGTCGTCCTGCAATCAACTGGAAGTTTTTTGTTTGTCAAATTGTTTGTTTTTTGGATCTGTCTTCCTTGTTATCAAATCTACCTCCAAAGGAAAGAATGCTAACAATTTTTTGAGACCATTTGGGTATCATTTCAATATTGAAAAGATAAGCATTTGGTATGTCATCATCTACTCCTTCAGGAGCTTCCCCGTTGTGCAGCCTTGAAAGATGATCTGCCCGTAGATGAGTTTTACCCTTTTTGACTACCACTGTGAAATCAAACTCTAGCAATATATTAAACCAGCGTACAATTCTCTCAGTATTGCATGGTTTATTTACCAGATATAAAAGAGCTTGATGATCTGTGAATAACACAAATTTGTTTGCAAGCAAATAATGCCGAAATTTCTTTACAACATAAATCATTTCTAACCCCTCTCTTTCAGTGGTTGTGTAGTTCTTTTCTGTGCTATTTAGCTATCGGCTTGCATAACAAACTGGGAAATCCATTGTTCCGTCTCCAGGTTAAGCCAGAATACTCCCAATTGCATATGCAGATGCATCAATGTGAACATGGAACATCTTTTCCCAATCTGGTGCTTTAAGTATAGGTGCTGAGACAAGGTTTTCCTTCAGCTTTTGGAATGAAGTCTCACACTCCTTAGTCCAGTCGAAATTGACTAACAAACGATACAGAGGTTGTGCAATGACTGCATAGATATATATGAATCTTCGATAATATCCGCAATGTCCCATGAAGGATTGCACTTGTTTCGCATTAGTAGGCATGGGCAAGTCTACTATGAATTTGATTTTGTCTAGGTCATTGGTTATGCCATTTCTTGAGACAATATGTCCTAAGATGCGGCCTTGCCTAACCATAAAAGTGCACTTTTCCGGGTTAAGACAGATTCGATATGTTCTGCACTTCTCAAATACCTTTTGTAAATGGTCAATATGTTCCTCTCGTATAAGAGATTGTACACAAAGATCATCCATATATATTTCTAAGAATATTCTCAGGTATTCTTTGAACGCACGAGTCATTAACCTTTGAAAGGTAGCTGGGGCATTGGTTAAGCCAAAAGGCATAACTCTATATGCATATATTCCCCATTCTGTGGCAAACGCTGTTTTGTGTTGATCCTCTATTGCAATTGCCAGCTAATTATACCCTGAAAACTCATCTAGAAAGGAATAAGCCCGTTTCCTGGACACACTCTCAAGTACATGTTCTGTGATCGACAAGGGATAATTATCCCTTATGGTGGCTGCATTTACTTTTTTGAGGTTCACAAGCACACGCAACTTTCCGTTCTTGTTGGGGCAACCACAATGGGTGACACCCAATCTGTATGTTCGATTTCATAGATGAATTCAACATCCATCAGCTTGTCAATTTCCTCTTTGATTCGTTTAGCAAATCTGTCATTATATGTGCAAGGACACTGTTTGCTAGGTTTGGCATCTGATTTCAAAGGAATCGTATGTTGGCATATCGATGGATCAACTCCTTTGAGGTCTTTGTAAGAACATGCAAACACATCTTTATACTTCTTTAGAAGTTGTGTTAGCAGTTCTTCTTCTTCAGGCTCTAAATCAGTTGGGATATAGACCGACTGGGGCTTTTCGCCTGGCGCAGCGAGGTCTATCCATTTTGCATTTTTCGGCCCCTCGTAAGATTCCTGGTTTATTCTTTCCCTGACTGGTGGTGTCATTATGATTTTTCTATCCTGGATGGTGAATTTTCGATAGTGGGATGGTACATTCATGTTTCCTTTTTCTGACTCCTCCTTACCATCACTTTCTCCCTGAGTCGTCCATACCTCTCGTAATGATTGTTTTAGTTCTTGGTATTTCTTTTTACGCTTCAATTTGGTCCACTCTGGGTCTTTTGTTTTTTCTTGTTTTGATTTTTGAGATTTTTTTAATTTTGTTTCTGTTTTAGCCTTCCGTACCTGTTTTATTTCCTCTCGTGTCCTTTCCTTTCGAACTTTTAAGAATCTGTATGATATTTGGTCTTTTACACAATCCTCTGCTTTGACAAGCATTAGATAGTGAGTTTTATCTTTTATCCTGGGCATAGGGTTCTCTCTCATTTTGTTTTCTGCTCGTTTTTTTCTATAGCGTTCGTGGCGTCTGGGGTGTTGATTGGCAAACTCATAAAACTTGATATTCGTTGTTTTCTCCCCACGCTCACTTGAGCTGTCTGAACACTCGTTATCTGCATCATTATTTTTCTCCAGATGCTCAAAGGAGTTATAAAACTCTTCTTGTTCTGGTGGTTCTACATTCTCATCCCCTGCTGGTATAAGGCTTACCATGTAATAGGGTAGCACATCATAGTCGTCCTTTCGCAAAATTTTGTCATTGGACTATCTGTAATGGTACAGACATCCAATGTTGCTAGTATGTGTTCCTATTCCAGAGGTTCTAAGGTATCTTCAAGAAAAGGTTCCGGAATATAATCCTTGTCCTCAATACCTCTTTCTAAGACGCATTCCTCTCTTTTTAAGCTCTCACAATGTGAAGCTCCGCACATCCATAGATCTTTTTTTTGCCCTAACCATGCTGGGAGTTCGGACCCTGCCAATGTAGCTGAATCAAACTCTTCCATTGGTGTCTGGTTCACATCTTTGTAACTATGGTCTTTTAGGTGTATTTTGGTTGTAGTCTCGCCATGTCTGAGGTATATGTGGTCGTAACCCCAATCCTAGACCATCTTTAATTGTCTCATGAATGGTCTTCTCAAGATGATCTCGTAATTGTTCTTTTTGTCGAAATCGACTATTGCAAATGTATGCTCATACTCGATTCTGCACGAGGTGACAATTACTTTTTCTAAGAGTCCTAGAGGCTTTTCCATGAACCCATCTGCCAGTTGCAATTTCATTCTAGTAGCTCTCAAAGCCGGTTTTCCCCATTTTTTCCAGATTTCCTTGGTGGCGATAGCGACTCCTGATCCCCTGTCAAGAATAGCTTTGGAAACTACTCCTTGGAATTCTACTGGTAGCATGGTGTTTCCATCTTCTCCCTCGCAATATTCTCCAACCTTGTTTAAAGGTACTGGCCTAGTGTTTAGTTGAGGCTTGTCCAATTCTCTGATCCCTTCTTGAAGCTTCGAGGTGGGGTCTTTTACTCCAAATTTTTCTAAGCATTTGCCTACGGTGGTCCACATGTTTGGTCGTAACCTCAGGAGTTCGGCTAATGTGATTGTGCATGCCACAGGGGTGGACAATAACTCAATCAACCCTTGTGAATCCATCACTCTGTTAGAAGAAAGTCTTTGAGATGGGATTGCTCTCACCTCACACTTGGCTTCATACTCCCCTAGGTAAGAGGGTAGAGTTTTTAGCGAGTCTGGTTGGCTGTGCCCCAAACTAATTGACCCCTAGTCTCCCCCTTGTGAATGCATATCAAAGTTCATTTGTGATCTTACCTCAAATTCTTCAATAGGAGGTGAGATCTCATTTTTCTCTTTTCTCGTGCTATTCATTTGGTAGCTCACCCTGTTAGCTTCGTTCGCATCCCGGATTTGCTTCCATGAGTCATCTAGACTGTTACAATCCTTACCCATTTCTACCAATGTTTTAGGCTAAAAATCATCAATTGTCTCATCTGTTGTATTTGGCACTATGATAGGTTCTCCCCTAGACTCAGAGGCAGTCGTGAGTCTCTCCTTCGTGTCTACTGGTTCCTCTAAAGTTGGTTTGATAGGGGTTGGAGCTGGTACTTCATGCCAACTTGCAGGTTTACCAAGCGGGTTTTCTATCAAGGATTGAGTTGTTTCAATCATCTTTTGACACATTTACAACCTCTGTTTTTCTATCTCAGCATATGGATAAGTCATCCATCTTTGCTCTTAGATTTGGTTGTTTTTGAGTCTGGCTTCGTAGGCTTTTAAAAGTGCGTCTAACTTCTCATTTACCTTTTCTGCCAACACTGATCCTCCTGATCCTGCACTTTTGGGTTCTACTATTGCCTTGGGTGCTATGGTTGCCGCAGTGTGTGAGCTTAGACTAGCTAGATCCTCTAACCGCTCTAATCTATCCTTTGTGTGTTTTAACTCCTCGGATAGAGCCGTTTGCCCTCGTTCTCTCCTGGCTTTCATACGTGCCTTTCTAGCTTTCCAAGTGCTTCTCTGATTTTTCATTTCTGAACTTGGGGCATCGGTTTTTGGCTCTTCAATTATGGGTTCATTTGTCATTCTTTGAGCTTGGGCTCGTGTCACTGCTTGAATAGGTATTACTGACTCATTTTCTGACCCTCCATTGAAAGGCACTGCTTCCAGCATGTTCAAGGTAGTTTTTGCTCCTTTTCTCAGGTTCTTAGGGCAATCAGGAATTAAATGAGTAATTCCACACTCGGCGCAATATGCGTTGACTCTAATGATTTCATCATGAGGACAGTCTCTTAGCCAATGGTTTCCACCACACTTGTAGCAGGGTCCCTAAGGCTTTTGAGGTGCTCGTTGAGCTCCTCTTTGTTGGTATGCATGTCTCTGCCCACCCATGCCTCCATTGGCTATGAGCAACAATGTTCGTTCATCCAAGCTATATCTTCCTTCTCCTGCTGCCTGTGCAGCTGTTGGTGGTCCTGCACTTCCTATCATGCTCCATGGTTCTGGCGTTGGGGGTTCTTCCGGTGGATAGTAGACAGGATTTGCAGTATATCCATTGGGATCTTTGTAATATGCACGCATACGCACCAAAGCCTTCTCCTCTGGTTCGGTTACGATTGGTGTGTATCTTATGCCAATTGGTCGTAATCCTGGTAGAGGTGGTTGCTGCCCCAACACTGGTTGTGGTCTTTCTACACCTACAAGTCCTAGTAGGTTGCCTGCTTGATACTAGGCATCGGTGGAAGTTGAGGAGATGCTACCTGAGCCTGGAGAGCATAAGGTCATTCTCTCACATACCCCTTGTTATAATAACATTCCTCCGTCCCATGATTTGTCCATTTTTGTTCAATAGCACACCACTTGGGCTGTTTAGCCTGAGGTTTGGCATACATGTTAATCTTTTTCAACACTTCTTCTACAAGCAGCTCCTGGCTTACAGCTACTTCTCCTTTCGGTGCTGTCTTGGTGGACTTGCTTCCACTTTGTTGTGAGGATGAATCGTCGTCAAGATCCTTGAATTCACCCTCCTTGTAGACCGCACAATTTTCTACAAGGTAAAGAGCCTCCTTAGTTAACTCGTTTAACGTCGTGCTCCTCTTCATATGTAAGTCCTTCTGGAGATCTGTGTTTCTTAGTCCTTGAATAATTATAAGCATAAATTTGGACTGAGTTGGCAGTCCTTCCACAGTGCAGAACTTAACATATCTTTTTAGTCGTAGGGTTGCCTTTCGCATAAATTCCCCTTCTTTCTGTTTGAATTTATGGATTTGTGAGACTGTATTATGAGCTATCCCCCTTTGTGAGAATTCCTCAATAAACTCGTCAAACACCTCCTCCATAGACTCAAAGTCTCTATGCTCCACAGAGTCAAACCAAGTAGCAGCATCCTCCTCTAGGGTTAGTCCAAACCCTACAAATTGGGTAGGGAAGTCTAACACCTCTTTGGCTCTAATTACATGCACAAAGGCTGCTACATGATCCCTAGGATCTCTGTTTCCCGTGTATTTCTTGTTTACCCATTTTTGCACTTGAGAAGGTCTAATTCTACGATGGTCTACAATTCTCATCATTGGATCTCCTTGGCCTAATTGATATACCTCCTCTGGCCTTCGGTAGTGGGAGGGTTCCTCTCCCAGTGGTGCTTCTAAGCCGTAATTTCTGACGGTTTTTGCAAGAGATGGTTCATCTCTTCAAACTTGTTCTATGGATTGCCTTCCAGGCTCTATTGACCCTTGAGTTTTTGGCTTACTCTCACCTTGATACCGTGAATAGAGTGGTGGTTCTTGTAAATCCCTTAGCCCTCGTGCGGCTGGATAACCATCTCGGTTTCGTTCTTGTTCTAATGTTGCACTTTGTCGAAGCCATGCCTGCAATGATGGCTGAGTTGCTGGTTGGTTTTGGTAGTTGAATGTCTGTTGTCGGGTAGAATGTGAGGTCGCGTCATAATCTTCTGAAAAGGGATTTGTCGACTTGCTAGGGGTGTAGGTGACCCTTGGAACTTCTTCGGGGACATATGTTGATGCTTCTGGAGCTGTTACCTTTTCTACCTCCTCTGGGAGAATACGTTTGTATTCTCGCCCATACCTATCAACAAAAATGATATCCTTCCCCATAGCAATTTCATAAGAGAACAAGTAAAGAACCTTGTCTTTGCTTAATTCGTTTGGGTAGGGTTCTTTGCAATGGAAGTAAGAGACTATTCCCTCGCTCTCATGCTTGTAAATCGCCACATTCTCATTATAGGTTGAGACCCTGGTTGTTTTCTTATCATACATAAAAAGAGCTCCGGGTCGATCAATGTTTGGAGGTGGTTCTTGAGTTTCTGAAACCATTTTTCCTTTTTCCTTGGGTTACTAACTATCAGATAGTGGTTCCCTTTTTGTCTCGGAATCTATCTCCATCATCATAGACTTGAATTATTTCCAGTCTTTGAGCAGGTCTTTCTTCAATACAAATACACTTGCATCCTCAATAGTGAGAATAAACTAGGGCTCCCCTAGAGTTTGTTCCTTCTAAGAAGATTATAGTGAACTTGGAATTGCTCAAAGGATTTTGGGAGGTTCTTCCTCCTGGCATTGTTCCTTCATTGGAGAAACCTCCTGGTTGTTGACGACCCATCATGAAGAAGGATTTATCTGATGAAGTGTCAGTATCACTACCCTCCTCAATGATGGGTGCTAATGGATCTAGCCTTTCCTGAGTTACACTCTCTTCGGTGGTGGACACTAAGCTACCCTAATCACCTGCCACCTTTTGATCTCTAAGAATGTGTCTTCCTGATCTTAAATTCATCAAACTTAGCAATGCAATTTATCAAAAATTCAACCACTCACCAGGCAAAGGATCAGTTTCCGCTCAACTTCTTGATTTGCCGCTGAATATACCTGTACACAAGCGTTTAATTTCGGCAATTGAATCAAAGCATTTAACCGCTAGAGGTGGTCTTAGTAATGATTGGTATAACAGGAGGGTTAACCCCAACCACTACTGTATTTTATACACTTCTGATGTTCTGGATTAGGCCTGCTAATCTGGAACTGTACTTCCCTCGGATGTTGGTCAATTTACATGGAAAGTCTTAATTCCGTCTTTGCTCCGTCAAAAGGTCAAACAATGTCCAAATTCACTTCTAAAAGAAGTTCTGGAACCCTCAAGTCAAATGGAACATCACTGTAGTTCCTCTGTCAGCTTTTCTATTCACTAAGCCCTGTAGACATCCTACACGTAGGATGTCTCCTGCTCTGTTTTGCCTGGTTTTTGCACTATAGATTCCCCTTGATGTGCTGAGTCCACAGCTGTTTTCACTTTTTGATTTGGATACCTATAAGCTGGTCAATTGGTCAGAAATCTGTTCCAGCAGCCTAATGTTGGTTTGACCAATCAAATCAACTCCAATTTGGACCAAAATTGACAAGGAGACTTGCCTCAGGCTATACAACACCCTACTATGCCTACAGTCAGTTTTTGGCTTCAATTTCATGCATTAGACATTCTACGCGTAGCATGTCTAACTGCTCAAAATGGCTTCAAATGCAAAGCACAGGCTCCTCTTAAGGTGCTGATCGCTTTGGTATGCTCAAAGCTGGGTTTGGAGTGCTAAATCACACAGAACACATCCTACGTGTAGGATGTCTATTTGGCCTGTTTGACCCCAAACTTGAGCCATAGCTTTCCCTTGATGTCAGAAACCCAATGCTATGCTTAGATTTTAGTTTGGATTTCAAAAGACCCCAATTTTAGCTATTCTAGACCTTTTTAGTCAAAGATGCTAAAGTCTGCTTAAAACCCAATTTTTCTCACCCAATTGAGATGAAACCTTTCTCAAGCACTCAATAATTCATGCAGATCATGCTCATGTAGCCATCCTATGGTTTTGGTCTTAAAATAATGCCTTGGCACAATTTGGGTAGGATGTCTGGCAATTTCTGTCTATCTGGCCTTATTCTGTCAAGATATGGTCAAACTTTCACTTTCCAGGTGAAAATATGGTAAAACCTACCTTCTAAACACACTGGTCAACTCAGAATTTCAAAATTTCCATTAGATCATCCTATAGACATCCTACGTGTAGGATGTCTCCTAGCTTAAAATTTATTTTTTTTCTGACAGAAATGCTCCTGATGCTTTGCAGCTCTCTCAGAAACACTCACAACAACTTTTGAACTTCACTTCAGCTTTCAAACACTCTTTTTCCTCTTTTACAACCTTGTGATGAACCTAACACCAAGTATAACATGCATGAAGTGCTCCAGATCATAAATCATGACGTCCTACTTACCCTACTCCTACTTATCATGTGAGATGGTGATATTGGTGTATCGGTTGCTTCCTAGCCTCTCTGGACTCTCAAGCTATCCTTCCACCGCTTTTACCACTCAAACTCCTACTCTCTACACCACAACTCAACTAATACCTAACACTATCTAAGTCTACCTAAGTCGAAGGATCTAGACCAGACACACGCTCCCTAGATTCCTCCTAAGACCTAGAGAGTCCTCCACCCTCTGATCCTATCTAAATGTAAAACGACTCTGGAAACCAGAGAATCCCTATCCTCAAGGACTAGTCTCGGTCACCTACCTAAGGTTTTCTTCCCTGGCAGTGGCGTCAATGTTGACGGATACGCTGCGACAGACGTCAGCACAGCGAGAACTCACCTAACCGTAGATTTGTCAGCTAAGGACGAAGCTCGAACCACAGGTGCGTGGAAGCAATCATAGGGTGTCAATCTACACTCGATCGACTCTCGACTAATTTCTACAAAGGTCTCTACCCAATGTCTAAGCTACAGCCTTTAGGAGTGCATAAGAGGAGGTTTCCTACAACGCTTTCAAGAGCTGAATACCCATCAAATGTTCTCAAAACGCCACAGGAATTGAAGGAGACCCTACTAACACCAATAGGTCGCTCTCCCTAAGGTCCATGAACCAAAATCCCAACCCTAAACACATGGTGCAAAATCACGTAGGATGTCTAGCTGAAATTTGCAGGTCGTCGTTTTCTAAAACTAAAGTGCCTAATGTGTAGCTCTACTCGTTGCGAACGCGTGGATATGCTGAAATGCAAAAACGGATAACGTATGCTCACCGAATCACCAGATGTAGCTCGTGGGTAGAGTTCGCAAAACCAGACCGTACACTCGCAATGTAGGTATTGGTGCATAGCTCTCGTCGGGGGCAACACGCTGCACTTCTCCGCACTCGATTCTGACCACCGGTGTGTGCGTAGTGTCAAGATGAAACTCTCACTATGGCCAAGGCAAAAGCATGTGCATAAGACATCACTGACAAAGATGGGAGTATGCACGAGGTTATGTACCAGAAGTAGAGTACTCATATACTTAAACCATATTGTATATTTTTTCTTGATTTGATCTTTGTAAGTGATAAAAGA
The DNA here is from genome assembly GCF_014529385.1 of Adiantum capillus-veneris. Classification (NCBI taxonomy): domain Eukaryota; kingdom Viridiplantae; phylum Streptophyta; class Polypodiopsida; order Polypodiales; family Pteridaceae; genus Adiantum; species Adiantum capillus-veneris. The sequence goes on from NC_140931.1 coordinate 180,349,970, forward strand.
TATTTTCTTATTTTTTTGTGCCTTTCCTTTAGCTCTATGTGGCCAAAAGGTCCACACTTTTGTATACGCCACATGGACAAGCGTCGAGCTAACATGGACCATGGCATCATGGGCAACTTTGATACAATTGGTGATGAAGCGAGGTACTGTGGACTATTGAAAGGATACTAAAGGTTAATTTTAGAACCTTTCATAGCTTCATGTTCGAGTGCAAGTGGTTTGCAAATGTGTCTAGAGGGCATGAGAATGGCCTCTACATGGTGGAATCTAGTGTGCATCACACAGGGAGGTATGACAATTTAATTTTGCCACGCAATTGTGAGCAGGTGAGTGACTACCTTCTTTACCCTTCTTTGCTTGTAACATTAATTATGCCAATGTTACTCACTTTGAACTTCTCTTCTATAGGTCATCTATATCCCAACAATCCACCAACCAAAACTTTGGTTCGTAGTTCCTGTAACACCTTGGAGGGAGAACCATTTTTTCCACTAATGAAGTGGAGACCATCTTCGGCCCTCTTTCACCTACTACTTTGGATGAGGGGGAGACTAAGGAGAGAGAGAGAGAGAGAGAGAGAGAGAGAGAGAGAGAGAGAGAGAGAGAGAGAGAGAGAGAGAGAGAGATCTACGATTCAAGTCCCACCACCGTAGATCTTAGCAAGGATGATTTCCATGATCATGATGATGATGAGATGGAGGATGACAAATTCGAAGATGATGATGCCAACACATCCACAAACGACAATTCTATTTCTCTCTTTATTGATTTAGGAGCCATGGGCTTAGAATTGGATGACGCTTCTTGTAGAGATATTTTGGAAGATGATTCATAAACATTTTTATACTTTAAGTTATGAAAGTTTTTTGTCGTGCCGTCCATTCATCTCTCTCTCCCCCTTCTTTCTCTCTCTAATTTTGTGAACCGTGATAAATTATGTTAATCAAGTGGGAGTGATTAATGCAATCAATAACAAAATATTTATAATTTTTTGGAACAATTATATTTGAAAAATAACAAATTCTTTGCATTTTTCTAAGAAGCGTGGTTATTATGAAGCGTTATGGGTGCAAGTGGAGCTATCATTTTGTGTTGTGTGCAGTGCAAGAGTGCTTTGAAGAAGAGCTTCTTTACTGTGCTCCTTTCTAATGGGTACAAGTGGAGCTAGCATTTTGTGTTGTGCCCAGTGCAAGAGTGCTTTGAAGAAGAGCTTCTTTAGTGTGCTCCTTGCTCAACAGCTTTTCATGAAAAGAGAGCTCTTTGGCACCACTACATAAAGCCTTTCAGAATATGCGAAGAGTACATGGATGCAGTCGCTCGGGTGAAATGTGTGTGCGGTAGTAGAAGCGTTAATAAAGGCAATGATAAAAGCAAAAATATCCACGGTAAGCAAGAGAATGAGAAAGATTCTTGCAAGAGTGTAAGCCACGTGCACATTGTTGCAAGATAGAGCTTGAACAAACTAACATAGGTTCTACCATCTAGTAAAATGTGGGCACACTTCACTCTATCATGCCCATGACTTGACAGAAGATGGCGTCCATGTTTAGCTTCTCAACTTTGATAGTGCTTGCTTTACATGGAGGCGCATGCATAACTTTAGGATGGAACAAGCTCTTTGTAATTTCATGTTTATCACATAGCTAGTTTCAGTTTTAATATCATTTTTTTCAAATTTTGGTGTTTTTATCTGTTTTTCTTGTTAATAATAATTAAAGAACATCAATATGTGTGGATATACCCGTGGTAATATTTGAAATACAACCCCCCCCCCCCCCACACACACACACACACACACCCCACCACCATCCTTTCTCTTCTTTGGCCAACCCATTTTGGACTCTCTATCTATAAAACGCGATAAAAGGGTGCAATAAATGTTTGGAGATTTTCATAGTGATCTGTGATCAATAACCAAGATTCCTGGATGTCTCTGACTATGATAGTATAACATAGCTCTCTCTCTCTCTCTCTCTCTCTCTCTCTCTCTCTCTCTCTCTCTCTCTCTCTCTCTCTCTCTCTCTCTCTCTCTCTCTCAGGTTCTACGAGAAATAAGAGAAAATCTACAAATAAATTACCAAAGTAGGCTAAGGAGTAGGGTTTAAGCATAATGATTAAGTTGCAACTCTTTTCTCGATTCAATTACCCCCTTTACTAGCCCTATGTTGTATAATAAGCCATATGGGACACAAGTTGATTCTTCCCAATGCTCATAAGTCCTAATCTAACCTTTGTATAACCATTTTGTAGCACAAGGACAACCCTTTTCCCTAGCGTTTTCCTCATATATGTTTTGCACCAAGTTGAGCCAAGACTCCCTGCTCCCTCCAACTATGACAACATATCTCTCTCTCTCTCTCTCTCTCTCTCTCTCTCTCTCATACACACACACACACACACACACACACACACACACACACACACACACACACACACACACACTATGAGAGATCATGGTGTTTACCGCGGGCCATTACCGCAAAACAAGAGAGAGGAATTCAAAATGAGGAGAGAAAATCCTTTTGATGCTCAAGCGGCACTTTATCGCAAATATTACCGCATGCATTTCCGCGAATATTGCCGCGCACATTACCGCTAAGGCTGGACCCCCTTCCCCCTCCCTCTCCCGCGGGTTTCCATTTAAATTCATTACAACTCAAAATGTATTTACACACTACAACTCCTACACTCTCCAGAATGCTTGCTCACTTCACTTAATCTCTCTTTCACTCTAAAAATTCTATACATAAATCATTGAACTCACAACAAAACCATTACAAATACTATTCATAAGCACATAACGAAACATTTGCAAATTAATCATATACTACACCAAGTGAAAGAATGGAGAGTTTTATTAATTCTCATCTTGTATAAGATCTCTACAAGCACTAGGATCCATATTTAGACCCATAGTATTCAAATCAATAAACATATTTAGAGATTATTCCTCCTCTCCATCACCTCCTGTAGAATCATCATCGCTTTCTCCCTCTTCCTCCTCCTCACGATGACTATTTGCAAGGTTTGGCTGACCTTCTTCAACTTCTACTACATCTTCCTCTGCATCTTGTGGTGATGGTATGATGGGATCAATTACTGGCTCAATGTCCGTCTCTGTAAAGATAGATCTACCCCGCAGCGTGACTGGAATGACATACCAAAGTCTTCTTTGATATATACATGGCACATAAAAGACTTGTACGTCACACACAAAGAATAAGCTGATATACATAACTTAAATTTTTAATTTAAGTTAATTGCACATAGCCTAAATTACCTGCTCACAACTACTAGGATACACCAAGTTGTCAGTTTTTCCCCGATGGAATTGGGTGGAATCCACCATAATGAGCCCATTTTCATGTCTTTTGACCTCACCCGCAAACCATCAGCACTCAAAGAGGAATTTGTGAAAAGATCTGAAATCCACTTTGATTATTCTCTCTATAGTACCACAATATCTGACCTCATCTGTTGTTGTGTCAAAGTTTCCCATCACGCCACAATCATTAGTGGTCCGACGCTCATCTATCTTGCGGGTGCAAAAATGTCGGCCTTCGGACCAAATGGAGTTGAAAATGAGACCCTACAATCACAATGCATAAGAGGTTACATCGCATTTCATTAAGTGATTTGCATACATACATACATAACATATACACACTCACCTTGCGCAAGCATCCTCGGGCATACTCCCATTCTTTAGGGCTTATTTGTTCTCCTTGTGCTTTGGCATTGGTCATGGCATTATGGATCCACTCTACTTGAATCAAATCAGGATATTTTGCAAGCTCTTTAGGAAAAGGAGGTGCACGTCTACCTCCATGGGACCTCTTCCATGCATCTCTATCCCTTTCTCTAGCTGCGCGGGCTTCCAAGTACATATTGACCCATTTGGTCATGATAGTGGCATTGAGTAAAGAGTAGTTGTTGACTATGGCATGAAACTCTCTATCCATGACCAAGAGTGAGCCTTTTCCACTGGGAATGGTTGAGTGCTTCCTAGGATCACTCCACAAACGAGGCAATGATTGATCCACTGTGATGAGATACTGTGAGACATACACAAATGCCTCTTGCACCACCCAATTACCTTCTGCCATGCTTGCCTGAAAACATTAAAACCACATATTTTTATTAGTAACTCCATAGCGTATAAATGCTATCTACATTGTATTGATTTTGCATACCTCCAGTTGTGACCTCAATCTAACAAAATCCTTTAAAGTCTTCAAGAATCTCTCCAAGAAGAACATCCATCTAGAGTGAACCACCCCACAAATGGAAATCTCCTCAACAAGGTGAAGCAATAGGTGTCTTTGGCTAACAAGGATTGTACGTGGGAATGCATCCTCAATAGCACACATTGCCTCTACTGCTAGCTGATGGGCTACTGGTATGGCTTCTACTTCTATCTCCTTGGAGCTCACAAATCTACAGGGCAAACGTTATATAATAGATGAAAACAAATTACAAAGTTCATGCATGCACAACATGATATAGTACTTGAAAAAAACCCATTACCTCACAATCTCACCCACTTTGAATATTGCAGCCTTCACCTTAGTGTCCCCATAACCACTAATAGTTATGGGAAGTACAAACTACAAATAATAAAACATCTTAGTGAATGTCAACCTATATATAAGGACACATAGACACCACAAATTGTTCTACTCTTACCTGAAGGATTTTATGCCAATCATGGGATTTCAATCCATACAATTGAGTGGAGCCACCCTTTTTGGTTTTTGTGAAAGCACCTTTGAGTGACCGCATATATCCCGTTGGAGTTCTGATGGATACAATAACTTGCTTTGTCCGCTCTTGGTCTGCCTTTGACATTATCCATGGTGCTTTTGGGAGAATCATCTTTCCCCGCTCCCCCATGCGGGGCGTGGTTGAAAGGGGGAGACATCTAATGGCTCTTAAATCTTCCCTAGCACCCAATGAATCCTTCTTGCCAATTATGTGATCCCATATAGCTTGCCCAACATTTTTGAATACCTGCATAGGGTCCAGTAAGTGCTGAATTTTTAACGAAGCCCAATAGGGGAGCGACAAGAAGATTGAGTACCTCGACATACCCTTTGGCAACCCATTGGGAGGCGGGGAGGTACCATGATGCTCCTCCCAATGCTTCGCCCAATCAGCCATGTTCCAATGGAATGGCTGCACTCCATTGATAGGGGGAGCATATCTACGATGTGAAGGAGGTAGGAAGCGATGGTTGTTGGGATAGATCACCTTCCCAAGAAGAGGAGGTCTCTCTGTCACAAGGGAAGAGCCACAAGTGGGACACGCACTATGTCCAGATGTTGCCAACCCTGCCAAGAGGTAAACAAACGTTACACATGAGATTATAAAACTAAAGCAAAGAGTACAATTAACATGTGCATACTTACCAGATACCTCTCCAAATCCTGGGTAATCATGCATGGTCCACATGAGGATGCACTTGATGACGGCTTTGCAGTCTCGTGGTGGCCGTGAAATGTCAATGACATCTATGCCTCTCCATAGTTCTTGAAGCTCATCAATAAGAGGCTGCAGATATACATCCATGTTTTTTACCTTGTGCTTTCCTGGAATGAGAAGTGATAGTAAAATTTTTCCCTTTTTTGTTGCCTCCCAAGGAGGAATATTGTAGTTTACAACCACCACCGGCCAAGTGCTCCATGAAGTACAGCGGTGCCCAAATGGATTCTCTCCATCACTAGCTAACCCAATCCTCAAGTGACGAGGCTCATCCCTGAACTCTGGCCATGTGTCCTCTATGTGCTTCCACGCTGGTGAGTCAGCTGGCACTCTCATAATACCATATGTGGAGCGATTTTTTACATGCCAACTCAAAAGCTCGCTCGTACCCTTCGATCTAAACATGTGTTGGATGCGAGGGATGAGTGGAAAATGCCTCAAAACTTTACGTGGAATTCTGTTGCTCTGCATTGCTTCTTTGAACCTAGGCTCCCCGCACGATGGACATGTATCACAATCGGCATGCTCATTACGAAAGAGCACACAATCATTCATGCAAGCATGAATGCGATCATAATCCATCCCTAATGCAGTCACCACTTTGCGGGCTTTTCGTCTATTCTCTGGCATGTGATTGCCAAGTGGCAGTATCTTTCCTAGCAACCTATCACAAGAAGAAAGTACTAATTTATGCACTCCACAAGCATCCTTTACAATCTGTATACATACCTCAAAAGTGCGTCGACACTAGCATTTCTCCATCCAAACATTGCCTGAAGGTTAAGGACTTCGAGAGATGCCCTTAAAATGGAGTAAGAGCATCTATCATATAGTGCGGTGTGTGACGAATCGAGTAGCTCACTCCTCGTTCTTTCGGAAGCTTCTTCGCATGCACACTCTGGTTCATGCTCCTCCTCTCGTGCAAAGAGATCCTCAACCATTCTATGCAAATGGTCGTCTTCTGCATCCACATAAGGAGATGGGATGTGGTCACTCGGATAAGAGGGAGCAGCAGTACTTGGCTGATTTGATGTGCTTCCTCCCTCTCTAATGGATTCCAGGCGCATGCGTTCTTCCACCCTCCTTTCCCCTCCTCCACCAACCACACGCCAATGAGGGGTGACGTCAATAGCCGCTACAATTCGCGAATCGTTTGTTTCCATCCATGTACGCTTGTGAGGATCATCCCATAGTCCATAATCTTCTACATGGCTCAAGCATATCCGTCGAAGTCGAGCAATGGCGCATTTGCACCGCACGCATGGGCATGGTAATCGCTCAGCCAACCACCGTGATCTATCGGGTTCAGTGGATGGGCCAAAATCATCCCAAGCAACCTACATTAATAAATTACATTCACTAATTAAAATCATTTAATTAAATATCAATAAAAAGTAAAAATTAAACTTTTAGGTAAAAATGTCATTTTCAAAGTACTAGGAATGCTTTCATTTTATATATAGTTTATAAAAAACATAGTACCAATAGATTTTGAGGATCAATAGTAATAATGTCAGAACATGGCCCTCTGTGTATATGGCCCGAATTTGCGCCGCGGTAATAGGTGCGGTAATAAGCGCGGCAAGGCACGCGGTAATGCTCGCGGTAATAGGAGCAGCAAATCAATTTTCAAAATTTTTAATAAATAGGGGCACCCGCGTGCCCCGCGAAGTTAAAAGCCCTAAAATTAGAATTTCATCGTCTTCTCCACAGAAGCCAAGAGCGTGAACCTCACAACCTTGAGTTCTACCTCCATCTCTACTCTTCTACTCTCCACCATCTCTACTCTTCCACTCTCCTACCCTCTCCCAACAAGCGCTCCAGGTTCTATGTAAGTTTTGTTGTTATGTTTTTTGATTTTTTCACACGCATACACACACATGCATATACACACACGCATACACACATGCATACACTCATACACACGCATGCACACACATGCATACACACACACTAATTACACACACTAATTAGTGCATGTGTTCTTTACACACTAATTACACACACTAATTAATGCATGTGTTCTTTACACACACTAATTAGTGTGTGCATTATTCTAATGCACACACTAATTAGTGTAAGTAAAGACACACCAAAAACTAAATTTGTTAATTATTAGTTACTTGCAAAATCTAAACTTGTTAGATTTGTTAAATTTATTACTTGCATAACCTAATATGTTAAATTTGGGATTGGCCATGCACACACTAATTAGTGTGTGTTAACACACACTAATTAGTGTGTGATTAGTGTGTGCATTGGCCAATGTGATTGGTCAATGCACACACTAATTAGTGTGTTATTAGTGTGTGCATTGGCCAATGTGATTGGTCAATGCACACACTAATTAGTGTGTGATTAGTGTGTGCATTGGTCAATGGGATTGACCAATTCACACACTAATTAGTGCTCATTAACACACACTAATTTGTGTGTGATTAGTGTGTGCATTGGCCAATGTGATTGGTCAATATACACACTAATTAGTGTGTGCATTGGTCAATGGGATTGGTCAATTCACACACTAATTAGTGTGTGTTAACACACACTAATTTGTGTGTGATTAGTGTGTGCATTGGCCAATGTGATTTGTCAATTCACACACTAATTAGTGTGTGTTAACACACACTAATTTGTGTGTGATTAGTGTGTGCATTGGCCAATGTGATTGGTCAATGTACACACTAATTAGTGTGTGCATTGGTCAATGGGATTGGCCAATTCACACACTAATTAGTAACCCTAAACACACACTAATTTGTGTGTGATTAGTGTGTGCATTGGCCAATGTGATTGGTCAATGCACACTCTAATTAGTTTGTGATTAGTGTGTGCATTGGCCAATGTGATTGGTCAATGCACACACTAATTAGTTTGGGATTAGTGTGTGCATTGGTCAATTGGATTGGCCAATACACACACTATTTAGTGTGTGCATTGGTCAATGGGATTGGCCAATTCACACACTAATTTGTGTGTGATTAGTGTGTGCGTTGGCTAATGTGATTGGTCAATGCACACACTAATTAGTTTGGGATTAGTGTGTGCATTGGTCAATTGGATTGGCCAATACACACATTATTGGTCAATACACACATTATTTAGTGTGTGATTAGTGTGTGCACAAGCCAATACACACATTATTTAGTGTGTGATTAGTGTGCACAAGAAAATTGGATTGGCCAATACACACTATTTAGTGTGTGATTAGTGTGTGCATTGGTCAATTGGATTGGCCAATATAGACACTATTTAGTGTGTGATTAGTGTGTGAATTGGCCAATGCACACACTAATTAGTGTGTGATTAGTCCAATGACACAAGCCAATGCACACACTAATTAGTGTGTGATTAGTCCAATGACACAAGCCAATGCACACACTAATTAGTGTGTGTTAACACACACTAATTAGTGTATGTTAACACACACTAATTAGTGTGCACACGCCAATTACACAAGCCAATGCACACACTAATTAGTATGTGCACAAGCCAATTACACAAGCCAATGCACACACTAATTAGTGTGTGATCACACTAATGCACACACTAATTAGTGTATGTTAACACACACTAATTAGTGTGTGCACAATCTAATGCACACACTAATTAGTGTATGTTAAAACACACTAATTAATTAGTGTGTGCATTAGTGTGATCACACACTAATTAGTGTGTGCATTGGCTTGTGTAATTGGCTTGTGCACATACTAATTAGTGTGTGCATTGGCTTGTGTATGTTAACACACACTAATTAGTGTGTGCACAATCTAATGCACACACTAATTAGTGTATGTTAAAACACACTAATTAGTGTGTGCACAAGCCAATTACACAAGCCAACACTAAAACACACACTAATTAGTGTGTGCACAAGCCAATTACATTGGCCAACACTAAAACACACACTAATTATGTTAAATTAAACAACAATCAACACAAAAATAGAAACATACCTCCATGATTAAGTCGTAGGTGACGTATTAGGCCCCAATGGCCGTCCAAGTGATCGCGCAATCGGTCACACTAATCATAAACACAATAATCTTTTATTAGTTAATACACACACTAATATCTTATTAGCAGTCAAGGCTTTGCAAGACTCTTTTATTGGTTGTAGACACACATTGGATTCTTTCAACATTGGATACTATAGAGAATCCAATGTTTGAAAAAAATCAATGTGTAAATTTTTAATCATATATTCAAATTTTATACCCTAGTTTAATCTTTGTCGTAATAAATGCAAACCATGTCTTCTTCTTCCACACCACGCTTTCGTAGCATTGAGGATTTCATGGCAGACGGGATGTCATATCCCGACGCTCTCTCTGCTTATCATTCACAGCCGTCGCCTCAGCAGTCATCATCAGGGTTTGGCTGGTTTCGGGACGCTCTAGGTGGGTCCGTTGCCGTACCTGTGACCGATCCAGATGTGGAGAGGGCATTGCGTCTTCGGGCTGAGTGGTTAGGTTTGCAGCAGACCCTTACGCAGCGCTATTCACCGGCGCAGCTAGCAGCTTTTGGATTATCAGAGGTCTCTACTCCGACTGGTGGCACTCCATACCTGCAGAGTTTTCCAGCTACAGCTCCAGGTTCAACTTTTCCTTCACAGGGTCCAACGCCCTAGGGTCTGACGCCGTTGGGTGCGACGCCACGGGCGTACGCCTATCCATCACCTATCCCACCTTCTGCCCCAAATTCACGTCGGCGCTCTTCTGACAGTCAGCGTCAGGGCAGCTCGTGCGCTAGCACCGATCGATCTCGACGAGGGAGCGGAGCTAGTTGTTGTTTTGGGGGGGGGGGGGGGGGGGGGGGGGGGGAGTACTATAGATTCTCCTCCATAGTCACCGCTCCCTACTTCAGCAGAAGATGAGGACCATGACATGCCTTCACCAGATGCTCGCGGGTTATACTACCAGGTTCATAGAGGAGGTATGGTGGATCTTGGGACAGCGCAGGGCAAGAGATTCCGCACACACGTCAACCAATTAATCCACTCCACATATATCAATTGTTTTCTCAAATTTAATCAGCAAGATCCCTACAACCTCACATATATAGAGACAACCATGCACATGCATTTTCCCAACCCTGAGGGGCAACAATTCTCAAGGCAATGGTTGCAAGAGCATGTCAAAACATTTCTGAAGAACAAAAAATCTAGTGTGAGGAGAGCTGCAAAGAAGACAATGGAGTCTCCAGAGCATAGCTATCGGCCAGGAAATGTCCATGATGTGGAGTGGGAGACCGCTATGGGCGAGAAAGAGGACGAAAGGGCAACGGGTGCGAGGATGTATACGCGTCAAGTTGAGGCCAGATCCCATCAGACTCCTACGCATTATGGTTCGGGAGGAAAAACGGCTTGGAAAGACAAATATGTAAGTAAAAATATTAGTTTTATTGTAAAAAATCTATTGTTTTTAATTTAATTAATTGGTTGCTATTTTTTGTCAATATAACATTACCATGAGTCGCCCGACCATAGAAGTGCAGAGATATAGAGAGAACCATACCGAGTATCAAACTTGGTGTTGGTTGTTTGAAAATCAAATGATCTCTCGAGAGGAGTTCGAAAATGCGTGCAAAAGTCTGCAACATGTAAGTTTAATCTTATTTAAATAATCAAATTGTTGATTTTATATCAAATATTAAATAAAAAAGTGTTAATTGTTTCTTTTTTATGGTTTTGCAGAGTCAAGGAGTTCCACGCGAAATGCCACCAACTCCCCCATGAGCATCCTCTATTTTGTATATGCGGGCCCCGTTTGCCCTATCCCACATGACCATACTCTATTTTGTACACGCGGGCTTTTTTTGCCCTTTATGTAAATGCAATACCTATCATTTTTTGGCTCAATACCTCCCCCAATTATAATTCCACTTATGTAAATGAAATTATCAATCTTTTTTTGGCTCAATGTATTGTCCAATTGTGATATTTTGTTGTAATTAACAATAATTTTGTAAAATAACTAAAATAAATAAAAAAATAGATGACCTTTTGGATGGTCCTGCATAGGACAATCCAAAAACATGGAAACAAGTACATGGAGGAAGGAGGGCACTCCCAGTGCCTAAACACCTTGCATGTTTCCTTGATCTCATTAGTACGGAGTGGATTCAATATGAGAGAATGACCAAAGCAAAAGTGCGTGGAGAAGACATCACCGACAAAGAACGGAAGTATGCACGAGGTTGCATACCAAAGGTAGATTACTCATATACCTAAACCATATTGTAAAGTTTTTTCTTGATTTTATCTTTGTAATTGATAAAAGATATTTTCCTATTTTGTAGTGCCTTTCCTTTAATAACTCTATGTGGTCAAAGGGTCGTCATTTTCATACGCGCCACATTGACGAGCGTAGAACCACCATGGACCGTGGCATCATGGGCAACTTTGACATAAATGGTGATGAAGCCAGGTATTGTGGAACAATTGAAATAATACTAAAGGTTAATTTTAGAACCTTCCATACCTTCATCTTCGAGTGTAAGTGGTTTGCAAGTGTGTCTAAACGACATGAGAATTATGGCCTCTACATGGTGGACTCTAGTATGCAGCATACAGGGAGGTATGACAATTTAATTTTACCACTACCTTCTTTTTTACTTGTAACATTAATTATACCAATGTTACGCACTTTGAACTTCTCTTCTATAGGTCATGCATCTATATCCCAGCAATCCACCAACCAAAGCTTTGGTTCGTAATTCTCGTAACACCTCGGGGGAGAACCATTTTTTCCACTAATGAAGTGGAGACCATCTTCGACCCTCTTCCACCTCCTACTTTGGATGAGGGGGAGACATAGGAGAGAGAGGTCGATGAATCAAGTCTTAGCGAGGATGATTGTCATGATGATGAAGATGATGAGATGGAGGATGACGAATTCCAAGATGATGAAGCCAACGCATCCACAAACGACAATTCCGTTTCTCTCTTTATTGATTTAGGAGCCATGGGCTTAGAATTGTATGATGCTTCTTGTAGGGATCTTTTGAAAGATGATTCATAAACATTTTGCATTCTTTTAAGTTATGATTTTTTTTGTCGTGTAATCCATTCATCTCGTTCTCTCCCCTCTTCCTCTCTCTAATTTTGTGCAACATGCTAAATTATGTTAATGAAGTGATAGTGATTAGTTTAGCTGTAGCCAAGTGTGATCATAGATAATTAACTATTGTTTTATGTTTTCACATCTCTATTTTAAAATTTGAAAACTTCATGCTTTAGTCATGTCACTTACAATAGCATATATAGCAATTGAAACAACTAGAGGAGAATTCACAAGAATGAGAGCCTTTGTAGATTGGTACATATCAATCAATGTTTGAAATACTTATTTGTTTTTTTGCTAATTGTGAAGCAAAACTTTTGCAACATAGATAGAATGTTGTCCATCAATAATCCAATAGTTGTAATCTTGTAGTTTGTCTTCTTCCACCTCTTCTATTGTCATAGGAGTACCCCCCTTTGTATTTGCATCTCGAACAAGAATCAAATATGCACACGTTGGAGGCTTAGTTGTAATCCGTGAAAATCCAAACATCACGCTTTTAGCATGTTTTTTTATCCATATTACATGCATTATAGTGATCAGGACCAAGCCATCAATTTTGATCAGGGATATCAAATTCTCTATATTGAAAAGGAAAATAATGTATATACTTATTCATTCCACTCGTATCTTTTTCTTGTCCTTTCATGGCCTCAGTCTCTAAAACTTTTGGATTTACAATTCTTATCTTTGATGTTGAGCTTTGTATTGAGGATGTCAAAACTGCATTGTCTACATCTAGAATGACAGTTTTTCTAGGAGCTACTTTTTGCACTTTGGCTTGTTTGTTTGCAGGTGGTCATGAAGCTTCCACCTTCTTCTAATGTTCTGAAACACCAAAATTTGAAGGGGGGGGGGGGGAGGGGGAGATGTTTAAGCCAGAATTTGAAAGTTTAGGTGTTAAATCTTGCCACGAGAATAAACGCGGTAATATGAGCGACAACAGTAAAGATAAATGCCACGATAATAATCGCGATAATAATTGAAATATAATCTCCCGTCCTCTCTCTGCCCTCTCCAACTAATGTTAGACCTTCTCTCTACAAAACACGATAAAAGACCGTAGTAAACAATTAGAGATTTTCATAGTGTCCCTAGTGGCCGATATTATCAAGTTGAATGACAATCTACAAATAAATTACCAAAGTATACTAAGGAGTAGGGTTTAAGCATAATGATTAAGTTGGAGCCCTTTGTTCAATTCAATTACCCCCTTAACTAGCTGCCCTCTTTTGTATAGTGAGCCCTATGGGACACAACTTGCTTCTTCCTAATGTTCATAAGTCCTAATCGGACCTATTGTTGTTATCAATTGGTTCTACTCATCCGCTTTTGTTACACAACAAAAGCGGAGGTGATAGCAATCACATTAACCAAGTATTAAGTAACCAGCCCTGCTTCAAAATCTATCAAGAACACATCCAATAAAGACTAGTATCTTGGCGTCACTGCTCAAAACACATGGAATTCTTTTTTTTAAAATTCTTGATGTCAATTATATGGAGATGTCATGTTATGTTCTAGGTATAGATGTTCTATAGCAATAACCACCAAGCGGGACTAGTTCTTTTTCCTGACAAATTTTAAAAAAGATGAAATATGCGGAATCCCATCCCTGTACAGTGGTTAGTGATAACGCATGGGTTTCAAGATTTAAAGCGTCGATTGGGTACTCCAAGGGACGTTAGCGCCGCTCTCGCTCTCTCTCTCTCCCTCTTCTCTCTCAAGGCCTGTTACGCTCATGAAATGGAGAGCCATGACGCCGCGGATAATTCTTATACGCGCGACAGCGCATGCTGTTGCGCCAATAATGGCGGCGCTGTCCTAGAAGGCCCATCAGGAGCTAGGGGCGAGCAATGCAGCAATAACTGCACATCATTTAATGTATGCACATCAGCTGCTGCATCGTCCTCCGGGTCCTGTGTCTGCCGCTGCTCATGCAGCAGCACAGGACACGGAAGGCAGCAGCGGAAGCACTGTGGGGATGACGATGAGGAAGAGGAGGAGGAGGATAGCGACGATGCAGACATAGAACGGCGTATGAAGCACGTTAAGTGGGTGTTCTCAGCGGCGGAGGCGGCGCTGAAGGCGTTCAGGAGGGCGGCGATAGCGAGGGTGGGGGTCGGGATGAGCATGGACAGTAGTGGCGCGGTATCGGAGGGGGCTTACGGGCAGGTGAAGATGGCGGCCAAGTCACAAGCGGCTGCCAGCATCGCATGGGTAATTGCTGCCGCCGAGCTGGTTCTGCAGGAGGATCACGATGATGAGGACAACGTCTACTACAATATGCAGGATGCTGCCGACGTCCATGGCACATTTCAGTACGCCCAATATGGCGCTGATCCCGCCGGTCGGCCGGGGCGCAGCCGGTCATACTCCCATGTACGGTCTCGTTCACGCCCCTACTATCCCTACACAACTGGAAGACCCTTTAACAACCTGCGGCGGCAGGCCGGTGGAGCGGATGGCCACGCCATGGTGAGCAGCAATGGCAGCTACCTCTACAAGAGCATGGGCTTGCACCACGGCGCTTATATCTCTCGCTCTCTCCCACGATGGGAGTGGCGCCCTATTCTCAATACCACTACCTCCTCAGCTGCTGCGTCTACGTCTGCTACAAAGGTTGACAGCAATTCAAAGTCAACGAGTGAGCCATCTGTTTCCTCTCTTCATCAATATATAGCAGTACAGTCACTTGAAAATGCTAGTGATCATAACAAGGTGACCACTGCACCATCGGTGCACCGGGCTGTGGGCGTGCCCTCCATCACCATCTCTTCCCTCCTTCCCCCCCTTATTAATTGTAGGATCTCAGACACCCCTTACAATCAGCCGCCAGAAGACCATATCAAATCAACCATTGATATGAGTACTAGTGGTGACCAAAATCATGATGATAAACCCCTTCCTCCAACGAAAGATGTAAGCAGCTCTCCACATCATGAGCAGCCAATCAAGATTTTTGACATAGCAGCTAGTCCATATAAGGAATCTCGCACCAGGGCGGCATGGCTAAGCCCTTGCGACGCTCTAATTGATCGTCGACTCAATGTGAAAGATGATATTGCCATTGATATCATTGTTGATTCCAATACCTCAGAGCAGCCTTTTAGAAATAGTGAGCCCAATAATATCAATCTCTTGGAGAAAAGAGATGTCCATGAATTGAAAGAAGAAGCTGATCAAGTAGTTGAGGGCATCCGCCTCGACCATCTCAATACTGCCGCCGCCGAAGACAAGTCGAGCCCTCAAAATTCTCCTCATGCTTGGAGTGAAGACAACTTCCTTACAAACTCTAGCTTTGATCTTAGCGTGGACACAGATGTAAAGCCTGATACTTCCCACAATTCTGAGATCATGAGCCCTAGCAATAGCAGGAACCATAAGAAACACCTGAAGAAGAAAAATAGAAAGGCATCAGCTTCTCACTTTTAGCTTTTTCTTTTTAGTTTTGCTGTGTTTTAGCTGTGTTGATAGGCTAAAAGATTCCCATTCCCTCTTGTATAAAGCCATGCAAATTGTAGACGACATGCCAATTTAAAGGCAAAGGTGTAACAGGATCATTCTGTACCATCGGATAAATATTGTGCCATATTTATTAAATTATGAGGATGCATGAGGCAACTCATTTTCTATCCTTTGTATAGTAAAATGTAGCATCTAATTAAAACATCCATGCCGACTAAACTACTCACTCAAAACATACAATAATAGCATTCAAAAACACTATGGTAGCCTGTGATTAATTAGTAGCAAAACAAATTATTGATTGTGCCAAATACTTGAATGGCTCTATTAATTAAGTGTACATTCAAGATCTATTTTTCAAACCTCTTATTTGTGAATATTTTGCAAATAAAATACACCTGTTTCTTATTTAATCTATGATTTTTTTTTTCAGTTCCATTTTATGATACCCTTCTCTATGTGAAAATGTTAGAAAAATAAAATTTAATAACCCCTTCTCTTACTCTTATGTGATAGTCACATAATTATTAACTGAATCCCCCCAGCTCTGACCTCCTCCTCCGTTACCCAAGAAGCCTCACGGTAGTTTTCTTGTCTCCCTATTAATCCTCCCCTCTCTTCTCCTTTCCTCCTCTCTCTACCCCTCTCAAGCTTTCCATTGTTGCATTCTTTCCATGGCAACCTTCACATTCACTTATAGATTGTCTAAACCCAACATTCACAACGTGTACTACACAACAAAAAGAATCAATTTGAGTAATGGATGTCCCAGATTTTCCAAGAAGGAGCTTGGGAGTCTTGGGTACACACGCATTCCTCTGCAATTGCTCCCCAACGCATTCGTGAAAGTGATAATCGTAACCTTCATTTGAAAGGACAGCTTCTTCAATTTAAGCATGTGAAATACAAGGGCATGGTAGCCATTGTGCAATGTATTTACATGTTCGGTCATATGCACCTCTGAGGTATCCACTAGGAAATATGTAAGACAGCACGTGCAAACAAAATAAAGGATTTATAATTAGGTACATTTACAAAAAATGTATTTACATAAAGGGTTTTTAAATTGAGAAAGAGAAAATTTTTCATACATGAGGGCTAGTTCTTTTACAAAAATGCATACATAAGGGGTACATAAAATACTTGAAAATATACATGTAAAGGATTATTTAAATACCTTTTGTTCGCACGTACTGTATGCAATTTTTACATAGTGCACTCCCCGGGTATGCACCTTAGAGGCCATATTGTATGCGCTAAGGGTGTTTCCTCGAGGGGTTCACCTCTTACACATGTAAGTTACCACGTGAGTTCAAATAAATGATTCATATAACGTGAATACAAAGTGTATTAAAAAAACTCCTTTATTTACACGCTTTAGGTAATAAGAGGATCCCTTTGTACTTATGGGTTTTTCTTTAAAGTCAATAAAAAACCCCCTTCTGTTGATATAATCCCACTACAAGAGGCTATTCATATTAGCGACGCTCACACAGCGACGCTAAAAAAAAAAAATTCTCGGCGTCGCTATGAGCGTCGCAAATTTACAAGGAGAAAGGAGAAATTCTGCCCTTGAATTCTAGCATTGCCTTGGTCGACATGTATGCCAACTGCCATGCACTTCATAAAGCACAAAAGGTGCTTTCAATGAGCTTAATCTATGGGATGTCGTCTCTTGGAGTGCACTCATTGTGGGATATGCCTACACATGAGAGAGAGAGAGAGAGAGAGAGAGAGAGAGAGAGAGAGAGAGAGAGAGAGAGGGGGGGGGGGATGGGCAGCCGCTCTCTTGGCCCTAACCAAGTTAGGCATATCCCACAATCAGTGCATTCCAAGAGACGACATCCTACATACAGGCTTTGGCTATTGCTCTCTCTATGGCCACCTTGCGCCATAGAGAGGGAGGTATAGAGAGGTGGATAGGGGAAAAATAGAGATAGAAACAAGATAGAGAGAAAAACATGTATAACACGGTGCTAAATATATATCTTATTCTGCATTACAGAGATGGAGCACGTGCTTACGTCTGGAGGAGATTCTTCGGAGGTGATATTTTCTACCCCAGAGAGAGACCCAAGCAACAATTTACGAAATGCCAAGCGCGTTGCCCGAGGTGGAAATGGACCTGCAAAGAGGCAAATTGTAGATGGACTAGGTATCATCCACACAGTATGCTCCAAAATTCAAGCCTCATGTGAGAGAGCGGAGGCATCACAGGTTTCCTATAGAGAGAGCATTCACTGGCTGAGCCAATCACAATATGAGCAAGGGGTTTATCTTCATCGTCTAGAGGAGCGGATGCAGCTACAGATTAATGGTATTTTGCAGCAGCAGAGCTCAATGCAAGGACAACTTTCTCGCATAGAAAGCAACCAGGCAAAAATCACGAGTCTCTTGGAGAGGTCCGTTCTTGACAAGGATAGCATTGATTTCAAAAGCATTGTGCCTGAATTACGAAGTACTAGCAACAAATTGACCGCCGTAGCAGTACAACATACTACAGGTGTCTCCGAAGTTAGATCTATCTCAAACAAGCTCCATGCATTGGTAATGACCCATTGGCCCAAGAAGGGGATTAATGCCGTTGGAGATGTTCCATCCAGTTCAAAGCATGGCAACCCTTGCAAGAAGTGAATTATGTAATTGATAGTAATACTCACTTTTTTCTCATTATAGACTTAGCGGATCTATATTTTTGTGGCTTTGGGGATATTGACTACATTTTGGGGGAGGCTTATGTATGTAGTCTTCTTATTTTGGGGGAGGCTTATTTTGCTCACGACTCTTGGTTGTCTTCTTTGGATACTACATTCTTAGAGGATCTCTATAATTGTAGTATTTTTGTTGCCATTGTGTCTTTTGGGTCACACCTCCCGTTCCCCGCCCCCCTCACCCTCTCTCTCTCTCTCTTTCTCTCAAGTTATGTTGCAGTGAAACTCTCTCTCTCCCTCTCTCTCTCTCTCTCTCTCAAGTTATGTTGTAGTGAATCTCTCCTCTCCCTCTCTCTCTCTCTCTCTCTCTCTCTCTCAAGTCATGTAGCAGTGAATCTCTCTCTCCCTCTCTCTCTCTCTCTCTCTCACACACACACACACATGCACACATACACTCACACACACACACACACACACATACACTTACACAAAGTATTCTAGGTGTGTGCAATGTCTGACTTCTTTCTAGGTATGACAAATGTGAAGCACTTCATAAAGCACAAAAAGTGGGAGAGAGCTTCTTATATAGGATGCCGTCTCTTTGAATGCATTGATTGCCAGATATGCCCAATTTGGGTAGGGTCAAGAAGCTCTGGGCTATTTTTGGCAGATGCACACCATTTCCGATGTGGTATTTTCTTTTGATTGCGTAAACGGAATGTACACAACAACACAAGCCTCAATGCAACTCTACCAACTCAAATGGGGACCTGTCACCATGGTAACTCTTCATAATGAAGCACTTTGGGGCTGATTTGGATGCACCTTTGAATCCGTCTTGAGCAAAGGTTTCCAATGGTCAATAATGGGATAATGTGGCGACTCCTCAAGGGTCAGGGAACCTCAGTCGGGTGAGAATCCAGTTGACGTGCAGACTGGCGCATTGTAACCGCATCGGATATAGAACTACTACTCCCACAACTATATCCTTAGTAGTAGTTAGATGAGATATAGAGAGACAGATATAGAAGTATATAGACATTTACCATGTGGGTTGGCAAGCCTCCTCTCACTGACTCTCTCAAAGAAAGATAGACATAGTTGGGAAATCCTTTCTTCTCCATACTCTCTTCTTAATTCTCTAGATACTAACTGTATAAACCTGTGAGTACTTATAACAGTTCTTTTTTGGACAGATGGCTATTGGTCCAAAGGTGTTGTCTCCTGGACATGCAAGACGTAGTAGGATATGTCAAGCCTCTCGAGCTACACGACGTGCAGCAGCGCGAGATAGAGTTCGACGTTCTCTGGGTGAGATTGATGTGCCTCGCTGGGAAGATTGCCAGCATTTGATAAACGTGAATCGATGCAATGAATTTCCTCAGGGAAGGATTGCATTGGATGTAGATAACGAGTCAATTCTCTTGCAAAGTTATGTAGGGATTGAAGTGGAAGACAATTTGGACGACAATAATGGAGATGTTCTTCAGGAGCCTGTAATTGTCTCCAGAGAGGGAGATTACTCCAAAGTTGAGACACTTTGCCTATCTATCACCTACTTATATTCTGAGACCACTTCCTTGATGCATATCTCTATGTTGTCTATTTCTCATGAAAAGTGTATTCTTCACAACATAGGCAACTTGGATTTTGCATGTTCCTTTTGTGGTGCTTTAGCTTGGAAAACGGAAGCAAAGACCATTCGCACATTTGTGGGAAAGAGTTGTTGCAGCTCAGGAAATGTTTCTTTGCCGCCATTAAGTGAACCTCCTTTAGAATTGAGGGAATTGATGCACGGGGGTAATACTAGCTAGAAGTAGAAAATTTTTGAAACATATCAGAGCATACAATAGTGTGTTGGAATTTTCTTCTTTGGGAGCTCATATAGATGAATCTCTCTGCCAAAGAAAAGGAATCTATACGTTCAAGGTGCATGGATCTATCTATCATAACATTGGTCCATTGATGCCAGAAGAGCGATCAGGTCAAATCCCTCGCTTTGCTCAGTTGTATTTTTTTGACACTGAGAATGAGTTGCAAAACAGGATGAGTCATGTTTCTAAACTCAAACCAGATGTTTTGGAAAGCTTGCAATCGATGATGCATCGAGTAAATCCGTATGTTCAAGCTTTTAGGGGGTTTGCTACAATGGTCCAAACTTCCAATATTCCGGAGATTAGGATGGTCATTACTGAGAAGCGTACAAATGGCTGGCAATATGTTGCTCCAACAAGTGTGGAAGTTGCTGCAATCATGCCTGGTCAGGGTGAAGAGAGCAACATTGGCCATCGTGATATTGTGTTGAATCTTTTGGGTGGTGGTCTAAAACGAATCTCAAATTGCCATAGGTCATATATGCCTCTATTATATGTGTTGCTATTTCCAAATGGTGAAGAAGGTTGGAATCCTTACATACCCCAAGTGAACAGAGCAGATGTAAGCAGAGAGCGAGTAAATGGAACTACAAAGTATATTTCTACAATGGATTTCTACAAGTATAGATTGCAAATTAGAGATGACACGACACAATGTCTTTTACGTGGTGGTAGGCTACTGCAACAATATATTGTTGATGCATATAGTTGTATGGAGGAGTTGAGGCTTTTGTGGGTTCGTAATCATCAAAGTGAACTTCGCAGTGAGGTGCATCAAGGCTTGACAGATATGGTTGGAGCAAGAGATGGAACAAGGGATGATAGAGAACTGTTATTGGGTGCTAATGTTGGAAGAAGGGTTGTATTGCCTTCTTCGTATGTTGGTGGCCCTCGCTATATGCACCAGCTGTACCAGGATGCCATGGCAATTGTACGCAAGAGAGGAAAACCTGATCTCTTCATTACATTCACATGCAATCCTGGATGGAAGGAGATACAAGATGCATTACTGCCTGGACAAACATCCAATGATCGTCCTGATCTTACTGCCCGTGTTTTCTACCATAAGTTCAAGGATTTGATGGGCTTGTTGATTAAGAGAGCTATTTTTGGTAAGGTCATTGGACACATTTCTGTGATTGAGTTCCAAAAGAGAGGCCTTCCTCATGCTCACATTCTATTGATTCTTGCATCTGAGCATAAGCCAACAGATACATTGCATTATGATAAGATTGTGTGTGCGGAGCTTCCTGATAAAGTAATGTTTCCACAGCTGTATGATGTTATCAGTCGGTGTAATGTGCATGGCCCGTGTGGAAACTTGAATAAGAATGCTCCATGTATGAAAGATGGGAAGTGCAGGTTTAAATATCCTCAAAGCTTCAGTGCATCGACTACTATGGCTAGGGATGGATACCCAACGTACATGAGGAGGGATGATGGAAATTACACTGTTCGTAATAAAGTGCAAATGCGTAATAAATGGATTGTTCCATACAATCCATTTTTGTCAATAAGGTACAATGCACATATCAATGTGGAGGTTTGCTCCACTATATCCGCTGTGAAATATCTCTACAAGTATGTGTATAAGGGACATGACAGGGCCACTGTTGTTCTACAAGATAGTGAAGGGCTTCTAAATGAAGTTACAAACTATCTTAATGCTCGATATGTATCAGCATCTGAGGCTATCTGGCGTATACTGGGGTTTCACATGCATCAAGAGAAACCCGACATACAACGGCTCCAAGTTCACTTGCCTCATCAAAATCAAGTCATCTTTAGCGACAGAGCGACTGTACAGAGTGTGGTGGAGGGAGATGTCAACAAAAAGACAACGCTCACTGAGTGGTTTGTTGCAAATCAACAATATCCAGAGGCCAACGATTTGTTGTACATAGACTTCCCAACAAAGTGGGTTTGGAGGCCAGCAAGTAGAACATGGAATCAAAGACAGATTGGTGACATAATTGGAAGAATGTACCACATTGTTCCCAATGCTGGAGATTTGTACTATTTGCGTTTGTTACTCAACATGTGCAAAGGATGTAAGTCTTTTGAGGATATTAGAACCTTCAATGGACGAGTATATGACACATTTAAAGAAACATGTAATGCACGAGGATTACTGCAAGTTGATGATGAATGGTTTCTTTGTTTGGAAGAAGCTTCTTTTCAGCAAACAGGGGAACAATTGCGCCTACTGTTTGTAATCATTTTGGTTTTTTGTGAACCAATACATCCTGGTGCATTGTGGAATCGTTTCTGTAAGGAGCTTTCTGAGGACCATGTATATCATATGGGGGTTCGCACAAATGATGCGAATATCTGTGAACACATGGCACAAAACCAAGCTTTGTCAAACTTAGAGACAATGCTTCAACACTATGGAAAGAGGCTCTCGGATTATTCTGGAATGCCCCAGGTGGATCACACCTTGAAAATTATGAGTGAGCATGGAGTGCTTGCTGAAGAGTTCATGTATAACAGAGAGGAACAAAGAGTATTGTCTGCTCGAATGGAATCATCTTTCAATGTTGGGCAAAGGGAAGCTTACAATCGGGTTTTACAAGCAGCTTGCATGAGCAGAGGGACTGTTTTTTTCTTGGATGGGCCAGGTGGAACGGGAAAGACTTATCTCTACAATGCTTTGCTCTCTCGGATACGCGGAGAGTCCAAAGTTGCTTTGGCATGTGCATCGTCCGAGATTGCAGCACAGCTTCTCGACAACGGAAGGACTGCACACTCTAGATTCAAGATCCCTATTGATATAACTTTTGAGTCCACATGTAACATTAAAGTAAACAGCCAGCTTGCTGAGCTATTGCGAATGAGTTCATTGATCATATGGGATGAAGCCCCCATGGCTCATAGACACGCTTTTGAGGCTCTTGATACGACACTAAGAGATGTCATGAAAAATGACATGTTGTTTGGTGGAAAGGTTCTCCTCCTTGGTGGTGATTTCAGATAGATATTACCTGTTGTGCAAAAAGGGGGAAGAGAAGACATTGTTAATGCAGCTTTGTGGCACTCATACATTTGGCAACGTACAGAAATCATGCATCTAACGCAGAATATGCGAGTGGTCAATTGTTTAAGTAATGTTATTGAAAGAGAGTTTGTGCAATGGACACTTGATATTGGTAATGGCGATGTTTGTGATGGGGACATACTTGATAATGTGGCCCTGCCGGCTTGCATGATGCTACCACAAAATAATTTGCAAGCATTGGTTGCTTGCATATATAGAGACCTTGAAACACAGACTTGCCATGCATCCTTTTTCAAGGATAGAGCAATTTTGGCTCCACAAAACACGGAGGTGGATACTATAAACAATTTGGGCCTGCAGCAATTTCCTGGTACTTATAAGGAATATGTCAGTGCGGACTTAGTGTGTGAATCAAATTGTGATAGCATTTTATTCACAAGTGAGTTTGTAAATAGTTTAGATCTTGGGGGAGGCTTTCCACCGCATGTTTTACGATTGAAACAGAATGCTCCAGTTATGCTGCTTCGCAATTTGGATCCAAGAAGTGGTCTTTGTAATGGGACACGCTTGATTTGCAAGCAATTCCACGACAAAGTGATTGAAGCAGAAATCATTACAGGGTCACATGCAGGAAATGCAGTGTTCATTCCAAGGATTGATTTTCTCATGGGATCTACAGAAGGTCTTCCTTTTGATTTGAGACGCCGCCAATTTCCCCTACGTTGTGCTTTTGGGATGACAATCAACAAGGCGCAAGGCCAAACATTGGGAGTTCTTGGATTGTATCTCCCAACACCTGTTTTCACCCATGGTCAACTATATGTGGCAATGTCTCGTGTGAGATCCTCTTCTGCCATCAAGGTTGTGGTTGGTGATAGTCACTTAACAAGCATCAGTAGACATGGAGATCAAAGAACATACACTTCTAACATTGTCTACAAAGAGGTGTTGCAATTGACCTGCCCCCTGCCACCCCCTTGCCATGGGGTTTAACGTGGCTGGATATGTTTCATCATCCAATAAAAAAGCACAATGACTCTCGCAACTATTTCTTTGTCATTTACAAGCTTAGTATCTTCTTATGAAACATGGTGTAGCCTCAAGCAAGGTATATTCGCTGAAACAATTGACTAAGATTTATTAGTGCTGAGAGATTTATGCTTTATGTGCTTTTTTATGAATTTCTAATCCTTTATTATGTATATATGTATATGTATGAATGAAGATGGATCCTAACGCCTCTGTGACTTACACACTAGGGAAACGACCTCGACACGTCCGAGGTAAAATATTGTATATGTGTGTTTGTGACATTTCGATACTTTAAAGAATTTAAATCTCATAGTCAACGATTATGTATTAGATCCACCATTATGGAGGGGTCCAATCACAGCCATGCAGGTGATTCATCTACTCGAGGACTTGGATGTAGCAAGGTAACAATGTTGATGTTGATATTATTATATTATATAGTAAAGTAATAGCTTTTGTGTATCAAAAAATCTGTCTATACTAATAGCTTTTTGTTTGGCTATAGATCACAATATTACCCAGAATTCTTAATGGTGGGTATATATCATGCTTCATATGATCCGAGCTTGGTGTGTTACATTCAAGTTGCTATTCAGAGAGGATTCAGAGCACGTGTCACCATTGCAGAGTTAGGCAGAACCCGTCCAATTAATGCTATGTTTGCTCAAAATCTGTATCTCGGTGCTTGGTTCCTATGTGTTTTTGTGTTACGATCTCTTCCTCCAGTGATTGGTAGATGTGTTTTACATCGTGGGCCATGGGTGGTTCGATACCGCAGCAGGGCATGTCGTAGACTACGCTTTTGAGCGTATAAATCTTAAGTCTCTACGCATGTTATATTTTTTGACATGGGAAATATCACTTACTCTATATATGTTAGTGCAAAGTTAGTTTGAAAATATGTTGTGATGACTTTTGTTTAGGTTGCTGCATAAAGGTTTTCATGTTTTCCATCTTATAAATTTCAAACACACACAGTACCGCTCTCTCTCTCTCTCTCTCTCTCTCTCTCTCTCTCATCAAGATGCTGATTTGTTAGTCAGGGGTCATTGAAAAAAAATGTCGTGCTTAGTACTACATAGCACCGCCGGAGGCGGCGCCGTTGCACTAGTTCATATAACGTGAATACAAAGTGTATTAAAAAAACTCCTTTATTTACACGCTTTAGGTAATAAGAGGATCCCTTTGTACTTATGGGTTTTTCTTTAAAGTCAATAAAAAACCCCCTTCTGTTGATATAATCCCACTACAAGAGGCTATTCATATTAGCGACGCTCACACAGCGACGCTAAATTTTTTTTTTTCCCGGTGTCGCTATGAGCGTCGCAAATTTACAAGTAAATTTGCGACGCTCATAGTGACGCCGGCTGGGCTAAAGAAAATAATAGAGAGCGCCCAAAAACTCAGATCTCAGATCTGAGTTTTTCGGCGCCCTCAAGCAAGGAGCAGGTAACTCTCTCCCTCTCTCTCTCTCTCTCTCTCTCTCTCTCTCTCTTTCTTCTCCACACACACACACACACACACACACACACACACACACACACACACGAGGAGAGGAAGGAGAGCCAGGTATGCTCCTTCCCTCTCCTCACTCTCATGTTCCCTTCCCCTCTTTCTCTCTCCCTCTCTCTCTCTCTCTCTCACACACACACACACACACATAGTGTTTTTGAGAGAGAGAGAGAGAGAGAAAGAGTACAAACATAAACAAAAACGCACACACACATACATAAACAAAGAATGCACACACACATTGAGAGAGGAAAAGAGAGAGAGAGCATGCATAAACAAAAAACGCACACATTGAGAGAGGAAAAGAGAGAGAGAATATGCATAAACAAAAAACGCACACATTGAGAGAGGAAAAGAGAGAGAAAACATGCATAAACAAAAAAACGCACACACATTGAGAGAGAAAGAGAGAGAAACTAATTTAACGTCGTAGGAAACTAATTAAAATTAAAAGACCTAAAGATCTAGCCGACGAGGATTTGAACTCAAGACCTATTATTCAAGAGGGAAATGACATAACCAATCTATCATACTTGGCATGGGTGATAGAAAGGTTATACCATTTATCTCTTTTTATTGGCACACACATCCACACACACGCACACACACAAGAAGAAGAGAGTTATAACGTCGTAGGAAACTATCCTAAAAGACGTTAAAGATTAGGTTAGATGTAGACTTACGTTAAATTAGATTTAGGTTTATTTAAGTTAAATTAGAATATATTTAGGTTTATTTTTAGTTATATTTACGTTTATTTACGCTAGATTTAGATTTACGTTATATTACATTAGATTTAGGTCTCCATAGACTGCGATGCCTACATGAAGCGGGTGAAGAAAGCCCTCAATGGAATATAGGGTATTGCTGCCTTCACTCATGGTGGGCTCCGTCGATCCAAAAGTACTGGTGAAATGTCTTCAGAAGATAGGGAAGAAGGTGGATCTTCAGGGCGGCAAGAGTCACTACATCCCCGACAATGACCATCTAGACAACCTCTAGTCATTCAACAACAACTTCAAAGTTAGTAACAAGAGCAAGAATGGTCCAAAGGGCCAATTGCTGTCGTCAGATGTGGATGGAGACGAGGCAGCGTCACCGCCGGAAGTTAACTCTCACATCTTTAGTGATGAGAATGCCAACTCTTGCCGAGTTATGTGAAAAATTATGTGTTAAATTAGTTTTAAGGTTCTTATAATCCCTGTTAGTTTAGTTCTTTGTTTTTAATATAACATAATTTACGTTAGATTTAGATTTATGTTATATTAGATTAGACTTAGGTTTATTTAGGTTTACCCACACACACACACACACACACACACACACACACACACAAGAAGAAGAGAGTTTTAACGTCGTAGGAAACTATCCCAAAAGACGTTAAAGATTAGGTTAGATGTAGACTTACGTTAAATTAGATTTAGGTTTATTTTTAGTTAGATTTACGCTTATTTACGTTAGATCGAGTCCACGCAAGAATTACTTACGGTTTAGGGTTTGGAGTTAGACGAACAGTGAAAAGATCTACTGTGAAAAGATGTTAAGATGCTGTGAAGTGCTACAGCTAGAGAAGAGGCAAAGGGGTTTTGTCCACTACATGCAGTATCATGTAGACGTGGGTCTGTAGATTTCTTGTACCCACAAATATAGGTATTGACCAATAAAGACGAGATTATAACCCGGTGGTTCTGATCTCCGTGCACCTCTAGACCGAGGTGTGCGGGGATTGGACATGACTAGAGAATGTGAGGTAGAGAGAGAGAGAGAGAGAGAGAGAGAGAGAGAGAGAGAGAGAGAGAGAGAGAGAGAGAGAGAGAGAGAGAGAGAGAGAGAGATAAGACGAAGAATGCCAATAGAATATTAAATTTGTTGTCCAGGTTATAAGATTTTTATCCTCATTATGAGTAGTGACGAGGATGTGGGACCGTCCAACCGAAACACCTATCTCTCAACAAGGGTCTTATGTCCTTGTAATCAATGAAAGCATGCTGTGCGACGGACAAGACGTGTTTCTTTGCAGCACGTTCGCGAATTTGGCGAGTTCGATCCATCTATTATAGATCAAGTTGTTGCCAATTATAACTCGTCGGACTCTGACGCTGGCCAACAAGAAACAATCTTGCAACCCAATAGACGTGTTCGCAGGCGCTTTGGTCAAGCAACATATGTGAGGCCACAAGATGTAGCCTCTGACAGCTCAGGGGATGATCATGCAGAGCACATTCCCAACGAGGCAATGTTTGAGCCCGAGATTGATGAAATGATCGAGACGATCATGGATTCAGAAAGGCTTATCTATGATGATATGAAAAGTGAAGCCGATACGCCATTGTATAATGGAGCACGTATGTCTAGATTGAACGCACTCCTGGTTCTTCTCAACATGCAGGCAAAGTTTGGATGGAGTGACACTAGCGTCATAGCGCTTTTCAGGTGATCTATTACAATTAGTTTACTTTAATAAAACTCTAAATGTATAATGATCTGATAGATTTTTACACGACTGTATCGTACTTTTATGTTGTGTAGATTGCTTAAAGAGCACATACTACCAGCTGACAATGTGATGCCAGATTCCCGAGATGAAGCAAGAAAGATTTTGTGAAACTTGGGGATGGATTACAATTCTATCCACGCTTGTCCTAATGACTGCATTCTTTTCAGAGGGGAATACATAGACATGGAGAAGTGTCCGAAATGTGATTCCGAAAGATATCGAGTAGATCTCCACGGGACAAAAATTCCACAAAAGGTTTTGCGACATTTTCCTCTACTTCCTCGCATCAAGCATTTCTTTGAATGTAAGTCCATGGCCGCCCTAGCATCATGGCATGAGGAGAATAAATCTTCGGATGGTGTGCTACGAATTCCTGCAGATTGCGCAGCTTGGAAACATATAGATGGAACATGGTCGGATTTTGCCAGGGAAGCTCGAAATTTGTGCTTAGGCCTGGCTATGGATGGCGTAAATCCATTTGGTCAAAGATCAACATCTTACAGTGTATGGCCCGTTGTCATCGTCAACTACAACATTCCCCCGTGCTTGACTACGAAGAAGGGGCACCTATGGCTAAGCTTGATTGTGTCAGGGCGATATAAAGTGGAGAATATGGATGTGTATCTTCGTCCACTATTGGAAAAGCTACAAAAATTGTGGATTGGCATAGAGGTGGTGGATATGAGCCGACACACAGGACGACGGAATTCTTTGATCAGAGGCATTCTAATGTGGACCATGCATGACTATCCCGGGCTAACAGAATGCTCAGGTGATCTATTGACACTCCTCACTCAGACACTGTAAATCTTGTTTTTTCCCATAGTTGATCTATTATCATGTGTATACATGCAGGGCTTCAAACAAGCGGATACAGAGCATGTGTCACATGTGGACCTAGACTGAATGCACGTAGGGCGCCCTCACTAAAGAAGAAAATCTACGAAGGTCATCAAGCGTATCTTCCAGAGAATCATGTGTTACGTGACGGCTTTTTGGGAAGAGAGCCACCAAGGATGTCTGCACAAGCATGGTTAGAGTAGAAGGAGATGTGCAATGACGGATTGCCTCCAGGGATGAAGAGACTATCTCTATGGTACGAGTTACCATACTGGCCCCGACTCATGATCAATCACTTGCTCGATCCAATGCACATATTCAAGAATGTGGGTAATCTACTATGGGACCATATGACCGGTAAGAAAGATACTTTGGGAGCCAGAGTTGACCTTAGAAATGTGGATCGTATGGATCAATATTGGCCGCAAACAGCGTCTGATGGATCGATAAAACTCCCTAAAGCACCATGGATTTTCACAGGAGCCCAAGAACGCAAAGTAAAAGAGACCATTCGATCTTTGCGGACCCCCACTGGCGTAATGCACTCGCTCCGAACGTGTTTTACTAAAGAAGGAAAGCTTACCGGTTTGAAGTCACACGATTGGCATAAAATGTGTCAGGTACGTTCATAGTGGACTTTAATATCATTGCATAAAATGTGGACTTCTTTATCATTGTTGCACATACTTTACAGTTTATTTTACCAGTTGCCATTGAGGGATGTTTGTCTCTCGACATCCGTAACACAATCTACAAACTTGCAAAGCTGGTGCAATGGATCTCACAAAAGGAGATCAACGTAGACTCCATACCATTCGCCAAACTAAATGCTGCGGAGCTTGTGTGCATGTTTGAGAAACATTTTCCTACTACCATGCTAACCATTCAGGTGCATCTTCTTGTTCACATAGTTGATGAGGTGGAAATAGCTGGCACAGTTCATTCCAGATGGATGTTCTTCTTAGAACGTTTCATGAAAAGGCACGTCCGGAGGGTAGCATGGCGTCAAAAGGCACGTCCGGAGGGTAGCATGGCAGAAGGTTTGTTGGTATCAGAGTCCCTAGTGTACATTGGAGAGTGGCTAGACGGATTTGATAAAGCCCGGGACACGCTATGGCGAACCATAGATGATGAGCGCATATCTGGGATTGTCATGTGCAATCTCGGTGTTGAGAAGAAGATGACGGAAGATCTAGAGGCTAAAATCAACCGATTTTGCATGCTTCACAATCCAGTGATGCAAAAGAGGATTTCACAATATGAGGATGCAAAGCAAGAGCGACAGAGGGCACGAATCGAGTGGAAACGGGGAAGACGACCACCGATGCACTATCCTACGGGTTTGGAGAGCCTACCAACATTCATGAGCTTAAGATGGTTGCACAACCAATTGAAAATCGCACAACAATGCGGTGACGAAGTGACTGAGGAAGAGTGGGAGTACTCTCGGGGTTGCGCGAACAAGGTAAGTTTGCAATGTACGACTAGCTAGTGACTTTATTTCTAAACGTTTGAACGGCCACTCATAATCTTTGTTCGTTGTAGTATAAGTCATACACAGCAGCATGGTGTAAAGGTCAACATTTTAGGGTGGAACGGATCGACAAAAAGCGTTTTACTCAAGATTGTGGAATCATGGCAAAATTTGAACAGTCTAGTCGACGACGTTCCTCTGATGCAGATCCTGTGGTGGCGGAACTCACTTACTTCGGCACGCTACAAGAGATTTTGAGGATCGATTACAGAGGATTTTTTGTCGACTTGTTCGACGTGCAATGGTTCAAGATAATCATGGAGGGTCGCAACGCTACTGTGCGTAGAGGAGAGTCTGGTTTTCTTGAGGTGGATTCTACTAAGAAATGGACTGACCTAAGAGACACTTTCGTACTACCCGAGCATTGTGAACAAGTAAGTATGTAAATAGTTAACATCCCCCTTTTACAAGTTATGTGCTTGAAAGCTCTCATGTAAGTTATGTGGATCTGGCAGGTAATATTTCATCCTACAAAGTCTACATCAAACTAGTGGTACGTCATAGAGGTAGCCCCTTGTAGTGTAAGGACGTATGAAGGCTACCATGTGCCAATCACAACGGCATCAATGGAGGAGATCAGAGAAGATGCTCAATCAGAAGCCGCTGTGGTGGTGCCAGACGAGCATCAAGATGCTACTACTCTATATGGGATGCATGCAGAGGAGCTACAAAATGAAACAAAGGATATGTGTTTAAACGGAGAGCTCTATATAGATATAGGAAGTTATGCTGAGTTATGCGAGGATGAGAGAGAGATCTCTTAAAGCCACAAATATTGTATTTGAACAATTTTGCTCCGTGTTGTAAAAGCTCTGGCTCTCTAAGTACCTTCCATGGTGTATAACGCTCTTTTCTACTCGCGCTCACATCTTTTGATTGAAAATTCTGAGTTTTTGACTTGCCTCTTCTATCACTCAATTCATTGCGTCATTGTATTTATATGCGTCATTACGTCATTGTATTTAATGGTCTTTGCGTCATTGTCTACTCTATTCATTCAATATTAAGTTTAAATATTCGTGTGTTTAATGCAGGTATGGATGATGAGGAGTTTCTTTCTTCTTTGTCACCGCAGCAGAGGCAGTGGTACGTGGAGCGTCATCGCTCTGGCGCATCATCGCGCGTTCCTACTCCATCCGCATCTCCCTCTCTGTCGGAGCATTCGGCGCGCTCCGAAGCTTCGGTGTCGACGAGACGATCTTCACACTCGTCTAGACACCGGCGCTCTAGTGGTGGCGGTGGCGGTTGTTGTGGGGATTCCACCGCCGATGCCTCCACACCGCCTCGTGTTCGACGAGGCTCTTTACCCTCCCCTTCTTTGCCCGCCCCCACACCAGCCACAGCATCACCATCTACGCCAGGTTTTGCGCGGCTGACTGTTCCTAGCAACTACACACCTCTACCTACTCCGCCAGGAGCCACCCCACTCGACACTCCTCGCTTCGGGGCCCAGACGCCGGTGGAGACACCTGACGTCCATACCCCCATCGACACACCGCTAGAGACCCCTGCCGGGACACCCAGGTTCACGCGTCACCGGCTAGAGGGCTTGCCTTACTCCGTCGACTTCAGCGGCGGCATCATCATGGATGATGACGGCAAGAAGGTGATCTCTCGCATGCGTGGTCTTTGCTCTCAGCTGTTTAGACACTACATACTAAACAAATGGAGTGAAGTACCAAGTGATTTAAAATCCAGAGTCATCAGCATACTTCATGATGAGTTTCCCGTTCCAACACGGGATCAGCACTTCAATGAAGACCTGATGAAGATTCGAATGCGCGAATACTGCAAACACAAGCGTTCCGAAGTGCAAAAAGCAATCAAGCATGGGTGGAACAGGCCAGATTGGCTGGCCAAAGAAGATTGGAAGAATGCGAAGAAAGCAGCACGTGAGAATCCCGACAAGTGAAAGCAGCAA
Source organism: Adiantum capillus-veneris (assembly GCF_014529385.1). Taxonomy (NCBI): domain Eukaryota; kingdom Viridiplantae; phylum Streptophyta; class Polypodiopsida; order Polypodiales; family Pteridaceae; genus Adiantum; species Adiantum capillus-veneris. The sequence continues at coordinate 180,382,842 of NC_140931.1, forward strand.
AAGGATGCAGCCAGAGCGCGAGTAGGGGCAGGGAGCTCGCACCACTTGGGGAGCGGTGGATGGGCATCATTTGAGGCCAATTTTGTAAGTGTTTTCGCATTGCTCTTTATGTTCGATAGTTTAGGGTTTATGAGTTTTTTAATTCTAACATAATGAAATCTTTGTATGTTTTGACAGTGGTCGATGACAGGACGTGATCCCACACCGTACGAGCGCGAGTACGCAGGCAGGAAGGGCTTAAACGCCCTGATGGACATTCTCAGTTCTCACGGCGGCATGGTTAGTATTAGGGTTTACTCTTTTCTATTTTTTGTATTGTTTTATAAATGTTGTTATATGTTTATACTTACTAAAAGCTGTCTTATTGTCTTTTTTTACAGAATCCGACAGATACGCCGCTTGGACGCGATGAGACGTCTGACTAGATGACGTCAGTTTAGCCGTAGCTAGATAGCATTAGTTTAGGGTTTCTCATAGCTTATGTATCATGAGACAGATTTTATACGTCTTTTTGAACCATGTATATTATTACATTTGTCACCGTAGTTCATTTTGCCAATCAATTCTTTATGCCTATGATGTTGTACAATTGTCATTATTACATTTGCCAATCAATTCATTTTGCCTATGATGTGTACAATTGTCAATTTTACGCTTGTCAATTTTGCAAACAATGCGTCTTGTGGGTGACTATTTTGGGTCTATTATCTACCCTTGCACTTTTTTTAAAAAGTGAATCAAGTACAATATGGTTGATGGGTGGCAGGGCATTCAATGCCCTGTCACCAAAAAAATTTTCTCTCGGGCGTCGCTATTTATGGCTCTGTAGCGTCGCTATGAGCGTCGCTATAGACTTCTGTGTAAACGTCGCTATGAGCGGCGCTATGAGCGTCTCTATATAGCGACGCATATAGCGACGCTCTCGTAGCGACGCTATTAGTGACGGTTTTAGCGACGCAGGGGGTTATAAAAACCCAGTGTATTTCCGTCGCTAACAGCGTCACAAGAGCACACAACCTCTTGTAGTGTCCTGTTAAAATTTTAAATGTTTTGACAATTAAAAAATCAATTTCTTTAAGGTGCATCCCGTGAGAGTGTTTCCATCCAATTATAAGTCACTGATCCCGAGGTGTCTTCTCTTAAAAAACACCATACCACGTGTGAATGGGACACCATGTTAAAAACCCTATGTAGGTTTTTTGGTTCACTACAAGAGGTCACTTAAATTTTGGCGCCAAATTACCAGCGTCAATGACGGGCGTCGGTATATGTATAGGTAATTATGGAGAGAGATGAAGTTTTTAAAAATTATCATGTTTAAATTTTTGACGCCTGTTTCGATGTGTCTTTCGACGCTTTTACGAATGCACTTTTCGATGCCTATACGAATGTCCTTTCCGACGTTTGCACTGATACCTGTACCGGCGGACCCTGCAAAAACACAAACCCACGGGTATTTCCCTGCGCATTTCTCTTCTTCTTGTGCCTTTTCTCTTGCTCTCTTCCTCCTCACCTCTTACAGATCTGGTGCAAAACAGGTTGTCGGAGCTAATTTTTCTCGTGGAGTACTTCATAGCACTAAGGTGAGATTGTTTTCAAATTTACTTGTAGGTTTAGGGTTTCGGGTTTAACATGGTGTGTGTGTGTGTGTGTGTGTGTGTGTGTTTGCAGGTTTGAGAATGTTTACAACACCTTGAATGTTTACAACACCTTTTCTTGCTCAAATAGGTCCCATGTGAGTGCTTGAATTTTTAATGCATATGTAAAATTTATTTAAATTAATCTATATATTGATAAAAGAAAATTTCATGCTTTAAACTTTCAATGCTTTAAAAGAGATTATGGTTTGTGTTGTGAAATTTCATTTTGAATTATGAAAAAAATTTGTTTGGGTTTATGAAAAAATCTTGTTTTGAAGAAATTTCGTTTTGAATTATGTCGTTTTTGAAATTATGTGATTGATGAGGTTTAGGTTTTAGGTTTTGGTTAGGTTTAGTTTAGGTTATAGGTTATAGGTTAGGTTAGGATATATATAGATTATATGTTAAGTTTTAAGTTAGTTATACGTTAGGTTACGTTACGTTAGGTTAGGTTAGCTTATAGGACACGTTAGCTTATACACGTTAATTATGTTAGGTTAGCTTATAGGTTAGGTTCTAAGTTAGGTTTAAATTAAATGTTAAATTAAGTTATAAGTTAGGTTATAGGTTATAGGATATGTTAGCTAGATTATAGGTCAGAGTTTAGGCAAGAAGTTAGGTTATAGGTTATATTAAGTTAGGTTAGAGATTGTACGTAAAATGTTAGGTTAGGTTATATGTTAAGTTAACTCATGTTTACGTTATAGATGGACGTTGTGTTCGAATAGTTAGAACTTATGTACTTTTATGTTAATTTAAACACTTATCGATGAAACGTCCAAACACGACCATCTACCAGTGTTTAAATTAACATAAAAAACCATAACCCTCTAACCCTATTAGCATATTGAAATGGCCAAGCGCTACACTAATTAGATTTGGAGCGACCAAATCAAAAGTTACCAAACCTAAGCGGATTTACATAGCCTACCCTAACGCTCCAAATATAGCAATGTATTAGCGGCCAAAACAAAAGTCGTTAATCTAAAGCTAATAACTCTTAGAAGCAGCTACCCCTAAGCAGAATAAATGACCAAATGATACCCTAATATGTTTTAGAGCGCTTTACCTTAGCGGCTTTACATAGTGTGTCCTAACTGTCCGAACACGGTGCACCATCTATTAGCGGCCAAACCAGAATCTATAGAATCCTAAACATCTAGCCCTAAGTAGATTGAAATGGAAAAACGCTATATTAATCCAATTTGGAGTGGCCAAACTAGGTAACTTTACGTAGCGTACCCTAACACTCCAAAATACGACCGTCTATTAGCGGCTAATAAACCAACACTAGTCCTAAGACGCTAACCCTAGCTGGCTAGCCCTAAGAGGATTGAAATGGCTAATTGCTATCATAATCCAATTTGGAGCATCTTGGACCCAAGCGGCTTTACACACCATACCATAATTTCTAATTGTCCGAACACAACGTCCATCTATTAGCGGCCAAAAGAAGATGACTTGTGTACTTCTAAAAACGCAAACGGACTTATATTAGGTTAGGTTATACGTTATGTTATAGGTTAGGTTTAGGTTATAGGTTAGGTTATGTTATGCTAGGTTAGGTTAGGTTAGATTATAGGTTAGGTTAGGGCTAGCGACAAATAGTAGAAAAAATGCAAACGGACTTCGAAGATGACTCGTGTAATTCAAAAAACGCAAACGGACTTCGGTTAGGTTAGCATATAGGTTAGGTTTAGGTTTAGGTTATAGATTATGTTAGGTTAGGTTAGGTTAGGTTTAGGTTATACCAAGCCCAAATTAGTAAGAAGCTTTTTAGCGGCTGTCCGGGTAGGGGACATGTGATTCCCTTCTGGTAAGATTATATTTGCTCATTGAGCAACCTGTCGTTACATGAACAAGTCAGCCCCTTGATCACATTATTGAACTGTAATTTACACTTTATCATGCTTAGGATACAATATATTTACTTGAAAAGATTTGTGACTGAGGCGTCATACCAACCGTAGACAGATTGCAAATTAAGCATTACCAACGCGGTACGGAGAACTGAGTTTTTTGCACCAGTGTAAAGCGGCATGTGTGCAAGACTTTGCATCATCTCGCCCTCTTTATCGTTGCTATCCTGCCGTCAATATGAACGGGATGACTGAGGTTGGTCCAAAATATTGCGTTCAATGTTGTCGTCTTCTATGTTTTCAATGATGGGATACATGTCAAAGAACGCGTCCAACATCTGCTCCATCTCTACTTTTGAAATGCCACATCAGGTATTGGTTGGGAGGACTCAGTCGATGGCTGCTCGTTTAAAAATCATCTTCTCTAGGATGAAGTTGGAGCAATATCTACTTGTAGAGTTTGACCTTTAGTCTCTAGACCATGAGATCAATAATGCAGGTCTTGTAGTTGCTCTATCAGAAAGAGACCGTGATTGCGCATGTGTTGATCGCGGGTTTTTCATTTTCAAAAGATCTGATGCTTGCAATGCACACAAGGACACGCCTTCCTATTGTCCATACTTTATCTACCAATGATGCAACAAATAATTAAAACACTCTAGTTGTTATAACTACACACTACTAAGTACATGACAATACATGACAACCTCACATTCTCTAGCCAGGCCCGATCCCTGCACACCTCGTGAGGTCTAGAGGTGCACGGAGATTATGACCACATGGTAATAATCTCGTCTTTATTGGTCAATGACTATATATTAAGGTTCTTGAAGTCTATGTACACTTTTGAAGTCCGATTGCGTTTTTTCAACTATTTGCTGCTAGCTCTAACAACCTCAGATTCTCTAGCCAGGCTCGATCCCCGCACACCTCAATCTAGAGGTGCACGGAGATTAGGACCACAGGGTAATAATCTCGTCTTTATTGCTCAATGACTATATATTAAGGTTCTTGAAGTCTGTGTGCACTTTTGAAGTTTGATTGCGTTTTTTCAACTATTTGATGCTAGCTCGAGCTCTAACAACCTCACATTCTCTAGCCATGTCCAATCCCCGAACACCTCGGTCTAGAGGTGCACGGAGATTAGGACCATAGGGTCAATGACTATATATTAGTGTTTTTGAAGTTTGTGTGTGCATAACCTAACCTATAACCTAACCTATAACCTAACTATAACCTAACCTATAACCTAACATATAACCAAACCTATAACGTCACTTATAACAAAACCTAACCGAAGTGTGTTTGAGTTTTTTGAAGTACACGAGTCATTTTTGAAGTCCGTTTGTGTTTTTCCTACTATTTGATGTTAGCTCTAACCTAAATTATAATCTAACCTAACCTATAACCTAAACCTAACTTAAACTAACGTAACCTAACCTATTACCTAACCTAACCGAAGTCCGTTTGCATTTTTAGAAGTACACGAGTCATCTTTGAAGTCCATTTGCGGTTTTTCTACTATTCATTTTCCGCTAGCTCTAACCTAACCTATAATCTCACCTAAACACAAATTTGTACAGTTGATCTTACCAAGTGCCATAAATGGTTGTTTGACAGATGACATGTGAAGAACAATCGACAAAATCAATGAGTTGGTACGCTAGATTAGTTCAAAAGAGATAAGAGAAGACAACATCGATGCAGCACGCTTAAATGCTATTGAAGCAGTGTGCATGGTGGAGAAGTACTTTCCACCAAACATTCTTACCATCCAAATGCATGTACTTGTGCATGTGGTCGATGAAGTTACAGTTGCTGGGGTGGTCCATAGCAGGTGGATATTCTTCTTGGAGAGGTTTATGAAGACTTTAAAGGGGTTTGTTCGTCAAAGGGCTTGCCTCGATGGTAGCATGGCCAAAGGATGGCTTGTACAAGAGTCTCTTGTCCTCATTAGTGAATTTTTGGTCTCAATTGATCCAGAGATGCCCCGAATGTGGACTACTGAGGTCAAAGTCAAGGTGACAAGGAACGAGCACAGGGACAACGCATCGTTAGGAAGATGGAGATCACAATGCGAGAAAAGGTTATGAGATTTTTCCTTCTCAACTCAGACATCATGCAAAAGTGGCTAGAGAGGTACGAAGGGGAAAAGCAACAACACTTAACTGATCGCCTACAATTCAAGCACAATCGTGCCACTAGAAATCTTCCTTTTCTAGATCATCTACAAAAATTGCATGACTTTCCAACAGGGTGGTGGTTAGATGCGACAATCTCAAAGGCAAAGAGGAATGGAGTGTTGATTACTGAAGAGGAAGAGGAGATGTCAAATGGTTGCGATTGGCATGTATATTTTCACAACTTCCTTTTCAAGCTCCACATGATCACATTGCTTTAATAACTTTTAGTCTGTTTCAATTTTGTGGTTGCAATGTCACAAATATGGAGCTTTGTGGTTGCATAGGAAACACTTCAGAGTGCAACAGATTGATGAACAAAGGGTCACTTTTGACATTGGTGTTAGGGCAAGCTTCATCCAAGAAAGTAGAAGTAGTGCCAGGGATGAGAACACAGAGACTAGCCAGCTTGAATACTTTGGCTACATCCAAGACATCTTGAAGATTAGCTTTAAAAAGTTTGATATGTTTATCTTTGATGTGAAGTGGTTCAAAGTTATTGAAGGGGATCGGAGAGCACTGCAGACGAAGAGTGAGAGAGAGAAGGAGACACACGACACACAGATATGGGTGGGGAGACTCAATGAGTGAGAATCCCCCTATACACTTATGCCATATATAAGGTATACAAGTCAGCGGGCGCCCAAACTCTGGGCGACCGGGCAAGGCACAGGCACCTATACCCCAACATATATATCCCTGGCAATAGACATCTCTGACTGACAAGGCGTGTCAGCCACATTCATCTCCTGACTGTCCGCAAAAGACGCATCAACTTGTCGTGCAACCTCAGAGCAAACCAGCTGCTCTAGGTGTCTGCGGGAAGACATATCCTGCACAACTATATCCCCATGCTCACTGTCGACCATAGAAAGGAATGACTGCATAATCACTGACATCTCAGTCTCCTCTGCAATCATCCACTACAAACATGACCACTCAATCTGCTGTGACTCACTAGAGCTCTCATGCTCTAAATCCTTATGCATAGACTCTTGCACAACTTCCTCCTGTCGTGACTCACTAGAGCAAGACCGCTCTACCTTTCTATCCTGCATAGAAGTATCTCGCACAACTGACTCTCTGCTTTGCTCAGTCACTAGCAAAGCATGCATGTCTGACTCTGTCATCTCTCTGTGGGACTGCTTAAGTCGTGCCCCAACTGTGTGCACAACAAGCTCACTACTTTGCACTCCATGCAAAGTACCCTGCAACCCATGAGCAAACGAGACTATCCGGGTCTCTCGCTCTTTGCATGGCTGTAACAAGATTGAGAGTCGACCATCTCGCACCAGTACTACGTGCAATGGGTACCATGTGCCAACTCTAGCACCTCTCGCAATCACTAGTGAACCCAAATGCAACGCAAAAGATCGCTCAAGTAGCGATACCCGACATCCACTATCCCTGAGCTGACCAACGGAGATCAAACTCATCGTCAAATCTGGCACATGACGCACATCTCTGAGCACGTACGATGCACCGCTCGGTAATGACAGTCTCACATCTCCTGAACCAGCAATCTCATGCAGTGACCCATCTGCCAATCGCACACTACCATGTACTCTGCTAGAATAGCTACTGAACGAGTCATGATACGGAGTGACATGAAAAGTAGCATCCCTGTCTAGCACCCACTGAAAAAGAAGTGCACTATCCTCAGATGTCAAAAAATAAGGAGTAATACAGGAAGAAAATGTGACCTCACTGTCACTAGGGTACTCAGACACTGTATCTGATCCTGCAACTGTCAAGTCAACGGAGCCTATAGCATCTACTGCATCCTTGAGACTAGCCTGTCTCCTGTGCTATCTCATACGACGAAAGCAACGCCATCTAATGTGCCCTGTGTGACCACAATGCCAACATCTCAAGTGTCGATACGAACGAGAACGCCGTCTCTCATGAGTCATTGTCCTAGACTCGAAAATCTCACACATATTGAATATTATAAGTGGATGTCAAAAATAATCAAGAGCTGTAACTCTCCTCTAGGTACGGTAGCAATGAAATGCACTCAACTAATCCAAAAGAAGCAACCTGCAACTAGAAAATATTATAAAAAAAGAGCTCACCAGCAGCTACAATGCTCATGCGAATCCACGCATAAAATCTCTCGCAGTAGTGTAACCACACTGTGCTCCACAAATGGCAATGATGCAAATCCCAAATGCCAAGTGTACGAGGCTCCTTTAGAGTAAACCAAGCTCCTGTATGGCTGTAAAATATGGTTGCAAAACAGCCCCAAAATTCAGCTCTTAAACAGCTGCATAAACAAGTCACAAATGTGTCCCAGATCAGCCTACAACTGAGCCATACATGGACACCTGCAAAGAGGAAACAATGGCTGAAAATTCAGCACCCAAATAAGCCCTCAAACTTGCCTGTAACTTGTTAACCTGTAGCTGAAACCTGCTGAAAAACCTCAAGCCATTAGTGCTCGAATCCGACTACCTAGCTCGTAGCCACACAAGCATACATCACAATATTCACTCATGTGAGTGTGCCAAGATAATTTTACGCCTGTCAAACCGTGAGCTAATCACCAAGCCCACACTGTGCGGTATCGATACATACACACGCACAAATCTCCCACCTGCAGAGAACACCACACACAAATGCTGAGTGCAACTCGCAATCTCTACCTAGATCGCATAAATGATGCGCATAAAACTCCTGGGAAAATTTCGCCAGAGTTTCGACGCACAATGGCTATCAACACAAAATAACCATTGTCCTGCAAGCTCAATACAATGAGCAATCAATGCGCATCAAACTACACTCAACATACATGCATAAGCTATGCAAACCTGTGTCCAACAAATGCTCACAAAGAGTACAACAGGTGACCATACATGTCATCCACAACCAACCTCTGCACTTGCTCACAAGATCTACTGCTCACCACATAAGCATACATAGAGCAGTACCCGCTCAAAGACCATGTATGCAAGCCACAACACTGCAGAAGAACCACTCAACTACAATTGGCAACACCTGTGGGAGTACTAGACTCAACCTGTACCTGGGATTCAAACCTGATCTTGTAACACCTCATATGTGCCTGCTACCTGCAGTGTGCATGGGTAAGCTGCTTGCATCAAAGAAAACAACAGAGCCCAAAACTGTCCTGGAAAACAGTCTCTGTGTTTTTAATTTCAGACCCACCTGCACTCTGAATCAGAAAACAATTCCTTCTACAAAGTCATAGAGCTTGAAGCCAAATCCTTTTTGAACCAAAAAGTTTTGGAATCGGAGCTTTGTAGCTCAAGTTATGAGCAAAACAGTAGACTGCTGTCAAACTGCCAAAAGCTGAACGACTTTCTTCTGTGCTTCTTTGAGCTCATAGAAAGGCTCAAACTCACTTTCCACCTCGATGCGTGAGCTGAATGCATCAATCTCACAATGCTTCCATGTCTATGGAAGCTCCAAGCTTCAATCTTTCGTCGATGTAGCCGTTGCAAAGCTTGCCGAGAAGAGGGAAGATGTTGTACACAATGGGCTGATCTGTAGAGGAACTGTGGATTGATCTGTGAGCACTAGGAAGCTCCTGAGAGCTCTCCTGCAAGCCTCTGTATGGCTGCCCACAAGCCTCCTCTATTTCTGTGCTCAGATCTGTGACCTCTCCACCATAGCCGACGAGTTCATCGCGAAGCCGTCCATCTACGCTCTCACACCTGTCGCTCTGATACCAATTGAAGGGATCAGTGAGCACCACAGACGGAGAGTGAGAGAGAGAAGGAGACACACGACACACAGATATGGGTGGGGAGACTCAATGAGTGAGCAACCCCCTATACACTTATGCTCTGTATAAGGTACACAAGTCAGTGGGTGCCCAGACTCTAGGCGACCGGGCAAGGCACAGGCGCCTATACCCCAACAGTTATTACTAGCGTCCCTAATGCAACTATGCTAAGTTGCATTATTCGTTATTCGGGAGACGCATAATACGCGAATAATGGGTGTATTATTCGTTTATCTAAATTATACGACCGTATTATACGGTGCCACATCAGCATAAACGGCTAATCGTATAACTTCTTAATTTTTCGATCGAAAAACTTTTCAATCGAAATTATTTTCGAACGAAATTAAAAATTATAACGATCGAATATGTTAGTATATATAGCAGCACACGATAGGCCTCACACCAGCTTTCATAGTCAGTGTTTTCCATGTGAGTACTCTCACCAAACGATCAAAAAAAGTAATTTGAAAAAAATAAAACAATTTAAATTTAATAAAAATTAAAATTCAATAGAATTTTAAGTTTTGTGATTCAAATATATGAATTTGTTTTGAAAAACTTAGTAAATAGTTGAAAGTTTGTATTTTGTGAAGAGTTTAATCTCTCACCTGATACAAACTGTAATTATAAGAATCACTTGTCAATGTGTTCAATTAATCGACACTTGAAAGTGACTACTAAAAAAAAAGTAAGATATTATCGTTGTGTGTAGAGTGTACTCTCACATGAGATAATTAGTTTAAAAATATAATTACATAAAAATTAATTTTATGTAATTTAAAGTTCGATTTTGATGTGTAGAGATTTTCTCTCACTTCAAAATGAATATAATGAAACAAAATTATATTTTTACGTTTTGTGTAGAGCTATTCACACTGCTATGCTCTCACTAGAGTAAAAATTTAGGAAAAACATGTCCAAAAATATTGATATTCTCTTATCTTTATTTGGACTGCAAAATCTACCGTACTGTGTGAGAGCATACACATGCTCGCATTGTAGATAGATAATCGCTTAAAAATCTATGGTAAAGTGTAAGAACTTTTTGTTCGCACTTTACATAGATACGATAATTATCAAGTATTGTAAGTGATTATCGTTTTGACATTTAAAAATGTCACTTATAGCTCTTGTATGTATAGCAATTTATAATGATAATCATTTTAATACTTGATTTAATTGTAATTATTGATTATCGTAATGTGTTAAAGCTACAAGCTTGCACTTTAGATAAATCGATGCAATTTATATGTAATCCAATGGTATTGTTTTTTATTATTGTATTTTTGTTCAATCATTGTTAGTTAAATTAATTTAATGTTTTAATTGATTTTGATTAATGATCATTGAATTTGTTTTTACTAGCAAATTACTTTTGTGCATCATGGTGAAAGGACAAGAGTGGAGTTATGTGCATGAGTTGAAAGCTGGGAGAAATACATCTCGATTTAAATGTAAATCTTGTGGCCACGAGTTTAGTGGTAATGCAACCAAAATTAAAGAGCATTTATTTAAAGTCCCTGGCAATGTTGAAAAGTACGGGGCACCACCAAAAGATATTCATGAAAAATTTGCCATGTATTCTTGCAAAGTAAAGTTGATTCTTGCAGCTAAACATAAAGGTGATGTTTCTAAGGCTATTCATGCGAATATTGAACCATCTGTATGCAATGAGGCAAAAGAAGAGGTGTGTACCACTCAAGTAAACGATCAAAGTCCTCAATTGAACCCTCTTCATGGACATGCTTCTACATCAAGAGGAGTTCCTAGCACAAGCAAATCCGGCAGAGCGTCATCTAATGGACAGACAATGCCTGAAGCATTAGGTAAACAATGGTTGCTTGAGTTGCATTTAAAATGGACACAAGCATTTGTTGCATGTGGCATATCTTTCAATGCTATGCGCAATCCAATATTTCAAGATGCTTTGATGAGTACAGCCAAAAAAGGATTTGTGCTTCCTCACTATAACAAGATGCGAACTGAATATCTTGATAAAGTCAAAGATAGTACTGAAGCCATTTCAAACGCACAGTTCTAGAGTTTGTTCCAGTATATGGATGCACCATAGCATTGGATGGATGGACTAACTGTCAGAAAAAACCTTTAATCAATGTAATGCTTATTAACCCTAGAGGGGCTATGTTTGTGGAAGCAATTGATAGCTCATTGAAAGAGAAGACTATCACCTACCTAGCAGGGCTGTATGAGCGTGCAATTGCAAAGGTAGGTGGACCAAAGAATGTGACTGCTATTGTCACAGATAATGCGGCCAACTACAAAGGAGTAGGAAGAGCTATTCAAGTCAAGTATTCGGAGATTTCTTGGGTACCATGTGCAGCTCACACTTTAAATTTGCTTTTAAGAGATATTGGTAAAATGGATGTGTGAAGCAAACTTTATTGGATGCAAATCATGTGGTGAAATTCATTAGAGAGCATCAATTTTCGTATGCTCTTTTTCGAACCAAGTCACCAAATAAAGCCTTGCAAATATTTTGTGCGACAAGGTTTGCTACGGCATACTATGTTCTTGCTGCTTTGCAAGAGTTGAAGCCTGCATTGATGGAAACCTTAGCCGAAAGAAGATGGGATGGATGGCTCAGCAAGTATCCAAGTTATCAGGAAGCAGCTGGTCGATGTGCGCAAATAGTAAGCTCGCCAGTCTTTTGGCGTAATGTAGAAAGAATAGTAACTGTGTCAAAGCCATTTGTAGATCTTTTGAGAGAAGTTGACACAGATTCTTTTATTTTTGGTCGGGTCTACTGGTATATGTCAAAGGCTATACGCAAGCTAAGAGAAAATGTCAGTTTTGGTGCAAAGGATAAAGCTACCATGATTACAATTGTTAACTAGCGTTGGGTGCAGTTGCATACGCCATTGCATGGTGCGGCTTTTGTATTGGATCCTAAGTTTCAAATGCATCAGCAATCTGCCAACAAAGAAGTTATGTCCGACTTCAAAACAATGTGCTCCCAACTCTTAGGGCACGAAGATGGAAAAACAACTTTTCATCAGCGAGTAGATTATGCCAACAAAACTGGTATGTTTCAGGATCCGTGGCATATAGATTTCATTGGCAAAACAAGTGCACCTTTATGGTGGAAGGAGTATGGTGGAGAGAAAGTGGAGTTGCAACACATTGCAGTTAGAGTTTTATCAATAGCTGCATCAAGTGAGAGTTGTGAGCGAAACTGGTCAGCATTCGACTTTGTGCACACTAAAAAGCGAAACAGACTTCATACTAAATGGGCTGCTGATTTGGTGTATGTTTTTTGCAATATGAGACTTATTTATAAGCCTCAAAACATTGCAACTAGAGCCGCTCAAAAGCAATATGGAGTCTTCCAAACGCATGAAGCTATTTCTGCAGAAGTTGATGATGATGATGATATGGAATGGGAGATAGTTTCAGAATGCTCAGATATGGACGAAGTAGATGATATGGTTGCAGTTTTTGAAGATGGAGATGATTTGTGAGAGTACCATTGTAATACTTACTCAACAAGTTTTTGTATATGATGAAAGAAAGTGTTATCTTGTTGTCGTTCACATCAAAACCTCTCTCTTTCTCTCTCTCTCTCTCCCTCTCTCTCTCTCTCTCTGTCTCTCTCTCTCTCTCTCTCTTAGACACACATATTCACTCACACTCAAATATAAACTACCGATAATATCTTGTCGAATAAAAATTACATAAAGTCGATGTAGGTTTGAAATTACAACAAGGTTCTGGGAAATTACTCAATCGAAAAGAGTTTGATATAATTTTGAGATTACAAAAAGCTTCTGAGTGACTTATGAGTTTGATAGATTTGCTATAAGTTCGTCTATGGTAAAATCTGTAATTCCTAGCTCAAGGGATGGTTGAGCAACATCTTTATGTGAAGTGGTAGTATCATCTGGCAAAGTTCCATACAATGATTCATATCGTTGAAGCTTTTCTTGTGCATCACTTAACTCTATTTCAAGCTCAAGAATACGACCACGAAGCATGTCCGGTGTTTCTCCTTGGCTGGCAAGGTCTTGTCCTTGGCTGGCTAATTCAGTCAGTGTTTTTGACTCTTCAGGAAGTAAAACAATAGGACGCTTGCGAGGAGGCATTGGATTATTTGCATTGCGTGCTGCCACCTTTTCTGCAATGCGTCCACGTCCAACGCTAGTGGTGCCTGGACGATCTAACCAATCCACTCTCTTCAGCATAACATATCGAACATAGCATTGCTGGATAAAGTAAATTGCTACTTGGTTGTTGTTTGGTAGGCATCTCTCTTGTCGTATAAACCTTTGCAGCAATACACGTGCCAGTCCTTTATGTTGCAAATCAGAGAGCTTTAACGGAGCTGTATCTTTTGCATTGCCACTTATTTGAAATAGTTGATGGCGTACAAAGTGATTAGGGCAAAGCTTTTTGCACTCTTTAAGGGTTAATGGTTTGCCCTGCAGCTAAGATTCATCTTCTTCAATGTTGTCAATAGTAGAAAGATCTGCTTGTCCACATCTAACTTGTTCTTCTTTAAAAATTGCCTGAGCTTCAGCGTGGTTGAGTTCTTCTTCCATATCTACATATCAGGTGAACATGTCATTACTTTTAAATATCCATTCAATTAATTTGACATTGGACAGTATATCGAATGAAAAACATAGATATTTTGTTCAATTAAACATACAATTAAATCTGACACCAAAAGTAAAACAATGATGAAATCATGAGACTGTGTTTTCATTAATCATCATCTGGTTGTAAGCCAGATGTCATTACAATGTTGTAACCCACTCTATGGGAACCATTTAAACATAAGGAGAGATCAAAAGCATTAGGCCGAGTTTTGGAGTTTTGGCGCTTGCCGGTTTCAAGATGAGCAAGTACATTACTCAAAAAATGTCTCTTGCTTTGTTCTTGGGGCTCTGGTAAGCACTTCAAAATGCGTTTACATGTATGACACATGGAATAAATATCCATAGCTTTGGTCCAGGAGGGAGGATTACTAGATATACATTTGGGGGCTGCCCATGGATAATCTCTCTCATATTCTTTTCTAGTTTCTATCTGCATATCGTGTAGAGGAGGAAAACCGGCTGTCGTATTTGTTTTGGTGCATGAACCCCAATCCACAATGCCGGCGTAAACACCTTTTTTGCCAAAATGCAGCATCATATTCTGAGAGTGTAGATCATTGTGGAGGTAGTTATGCGTATGTATATACTTTAGAGTTTGGAGGAGAGCATTGATGATCTGCAAAATATTCTTCTGCAAAATAGCTCTACTGTTCCTGCAGTGAGTACGTAATCGCGAATGACAGGCCGACTGCCGTCTGCAGTGCATTCTTTGATCCATTGCTCCACATGGCCGCCATTCCAAAATCGTGAAATGAGCATTGGTTTCTCCACATGGTGCACCATGGCAAGAGGGTAGATAATACCTCGATGTGAAATATCCAAAATTGTTGCTTCGTCTTTGACATGTTGCTCCATGGTGGGCCCATGTAAGTGTACTTTGAACACTTTTGCAGCATACACTTGATCTTTGAAAGCGGGATGTGTGACACCCACACGGTTCACATGTGCCCATCTTCCCTCTCCCAGCTGTGGAGCTTGGATATTGAAGACGGTTGTGTCGGGTAAAAGGTGTAAAATAGGTGGTAGCTAAGAGAGGTCTAATGTAGCAACGGATGACGTTGCAGGCTCTGTTCTAAGAATGATTTCTGGTTCAACAGCAGATTCAGAAGAGATGGCTTCCACTCTTGCACGCTTTGCTGCTCTTTCTAACTTTTCCTTGCTCTTGAACTCCGTGTAAAGCTGATGCACAAGATGTATGTGCTCATCTATGTTTGGCAAGGAAGTAATTGAAGGATTTTTCAGTTCTTGAAAGGTTTTCATGATTTGTCCAATGGTTTGTTTGACCATGTTTACTAAAGCACCTGATGTCAGGAGGGCTATGTCAAAAATAGCTGGTGCAAACTTTGCCTGGAGCTGCTCGAACACAGACTTGGTTAGAGTCTCTGTAAGCTGATAAAAATGATCCGGAGCGACAGGGTTTAAACAATGCCTAATCTCTGCCTCTGGCGTGTAATGGAAGTGTCTCACAATCACTTCGGAGACGAACTTTCGTTGATGTTTCGCTAGCTTCGTGTCTGCCATATCCGTATGACAAAATTATAAATTAAGAATCTTATGAAAAGATTGTACACCATAGTAACATAGTTATTATATAATGAGTGTTAACCCTATATATATTAAATGATGATTCAAATTTATTAAACAATATTAAATTATTACAAATTAAAGAGAAAATCTTATGATTACAAAAAACATTGTGCGAATCGACCATGAAAATTAAAGTAGAGAGAGAGAGAGAGAGAGAGAGAGAGAGAGAGAGAGAGAGAGAGAGAGAGAGAGAGAGAAACAGGCCAGGAGTGTGAGATGATCTCAGCACAAGAACTGAACCCTGCTATGTGCAGAAGTGTGAGATGATGAAAGAAATTACATCTAACGGGTTGGAAAATCGTACATGTGAATAGCTCAGCTAGTCTGAGATATTCTCAACACAAGTCCTAGATGCTGTTGTAAAATAGATTGATAGTTTTTATCAATCTAATCCCTGATAAAGTGTGTGGAACTCACAACATAACTATCAGCGGCGGGTGGATAAATTAACAATTGCAGATGTAAGTTACCTATCGTATGTGTTTACGTCCAAAACAACACCAAGTCATTTAATGATAAAAAATGATGTTCTTTTGGATTATGAAACACACGAGTAACCAGTATGTCACATTAAGATGAAGAGGGCATGAAAATATGCATCTCTTCACTCTTAATATAACGAGTGGTAACGCTTGTGTTTCTATGTAACACATATGACAGAAAAACTTAATCTAAAATTGTAAATTTTATAAGCTATTTCTAATGGAGTGTGTGGAACGCACAACACAACCATCAGCAAACAGCTCAACAATCTCAAATGTAAATCAATTGTTGTATATATCTATGTTCAGAGTAACACCAAGTCATCTGTTGATGAACAATGATGTTACTACAGAAATAGAAGCACAAAAATAACGAAAGTCGCATTTTAAGATGAAGAGGGCATAAAGTATGCATCTCTACACTCTTAAAATGACGAACGTTAATCTTTGTGCTTCTATGTAGAATAATCAATAATGATTTACTTTAAGATTGTAAATTTTATAGGCCACTCTGAAGTGAGAGGTGTAGCATCATGCCTACTACAGTCCACGAGTCGACCTCTAATCCTAACTCATCTCTATGGTGAGAGATATACTACTACACCATACGAGTGAGAATCTAAATTTACCCTAAGCCTTCCCTGGAGTGAGTTATATAACTACACACCACGGGAAAGGAAACTATATTCTACACACCTCTGGAGTGAGCCATATGGCTACACACCACGAAGTGGCCTACGACCTGCAAGCCAACTTTGTGGTGAGAGCCGAAACTACTGCACCACACAAGTCTGGCAAAACACAAAAAAAGTTAGTATTTATTGAAAATTTAAAAAATATACCTGAAAACCGCTGTAAACCGAAGACGCTGTCGCTATCTGCCAAACTCTCAGAAGCTCCAAGCTCTCCAAATCCAAAAAAGTCCACAATGCTTTTCGATCGAATACGACGACGATTGTATATATATACAGTTTTTCGATCGAGATATTTTTCGATCGAAATAGTTTTCGATCGAAAAATATCTCGATCAAAAACGGTTTTATACGGTTATTCAGTAATTATTCAGAAATACGGTGTATATTGACGTTTTATACGTATAATTTTTGTTATACAGGCGTATAAATGCAACGCAACAACTATGCGTAAAGACAAGAGTGGATTGGTTCAAGTGAGCTCTAGGCAGGTGTAGACAGATGCACGAGATACATTCGTACTTTCACAGCATTGTGAACAATTTATGTTCACACATGATCCATTATGGATAGAAAATGATGAGAATGATCTGTCTAAACCATGCTAGCTCTATGCCGTTCAAGTTGCTTCATGGAGCAAGCAAGTGTATGAAGGATTGGACGTTGAGGTCGAACAGGTGATTCATGAACAAAGTGCAGGACCAACGAAAACTTTAAGTACATACTTTGAGGTGGATGTCAGCAGTGAGAAATTGTCTAAACCTAGAGATGAGGTGTCAAATACTGAAGCTGATGTAGAGAGCGACGAAGAAGTAGAGTTCGATGATGAAGATGCAGAAGTACAGATTGAGATAGATATCTTTGGTGCATCAGATCTCATAGAAGGTGAGAGATTAACTAATGATTTTTGCTAGGAACTCTTTTGTAAAACTATTTTTATTAGTCTACAATACACTTTAGATACATTCATTTGTGTTGCAACTTTGTTTATTTGTTATTTGTATTGATTAAGCGTTTCTTCTGTAAACTAACGTATTTTGTGGGTGTTATTTGTGTATGATTAGCCATGGACGATGACGATGAGCCATACTCTCCTAGTTTTAGTTTTCCTGTCACTCCAACCGGCATGTCACCCAAGCAGATGGGCTCATTTTTGTCTCAATTCACACCAAAGTAGATCACGATGGCACAGAACCTTTAGGAAGCAAGTTCCTCTAGACCTATTATGATCGTCTCTATGCCCAAGACTAGTGTGGTCCCTACACCGAGTGGCCCCACACCTCAGTCGAGTGTGCCCCCTCCGCCTAGGACTCGTGTGCCTCCTACATCGACGGGTGGTTCATCCTCGAGACGAGGTATGCGCCGTTCTGGAGGAGGTGGTTCTTGTGCTAGCGGTTCTACCAATGCGCTCACACCACCGAGAGAGCATCCACCACTCTCTTCTGTAGATAGTTCACCGATTGGCACACAACGTACACCTTGGGGATCACACAAGCATGATCCTAGCAAGGTGTACAAGAGCAGGGATGGGGCTGTTGTGGCGGATAGGGTCGGAAAGGCCATGAGAGAGAGGATTTGGCAACTCTGTAAAATTCAGTTTGGTCACTCCATGATGGAGTTTTGGGATAATCTCGATCATGAAAGAAAGAATTACATAGTCAAGGCCATTCACAAAGAGTACAGACCGGCAGAGGGGTATGATCTAGTCTCGAATCCCTAGATTTTGAGCGTGGTGAAGGCCACAATGTTACACCGTCAGTCAGAGGCGAGAGGCAGGTACAATGCCAGCAATCCAAAGCCGGCATGGTTGGACGCAGAGGAGTGGGTGCGGATTGCACGAGAGACACAAGACAATCCTGAGAGATTTCAGCAGTAGAGAGATGCAACCATAGCACGTTTAGAGTCTGCTGGAGCATCACATCTTGTGAGTGGAGGCTGTGACATGCTTAGACATGAGTTTATAAGTATTATATGTATGCTTTAAATTATTGAAAATATATATACTATTTGAAGATTTATCACATGATTAAATCTTAATTTTGTAGGAAGTTGCCGTGAAGCGCCTTCCGACACACCGAGAGGAGAAGTATGGGTACCAACATGGACTTATGGCCCTTCTGAGCCAGCTGTTGCAGGAGGAGAGAGAGGACATCGACTAGGAGGCATTACCATGAGGTCTTTTTGATACAGTTTTACCCAGTCATCTTTATATAATCTTCTTGGTACAATATTTTTTGTAGTTGTGGTCTTCTTGATACAGTCTCACTCAGTGATTGTTTGCATATGTACAGATTCGTAGTGCTTATGTTTATGGTATGGCAGAGATGTTATGGTTAGGGTTTGGCAATCAAGTTAAGGTTATGGTTTTGCTATGATGGTATGGAAATCATGCGATGGTTATGGTTATGGTTATGGTTATGATTATGGTTATGGTTATGGTTACGGTTACGGTTATGGTTACGATTACAGTTACGGTTACGGTTACGATTACGGTTAGGTTATGGTTACGATTACGGTTACGGTTATGGTTGTGCAATGATGGTATGGCTATTATGGTTATGCTATGACAAGCAAGTTATGGTAATGGTTATGGTATGGCAAACGGGTTATGTTTATGGTTTTGCAGTTTTTGACTCATGATTTAATTATGGTTATAAAATCTTTATGCCGTTATGCCATGATCAAGATTTTGATTTTGTGGTTATATTATTCTTACAATTTTGCTAATTGCCATACACTCTCTCTTTAGTGTCAGCTTATAGGTGGAGTGTGGTTGCTTGCGCACTCTTGATTTGGGTAGAGAGGTCTGTTTCATTTTGTTGCATTACATGGAGCATTGGTTCCCAGCCCTCTTTGCCCAAAAAAAATTTGTAAGTTTGGTCGTCGGTACAAAATACGGTATAGGCATCGATACACACTTTGGAAGAAGCGTCAAAATATGCTATAGAATTACCGCGCATATACGAACACTTGTTTAGACGCTTATTTCAAAGGTTATTTTGACACCAAATATACCGATGCTTATACCGACGACGCGAGACCGGGGTCTTTTCCGATGCCTATTTCAACGCTTTTTAGTTTTTAAACTAACTTTGTCTCGTCGATATCTACGCCAGTTTCTGCACGACATGTTGTAGTGGTTGCATGAAGTTCTTTCTTATGTGAATTTCGAGTCTAATTTAAAAAAACCTTTTATCTAAATAAATGTAATTGATCATCTCTTAAAAAAAGATCCTAATATAAATAATATATGTTTCTAACTATAAGCAAATATTATGTGGAAATTTGTTAATACCTTATTCAAATACAAATATTCAAAGCAAAAGTAGCTTAATTTGTTATCATTTAAATCAATTTTATGTATTGTTAAATACCTAACCATATTACATGGTTACAAATACATAGCGATATTTCTATACAAATCATTCTAGCTTGAAGCCAAATCCTGAGTGAGGAGCGATCCCTCACATGTTGTATTGTAGTGATACACTATGATCAATAATAATGGGACTGATATGGTTCTTTTGATTGATGTATTCAGTGGCCCCTCCAAAGCTCTAATGCTAGAATGTTGCAGTCAATGTTTTGATGGTCTAACTACTACGTAACCAAACAAGCACGAGTCTACCATACTTGTTGACTTAATGTTGGAAATGACATCAACATATAAAGTTTACTTCAATCTAATATAAAAATACCATTGAAAGATTGGGAGCCTAATTGAAAGGGTGCAATGCAGTGTACAAGATGCCAATTTGGGTCTAAAATAGATAGTTGCTATTGTGTGTAGGTTCTGTGTGTATATTAGTTGTTTGTCTCTTACCCAGGCTTCTTGACACAGTATTAGGAGCCAAACCAAGGCCAAGTTTCTTGCCTCAAAAGTGCACGCTCTCTTGTCCTTGTCTCTCTGATTCGATAGAAGAGGTCAATCATGGTACATGCCAGAGCATCATCGCATACTTACAAAGTGGACAAACTATTTGATCAAAATTATCAACAATGGCACATAACCATGAAGATCATTCTAAAAAGGAAAATTTTCTTACGATGGTCCAATATAAGAGCTTAAGTCTAGAACCTCCATCATTGCTTTGGATTAATAAAGAAAAATAGAAAGAGAAAAAATTGTGTGAGTGGTAATAGCTACGGCAAAGGACGTAGTAGTCGTTTGACAATAGTATACACAGTAATAGTGGAAAATATATACCTATGACTATTATCGCATCACTTATCGTGCAGCTAATTGCGTATTTTATCGCTATACGGTCTTTCCAAAATGAAAATGATGATTTTGGCCCAAATGATCAAATCTTTACCTACATAAAATATATTAAATATCGATTGAATTTTGAAAAACATGTTTTCATAAAAACATCTTCTAAACATAACTTACATAATTAAAAATTACTTACATATTTATCTTTTCAAGCTAATTTTCCTCCCAAATCATAATGTGAGGGACTTTGTTTGACCCAAGCTTAGCGTTATTGATTGTGGGATGAGCTCGTTTTACAGCTGCCTCGCCCTTTTCTTGCATGGTCCACTCCCAGTGATCTGCATCTGCCATGTTGTTGCCATGATAGCTCCTCTTTGGATTTACAACCCGGTTAGTTATTGAGTGCCATACTCTTGATTGCTTTTTTTAAAGAAACATTTTGATATACCCCTCCAACTACTGTGTCAAGTAACGCTCATTAGGGGCGTTCAAAAGTCTAGCATGCAACACTTCCTTGATGTAGCATGCATGATTGGACACTTGGTCTTTGAAATTTAGAAAATAGTTCTTATATGTCAAGTGTATAAGAATCTGTAGATGGCATCAAAATTTCCTAGCCTGCGTAGTACCAAAGTCAACCTCGTCAGCATACTTGATCTTGTAGTAGCACTTGTGTGTTTGTGACAGGGGTGCATCAGTGGTCTCATTCTCTACTCCACCACCAAAATAAGCATCCCAATAAGAGCCCCCATCGCTTTGCCTATCACGACACTCACTACCCTAAGATAACATCGTCGTGCGTTGCTAGAAGATGTTTGTCGATCATTGTCGACTATCAATGAGGCTCGAGCAAAGTATAAGTCAAATGGAATGGTGTGGGTCCCTTAGATGGAAGGGGGGTGTGGGTCCTTATGATGGAAGGGGGATGGGCCGGTGAGAAGGGAGGTAGAAGGAGGTATTGTGGATACGATGCTTTCCCTGACTCCCCCATGGTGTGGTCTAATATTGTGAAAGACCATAGGCCGCTTACTGTTGTGGAGTGTAGCGGCCAAACAATCCCTATGTCAAACACAAGTACTCCTCTTGTAAAGATAGTGCGCACTACAAGTCTAGATCTTCCAATGGTAGAGGAATCTAAGTAGAGAGATTGGCACCTCCATAGGCCATAAGAGGGTCATACCTGCAAATAACAAAAAGAAATCTACACTCATGCTCACAAAAGACTAGCTACATATAAACCTAAATCAGTTGCTTGGACTTACCACCTCAAGAGTCGAGTCCACTAGGCACACATCCACCTTGATCGAGATGGGGGCCCATCTAGGATGTGAACCAACCAAAGGAAGAATGTGAGGGTTGTTCTCTAGCACTATAAGAGAGAAATTCTAGAATTTCTAGCATTATCGTGTATTAACAAAGGAAAATAGAAAGAGAAAATATTGCATGTGCGGCAATAACAGCAACAAAAGACGCGGTAGTGGTTTAACAACAATATATGCGGTAATAGCAGCAATAATATAGCCGCGATTATCATCACAAATATTATCGTGCATATTACCTCGCATATTACTGCATATATTACCTTGCATATTACCACCCATATTACTGACATATGGATTTTAAAAAATAAAGATGCTCATCTGGTCCATCCAATTTGGATGGCCTAGATGAGCATCTTTATTGTTGAAATGCATAAAATTATCTAGTCTATGACTGTCTTCTTCAAGTACATAGTTCACATCAGCACATATTGGTTTCTTAATACTCTTCTCTCACAAGGGAGCTCTATTTATTTTAGTGGGTTTGTATACTCATCTTTGACATTGCAAAGTGAGTCAAATCAACCAGTGATTTGGAAGTTGATGTAGTTGATGATTGACTTAAGAACCTTTGTGAATGATCATAATTCTAGTACTAGGAGCACACTCGTAACCTTTAAGATAAGCATCATATATATTTCAAACTTTAGCATTTTCATTTCCATTGCCATTTCCATGTTTGTGTTCGCGTCCATTTGGCATTCTCAATGATTGTACATTCAACTCATTTATGACATCTATGATAGATAGATATATATACACAAATAGATTTAATTATCATCCACGAAGGTCAAATATGACCTATGGGACCGAAAACAAAACATTACAAAGTTCCTTTTGAATAAAGGGTTTGTTGGTTCTCCGGGGCTCCACCTAAATATATGTAAGTGTAGCACGTGAGTTCACCTGGAGGGGTATTTTATATACCAAAGAGTTATAGAATTCCATGTACAAGAGGGGTTAAAGTGGACCCCCCTCGGGTGTTGCATACATCTCAATGAAGGAGTAAAGGTCTAGCGAGGTGTGATAAAAGGAAGATAAGATGAAATGATACAAAACCTAAGAAGGGGTAGGTGAGGGGGGAGCCGGTTTAGGAGTTAATAATGGCTTTACCTTCTTGATAAACTGACCATTTCCCTATTGTGTGTGCTTCTCACATCTTTTGGAGTTCTTCCTTCTTTTGTTTGAGTTAGGCGGGTGTTAGATCTTTTGAAAACCAAAATTTGGTGTCCTTGAGAAGCCACAATTTCTCAAGGAGTTCAATTTGATCTACCTTGGTCTTGAAAGTGAGGATTGCATGGTCGGTGCAATGTCCGTGTGCAAGAGAGGTGATTGTGGATGACCCCATTGTACCATGTGGGCTATTGTTTGGATGTGAGAAAAATAATTGTGGAACATTGAAGTCGACATTGTCTTGTCATTGTAATTCAAGTAGCGTGGACACACCATGATCTTCAACCTTACCAAAGATGATATCTTGCACTTGGGTTTTGACTTCTGTTGTGAGAGTGGTATCTACTTCCACCTTTGTGTTATTGAGATTGAGGTCCCCCTTCCCTTTCTAGTCACTTGGAAGCATGGCAATGCGAAAATTGAGGTCGACATCCTCTTGGCATTGCCGTTCACGTAGAGTGGACACTACACAATCTTCAATGTTACAAAAGATGATATCCTACACTTGGGTTTTGACCTCCTTTATGAAGGTGGTCTCTATTTCCACCTTTGTGTTATTGAGCTTGATTTTTATATGTTCAATCTCTTCCTTTTTGTGGTTCTCCAGTGTGGTGAGTCGAGCCTTGATGGCACGACGATTGTATGCTTCAGCTCCTCATTCTCCTTGTGAAGCTTTGCGGATTCATTTTGAAGAACTATGTGTTACGTTGTTTGTCTTTGGGGGTGTTCCCATGACCCCAGAGAATGTAGACTTGCCTTGAGATGAGGCTCGAGTGGCCATGATAGCCATAGGCTCCCGATGAATAGACTCAAAGAATTACTGCTAGAGAGTCACACGTAGCTCTAATAGAGTCAAAGTTGGTGCTCAAGACGAGTCTGAGAGTTGAGGGCATCTCGGGCAGAGTTGGGGTTGGGCTAGTCTGACAAAGTCGGGGTTGTAGGTAGCTTCAACAAAGTCAAAATTGTGCGAATGATTAGATGTGTGGGCAAGGCGGTGTTGGTTGGGAGGGGAAGTTTGTGTTAATGCTCGCCACAAGGTAGTTCCTCGTCCACGGGGAGGCTGAGGACGATGCAAGAAAGGTAAGTCTAGGGTTGCAATGTTGTAGAGAGAAAGAGAGAGGGTGTAGAGAGAGATAGATAGAATATTATTAGCCTCTCTATATCCTCTATCCACATCTCTCTTTACAACCTAATCTCTTTCTAAATCCTTACCTTATATGTCTACTCTCCACCTAATCTCTATCTATATTCTCTCTCTACCCTCTAAACATAGAGAGAGATAAATATCTACGCTCTCCCTACTCTATCTATCTCTACACTCTATGTGTTGCTGGGAAATTCTATAAGCAATAAAGCCTTAACTTTCTCTGGGTCAGCTTCTATTCCATTTTGGGAAATCACATGTCCTAGAAAATGGACTCTGGCATGAGAAAACTTACACTTCTTTGGGTTGAGTTGCCCACCCTCTTGTTGAAGCCTTTCAAAACTCAATCTTAGCTTCTTCAAATGTGTGACCCTTGAGCTATAACACCCAATGTCATCCATGAAAACACGAATGAACTTACCCAAGTAGGGACCAAACACTCTATTCATCCATCCTTGGAAGGTATCATATGTATTAACTAGCCCAAAAGACATTCTTTTGTAGGCAAAACAAACACAAGGAGTAATGAAGGTCGTCTTCAATCGATCTTCAATCGCTATCAAGATCTGAAAGTAGCCAAAAAATCCATCCATGATTGAGTAACGTTCATGACCTACAACCTGATTGAGAATTTCATCTAGGAAGGGTAGTGGATAATGATTTCTTTTTGTGGCAGTATTCAAAGGTTTGAAATCGACACATATCCTAAATCTTCCGTTCTTCTTGGGCACAATAACAAATGGAGAGACCCATTCGGACTCCTCCACTCGAAAGATGAAATCTGCTTCCAAAAGCTTCATCACCTCTTCATGAAGTGCCTTCTCATGAATGACCCCCAACCTCCTAAGATTTTGAACCTTTGGCTTGGTAACTTCTTTTAGATTGATTCTATGCTCGACTCCTTTAGCTCCTTGCAGCTCTATATATTCAGTGGCGAATAGATTTGGAAACTCCGTGAACATGTCTTCATACTCCTTTTTTTCTTTCTCTGTCAAGTCCTGATATCCTAGCATGCTCCTTGCATTCACTTTGGCAGGCTCTACAACTGCTTTTGGACCATCCCTTCTCCTCCTTGACCTTCACATCATACACCAATGCTTTCTTTTCAACACTTAACCCAAAAAGATCAGGACATAATTGCATCAAGCCTTCGTCTACACTTTCTTTTGATGATGTGGACGAAGCATCATTATCGTATGACGTGGTTTCTGTCGAATCCGTATCTTGCATCTCCACTAGGGGCTGTGTACGGCTCTCATGTGTCTTCATGTTGTAGACAATGGTCCTTCCTTTCTCTTTGGCGGGGATGGTGATCAATCATGTGCCCCACTCCTGCTTAGCACCAAGGGTTATAAGCCATGGCCTCCCTAAAATGATCAAATAAGCATTCTCACCCTCTTGCATCACGTAGAAATCAACCAAGCCTCAATCCCCAAGACTTTTATCTTCACATCTTCAGCTATTCCAAGACACCTTGCCTTTTTGTGGTTGGCCATCCTCATACGGATTGAAGCATTCACTGACATCTTAACGCCTGCTTCCTTCATGATAGCCTTGATCATGACACACACCTGGGCACCACCGTCCACATGTGCTTGCACTTCCGTCTTCTTTCCCAGCATAGCTTCAACTATTGGCACCATATCCACTGTGTGACCAACCCTCAAGGATGACACCATGATTTGATGATTTTCCTTCTTGGAAGGAAGCCGCGTACTCACACACTTGGTCCACTGCCTCCTCAATTTAGTGTTCAAAGCCACCAACTGACCAAAAGATATATTTGCCTTTTGATTTCATATGTCGTCGACAATATCATAGTCTTCAACACCTTGGCCAAGGAGGTAGTCATTTGGACCAATTTTCCGCTGCCTCTTGCTACGTTCTTGTTTGTCTTCTACCTTAGCCTTTCCTTTCCTTGCTCTTGTTTCCCTCTCTTCTTCTGTCTCTTTCTCCCTATCATGCCTAGCTCTCTTATTGGCCAAAACATCCACATCTTGATGCTCAAGGGTAATGATGTTAATAGCTCTTCCTTCTCCATTTCCAGGCAACGGTTGTGGTTGTGGTTGTGGTTGCGGCGGTGGTGCTTCTAGTGCCCGCTCTTGATGATTTTCTTCTATTCTCCCTCGACCACGTCCATATAAGGGGTATATCTCTTGTCTCTCTCTTGGTGGTTTAGGACAATCAGGGGCATAGTGACCCTCTTCATCACAATTGTAGCATCTTCCTTGTAGCCTTCGTCCCCTACCTCTCCTAGCTGGTTGCTCCTCTCTTTGGTTCCTATTTATTATGTTAATTCTTAATTCTTGCAACAACTGACTAGCAAGGTCATGCAAAAACCGGGCCGTAACAGAATCTGGCCCTTGAACCACTCGCTCCATTCTATCATCTATTGTCATAGGGACCATTGGTTGCACCACAACTGGCTCAATGTGTGTCATGCAGCCTTGCTCCCACCTTATCTTGATCTTCTTTCTCTTGGCCTCGGCAATTTCCACATCTCTTTCAAATGTAGCAGGCTCATCTTGATCGACCTTCTCCCTTGCACTTGGATGGAGACAATCCATAAACTGACGCACTTTAAAGAAATCCCCTAGAGGTACTTGGGATGCCGCCTCTAATTGAAGCCATATTCCTTTGAAGTGTTGCAAAAACTCTTTAAAGTTAGCATGAACATCTTGCTGCAAACCTCTCAATTTTGTTGTGCATGGCTTCTGTTTTGGTTAGTTTCTTTCCAAACCTGTCAAAAATTTCCAGCTTCACCTACTCCCATGTTTGCTTTTTGTCTTCCTCTAAACCTTCAAACCACTCCCGAGCTTCTCCTTTGAGCACAAGAGGAAATACAAGAAGCTTTGCTTCGTCATTCACAATGTGCATACCAAGCATATGACACTCGAAGTCCGCAACTATGTCCTTCACATCCTCCTTCCCTGTGAACACTGGCCGACTATAAGCCATCTCTTTGGAGTCGCTTCTCCCTTGCGTGAGTAACTCCACAAAAGTTGAAGTCTTGCACCTCAACCAAACCACCACTTTTCTTCAATGAATCTCGAACCTCACAGCAAAACCGCTTCACCTGGGTGCACACCCCAACGGGATCGCCAAAGGATGATAGAGCAAAAGATGTCGTGCGCACACTCACACCCCCAGACAACTCAACACAACACAAGGAATTTACTTAAATTCCTCACCTCACTCACCACCACTCAAAAGCTCCTTGAAAATTCTACCCACAAGCTCAATTCAAACTCTAAACGCCTCAACCTACAAGCCCTTGCCTCCCGCAGACACTACAAGGTGAGTCGAGGTGATCAACACTTGAAATCACACTTGATGGTGACCAAAATATACAAGAAAAACCATAAAAAACCCAAAAACTCCAGCCACAAAAGGCCACTCTCAAACCATTGCAAAGCCTTCACCAAACTCCACTCTGTTGGACTCTTTGGAGTAGCGCCAATCCTAATGGCACTGATACAGGGTCACATAGTCTTACAGAAAGCCGCACCTTCTTCCCTCAATTCCTTGCACACACACATCCATGGAAACCTCAGAACTTCCATAGACTCTCCCAAGTGCAAAATTGAAGAGAGAAAGCTCTCATTCACTCCTCCACACACTCGAAAACAGGACGCGAGTGCAACGAGACTGCACTAGACCACATATAGGAACCCTGCTTCCTTCCCCACATAGAGAGGTGAAAGTGCCAAGACTTGGCTTTCAAAATCCTCCTTCAGCTGGATCACTCATGGTGCCGTCACTGATGTGGAAAATTGAAGCCTTTTCACACCATGTTTGGTTATTTTTTGACCCAGTTTTGACCCTCGGCAGGCGTTTTTCGCGGAAAAAATCCCAAACGGACTCCAAAATTCACCAAATTTGTACACTTGATCCTCTATACCAAAAGAAATTTTCCACATCCCCACATTCTATTTTTGACCACATCTAAGACGGTGCACGCATCACCGCAGATCAAGCATCGTAAATAGACAGTTACTACATGTCCCAAACTTCTCGAGCGGGATGAGAGTACCCATACTTGTCGCTTGCATTATTTACATTCTAGAAAGCTCAAACACATTCTCTAGAGCCAAAATAAGCCACCTAGAACCATATCCAAGGCCCCGATACCCTATCCAGGCATGTACATGTGTCCAACTGCTAGCACGCGAACCTGTCTATTCACAATGTGTACACGTTGCAATTGTTTTTGAACTTGAAACCACTTTGCAAAGCTCCCAAATGCATGTACTTACATCTTTTTATACATATGACCATTCATATAAATGCTACTTTGTACACGCCAAAAGTGGTCTATCAACGTTAATCTCTACTTTAACATTAATTTAACATTAACCATTAAATTTATGCTAATCTCTCTTTCTCCCTCTCTTTTCCTCTCTCCTTTTTCTCTCTCTCAATTTAACATACACATCAGTTCACTTTAAGTCAACAATAATTTAACATTAAACATACAAGAAGTTTAATGTGTAGGTGTGATGTTTAATTTTACTTTTTCTCTCTCTAGTTAAACATATATTTAACATTAATCATAAAATCTACGTTAACGGTTAATCTCTACTTAAACATTAGTTTAACATTAACCATTAAATTTACGCTAATCTCTCTTTCTCGCTCTCTTTTCCTCTCTCCTTTTTCTCTCTCTCAAATTGCACACCAAGCAAGCAAGCAAGTATCTACGAACTAATCACACACTTACAAAAAACAATCAAACAAGCAAAGTGAGGTCAGCCAAGCAAGCAAGAAGCACCTACACCAAACATGAAAGAGGTACAAAATCTTCGAGTCTAACTTTTCTAATGTGTGTGTGTGTGTGTTTAAGGCAATGGGGGGGGGGGGGGGGGGGGGGGGGGGGGGGTAGAAGTTTACGTCTTGTGTTCCTCTAGCATTTGAGTCTTTTTGTGGTCCTCTTGTGTAGAGCCCTCTTGCGGTCCGCCCTCTCCTCTCCAACAATCATGAGTGATGGAGTGCTTCACCAAACATTGATTGTGCATGTGTGTGTGTGTGTGTGTGTGTGTGTGTGTGTGTGTGTGTGTGTGTGTGTGTGTGTGTGTGTGTTTATGTTTGAAAGCCCATCTCATGAGAACTATACAATTGATCAGACCATCATTTACTAAGATAACATTTCACATATACAATTTAACATGTAGGAGTCGAGCAGTAAACAAGAACATTAGAAGTAAATAAGCTGATGTCCGTAGTAGATGATCTTGACAAAAAATGTTGTAATTACACAACCTTTGGTTGTGATATACATATCACAGAGCATACATAAATGTTTTTACAATTTTCATTATGTCTACATCTATCTCTGCAACTGTAGGCTTGATTGCATTTCCAAGGAAGGAACTTACACAACCTTTGGTTGTGATATACATATCACAGAGCATACATAAATTTTTTTACAATTTTCATTATTTCTACATCTATCTCTGCAAACTGTAGGCTTGATTGCATTTTCAAGGAAGGAACCTGTTACCTGCCACCATCCAAGAAACAAAAAAAAGAACATTGTCAGTACTCTTGTAAATATTTGCTTGGGAAGACAGGTGTCAATGACCCCTTCCCCTTGTTATCGGTGTCAAAAGATACTATCATCCTAGCAGTTTGCATATATATCTTAAAGTATAATGCACATTATAAATAAGTTAAAAGTATCATTTATTGTATAAGTCATCTCAGATAAGTCAGAATATCAAAGAAACACTATCTATTTGGACAAAATGGTTTGAAAAATACCTATGTCCCAAAGAATGTGAACAGAATCTCCTTTGTACATCAAGACCTCTTTCAAATTAAACCTTGCATATGCAGAGTCTCCTTTGTACATTGAGACCTCTTTCAAAATAAACCTTAAGTGCATATACATCCTCACTTGAGGATTCTGAAATGAAATTTCCATATAAGCATTATGTCATCCAAATACCTTGTTAATTCTTTTCAAATTTGGTGTATAATTGTTCCTGCCATTTACATTAATAGAGAGCATATCTTACGATTTTGATGCATATAAAGTTCTTATGAGGAGAAACCAACTCATGTAACCACATATGCTTACAACTATTAGTGTATACACAATCAAAATATCACAAAAGTAAAGGTATCAACAACCTTAAAGCTCCGTGGCATCCATTATTCACACAGTCGTGATGTATGGAGGGAGAGACTAGAAGTCTTTGTAAGATCAAGTTTTAACCATGAAAAGAGGTGACATTCTATAGTAGGGTGCCACACTATGACTAGGTGTTATAATGAGGCTAGTAATTTCTCTTGATTGCAGTGAGGTGGGTGTGTGACAGTTATGCGTGGTAGATCCCTTCAAACTACAGATTGGTAGGGGAAAAAAATCTAATCTATTATGGGTAAGCACCCATGCGGGCAAGTCTTGATATACAAGCCATGGCCTTATGCAACTCGTTTGGATGTTTGGGAGCCTGAGCATTCAAAAAGGTTCCTGTTTTACTTCAGTGTGTTCAATCAGAAACAAAAATATGGTGGCTTGGTGCATTTCAGGTAATCCAGTTATCTCCAATTTTGCAGCTCTAGCAAGCCCTCTATTGTACCTAAATTTTAAATTTATTTTTCATATCTCATAAGGATTAATCTTGCAGGTAAAGAAAGAAGACCATGACATTTTATTTTGGGTGTTCCATCAAACCCCTATTCTAGACATCATCGATAGGCAAATGAATCGAGGAGAGGTACTGGCTGTAGATGCGAGAGGATACTTTCAAGTTCAATGGCATCTTGCAAGTGACCTCAAAACACTGAAGTGTATGTATAATTGGGAATGTGTGCCATGGTAAAGTCTCCATGTGTGTATTGCATGGAGCCTGCAAAGGTGATGGACCCAAAGTGGTGGAGAAAGGCTCCTACTCATCACAATCAAGACTCTAATTTCCTATCAGTTCTGGATATACCAATTGCTAATGTCCATATTTGTACAATGCATGGTCTCTGCCAAATTGAAGAGGAGTTGGTATATCTATACATTGGGTTTGCTTGGAAAATCAAAAAGTGAGTTGAACGACAAGTTGCTCTAGAGGCTTTGGAACTAGTTTTGTCATATGTTGGTCTACATGGGGGCAATGTGAAAATCCAGCGGGACAAAAAAAGGTCAACCAATGAGAAAGATGTACCCTGCAAACCATCCATAGGTGGGGTCAAGGCACACCATTTTCTATCTAAACCTCAAGGTATGAAACATGTGAAGCTAACAAAGCGAGGGAGAGTATATCACTCTACCTACATTAGCAAAGTTGAGTATATGCACTGGAAAAAACTTCATTTAGCAGTGAAAGATGTGTGGCATTCCATTGACACGTTATTTCAAATGTGTGAGAATGATGATTAGTCGTAGGATAATCTCAAAAAATTTAAACAGAACCTTTAGCTACTGAAAAATCCTTCAAGATAGCATGGACTGACACTCAAATCACTCATTACATGGTAAATTCAAAGCACCTCAGATAGTCTTAGTACTAAGTTTGTGTTTATATTTCTAAATAAATTTCTTGTTTTGCAGCACTTTATTTTTTATTATTTGCCATACTTGATCCAAAGTATGGGAATCCAGGTATATGGAGCACCCAGGGCTTGGAGAAGTCTCATTACATAGCTAGAAATGCCTACTTCAAACACACACAGCATGGAGGCTCTCCAAATAAGGCAAACAATCTGAAGGAGTTATTTCACTGGTTTTATCACAAAATCATTCACCGCATGCAACAAAAGCAAGTATTTGCCTCTTTAGCAACCGTATAGGCAATTAGGCATTTGCAACTTCAGAAAAGAAAGCGACTAGACACATTCAACAACTCAAGTTCTCTTGAAAGTCAAATGAGGTGGAGGGAGACAATGCAATATGCCAATCATCGGTGGAACAAGAGAATTAGAGTTTAGATTATCGGATGTACCACAAATGCCTGTAAATTAAATTCAATATGTACCACAACTATTTCAAACTTTTGATGATTTGCAAATATCATTTGGAACCTCGCCCTTGTATCTGATCATTAAATGTTTTCCATACTTCAAGAGTTCAATAGGGTTTTCTTTCCCTAAAGATAATTCCATTGTTGTGTATGTGTATGTTGCACGGCCCCGAGTATATCCTGGTGAGTAACCAAAACATTCTCTCCCAAAACCCTTGTCGATGAGGATAACTTTGTCTACATTTTGTGGTAGCATTGGACCACCTAAGAAGCGAGATAATGTCTTGAAAGCATAGGTTGCAGTATTCCCCTCTTGTGACATTCCGTTGTGGAAGATTAGGCTAGGTGCCTCACATAGACTAGGAAGATATTGTCCTAGAGCTGCATCTCTACCACACGAAACTGTCTTTTTTGACGAGAATGAAAGTCGTCCTTTTCATTAATCTATGACTGTAAACAAAAGAAGTGTGTCTGTGTGTGTGTGAGAGAGAGACAAAGATGGGGGGAGGGGAGGGGTGGTGGGGGGGGGGGGGGGGGGGGACAGGATGTTATACCATGAAACTCTCATCTTGCAAAAAAAGCTCATTCTTCCATAGGTTGATTGATCCGGTTGACTCCTGTGTTGGTCACTTAAACCAATCCTCCAAATCCTGATTACTAGTTGATGGCTTGAGATTATTTTGAATAGTTTGAAATGTGGCTTCATCAAGAAGGCTTTCTTTAGGCTTTTCTTCCTTTTCAAAGCAGATTTTAAGGCAGTCCAGTGGGTTAATGGAGACCTCCATTTCCTCGTCCCACTATTGTCATCTAAAACAGATCCATTCCTCTCCTCTTGACACTTGGAGATAGTAGAGGCCAGTGCAAAGTCCTCCCGCAAACAAAAAATACTTTGTATATCATGAAGGAAAATGTATGACCTATCTCCAAATTTAAACTCTGGCACTCTCGGTAGCATTAAGGTGACTTGCTGCTCATTGAAACCTGACACATCTAGAGGTAGTTTGATATCAGAGGTTTTCACTGAAAGAAGATTGCTTCATTCCACCTCTTTTGCTTCTTCTCCAAGATTAATGGACTCCTCTATCTCCATCACTTCAATATATACCTCATCCTTTTCTTCTTTTTCATCTGGCTGGTAAATCATGTTCCTCCATGACCTCCTTAGAATCTTTCATAAGAATTGTAAATAATCCACTTAAAAATAATAGAAATCCAAAGGAGTGTGAAGCTCAAACTTCTCTTGTTCCAGCTTCAAGTGTTCACTATGTTCAGCTATAAACACATCAAGATTAAATGGAGCATTAAAAATGCATGAGACCAAGTAAAACTTATCACCAGCCCCAGAAGAAACTGCAAAATCTAAAAGCCTTTCATCAATCACTGTAGGGTCTTTATAAATAACTGCCTCTTTTTTCTTTGGGATTGTTGCAACACATTGGGCACTCTGCAAAGTAGGTGCTGAAAAATCCACATCTCTCTTAAGTGAGTACAGTAATGTAAATTTTGGAGTAGAAGGGGACTCCATTTCGACAAATGGATCGGTATCAGGCTCCTCCAAACTCATGGTAGGCTCCTCCAAACTCATGGCAGAATCTGCACTAGATATATCAATGGGTTGTGTGAAGTCTACATTCCTCTTCGTTGAAGTTTTTAACAATTGTGGAAGTCTTCTCGGAACGTTTTCTTGGCCAACAATGCGCTCGGGATATATTTTCTGCCTCTTCCTACTATGA
Source organism: Adiantum capillus-veneris (assembly GCF_014529385.1). Classification (NCBI taxonomy): domain Eukaryota; kingdom Viridiplantae; phylum Streptophyta; class Polypodiopsida; order Polypodiales; family Pteridaceae; genus Adiantum; species Adiantum capillus-veneris. Next base: position 180,417,189 of record NC_140931.1, read on the forward strand.
GATCTTAATCCTGCCATTTATTCCATGCTAAGAAATATAAGTTTTTTCAAACATAAATAAAAAGAAGAGCACCACATGATCATATAATTTTTCAACAAACAGTAGCTAGGTATCTCATAATTATTTCCAACTAATTATATAGACAATAACACAAGATGATTAGCATATGTGCATCCTTTGATGGTTTGTGTGAAGGGTCACTAAACTTTTGTCTTGCATACACTATGGGAGAATGTTGTTGTTACCGCACAACATTACCGCATAAGAGGAGAGAGAGAGGTTCAAGAAAGAGAGAGATTGTATGCTGCAGCCTCGTCGGTGCATTTTCTGACTTTTTTGCGAGTATTTATGAATTTATTACCGCACATATAGCCGCGCATATTACCACAATAAAAAAGGAATCCCCGCCCCCATTCCTCTCCCACTTTTCCCATTTAATACCGCACATATAGCCGCGCATATTACCACAATAAAAAAGGAATCCCCGCCCCCATTCCTCTCCCACTTTTCCCTTTCTATAAATCCTATTCTATTTTGTTACTTTTGAGAAATTGGTACCCCCTTTTTGCATGGAGTGTAAGAAATCCCATTCTCATTGGGATCTTTAGTACCTCTCTTCTCTTTGCTTGCCTCATCTATTGGTATGATTCTCCTACTCTACTCATTTGTACTCCATGAGATTCTATATCAAAAAATATTTTGTTTCCACCTCAAAATCTTATGTCAACAACTATGCATTCATATGGAAATGGCAAGTGAACAATGATCAAAATTGTATTGTCTTGCGTTCATAAACAAATAGCCCTTTTGTACAGCATAAGTACAGAAAGAAGACAAAATCCAAAAGATATTTATTAATTTTCATCCTCCAAGAGATCTCTACAAGTGCTTACATCCATGTCCAACCCCATGGTAGCTAAATCAACAAATAAATCTATTGATTCATCCTCTACAGCCTCTCCTATTGAATCATCATCATCCTCTCCATCCTCGTCCTCCTCCTCACTATGGTTGGTTATTGGGAATGGTTGGTTCTCCTCAACCTCAACTGCATCATCGTCATTGGCGTCTTCTTGAGATGGTATGGTGGGAACTGCCAAAGTCTCTATGTTCGTATGTGCAAAGATAGATCTGCTCCGTGGTGTGACTGGAATAACATACCAAAGTCGTCTTCGATACATACAAGGCACATAAAACACCTGTAGGTCATAGAGAAAACAACAACATGAATGTACTTTTATATGTATCATATAATGTTTTAGTGAGTTGCACATGGACTTTACCTGCTCACAACTACTAGGTTGCACCAAGTTGTCGGTCTTCCCGCGATGAAATTGCCCGGAGTCTACCATATAGAGCCCATTCTCATGTCTCTTAACCTCACCCGCAAACCATCGGCAGTCAAAGAGATATTTGTGAAATGTTCTGAAATCCACTTTGATTATCCTCTCTATTGTTCCACATTCCCTCACCTCTTGTGTTGTTGTGTCAAAGTTTCCCATGACTCCACTATCGTGAGTGGTTCGACGCTCATCTATCTTGCGGGTTCGAAAATGACGTCCTTTGGACCGCATAAAGTTGAATGTGAAGGCCTGCAAAAACCAATCAGGATAGATGAGAGAGAGAGAGAGAGAGAGAGAGAGAGAGAGAGAGAGATGACACACATACACACACACACACACACACACTTGCACACACACACTAAACACATTGAGTATATTACCCTTGGTAGACATCCTCGCGCGTACTCCCATTCTTTAGGGCTTATTTGTTCTCCTTGTGCCTTGGCCTTGGTCATGGAATTGTGTATTCACCCAACTGGAATTAGATCAGGGTATTTGGCAATCTCTTTAGGAAAGGGAGGTGCTCGCCTACCACAATGCGACCTCTTCGATGCTTCCCTCTCCCTTTCTCTCGTTGTACGCACCTCCACATACATATCCACCCATTTGTCCATGATGGGAGCATTGAATAGACAATGGTTATTGACTATGGCTTGAAATTCCCTATCCAAAATCAAGAGAGAACCTTTCCCACTTGGAATGTTTGCGTGTTTTTTTGGATCCTCTTCATCCGTCTTTAAACAAGGCAATGATGGGTCTATTGTGAAAAGACATTGAGAGACATACACAAAAGCCTCTTGTACAACCCAACCCTCTGCCATGCTTGCTTGAACACATGAAACCATTAGTTATTAAAGTAACCAATAAAAAGTGTTGTGAATACAATCCAATCCTAATAAGGTTTAAGGCTTAAGATCGATGAATACCTCTGGTTGTGATCGTAGCCTTACAAAGTCTTTCAAGGTCTTTAGGAACCTCTCAAGAAAGAACATCCACCTAGAGTGAACCACATCACAAATGGCTATCTCCTCAACAAGATAGAGCAATAGGTGAACTTGGCTAACAAGGATAGAACGTGGGAATGCATCCTCAATAGCACAAGTTGCTTCAATCGCTAGAAGTCGAGCTGTTAGAATGGCTGAAACTTCGATTTCTTTGGAAATCACAAACCTGTAACCAAAAAAACCTTCATAATCTTCATAGTAAAGTTAGTCTTCAAAGTAAAGTTTAGGAGGGAGGATCAAATGTGCTATACCTGACAACTTCTCCCACCTTGAATATTGCAGCCTTTACCTTCGTGTCCGCAAATCCACTAATGCTAATTGGAAGCACGAACTATTACACAAACAAAAAGACTTATTACTATTTAGAACCCTAAAACACATACACACACACTCACATATACACACACACACACATTACCTGAAGAATCTTGTGCCAATCATCGGATTTGAGCCCATACAGTTGTGTGGATCCTCCTTTCTTAGTTTTAGTGAAGGCACCCTTGAGCGAACGCATATTAGCTGTTGGAGTACGGATGGATGCAATGACTTGTTTCATCTGCTCTTGATCCACCCTTGATAGAATCCAAGGTGCCTTTGGAAGAACCATCTTCCCCTTAGGCCCCATGCGAGGTGTGGCCAAAGGAGGGAGCCTCCTTATGGCCCTCATGTTCTCTCTAGCCCCCAATGAATCTTTCTTGCCTACTATGTGATCCCATATAGCTTGCCCAACATTTTTGAATACATGCATTGGATCCAATAGGTGTTGGATTTTCAATGAAGCCCAATAGGGTAGTGATAAGAAAATAGAGTACCTAGACATACCCCTAGGTGGATCATTGGGAGGAGGCAATGTGTTGTGATGCTCGCTCCAATGTCTTGCCCAATCGGCCATGGTCCAATGGAGTGGCTCCATCCCATTGCACGGTGGAGCATAAGATCGATGTGTGGGTGGCAAGAAGCGATGGTTATTGGGGTAGATCACCTTACCAAGTAGAGAGGGTCTCTCTGTCACGAGTGAGGGTCCACAAGTTGGGCATGCACTATGTCCAAATGTTGATAGTCCTACAAAAACAAAAGACATAACCGCATATAAGTGACCAATGCAAAGACATTAAAGAGCATCACAAAGTATAAGCTTACCAGAAATCTCTCCAAGCCCGGGGTAATCATGCATGGTCCACATGAGAATGCACTTGATCATTGTGCGCCGATCACACAAAGTGGTCTTGATACATCAAAAACATCTATACCGTTCCATAGCTCTTGAAGGTCTTCAATCAAAGGTGCTAAATATACATCCATGTTCTTCACCTTGCGTTTTCCTGGGACTAGAAGAGAGAGAAAAAGGTCCCCTTCTTGGTTGACTCCCATGGTGGAATGTTGTAGTTCACAACAACCACTGGCCAAGTACTCCATGAGGTAGACCGATGCCCAAATGGGTTTACCCCATCACTAGCCAGACCAAGCCTCAAGTAACAAGGCTCTTCTCTAAACTCCGGCCATGTCGGCTCAATGTGTTGCCATGCCGGCGAGTCAGCCGCCGGCACTCTCATAACCCCATCGGTGGAGCGTTTTGTCATATGCCATGTAAGAAGCTCGCTTGTTCCTTTGGTGTTGCACATGTGCTTGATGTGGGGAATGAGGGGAAAATGACGAAGAACCTTGAGAGGTATTGTGGTTCCTTGCATTCCCTCTTTGTACCTTGATTCTCCACACTCGGGGCAAGCATCAAGCCCTGCATGTTCATTGCGGAATAGCACGTAATCATTGACACATGCATGTATGCGATCATAGTCCATTCCAAGCCCTGTCACCACTTGTCGTGCCTTCCTTCGATTTTCTGGAAGATGATTGCCTTTAGGCATCATCTTGCCTAATACCTTATGACATAATTAAAGAACACTCGTTATTGCATATAACCACAAAAAAAACTCACAACTAACACTTATTACACTTAAACGTACCTCAATAGTGCATCGACCCCTGCATTGCTCCATCCAAACATTGCTTGAATATTCAAGATCTCAAGAGACGCTCGTAATATGGAGTAGGAGCATCCCTCGTAAAGAGCGGTGTGTGCTGCCTCTAGCAATGAATCTTTGGTTTTTTGGGCGGCTTCTTCACATGCACACTCAGGCTCACACTCATTTGCCGCGTCACGTGCAAGAAGATCCTCAACCATATTGTGCAAATGATCTTCCTCCACCTCCATGTGGGGCGGGGTGGTGGGGAGATCCCCATATGTGGTGGATGTAGGATGCGCATGCGCTCGTGTGGACCCACCCACATCGGACGGCGGGTGTGACCCCCCTCCCATGACTGCTTCTTGGCGCAATCTCTCTTCCGTCCTCCTCCCGCCTCCGCCCCCGATCACACTCCAATGGGGAGTGACATCAATGGATGCCAAAACGCTCGGATTGCTAGTTTCCATTCGAGTGCATTTTCTCGGATCCTCCCATAGTCCATAATCATCCACGTGAGCCAAGCATATACGCCAAAACCATGCAATTGCACGCTTACATCGCGTACATGGACATGGTAGTCGCTCGCTCAACCATCGAGTTCGTTCCGCGCCAACCGGCGGACCCACGCCATCCCGATCGACCTGCACACACGACCACACACTAAATAAGAAAAAATAAAATAAGAAAAAGAAGAATCAAGAATGTTGGTACTGACATGACTGACACTCATTAAAGATAGAGAGGAGACGTGGGTACAAGAGGTCATCCAGTCGGCGTAACCTTAATATCTCATCAGAGATTTTCGCGGTAATACACGCGGTAGCCGACGCGGTAATACGCGCGATAAAATTTCCAACAAACTTTTTTATATAAGGGGGGCACCTAAGTGCCCCCGCGAAATTGAATGCCAAAAATTCAAAAACAAGCTCCTTCTCTGCACGGGCCTGTTTCCCTCTCCATCTCCAAGCTCTCTCTCCTTCTCCCTCTCCATCTCCAAGCTCTATTACTCTCTTCATCTCCATCCCAACCATATCCAAGCGATCGAGGTCACGACTGTAAGTGCTCGAACTCTCTCTCTTTCTTCTCGTTCTTCTAGACACACACACACACACACACACACAAACACAAACACACACACACACACACACACACACACATGCACACACACACAATTCATACACGTTGCACACACACACACATGCACACACATGCACACACACATTGTACACACACGCGCACACACACACTAATTTGTGCACAATCACACACTAATGCAAGAATTAGTGTGTGCATGCATTATACACACACTAATGCTTGCATTAGTGTGTGATTGTGCACAAATTAGTGTGTTTTCACACACTAATTTGTGCACACTCACACACTAATTCCCGCATTAGTGCGTGCATGCGTTACAAGCACACACTAATGCTTGCATTAGTGTGTGATTGTGCACAAATTAATGTGTTTTCACACACTATTTTGTGCACAATATTCACTCACTAATGCCCGCATTAGTGTGTGCATGCGTTACAAGCACACACTAATGCTTGCATTAGTGTGTGCTTGTGCATGCATTAGTGTGTGTGTGTGTGTGTGTGTGTGTGTGTGTGTGTGTGTGTGCATGCATTGGTGTGTTTTCACACACTAATTTGTGCATGCGTTACAAGCACACGCTAACGCTTGCATTAGTGTGTGCTTGGGCATGCATTAGTGTGTTTTCACACTAGTGCTTGCACACACTAATGCAAGCATTAGTGTGCATGCGTTACAAGCATACCAAAACATATCTCCATGTGGGTGTGCGATGATGCTGATTGAGACCCCAATGGTCACCGAGAAGCCCAACGGTAGATTAAGGTCCAACACACACACACTATATTAATTTCTTTGCCACACACTAACGCACACACACAATAGATTAATTAGAAGCACACACACACACTCTAAATGGATGAAAAAAAAATAAGCACACAAACTATTTCTTAAATAGGAGATAAAAGGAATCCTATGCATGCAGGGAGGAATCCTATGCAATAAAGAATCTCACTTTGACTAGAATCCAATGTTAATTAGGGTCCCTTTTTTTTGTGAAATTGTAGGATATGGCATCCTCTTCACGCCAGGCTACGATCCATAGAGGACTTGGTCCAACACACACACACTATAATAAATTTCTTTGCCACACACTAACGCACACACACAATAGATTAATTAGAAGCACACACACACACTCTAAATGGATGAAAAAAAAATAAGCACACAAACTATTTCTTAAATAGGAGATAAAAGGAATCCTATGCATGCAGGGAGGAATCCTATGCAATAAAGAATCTCACTTTGACTAGAATCCAATGTTAATTAGGGTCCCTTTTTTTGTGAAATTGTAGGATATGGCATCCTCTTCCACGCCCGGCTATCGATCCATAGAGGACTTTCTCCCCGAGGGCCTCTCTTACGAGGACGCTTGTGATGCTTTCTACTCGCATCAGTCTCCTCCCACAGCCACAATCCACCTTCGGCTTTCAATGGGTTTCGAGATGCAGTACACGACCCCGACCTCATTGAGAGGGCCATACCGTGCCCAAGCAGAGTGGGCTATCCTTGCAGCAGATTCTTCTAGGGCGGTACACACCCGCACAGTTGGCTGCCTATGGGCTCTCACCGCTTGTGACACCAGGGCGTCGGCACTCCGATCGTGCAGAGTGTGCCTCCCAGAGCGCCTCCCTCCACCTTACCCTCGACTTTCCCGTCACCCGCAGCTCCCTCCACCTTGCATTCGCAGCAATCCACGCCCGCACCGTCGAGTTATCCGTCGCCTACACCACCCAGCGGTTCGGGCTCGAGCCAACGCTCTTCGGGTGGCCAGCACTCTTCCCGTAGTGGTGGTTCACGCTCTCGTCGAGGTAGTGGCTCATGCTGCTTTGGTGGTGGAGGGGGCAGTGCTACAGATTCACCTCCTCTTACACCCCGACCTCCTCGCTCACCCCTTGGAGCTCCACATGAGGATGAGGACCGCGATGCGCCCGCCCCGGACGCTTGTGGCTACTACTATTATATACATTGAGGGGGGGAGGTGGATCTAGGTTCCTCTTTGGGGAGGACATATCGAGGGCACCTTAACCAGCTGATCCACTCGACATACCAAGATTGCTTTAAATCTTTCAAAGATCAGGACCCAGCCGACTTGACGTACATTCACACGACATTACTCATGCGGTTCCCTAATCCGGAAGTGAAAGAGTTCTCCAGGCAGTGGCTCGAGGAGTACATCAAGAATTTCTTGAAAAATAAGAATTCCAGTGTGCGGAGGGCAGCAAAGCGAACATTTGAATCTGAGGGTCACAACTACCGCCTTGGAAATGTTCACGACGAGGAGTGGGAGAAAGCCCAGGGCGACGAGCTGGAGTACGAGAGAGCGGCAGGTGCTAGGGCGCACACTCGGCAAGTGGAGGCGAGGGCACAGCAAACGCACACGCATTACGGCTCGGGCAGAAAAGCAGCATGGAAAGATAAATTTGTGAGTGCGCATATTTTCATTTGAATTGATTTAATTTGTGGTAATAAGGTAAGGTTTGTGATATTTTTTAATTGATATATACCAAAATATTACTATGACCCACCCAAGCCGAGAGATCCAAAGATACAGAGAGAGCCACTCCGAATATCAGACATGGTGCTGGCTGTATGAAAACAACAAAATCAATCGCGAAGAATTTGAAAATGCATGTCGTAAACTACAGCCTGTAAGTGTGAACTTTTTTTTAAAATGATTGCATGCAGAATTATGTATCCATTTGTATTAATTAAAGGTTTTGTGGTTTTTTTCTTTTGCAGAGTCAGGGAGTCCCTCGAGAGGTCCCAGGATCCGAGTAGCTTAATCCTCTGAGTGTTTTTGGGCCCGTCTTCTTTCGGCCACAGTTGTATAGCCCCCATGTATCGCCTATTTGGGCAATTTTGTAATATCCAATATAATGAAACACTTGATTTTGGCCCAAAGTCTTCTTTTGGCCACAGTTGTATAGCCGCCATGCATCGCCTATTTGGGCAATTTTGTAATGAACGGTTTCTCCAATATAATTAAACATTTGATTTTGGCCCAAAGTTTTTGTGCAATGAAATTGTTGTTTTTTCATTTATTAAATGTATACGAAAAAAAAGGCAAATGACCATTTGGATGGGTCCTACCAAGGACCATCCAAATGGTCATCTGCTTTTTTTTAAAATACTCGCGTGCGCGGTAATTGTTGCGGTTATGCTTGTTGTAAATCCAGCGGAAATAAGCGCTGAAATATAGCAAGGCCGATTACCGCGTGCATTGTTGAAGGACCATTACCGCGAGCATTGACTCAAGCATTACCGCCTCTGAGATTTTTTGACTTGAACTTTTCCTTTGTTTTGGTGCGTCTATCTGAGCGGTAATGTGCTCCAAATGTCATAGTGATAATGATTGATGAAATGAAAAATTTCTCTATAGTTGTGAAGGGCAAAAGCCAATCAAGTGGATCACGGCGCGCGAAAACACTCCACAAAACTACTCGCACACCGTGATCCACTTGATTGTTGGAATAGAGATTCACGACTGTGAATGTTGTTTGTTGTCTTTACACTTCTGATTCCTACACTTTGAAGGAGGTAGAGGCCTCTTTAACTCTCTCTCTGTCTCTCTCTCTCTCTCTCTCTCTCTCTCTCTCTCTCTCCTCTCTCTCTCTCTCTCCTCTCTAAACAATGGTGATATCATTAAAGTACTCTAGTAAAAAATCTTTTGTTGCTTCTTGAAGACAGAAAGGGCAACAACCTTCCATCTCATTGTACCAGCACATGCTTCCTCACAAATTTGCTTTACTGCTCTTTGGAAAGTAAGTTTAGGGACACAAAGCTCAATACATTTTTGAGCTTTTCTGATCTCTCTATAAAAGCCCATGTTTCTTTGAATATTATTCATTCTTGGTCCCTTCAATATCTTCATTGGTTTACCTAGTCTTTTCTTCTCACTAACAGACCTTCCACATGCTTTCTTTGCAAGCCTTGGTCCTTTCCCTGCCTTCCTTTCTATTGCCTTTGTTCTTGCCATACTGTTAGAGAAAAATGCAAGGATCTCTCTCTCGTCTCTCTCTCTCTCTCTCTCTCTCTCTCTCTCTCTCTCTCTCTCTCTCTCTCTCTCTCTCTCTCACTCTCTCTCTCTCTCTCTCCTCTCTCTCTTCTCTCATCACTCTCTCCTCTCTCTCTCTCTCTGTGGATCACGGTGCAGGGCTGAAAATTGAGAAGGGAACATAGCCTATGGCACGCCGTGCTCCAACTCTTGTATTCCCCTCTCTCTCTCTCTCTCTCTCTCTCTCTCTCTCTCCTCTCTCTCTCTCTCTCTCTCTCTCTCTCTCTCTTCTCTCTCTCTCTCTCTTTCTCTCTCTAACCCTCTGTGTGTGTGTGTGTGTGGATCACGATGCGCGGGTTGAAAATTGAGAAGGGAACATAGCCTATCGCGTGCCGTGCTCCAAATCTTGTATTTCCTCTCTCTCTCTCTCTCTCTCTCCTCTCTCTCTCCTCTCTCTCTCTCTCTCTCTCTCTCTCTCTCTCTCTCTCTCTCTCTCTCTCTCTCTCTCTCTCTCTCTCTCTTTGTGTGGATCATGGCGCGCAGGCTCAACATTGAGACGGGATAATAGCATATTGCGCACCGTGCTCCAATTCTTGTATTCCCCTCCCCCCCCCCCCCTTCTGTGTGTGTGTGTGTGTGTGTGTGGATCATGGCGTGGGGGCTCAAAATTGAGCAAAGAACATAGTCTATCGTGCGCTCTGCTCCAATTCATGTATTGTGTGTGTGTGTGTGTGTGTGTGTGTGTGTGTGTGTGTGTGTGTGTGTGTGTGTGTGTGTGTGTCTTGCTCTTTCAAACACAACAAAAGCTCAAAAACTCTCTCTCTCTCTCTCTCTCTCTCTCTCTCTCTCTCTCTCTCTCTCTCTCTCTCTCTCTCTCTCTCTCCTACATCAACAAGCACTCTGGAAATACCTCTCTTGGTGGATAGAAGTGGTTTGAAATGAGTATACGAGGTGGATTCCCCTATGTGCTACTTCAATCGGTTGAAAACTGTTAAAGGAGTTTGTTTGCTCTGCACTCTCTGTCTTCGACAATATCGGCTTTGCACCTTGGTTGCAGAGGTCGTCTCGGAGGTTGTAGAGGTCGTCTCTTTGGTTAGGTCTCTCTCTCTCTCTCTATTTCTCTCTCTCTATCTCTCTCTCTTATCATGAATTCAAGTGTGCATTTGTTACCATAAATAGTACACGTATTTTTCGGTTGTAAAAAAATACCTGCCATTTATTGCATGCCATTTATTGCATGTCTTGCTAACACGTGTAGAATAATATTCGGCGTGCTTCGTGAGAAACGCTAATGGTAATGTCTATTACTGTATGACAAGGAGAGAGAGAGAGAGAGAGAGAGAGAGAGAGAGAGAGAGAGAGAGATTTGAAGCTCCTATTCAACTTGCATCAAAATCCATCGAGAACAACAAAGCGCAAAGTGAAAAAAGCTAACAAAGCATAGGAAAAAGTGTCTAGAACACAAAGATCAATACTTCAAATTTGTCATTGATGGGATGGATCAAAAAAAGACTTTACAACCTCTTTTTTTACATGCTCCAAAAAATCTCAAATAAGAAATTTTTTTGCAGCTACATGTGGTTGGAGCACTTATCTTCAATGGTGTCATGACCTCCAAAGTTTTCATCAACTTAACTAATCTACATAATGATCTAAACCTCACAGTCAACTGTAATTCAAAAGGTTTTGAATGAGTGGGAAGGAGAATTACCAGGAACATTGTACATGCAGCTTGACAACACAGCTCGAGAAAACAAGAATCAAGTGTTGATAGGTTACTTAAGCATGCTAGTGGAAAAAGAGGTTTTTAAGAAGGTCAAACTTAGTTTTTTATTAGTGGGGCATACTCACAATAGAATTGACCAAATGTTCAATAGATTTTTAGAGAAGCTGGCAAAGAAAAGTGTATTTGATCTTCCTAAATTTTGTGAAGTCCTTAGAGAATCTTAGGAACCCCAACGAGAAGTACATGTTCTTAAAACAACATATGATTTTTGTGAGTTTACCATTGGTGGAGATTTAGGTACATCAGCCTTTGTACAACTAAATGATCATAGTTTTCAACATCAATTCAAGATGAAGAAGAAAGATGGTGAAACTTGACTTTGGTGCAAGAAGTTTTATAACATAGAATCTTGGCATCCTGCCGATGGTTTAAAATTCATATCATTTGTTCTAGAACAGCAGATTGTGCCATCTAGATACATGCCATTAGGATCAACAAATGAATCGAAAAAAGATCTAAAGGAGAATTGAAGCATCAATTATCTGCAATGCTTAGCTGAAATCAAAGACACAGTACAAGCATCACATGTATACTTTCCTGCATATTCGATGGAGTGGTGGTTTAGTTTCTTTGAGGAGCAAAAGGAGTTAATTGAGGGTCTCAAAAGTCACACAACTGAAGTCATAAACTTGAATCCATTTTTTTGGCGTGTGCATCAATCAGACATTATTCCTAACAATGATGTTGTAGAGGGTGGAAATCAAGGGACTCAATTAACAACGGAGTTAGAGAAATTAGTGTAAAGAGACACTCAAGAAGCTTATGTCGGTGCAAGAAGAACAACACGGAGATGAGAACAGTCTTGGAGACTGTCTCTAGATGTGGTGAAATTTTGATCTCATTATGTCTCAGAGGAACATGGGTCACGATCCATGTACCTCTGTGGAAAAATAGGGTGATTTTGATACCCCACACCTAGCCCTTGGTCTAAAGATCTCAGCTCTATGCTTTTTGCAAAGTTTGGGTTTGTTTAGGTTGGTCAAAATCAAACCTTAGTCCCTTGTTTATGCTTTTTGATCTCAACTAATTTTGCCCCTTTTTGACCTCCCTCAGATTTCCTTTCACTTCCTTGCTTTGAGATTTTTTGTTCAAAATGGTTAAAGCTCCCCTCTAGTCCAGTTTTTGTTCAAAATTTTATGTAGGGTACATGGATCGCGATCGTTGGGAAACCAACTTGTCTTTTCTTGATACCATTAGGATCAGCATGTATCCTGGATGTGAGGACATCGAAGGTTTTGAATTTGAACTAGTTTTTGTCAGCCAAAATGAATTTTAAGGTCTATTATGGCGGTTTCCAACTATCAATTGTTTTTGGTGTTTGTCACCTCTTTTGTAATGTTTTTGCCAATGGTCCTTTTGGGAAAGCTTACCAATTATCCACCTGTCAAATTTCAACTCACAATCCAAATGAGGTACATGGATCGTGATCCATGTTGGACCTCATTTTGACATGAGATTTGGTCAGCTTATAGCCTTGGTTATGGTGATCTTCCCCAAATCGTTTTGGATTTAAACCACTTTTGCCCAACCAAAAGAAAGATTTTGTGTCTGCTTTGGCTTTTTGGTGTTTTGATCAACTTTTTGCACTTTTTTGTTGCGGTCTCTTTTGGAAAAGTTGATCTACTAGTTATCAAGGATGCACTAGTCAAATATCATCCCAAAATGTCTATCAGGTACATGGATCACGATCCATGTTGGGAAGCACCTTGAGATGAATTTTGGTCCTGCACGTTCCTTCTTGCCTATACAAGCCAAATCTCACCCCGTTTTTAATTTGGAACTCTGGAAGTTCAATTTCCTAGGTGTTGTTACTAGGTTTCCAAGGTTTTTTTAAGATTGATCCAATTTCTTGTTTTAGATGTACTCTAGCAGTCTTTTTTTGTCAAGTATATGGAATCAAGCTCAAACAAATGGTGACATTTTTTAGTCAATTGGCCATAGAGATGCATGGATTGCTGTTGGACGGATACGCCGCGACGGACGTCAGCACAACAAGAACTCACCTAACAAGATTTTTCATCTAAGGACGAATCTCGTCCCGCAAGCGCGTGGAAGCAAGCATAGGGTGTCAACCTACACTCGACCGACTCCTAACTAATTCCTAGAGAGGTCTCTGCCGAATGTCTAAGTCACAGCCTTTAGGAGTGCATAAGAGGAAACTTCCTACAACGCTTTCTAGAGCCGAACACCCATCAAACAATCTCGACACACCATAGAGCTTGAAGGGGACCCTACTAACACCAATAGGTTGCTCTCCCTAAGGTCTATGAACCAAAACCTCAACCCAAAACACCCAGTGCAAAATCACATAGGATGTCTTGCCGAAATTTGCAGGTCTTTGTTTTTGAAATCTAAAGTGCCTAATGTGTAGCTCTACTCAATGTGAAGGCGTGGATATGTTGCAATGCAAAATCGGACAACGTATGCTCACCGAATCACCAGATGAAGCTCGTAGATGGAGCTCACAAAACCGGACCGTACGTGCGCAATGTAGGTATCGGTGCGTAGCTCTTATCGGGGGCAACACGCTACACTTCTCCGCACTCGATTCCAACCACTGGTGCACACGTAGCGTCAAGATGAATCTCACACTCTCTCTCGTACACAGTACTCTCACTCACAGACTTCAAACTTTTTAAAAATGACAAAAGGTCCTCATTAAGGTCAAAAAGTGGTATAAATACCTTACAATTCTCAAACCCTAAAGTTCCAAATCAACCATCTACTCAATCTAAATGTCAAAAATTGGATACAATCTGGAAACTTCTGTAAGCCCCAATATTTACAAGGTGAAATGTCGGGTTTTCTCAATAAATGAATAATTACAAAAAATGATGATCTGTCGAGCCGTCATTTTCCGTAGGGTGTGTCCAGCTTCTAAGACTCCCCCCTCCTTGCTCATGTTGTCCCCGACATGGCTGTTGAGTTGCTTCTTCATCTTATGGTTTCGCGCATCTTGAGCAGCGACTTGTATCTTGCATGTAAATCCAGTAGTGTTGGGCCGACTATATCAGTGTTGATGGTGAAGAAGCCGGTGTAGAAGGCTTCTTCAAAGGCCTAGAGGTGATAGGATGGCAGAAACATGATCCTTTAATACAATGCATGTATCACCTCCTTGGAAGGATGACTAGACAGATCATATGCACATCTGTAAGTATCTTGAAAGAAGAAGATACTATCTATCACCTGGCCCGGTTTGAATTTCTCGAAGACAGCCAAAAGGGTTTTGCAAATCTTCCTCATCATAATGCAAGAAAGGTCAGGTGAGCCAATGAACAATTTGATGGCGCCTGTTAGGGTTTTCACCATGTATTGAACACTTATTCTCTCGCCTGTCTTCAAGCCTGGCAGCTTCGGATAGTTCAGCCAAGTGGGTTGGCTTCTTTGTAGTACCTCCTGAGCCTTCCATGTCCGCATCCTTGGTAAAGGGCAGAAGCTTAGGTTGTCTCTGATGATTTTGGGTGCCTCTACCAAATGGATTAGGTACTGTGGATACTTTGTCAGCCATGCCTTTCTCCACCTGACTATCAACTTTGCCCCTTCATGCTGGGAGATATCTGTTGTGTAGAGTGGCACTGTTGGCTCTTCTCTGATTCTCTTGTTGATGGTGGCGGCTTCGTACTTTAGCAAAGGATATGGGAGAGAGGGCTATAGCCATTCACGCCGAAGGTTGCCAGCATCTATCTTCTGAATGGTCATGGATTTAAAAACCCTCTGCTCCCATTCCAAGGCTTCCTTGGTCGTTTCTCTGATTTTTGCCTCTATGGCCTTGCGCAGCTTCTCTTCGTCTTCTTGTGTCAGATCTTGTGGCTCTTGAGAGGGTCCGACTAGGATTTCCTCTTGCATGGGTGTGTCCACAGGATCTGCCACATTCTCTAGGTCTATGCCTTCCATGGCTGCTAGCCCTATGCCTGCCTGTTGTCCTCTCAGCTCATCTATCTGCTTTTTGAGTGTCTGTTTCTTTGCTTCAGCTTCTTCTCCCATGTTCACGAGGAGGTTCTTCAACTCGGCTTTTATCTTCTCCGCCTCCTCAAGCTTTCTCTTGATATTTTCTAGCTCATCTTGCATTGCTTTCTGCTCTTCTTCCATGTGTGTTTGCATGACCATCGACCCTTCTGCCATCATCAACCTTTGCTTCTTCTTTAAGGTCAACTCTTTCTGGAGCTCTTTCATCTGTTCTTCATAGATCTGGCTCTCTGAAGTGGTGTGAGTCGAGCTAGTAGCTCTGACTCTAGCAGGAGATTCCCGTAGCCACTGGATGGTTTGATCATTAACTTTAAGCTAGTCCTTGAGCTCAAGGACCTCATCCTAGCTGGCCTCCTGCTCTAGTTCTGCCTTTTCTTTGGCATTTCTCATGGCCTCAACTTCCTTGGACTCCTCAGCAAGTTGTAGGGTTAGGTTATCCCTTTCCCTCTCTGCATCTGTCAATGACTTGCTGAGTTGTCTATACTCCTCTTCGGCTCCTTGCAGTCTTTGAGCTGCTTCCTGATTTTCTCTTTCCATTTCCTGGCATCTTTGCAATGCCTTTGCCAGACTGGCTTGCAGCTCTGTCTCTCTCTCTATCTACCTTTGGCTTTGTTTTTGTAAAGTGTCAACTTCAAGCTTTATCTGCACTTCAGTGGCTTTAAGAGTTTCCATTTCACTTTCTGAGGCCATTGATTGTGCTCTTAGCCCGGTTAGCTTTGTCATCACCACATCCCAATCATTGGTGGGCGGGTGCAGGTCCACTGTGTCAGTGGCCATTTCTTTAAACTCCACTAACCTCAGGCTCTGCATTTTCTCTTTGGTCCCCGTGCTTTCCAAGTCAAATGCGACTGTGGAAGCCTCTTCCTTTGTATATCCAGCAGCTAGTAGGTCTAGAAATGTGTTATACCTTGCTTCATTTTGCTCTGGCTTCTCACCCTTAGGCTTAGCCTCTTCTTTTGGTTCTTGCTCTTGGCTTTGTTCTTGCTTTGATTCTTCTTGGTCTTCTGGTTTGTCTTGCTCCTCTTTCTCTTCTTGTGGAGGGCTACGAGGAGGTGTCTTCTTGCTCCTCTAGCAATCGCCGTCGGACTTGCTCCACTTCCTCTTCTGTAAATGGTACATGTGGGATATTTTCTGCTGTGGCATCCAGAATCTCAAAATTCTTGATGTAATCATCGAATCTGTCTCTGTGCACCCTTCGGGATGATCCCAACATTGCCTCTAGAGACGGCTTCCATAGCTCGTCTAAATCTCCTTTGAGGGCTCTTTCTGCCCTGAAGCTTTCCATCAGTCGCTCTAGCCATGCCGCTTTCTATGATTTCGTCTCTTTTACTGGCACTTGGGCAGATTCCTTCTTTCCCTTCTTCAGCTCTGGCTGCTCTTCTTGCACGGTTTCTAACAGGCGTTTCAAACGGGTTGCCACCCTTGGTGCTTTGGGTTGTTCGTCTTTCTTTTCTTCTTTGAGCCTCAGCCAGTCGTTCTGTGATGGAGGGTCAGTCCATCTCCCCTTGGCGTGCAATGCTCCGTAAATCACCTTTGTGATGAGCTCACCCGACATGATGTATGTGGGGTTCTTGGTACCCTTCTTCACCAGATTTGGCATGTACATAAGCTGCATAATTGATTACTTTCGGCTTGCTCTTCTACATTGCCCAAGTGAATGTTGTGGCAATTGCTGCAGGAGGCATTCTGTACTTTTGTGGCCGCTTTGTACACATATGGAAATATTGATTGTACAGCTGACTCATGATTGCCACTTTAGGGTTGGCAATGTCTTCAAAGGTGTAGTTGGATTTCTTTTCTGTGTACACCTTTACTTCGTCTCTCCTTTTGGTTACACTATCCCCCTTGTTGGAGAGGTCTAGTGCAGCTGACACCACCCTCTCTATGATTAGAATCTCTGTGCCTGGCTTGCCCTGCAGATCCGTTACTCTGGCCACTCCATCTTCCTTGATTGTCGTCACAAATTCCCATACTCTTTTTATGTTGACACTTGCCGGCACAACTTCAAAATAATTGTGGAGATCAATCTTCTCCAGATACTCTGCCATCTTGCTTCTGACAAACTCATTGAGCTCTCGCGGTAGCATTGGTAGCTCTATAACATTTCCTTCGGTGTCCTTGAACATGCCTTGGTAAATCTTTAGATCATTTGACTCTAGCAGATCTTCTTGGATCCATGTGCTTGTTGGCTTTAGAGTTCCACTGGTATGACGGAGGGCTCTACCTCTTCTAGGTAATCCTTTATGGTCATCCTCTTCTTCTTTGTCGATGACTTTGCGGCTGCCATAGATCCTGTTGCACTCAGTAGTCCGAAGTTAGCGTTTTTTCCATATCAGCCTGCTGAGAAACTGAGTTTTAACTATCCAAATGACTTGAAAATTGAAAATAAAGCTTAAAAGGAACTTGTGAAACTGTGCAGGTGCTCACAGTGCAATTCTGGCCAAAAATTTTCAGTTAGACATCCTATGCGTAGGATGTCTTTTTCATCAGATTTGGGTGATACTTGACATGCTGGTGGTCCTTGGCCTGTACAACATGGCCCCTTAGAGAGAGAGAGAGCTTGAAAATATCTAGATATTTTTTGGATGGAACTAGAAGCTCATTGGATCCCTCTTTAGCCCAACCAATAGCATTCAAGCACACCATGTAGTTAAGCATAGGGAGAGTCTGACATGTGTTCCATGTGCCCGTTGAGAAAAGGGGTGCCCTTTGGGTGAGTGGAAGGTTAAGTCAAAGATTCCCCTAGCTTTGGGACTTTCATGCATAGGAAGCTTCTCAAGCACCTTCCTTATTAAGTTTGTAGGGACTCAAGCACCTTACCCCCCCATGCATGGGAAGCTTCTCAAGCACCTTCCTCATTAGTTTGTAGGATCTCTTTTTGACTCAAGCATCTTACCCCCCATGCATGGGAAGCTTCTCAAGAACCTTCCTCATTAAGTATGACAAGCACCTCAAGTACCTTAGTCATCAAGCATGACAAGCACCTCAAGCACCTTAGTCATCAAGCACGCACCTTAGTCATCAAGCACCTCAAGCTTAGGTTGGGTTCCCACCTTAGCTCATCCCTAGCTTGCCTAAGGTTAAAGGACTTTTAACACTAACCATTGGAGGTCTTTAATGAAGCTAACCCTAAGGTCTTTTAAGCTCCATTAGTTAACCTTGCTCTTTGAACGACCATCTCTCATTTGGACCCCTTTACCATTGGCCCCATGTTGAGATAGATTCGTAAGCACATGTCTATATTCGAACCTTTGTTCTCGTTTATTATCCCACATTAAATGATCAGTTTAATATGAGAAAATCATTTGGGTTGGTTAGATATTAGATTTAATGACAGAGTTGCACTCATATTGCATGGTTTACCATAGATGCAATTCTCACAGATAGAAAATTTGAATAATTTAACACATATAAGTACCCAATATGTGCTAGTGTTTTCATTCCCTTTATGGCCTCCACAACTTTGTAGATGGTAGCTCGGCCATTGATAAACAATCCTCTTTTACACATGAAACAAACATGGAGTAAAGTGCTTTCAAGCTTCTAAACTCTAAGGATCACAAGGTTTCTCTTCTTAATTGTCCATGTTCCATTCCCAAAGTGGTCATGTATCCCAAGTCATCAAGCTAACTAGTAGATATAAAACTCTTCGCTAACTGGAGAACATGTCTGACATTCTTGGCTATGAATTTCGTGCCATTATTCATGGCTAGCTTAATGTCTCCACCATGTTGAGAACCATTCTCTATGAGGTGTCACATGGAAACTGGGTCAAGAATCTATGACCCAATTTTGATCAAAGTTAGCATCTTGTGCAATAAAAGCATTTGGACTAATATTTTGCTATAAATACTAGAAGGACATATGAGGAAGTTCGGACCTCATGCATAAAAAGCATAAAATCAATTCAAGAAAGTAAATCTCCTTTGTACGAGGAGTGAAAACTTGACACTAATGATGCATAGAAAGCATAAAATCAACTCAAGTGAGTAAATCTGAGTATAAACTATCAGATATCAATAACAAAAGATTGCCATACATGGCATCTAGCAAAATATCCCATAAGATATATAGCTTATGGTGAGGATACCAAAATGGAAACCTCTAGCAACCTGTATCACCGAAGGTATCTCAACATTCTAGAACACGTTAGCTTAAAAAAACCTCACGCAAGATCCTTCAAAATGCTAAGCACACACAAGATACTAGCCATAGTCTTAGAAAGGGCTCTTCTGGTTTGTGTCCCAAAAACGACTGGGACTGCCAAATGCCAAAAATTGCTCCACAAAGTACATTGGGACAATATTTGCAACTCAACATACATGACTAAGAATCACACATAAATAGGAGGAAAAAAATGATGCAAGTAGTAGACAAGATCCTTATGGAGATACGTGCTCTTGAAAGAGCTCAATGGCACTCCAAGTGCTAAAAAAAAATGCATCTATCAATGCATAACATCTCACAATGAGATTGCTACCAAAAATTCTACCAAAGTACTTGTGACAGTGTTGTACCTGTATCCAGCAAACCTATAATCCTTGTGTCCAAAGTAGTTGACAAACTGAAGGAAATCGGTGTCTATGTCTCAAAAACAACCACAAGTGTCGTACATGCTACCAATGCGCATATTGCAAGTTGTCAACCTTTTTGAAAAACATAGAAAGTCTAAAAACACATATGAATTGCAAAAGGGGTGTATGTTTGAGCTATGTGCCCTCTCTAAGTCTGCAATGAGCTTGTGAGAAATATGTATGTTAGTGTAGATCTGAATCCAATCATCTTTTGTATCTAGACAAAATTGTCAAAAGGGTTGAAGCCAATGCACTCACCAAAGGAGTGCCAAAAGCATCGAAGAAAAGGGTGTCGAATGCTGCCTGTCAGAATTTGGATGCCAGAGAGAAAATTTTCCTCTATGTTGTTGAGGAAAAATTGAGACCCGGTGTCACTGGTAGGTTGGGAAAGGCTGTCGATGTTGAAGGGTCAAGGTCGAGAAAGTGCTAAAAAATGTGTTAATGCTGGAGGAGAGCCAAGACGCTCTCTCTCCCTCTTGCTATGTAAAAAATGCCAAAAATTTAGAAAGTGGGCTCGTGGTCGAGGTCGTTGTCGAGGTTGATGTCAAAATCAAAGAAGCCAATGGAAGAGAGAGTCCAATCCTCTCTCTCTCTCTCTCTCTCTCTCTCTCTCTCTCTCTCTCTCTCTCTCTCTCTCTCTCTCTCTCTCTCTCTCTCTCTCTCTCTCAATCAAACCGATGTTGAAGCTCAAAATTCGGTCGTGTGTTCGTGTGTTCGTGTGTGTGTGTGTGTGTGTGTGTGTGTGTGTGTGTGTGTGTTACACAGACTATGTGCTGACCTTATTGCACTCCCTTGCCGATGCAAAACCCATACACACAAAAGATTGTGTGTGCGTGCGTGTGTGTGTGTGTGTGTGTGTACATTCACAACTTTCACCCTTGCAAGAAAAATGTGCCTTGCAATTTCTAGATCTGTTCTCCAAGCTTTAGCATTCGAGATTCAAAATTTCCTAAGGCTGAAGTCCAACATTGCTTCATTCATCCAAGCCTTAGCATTCCAAAGGTTCAAGGTTCCCCATTTTTTCCAAGCTTCACCTTTCAATTTCTTACAAATAAGCCTTAATATAGTGAGGTATAGTGAGGTTGAAGCATATTACAACCTTTGCAAGCCGAAACCCTCCAAGACTTTGTTGAAATTGATCTCCCCAAAAGCTTTAAAATATGTTTTTTTTTTATATTTGAGAAGAACAAAAAAATTTATTTGCTTGCTTCTCCAAACATTTAGCTTGATAGGAAACCTTCACACATGCCAAGGCTGTTTCAAAGAGGAGTTTTGAACCCGCTCTAATAGCACTTGTGAGGGAGGTGGTGTGCCCATGCATGTGTGTGCGGGAAGGGGAAGAAGAAGGAAAGAGTAATTGGGGGAAACAATATAGTAGAAGAAGAGCGTGTGTGTTTCCCTATAAGTAGGTGGAGGGTGTCAATCATGGGTGGGCGGCCACATGTCCTTACCCCAACAGGTAGTATCCGAGGGATAGATAATCTAAACACAAAAATTCCCTTTTTCTTAATCATGTTTTGGCATGGGCATGATAAAAATCAAAGACAAGCATTCCAAAAATTAGTAGCCTTCTTCTTAGAAGATAAATGAAAAGCACATTTCTCATGTATCTCAAAGTGTAATGGAAATGGCCTATGAACTTTGAGAATAGCAGAGTTAAGAGAATTAGAATGAGTATTTTTGTGAGATTACTTTGAGAACATAGAGGGTGAACTTAATTGATGGTAGAAACATGAACATAGTACTTAATTAACTTGGCATGAACAATACTTTTTCAAGAGAGAGTATTAGAGAACATGACAATAGTTGAGGATCAGATTTACTTGGAGCTGGTCCCCCCTCCAAAGGAGTTTGTATTATAGATTCTCCCATCAAGAGAGACTTGGTACAATACAATATTTGTGTTCCTTGTGACATTGGTAATGCTAGGAAGATGGAAAGCTTCATGCATCACGAGCATAACATAAACTTTGCAAAAAGCATTAACTATCCCAAGCCTCAGTCCCAAGGCCTCAATCACCTTCGAAGGTCGTGAGAGAGCTAGTGGGGAATGAGGGTAGTGAAGAGGAAGAAGAATCATCCGTAGGAGAAAGAAATAGTTCCTCACTTATCATCACTCTTCTTGCTTATCATAGCATAATAGCATAGTAATGCAGATGAAGAAGATGACAAGCTTAAGGATTGAAGCATGTCTCTTGGTTGGATTTGCATTCCATAGCCAAGAGTGTTGGTGTAGGCTCTCCACTTCTGAACAAGCTTGGAGAAGGAGATGAGCTCTTGCACTTTGCACTCCACACAATGAGAGAGAGAGAGAGAGTGTGTGTGTGTGTGTGTGTGTGTGCGTGCGTGCGTGGGAGAGTATACCCTCTCTCTCTCTCTCTCTCTCTCTCTCTCTCTCTCTCTCTCTCTCTCTCTCTCTCTCTCTCTCTCTCTCGTATTATTTAATTATATCATTTGGACATGTGTCCTCTTTTTCCTCTTTGAGAAAAAGAACTTAATTATTTATTTTTATGCATCTAGATTCTCATTGAACCTCTTTAAAGCCTATCCACCAATAGGATTCAAGCACATCGTGAGGGCCACGTGTGGAGGATTTTGACTTGTGTCTTTTATGCTTCTTAAGTCATTTGGTTTGAACTGAACACTTCAAGCACTTAGTTAATTAAGCATGGAAACCATTTATGCCTCTTGAGAGTTTATCTTTGAATTGAACACTTCAAGAACCTTAGTCATTTAAGCATAAAAATCACCTCAAGCTTTGGGCAAGGTTCCCACAACCACTTTAAGCATCTTAGCACCTCATGCTTGGATAAGATTCCCACCTCGAGGTAGCTTGCATAAAGTCAAAGGACTTTTTAACACTAACTTTCGGAGGTCTTTAATGAAGGTAACCCTAAGGTCTTTTAAGCTCCATTAGATGCACGTTGCTCTTTGATAGATCACCTCCTTTTGGACCCCTATTGAGATGTAACCGTCTCTCGTCTTGGTCCCTTACTAAGGTAAATCTAGAAGCACTTATTGCACATTGCTCTTTGGTAGACCGTATCCTTTTGGACCCCTATTGAGATGCAACCATTTCTCCGTTTGGTCCCCTATTGAGATAGTTCTAGAAGCACATATCTATATCCTAACTCTTGTTCCCTTTTTATCTTTCCATATTAAATTATCAGTTTAATATGAGAAAATCATTCGGTAAAGTTAGATATTATATTTTATGACATCACCTCTCTCTTGAAACCATAGTCGTCCTCGACAATGAGGTAGAGAAGATAAAGCTTAGTCATTAGTCCTTGTTTCTTAGCGGGTAGAGGATCCCTTTTTACCCTACGACATCATTCTAGAATGGGTGACTAATTCATTTGGTGCTCGGAAGACTTAGCTGCCACAAGCATATCTGCTCTTTAGTCCATATTATACTTTCAAAGTAGA
Organism: Adiantum capillus-veneris; assembly: GCF_014529385.1. NCBI lineage: Eukaryota > Viridiplantae > Streptophyta > Polypodiopsida > Polypodiales > Pteridaceae > Adiantum > Adiantum capillus-veneris. The sequence goes on from NC_140931.1 coordinate 180,440,344, forward strand.
GTGACAAGTTCTACTTGGTGCTTGGGAGACGTCGTCACCACAAACATGATCCTAAGTATGCATACTTCTTAAATTTTGTGCACAATAAAAGAAAGAGAATAAATCTTATAAGACAAAAACATTGTTCATTTAAAACGCATTTTCATTTGCTTACTCTAGTGTAGCATTGTATAAGCATTGACAAGGTTCATATTATCCTTAAGCTAGGTTCCTTGCGTCCCTCTAGCATCTTTAAAAGGATAACCCTTAAACTTAATAAGAAATCAATGGATAATCTTACCATTTCTTAATACCTTGTTTTCATGTCGAAGAATTGATTCGGGCTACAACACCTCTTCTTGATCTTCGATCTCTGGCTGGTCCTCAATTATTGGTTCTTTTTGTGGTTCTCCTTTGTAAGGTTTGAGTAGGCTCACATGGTTAACATTGTGCATGAGCCAATGGTTGGGCAACTTTAATTCATAATCCATCTCATTGATTGCCGTAGTATGCCTTAAACGAGCCTTGAGAAACTTTAGCAAGACCCAATTATCTTTCTTAAAGGCTAAGGCTCTTCTGTTCTTATGAGTAGCAACCCTTTTTGCCTTTTCTTTGAGATGGATATAACCTCTTTAATCTTTGGAAAAGATTCTTGTGAGTCTCGGCTATATTCATCAACAACAAAGATCTTCCTATGTTCTTTAATTAGTAAGGGACTTTTGGATCTTCCCTCTTTAACCTTGAAAGGTGATTTCCCATAGAAGTATGTACAATGTCATTGTACGCATACTCTATAAGAGGTAGGTACTTCTCTCATTGAGAACATTGATCTACTTCCATGACATAGGCATTTAGTAGATTCAAGAATCGTTAGATTAGTTATTTCACTTTGGTCATCCGTTTATGGATGATAGGCCAAAAGAGAAATTTAATATACTTCCTAGATTCTCAAAGAGACCCTTCTAGAAATTATTGGTCATTCTAGGATCTTTGTCCAACACACTATGGATGTTGGCAAGCCATGATACTTGCGGGTTGCCGTTTAATGTGCCTTAATAGTCTTTTTGACAGGCATAGAGTGTGTTTTCTTGCTAAGCCTATCAACTAAAACAATGCTTCCCTCAATCACATTTCAATTTTTGGTATACTATGCATTTTGAAACATACTCTTGTATGTCCACTTTTCATGGTAGACCAACAGAAATACATTTCTACTCCTCGAAGAGTAGATTATGGACTCCCTCTTTGCCCCACATAAGGAGAAGCATGGGATTCATACATGACTTTCTTATTGTATGGGTGAATAACACATAGCCTATTGCCGTTTGGATGATAACCATCGTTCAAGGTGAATGGTTCTTTTTTTCTTCCCTAATGTAAGGCTATAATTACCTACTTAAAGTCTCGGTCAGTATCATACTCATCTATCATAAAAGATAGATCATTGTGAGTTGCTATAGACACCACATTTACCCTTGGCCGTTGTGAAAGTGCATCGACCACTTGATTGTGCTTGCCAGCAATGTGAGCAATATAAAATTTAATTGCAAAAGACAAAATTCCCACATTATTTGTTTGTCGGAAAGCTTGGTTTGCGTCATGAAGTTCTTGAGGCTTTGTGATCCATTCGTAGGATGAATGGAGCCCCCAAGAGATAGTGTTTCCATGTGTCTAGGGCATGTAGATAGCTAAAATCTCTTTTCCGTATATGCCCCAAGACCCATTCATCGGCATTGAGCCTTCAGCTCTCATATGCTATGGCATGCCTTTCTCGAAGCAAGACTACTCCAAGGCAATCACCACAAGCATCACATTGGACCTCAGATGGCTTTGAGAGATCCGCAAGCATGAGGACTGGTTGAGAGGTAAGCTTCTCTTTGAGCTTGTCAAAAGCATTTTGCTCCTTAGCAGTCCATGAATACTTAACGTTCTTCTTTGTTAAGTCATGTAATGGTCCTGCTATTTGAGAAAATGTATGCACACATGCCATTAAATCTTCTTAGCTCATGTAGATTCCTTGGATTAGGCCATGCTTTTATTACCTCTAACTTCAATGGATCCATACGGATACCATCTTGAGAGATAATATGACCTAAGTATTGAATCTCTTGTAGGAAAAAATTCAGCTTTCTTTTGATTAATGAAAAGCTTATTCTCTCTCACAACTTGAAAGATTACCTGGAGGTGGCACTTGTACTCCTCAAGAGAATTTGAGTGGCCTGAAGATTTTTTGTCCATCGTGAGTTTGAATGCGGCTGGAGCATTTGTCAGGCCAAAATTTGTAACTTATCAAATAACTCTTCTACCAATGGCATGTGAAATCTTTTTTTTATTATTGATCCTATTTAGTGCTCTATAATCGACAAACATGTGATATGTGCCATCTTTCTTTTGCACTAAGAGTACTGGTGAGCATAATGGAGAGGAGCTAGGCCTCACCATCCCTTTTTTCACCAATTCATGCACTTGCCTCATGATCTCATTTTGTTGAGCTTGTGAAACTCAATAAAGACGTTTATTAGCGGTGAGCTTCCTAGTAAGGGAGCATGATGCATCCTAGAGGTATGAGCCTTTGCAATGAGTATCATATTTTGGAGCTTCAACCATGGAAGCTCTAGGAGTGTCATTGAGTACATTTCTTTTGGGGCAAGAACGATAACCATGTCCTTGCTCCCCAAACTTAAAGCATTTATGGTCTTTATGAAAGGCCTCTAATTCTTTAGGAGAGAGCTTGTTTTTACCTTTGTAAGCTCCTTTCTTCTTGACCTTGCTGTTGTTGGTATTGGTGTTGCCTTGGGAAGAGTTTTGAGCATTGCTCTTCCCTTTAGCTTCATTTTGATCCTCGTTTTCCATGGGCTTGAAATTTCTTCTCGTCCCTTGTTGGAAATTGATCCTTGAAGCAACCATAGTGGGGTGGATGACTTCAATTATACTGCTAGGCTGTTGTGAGTTGACATACTCGGCCACTTCTTCAGATAATACTACACAAAACTGTTGTTTTTGTTCGACAAGAATGTAGCTTTGAGATGTAAATCCCAAAACTTGTCTACATGGTTGTGGATAGACTCGTTGAAGAGCAGCTTCAAACTTCTCCATTCTGTGAGCACTTTGTCCTTGGCATCGCTTGCAAGAAATTGCTTCATTATGGAAACTTGTAGAGTTTTCCATGTCTTTGGGGCCTCACCGTTGCCACAAAGGCTAGCCCACCATTGACGATCAGATTTTTGAAAGTGCGTAGCTACATGGCATAGCTTGGAGGACTCCGTGAAGCCCTCGTCTCCAAAGGCCGCATCAAATTGTTGGATGAAGGCCAATACTTTTTCCGTGGCACCAAAGGTGCTATCATACGTGAGAAAAGAGATACTCTTTCCTCCCCCTTTTTTGCACTATAATTTTTTTGTCTTGAATAGTATACCTTTGTAGTGGGAAGGTGCATCAAAATTATCATCATTTGATTCATCTTCGGTTTCCAACTCGGTTGTCCAAACTTCTTTCAAAGTTTGTTTTAATTCATTGTATTTGTGTATGCGCTCGATTTTGGATAATTTTGTTGACTTCTCTGAGACACTTTCAGTTGAGTCTTACCATAGCCCGAGCAAGATTTCTCGAGCGAACTAAAACCCGAGCAAGAGAGGTCAGTCAACTTGTGAGTGAAGTGGCCAATTGTAAAAAGTGAGTGCATGAAAGAAGACTCTACAGGTCTTGAACTCTACTCGTCAGCATGAAACGTGGACGCTCTACCACTTGGCTATAAGCAATTCATTGAAAAATGTGGGCATTGTTTAAGTAATGACCCAGTGTGACTATATTTTCTTGGCCACCTTCAAAAAAGTGGTGTGGCCACATGTCCTAGTGTGACATGGGCCTAAGTGTGTGTGTATGTGTGTGTTTTAGTAGATTTTTGTGGTGTGCCAATACGCATAAAGAATTGGTCTACATGTGTTAAGGCAGACCAGGGTCAACGGGTTGGTGAGGCATGGATTGTGAATGAGAGATCACAAGCAGGTGGGGTCCACGTTGGGGTATGCAAGATGGGCCCCTCACTAGGAAAATGGGAGACAATGGCAGTGGGCCTAGATTATTGGCATCACACATGTAGCCCATGTGGTTATAGGACCAAGTGTAATGGCATGGATGGACCGCCCATAAAGGAAGGTCTCCAACATGGGGTTGCAATATAAAGCGAGGGGATTACAGCCATCTTTGAGGCCAAATGCCTAAGGTCCTACGGATAAATAGACACTACTACAAATTTGAAATACAAATAGACTCATGAAATCATGGAGTAAATATGTATAAAATTCAAATAAATTGTCATCAATGATGACAACCATGGCAAGAATGCATAGTCTGATTGCACACCTCAAGTGGACATTTTTTTATTGCCAAATGGATTTGTGAGGCTCATTTCTAGCAAAGCAAAAATTTTGTGTAAGTAGTTTCTAGTAGCAAGTGCTAGAATCGAGAGGTGCCAACAAATATGAGCCACTTGGGTGGTGATATTGGTAGGTAGCATGATGCGAGGGTGTGTGTAGTTGGGTGACTAAGAGTGTGGGTGACATGCTTCATCGAAGGGCTCAAGGAAGGCCTTGCAATGGTGCGGTGAGAGTTGGGTGCACAAATCGCTTTCGGCGAGAGTTCCGACGCTTTGGAATGGTGGGATAATTGGGGTTGGATTCCTACAATGCAAACTAGAGGGGAGAGGAATTGCATGTGGAAAGAGGGCTTCATACTACCTTTTCTGCCCGGAAAGCAGCACAGCATAGGCTGTAGGACGAGGAGGGAAAGAGGAGAGCGATGGGGAAGTTGTACAAAGCACATGACAATGGCAGCGTTAATGTGGGTCTCTGAAACCTGTGGGTGCTCTAGCGTGCTTTTGGGTTGTATTTCCGGAATCACCTCCTACACCAAGGACCACATCCCGGTGTGCGGTCCAGTATCAACAATGCTGAACTTTTTTTTTTCCAAAACTTGACAAAATTGCTCACGGGTCCAATGTTTTTTTAATCGTTAGATTTTGAACTTGCCTTTAAGAAAACCGGGAAACATACAACAAGGACCGACGGTCCAATAGCAGTTGCGTGGTCCAATGGAGTGATAAAAAAATACTATTCTTCCAAACATACAAAATTCCTTTTCTTGAACTTGCCAAGAGGAAATTTCAAAGCATTATGTTATTTTTTCCATTTTTTACACTGTTTTTCTCTATTTTGGGATGGAATTTCTCCTTTTGTTCTTGCCCTCACCTGGCATTTTTGAAATTGAAAATGACACCGTATGTCGCTACAATTATAAACAAATCCTTAAAACTGTGAATCTATTGATGATGCTTTTATCACTCCAAAGGAGCAAGGTCAATGTGAGGTAAGCAAGACAAACACGTGGCATATACTCTCTCTCTCTCTCTCTCTCTCTCTCTCTCTCTCTCTCTCTCTCTCTCTCTCTCTCTCTCTCTCTCTCTCTCTCTCTCTCTCTCTCTCTCTCTCTCTCTCTCTCTCTCTCTCTCTCTCTCTCTCTCTCTCGTTGTGCAACTACTGGTGTGCATGGTGATTGTTCTTTTCGTAGGCAACCAATATTTCCTATATTGATCCCTCGCTATACATCTAACTACGTTGGAGATGCTCTATCTCTCTCTTATTCTTGCTCGCTTTCTTGCTTGCATGTGTGTTCATCACTACAATTGATGCAATTAACACATCTCTCTCTCTCTCTCTCTCTCTCTCTCTCTCTCTCTCTCTCTCTCTCTCTCTCTCTCTCTCTCTCTCTCTCTCTCTCTCTCTCTCTCTCTCTCTCTCTCTCTCTCTCTCTCTCTCTCTCTCTCTCTCTCTCTCTCTCGTTGTGCAACTATTGGTGTGCATGGTGATTGTTCTTTTCGTAGGCAACCAATATTGCCTATATTGATCCCTCGCTATACATCTAACTACGTTGGAGATGCTCTATCTCTCTCTTATTCTCGCTCGCTTGCTTGCTTGCATGTGTGTTCATCACTACAATTGATGCAATTAACACATCTCTCTCTCTCTCTCTCTCTCTCTCTCTCTCTCTCTCTCTCTCTCTCTCTCTCTCTCTCTCTCTCTCTCTCTCTCTCTCTCTCTCTCTCTCTCTCTCTCTCTCTCCCCCCCCCCCCCCCCCCCCCCCCCCCCAATAGCAAGGATTTTGTGCCATAAAGCCTTGCAAGATTGTGAGATAGGAAAGACATGGAGCCTGTACGACAACAAGAGTAGGAGAAGTGGGAGGAAGCAAAAAGATGAGGGGGAATGGAAGAAGGTGGGCAAAGGGAAGGAGAATATGCCTATGTATTGAATTTGTTTAAGAGTATGCCACATACATTTTTAAAAAAATAAATTACAAAGCAAATCAGAACAGATTCAAAGAGCTCGGAAAATAGTAGCATTGTTGAGTGGACAACCTTTAACCTTGTCTCTCGGTTGCAAACGATGCTTGTTTGCATGCTAACCACATCTCTCTCTCTCTCTCTCTCTCTCTCTCTCTCTCTCTCTCTCTCTCTCTCTCTCTCTCTCTCTCTCTCTCTCTCTCTCTCTCTCTCTCTCTCTCTCTCTCTCGGAGACTACATAGTAGGTTCTTTGTGTGTGTGTGTGTGTGTGTGTGTGTGTGTGTGTGTGTGTGTGTGTGTGTGTGTGTGTGTGTTTGTGTGTGTTTTCCCGTGATCATGAAGTTGTAAATTCTGGCATAGCTACACGCAATGTAGGTTAAGGTGGTTGAGTATAGCTTGAATAGTTTGCAAGAGGTTTTACGGCCCTGTGTGTGTGTGTGTGTGTGTGTTGTGAGGAGGAAGACCTAGGGCTTAGGGGAAGTGTAGCCTCTATAAAAGCTGAGGAGGATGGCAAAGAGAAGGGGCAAGAGGTGCATGTGCAGTCTAAGGAGGATGGGCATGCAACCTACATACAATGGACGAGGGGGAATTACATACGCAAACTACATGATACGAGTTGAGGGAATCTGGCATCTTTAAAGTATTATTAGTATTATTTTATAAAAGCAAACCAGTATGTACTAGATCAATATTAAACTGAGACACATTTTTTTGATGGAAATAATTGCAGCAAGGATCGCATGTCGGCGCGCGGTCCTCCAGGCAGCTAGCTAGGTTGGTGGTTAACATCTATGGAGAACCGTCAGGGGTCCTACTCTCTCGCTCTCGTCATCACTGGAGGTTAATCTCTGCTGCCCAGCGCCTGCACATTCAACATCTCTTGAAGGCACTCTAATATGAATACATTGCATAAGAAGCTCCTTCCACGACTCCTCAATTGGAATCAATCGCAAGCAGAGAGCAGGAGCTGGTGGTGTACTTCCTCGCTGCTTATTCTCGTATTGGTGGGCTTCCTCATGCAGTGGAACGAGCATCCCTCACAGCCCTCTGTTGCGTCCACTTGGCCCAGTTGCTTACCTGTCCCAATGGTCTCACAGAACATGCTCCAGTCTCCAGGTTTACCTCTTATTGCTTCACCGCACATCATCTTACCTCTCAATCCTCCTCATCGATGGCCCTTTCTCGGGCACACGCATGGGGAAGGGTAAGAGCCCCTCGGAACCAGTTAGTGGAAGTCGTATAAACAGGGGGGAAATAATACACGAACTCCACTCTGCGTTTGGTATGGCAGCAATACGCAACTCTGCTCAAAAGTCCCAACAGCATCTCCACCTCCAGCAACTACACTTGGCCGTCGTCTGCATCCTCCTTGGCCTCCTCATCCACCTCAACATCAACTCATCCACCCTCCTCTCATAGATTTGCTACCCCTTATCCACCAGATGCCTTTCCTAAGGCCTTCTCGTTTGTGAAGAAGACATAGTTCTACTCGCCTTTTCCTGCATCGAGCATCGCCCTCGGCTCCATCCATAATACGGTTTCCTTCCTCCGCCTTAATTTTTACAACCTCGTTGACATCAACTCTCTTGTGGTGTGATCAGCCCCTTGTATCCCACTGCACCCAAATGCTCCTCTCTCAAGCTCTATTTAATTCTCTCATTCTTTGTGTGTACTTGGCAGCTGGCAAGCTCTCCACCCTTTTGCTCTACTTCTCTCTTTCAGCTTCTCTGAGAGGGGACCTAGCATTGATTGTAGCAACGTCTTTGGCTGCAATATCTTCTTCTGTAGGGATAGCGGCACCATTTTTGGTTGCTTTGAGGTCTACACCAATGTCTTCAGGGTCGTGGGTGCCATCAGTTTTGATGGCTGTGGGCTTTACGATGTCAGATTTGGTTGCTATGATGGCTACATCAGTAGCAACTACGGCAGCAAGGGTAGTCTTTCTTGACTTTAGGAGCTTTTAATCTTAGAGGGATGGCAGCAACTCTAGCCACAATAGGCTTGTCTGCACGTGGTGCGATAACCCACTTCGACGGCAGCAAGCCTGACAGTTATCTTGGTCATAGGGGTGCCATCAGTCACAACTGCATTGATGGAAGCACTCTTCAGCTGCTGCAGGGGATGCATCAATGGTCTCGGCATGAAGAGTTGTAGCAGCTTCTGCATTTTCTAGGGTGTGAGCGATGCCATCTAATTCTCGTAAAGGATTTGCAACATCATCTTCTTCAGGGTTTGTGACATGTGGCGCAGTGCCTGGAGGTATGGTACTCTCAACGGTGAGGTTTGCAACATCGCTTTTGTTAACAGATGTTGCAATTACAGAAGCACGAGCAGGCTTGGCTGTAGTACCAAGAGCGGGCCTTTCACAAGCTTGGTCTGCAACTTGTTGTTTTACGCCAAGGAATGTTGTGGTGGTGCCAACAACCACGTCGCATAGTGGGTTGGCAGTGCAAGGGGCCGAGCATGGTGGATAGCTTGGACCGAGGCGGTGCATTAGAAAAAATATGGACTCTCCTTGGGCCTTTTTGATTAGTGAAGGCTTAAGGGAGAACCAATGAGAAGGCTCTTGGGATATCACTTAGAGGGGGAGGAATGGTAGGGGTGCAGCCTAATTGTCTCCCTCTTCAATGCTTGGTTCTTAGAGAGAGGTGGGAGGTAGGCTGGGGGGGGGGGGGGGGGGGGGGGGGGGGGGGGGGGGGTGAATAGGAGGAGAGAGGTGTCATAAAAGAGGGAGGGACCCCCCCAAAAAAAAATGCGCATGCTTAAAAACCCTAAAAATTGAAAAAATTTTAAAAGTTCCAAAGTTGACCCATTTGCCTCCAAAACTGTCCCAAAACATAAACTAACTTTAAAAAGTCAATTTTTTCTCCCAAAATCCACTTTTCTCTCTCTCCCTCATTACTTTTCTCTCCCACACTCTCCCTCTTCTCCCCCTCCCATTCTCTCTCTACAGTCAAGGCAACCATAGCCAAAAGCTTTCCACCACTCTCTTCCTCTTTCTCCAAAGCTCCCCCTTCTCTCACACCTCCATCAACCCTCTACAGTCCCACACTCCATAGCCCACAGCTCCACTATCCTCTCTACCTCTCACTCCTCCCCTCTTTCTCTATCTCCACTGTCAAAGCCACCATAGCCACCATAGGCAGCTCACCTCACCCTCCCCTCAGTACTCAACTCTTTCAAATCCCTTCCTAAGCCCAACTTCCCAAGCATGTCCACGCATAGACGGCCCAAACCAAAGATAGAGGAGATTGTATTGCACAACACAAAAGATTCAGAGGGGGTATGGATCCCACAAGTATTCAAGAAGGGTGCATGGATCTACATGCAACCGTCACGTGCTGGACCTCATCGCGTACGGTGTCGAGGCGTATTGGAACGTCATTGGAAGGGCCGGCTATTGGCATTCAAAGAAACAAAGTCCGGAATGGTGGCCATCGTGCAACACGTCTACAGTGCAGCTGAGCTCCACTTCAAGAGAGCTTCAACTCAATTTGCACCTCATTGTAAGTTTTCATGGTTTAGCTATCCCATGCATATGTCATGTTTACATTTATGTGATCATTATGTTTAACTAAGGGCATTTGTAAAGATGTTTTTCCATCCAGCTTAGTTGAGGAGCAGCCGCTTGAGTGCCTCTCAGGCACGTTCATGGTTGTGCATGCTCACATTGGGGAGCTTATGTTTCCTAATGTTTCATCGAAAAAACTTACTGAGCAGCGAATATTCATGCACTCCCACAAGTACGTAGTGCGGAAGTCAATCCAAAGCTAGGGTAGGTTAGAAGCCGTGGAGACACCCTCATTGCAGAGTGCAAAATGGCCAACTCCAGACCATTGGGCTTTGCTTTCTTTCAAGCGCAGGTGCTGCAAGATTTCCAAGGGTCCCTAAAGTTTGGTAAGGCAACCAGATCGGTGGGTCTCAGTTGGCATTGTCCCATTTCATTTGTTTGTGCATGCATTCCGCTCTCTGCCGATTGTAGAAACACCAACAATGTTTGTTTGCAAAGAAGTTGACATAGATGCAATGGACACCATTCTAGGTGTCAATTGGGGCTATGTTGACGGTTTGCATGATGGTGACCGTTATAAGTGCAATGTGTCCCCACACAACTTTGCCTTCGGTATTTGAAAGCAAGGTGCACCTTGTATGCACGGTTTAGCTATGAGAGGTGGATGCACAAACGTGGCAAATAGATACCCTTGCAGTTGACAGCCGAAGAGATTCAATCCTTTGAAATTCGTGTCCGCATGCCCAATAACGAGGTGGAGGTGGTTGCAGTGAATCCGCATTGGACTCTTGCCAATCTTCGGGAACACTTTGTCATAATGGGATTCGAGGATGTCGGTAATGCAAGTTTCAAACTAGAACAATGCAAGGTCTGCTTTGTGCTTGCTTAGCTACCTTTTCTTATTTTTTGTGGGTTTTTGTATTTTGATTAGCCATTTTTGGTTGTATAGATTGGAAGGCGGATGGAGGCCACTATGCTTGTTTACAAAGATTGGGCTACAGACGAAATCATCTTGTCTAAGTGAATTGACTTGTAACTTTAATCGTTTATATATTGGATATTTTATTAAAGATTTTGAAAAGGTTTAAGGTGTTCTACTTGATTTTGTACTTGACCCTCCACTCTCAATCTCTTGAGCACATTACTTCATACATTTCCACGTGCATGGGGAGATTCATTGTTGAGTTACCAAACCGGCCAGGGCAATGGGTCCCTGAAGGCCTTCTCCACCACATCTACCAAGGGGACAAGCCATTTCATCAGTGGCTTGCACGCTTTGCCACCATAGCACAACCCGCCGAACAATATGTTCGGCTTGAAGCTGTGGATGTGCGAGCAATGCGTAAGGGAAGGATCGGAAACACTTTTTTCTCTGTTCAGGCCATAATGATCTTCCTCCTACACGAGTGCCCAGCAGGCCCTGACATAGTGCTACCTCACTTGCAGATCGGCGGGGTATTGGCTGATGTGAAGGACCCCAAGCCCGCGGCCATTGACTCATCCACAGAGGAGAGGACGCTTGCCTTGACCTACCCTGTAGGGATTCAAGGCCTCTTGGAGGCCTCTCCATCAGTCGGTTCATCCTCCGGACCGCCAGAAGGAACCACCACTCGGGATGCCATCCCTGAGGTAGAGATTACCCGCTTCTCCTCCATTGTGGTGGGTGGGGAGGCGTTTGTGTTTATGCACGATTTGGAGAAATCCTTTGAGCTTCGCATGGATGAACGTTTTTCCATCCTCGATGCCCATGGCAAGTTTGATCTTGATACCACCACCTCCCATGACGATGATCTCCTACTGCCCATGGGGAATACTTTGGCGGACACAGTGGCGATCGCACAAGCCGAGGTGGCAGCGGCCGAGCAGGCCAAGGTCTCTGAGGAGGATTTTGTGGCCGTGCAAGCCATGTGTTTGGCTAAACGCGCAAGAGTGGATTCACCACCACCTGCTACAACACCTGTTTTGCTTGATCCAAAGGGAAAGTCAAGCGTGGATCTTTACTTGCACCCGGATGCCGATGAGGAGGATCGTAGACAAGAGGTATAGATGCTCACTTACATTTGATTGTTACAAATGATTTTGTTAATGTTATATGATAATTTTGTGCCATATCTCTGAAAACCTATGTTCTGCAGGATGTCCTGGAGGTTGACGCCTGGGCGCAACGGTCAGGGGGGAGGAGGACGCCGTTCGGACCTCAAGCGGCACTTGCTCACTACCTCGGCACACTTCCCACTGGTGTCGTGGTGTTTGTCCATGCCGACTACTCTCCCAATGGTCGCTACAACATTTTTGCTCTCCGTTCACTCTCCAAGGCGTTGTGTTTAACAACACTTGCCCAAACGGCCAACCTTGTAGTGCTTGTAAAGAAAGATTTTGCAATATCCACTTTCGGTGTAAACTTCGTGGGCGCCTTATTGCCCATGTTGGTATGAACCAAGCTGTAGGGGTTAATGACACCCAAGAAATCACAACCACTTTACTTAACAGGGAGCCACCCCAAAAGGCCAAGCGCCAGAAAATTGTAATTAGAAAGATCCTAAAGCAAAAGCCGGATATCATGTAAAGCATTGATTTCTTTAATGAAACTACTTTTTGCTATCTATAACTCTCTTTCTTGCAAGGTTTTGAATTTCTTATATGTTGGGCTTCCATTGTGTATGAGAAGCACCATAATTTTTCCTATGAGTACTAAAGGGTTTGGCAGGCATTAAAATTTAAAAAATGCATACTTTGTTATATCTAGGCTTCCAAAGTTATGTATGTGCCTAGTAAAGGGCTTGGAAGTCCCTAAAATATGCTGCCACAAGGGCGCGCATTGGGGCTTTCCATCAGCTGATGAATTGTGCAAATGCGCGCCCTTGTGGCAGATGAAATTGGACACATCTAAGAGCATACCCAGGGACAAAACAGAGTGACAAGACATTAATACCTAGTTGCAAAAGAGAAAGACATGGATACCCAGGTAACTTTAAGCCCATCTTGCCCCAGATACCTAAAGCTGTATCAACAAACCACAAGAGTAAACTGTGGCAATATCTAAGCCCTTTTTGGAGTATAGGAGCATACCCAGTTACAAAACAGAGTGACCAGGTAACCTTAAGCCCATCTTGCCCCAGATACCTAAAGTTGTATTAACAAACCACAAGAGTAAACTTTGTGGCAATATCTAAGCCCTTTTTGGAGTATAGGACTGACATGGACTAAGAGGGGATGATTGCCAGCAGCATCTATGCTAATTGAAGCATTGAAGTAAACAAAACATACTTATTTCTTGTCAAAATTGTCTGGAAACCACTGGAAAGTGTCTAGAAAGCACTAGGAAAGGCTGCCACAAGGGCGCGCATTGTGTCCATCCATAGGCCTCTGGAAGCCCCAAATGCGCGCCCTTGTGGCAGCCAATTTGGGGGCATTCCAAGCCATTTTCAACACTTTGTAGATGTTTTTGCCATGCAATAGTGAGTCACATAGCATGGATACATCAGGAAGTGCATGCCCCACTTAGCCAAGGTGCTAAACGTAGGCAATTTTTCACAATAACAAGCTAATGGCTACATACATACAATAGAAGGTAGACAAAACTTGAACCAGGGCTACATTGCATGGTACAGAATTAAAACAATACAATGCGCAGTGGGGTATACAATAAAAGACGCTTATATTCAAATTCTTCCCAATACAATGCACAGAGTGGGATATACAATCAAAAGACGCTTGTATTCAAATTCTTCCCAATCTTGGAGTTCCGTAAATACAAAAAGGTTGATGCCTAATTACAAGCTACTCCTCATGGCGCAAACGGCAAGCAAGCTGCATATCCTTGGGCATAATGGTTACACGCTTTGCATGGATGGCATAGAGGCTAGAATCCTCGAATATGCCAGTTAAATATTGCTCTGCTGCCTCTTGGACTGCCTCTATGGCCACGGCGCCCATCCGAAACTGAGTGTTGTACAATTGCAAAACCTCCCTGCATGGCCTTGCAAAAGGGGCCCTCCGAATCAAGAGCTCGGTGCTCTTTTGATAGTGTCGAATCTCCGCAAAAGCACGTCTGCGCTTTCGTACCTTCTGAGGTCGACGTGGAGGTGCATTTTTGGCACTAGTCGGGGCAGCTTGCTTCCTCTTCTTGTAGACAATGCTCTTTCTCTTTTTTTTCTGCACAGGCACTTCCAACACCTCTGATTCCACCCACTCTCCATCTGATTCATGCTCTTCACTATTGACCAGATGTGATGGTGTAGGTCCACTCCCTTTAGGAAGTGTCTTACCCCCAATAGACATGTGAGCCTCATAAGTTTGTATTTGGATGCCAACCCATGGGGCATCTTCATCCGTTTGCGTCTCTTCGAAGCCTTCTGATGGTTGCTTTTGGCTGTTTGTTTCTTTGCCCTGGTCGCTCTCATCCTCCCTGATGCCATCAGAATCGTTGGACTCCGATGAATAGACAAAAAGGCGATGCTTCTGTCTCTTTTTTGCTGCTGTAGAGGACTGGCCGTGCTGATTTGAAGCTCCAGCTTCTTCTGTGTGGACTTCACCTTGAGCTTGTGAAGTTCCAGCTTCTGTTGCTGTACCTTTGAGTCGTTGGCCATCCGGCCCCTTTGGATATGCAATCCTAGCCGTTTGTTTTGTTCTTGCCATGGTAGCACCTAGTAGGGAAAATGACAAAATGAGCCCCTTCAACCTTTAAATAGGTTTTTTTGAGATTTGGCCCCTTTCACATTATGCGGCCAATTGAGTGAAACTCAAATAAAGCAATTGAATTTAACAACTAAACCTGGATCATGCAGACGGCTGAAGCGACGCCCAAACGCTGCCTTTTTGATATTTAGTTGCACGCCAAGCTTCACGACCCAGGGACGCTCGCGAGTGTTTCCACTTCTCGGATGCTGCAGTACGGGAAGCGTTGCGTAACTGCTTTTCTAACATCGATTTTCTTGCTTTCTCAATAGTACGAGTTCTCCCAAAGGTGTGCCTAAAAAACCAGTTAAACATCTCTTGGAGGTAGTTGGAGTGTGAACTACCACCACCATGCCGAGTATTCTTGAAGTAGACTCCTTTTGCTCGATAGTGGGACTTCTCCATGCCTTGTGTACTCCATATATCAAGTGAACCATAGCGGTCCATGAAGTATGCACCATGTGCATAGAGAATGTGCTAAAACAACCAAAAAGGAGATAAGCGAATAGAAAAGTTGCATTTTCAAACATTGCATATGTATTAAGTCCGTTAAAACAAACCATGTAGTGTGTAATCTTGCTTTCAGACCATCCGTCCTTAGCGGCCTTTGTGAATTCATAAAGCACCTTCTTGAACTCCTCTCGCTGCTCAACGGTGGTGCTTGAAAGATTCATCAATTGCACAAACTTTTGAAAGGATGATCATACTAGCTTGCATTGGTTAGCAACCTCCACATTGGGATCTTTGTCCGTCGTGCATGAACACAAATCTTTCCACAACTCCCACCGCTTCTCACTTGCTAGATCGACACTTGCCTTGGATACCTGCATTGGAGACTTTGACATCTTCTTGAAAAATCGACGTGCCTTGGCTCCATTCATGGAAACCTTGTGTGCCACCTCATATGTCTTCTCCCTACAAGTCTCTGCTACAATGTTCACCCTTGATTGGTGACATCCAATCTCATTAAGGAGCGTCTCCACCCCTTGCAAGGAGTCTTTTGACCGTTGAAGGGGCTTCATTGTGAAAGCATAATCAATGTGATGCTTTAGGATCCTATCAAATATTCGCATAAACGCATGCAATGTACAAAAGTGAACATTGTTGAGGGAGAAAGGAATTATGGGGTTTCACCCAGGATCTTTGCTATCCCTATTGGGCACCTGTAGCATATCACATGAAAGAACCAAAGTTTGCCATTCCCTATTTATATGGTCATCATTATCTTCGTCCTGACCTTCCACTTGAGTTGCTCGACTTGTCTTGTGCCCTTTCGTACAGAATGGATAGGGAAGTAAAGAATTTGCACCTTGTTTGCATCCAAGCATGCACTTTATGGTCTTTAGATCACCACCTAAATGCCATTCAACATCAAACTCCCCACGTCGTGGAACCATGAGCTTCTCACCATTTATTTGAGCTTTAATGACCTCTGTGACCCATGGGATTCTATTGAAAATCCATGCAAGGACTTTATGTGTCTCTTTCGGAACTTCAATTACACCAAGCCACCATATATCCTACTCTGATTGCACACTAAAAGAGGGCTTTGTCGCTTCACTCGAACTGCAAGATTGCTTGGCATAAGCTAGGGCTTCATTCATAAGCGTGATGCTCATTCTCTCCAACTTTCTCCCTTTAACAATTACACACTCATCCAACTTCAGCACGAACACAAGCTTGCCTTCAAGAACTGCCAACAACATAAAGCCTCAGAATGCTTGTTATGACATATCATAGAGCATGTATGCAACTCTAAACTAACCTGCATCACTCAAATTGTAGAAAACAGCCATGGACTACTGCAATCGTATCAAGTCCACAAAGATATTGTTGAATTTGGTGTAAACAAACCCTTCGGTCCACAACACACTGTTAGAAACAGCACCGCTTCCCTTCCCACGGCCCTTCCTTCCTTCTGATTTGCTACGGAGCGGCTGAAGAGGCATCGTGTCTTCAATATACAAGTAGTCCCCTAATCGGTGAACAACATCTTCATTTGACACCTTCTTGGCAATCTGCACTCTGTGAGGAAGTGGGAATAGATTTTCCATGACTCCTCGACTTCTTAATGCATCTTTTAACACTTGATGTATTGCTTGATAGCCCTTGGTACTAACCCCAACAGCATCACAAATATCCTGAACATCTAGATCAGTGACAATATTAGAAAAATCACTAAGAACTCTCTTAGTGATTGCGTCTTTCAAGTGTTTTGCCTCTGGAGCATCAAGCATCCCAATAAGCTCCTCTTTGTTGAAACAAGAACGAAGTAAAGTAGCCCTAGCTTCCGCATTCTCGCCGTCGCATGTTTCTTGGACGAAGTTCCTATTGCCCAAAACAACAATGATGAGCCGTATTAGACTTAAACAACATGAGGAACAAAACATGTTACCTCATAGCTATCACCCTTCGTTTTCTTGCACCTCCACGTCGTGCAAGAGTCTGAATTTCGGACAACTCTCGTTTCCTCACCCTACCTCCCGTGGCAATACTCTTCATGTGTGAAAGAGTATCCTCAATCTTTTTAATTACATTTTCCTTGGTTGTGATGGTGCTCTTTGCCTCCTCAAGCGCACTAGTAGCTGTTTGCATCTAATCTTGAAGATTGTGGAAACTCCCATTGAGCAACTGACAATGACGCAAGTAGATCTCGGACCGCGCAATCTCGTGTTTGTTGAGTCTCTTGCAGTAGCCCAACAAACCTTGCTCTCCATTTCCAACGTATTGCAACAGTGATGGAATTTTTGTAAAAGACGGATGAACATTGAGAGAAGGATCCTTTGGATACAAGCATTCGTCTGTCCAGAGATCCACATTCTTCTCCCCTTAAGCGCGGTGTTCGTTGGCTGAAGGTAATGTACCCAAGCATGTTTTCTTTGTCGGAACATACTCTTGAGGTAGGCGTAGGAAAAGCTCTGGAGACCTACCGCGTGAAGAGCTTGCTGGGACATTGGTCACGTCGTCAAGAGGCATTGTAGGATGGAGAGATGGAGCTTGAAGGATGGAGAGATAGAGCTTGTAGGATGGAGAGATGGAGCTTGAAGGATGGAGAGATGGGTGTGTAGGTGAAGCAGCAGGTGCAGGTGCAAGGGGGATGGGTGTAGGAGAGGAGCTTAGATTAGGAGGGAAAGTTTTCAATTTTGGGGGGAATTTCCTAAAAGTTTGGAGGGAGTCAAAAAATGTTGAATTTTGAGTAATTTAACTTAAAAATATTTTTTTTATTATGTGTATATGTTGGGGGTACTTTTTAGGGGGGAATAGAGTTTTTTTTTAAAAAGTCTTTTTTTTACCTCTTTGACCCACGGATTTGCTTAGGTGGCATGGGAGAGTTAAGAGGCCACTTACAAGTTGGCCAAAAAGTTAGAGAGAGAAGACCCCCTACCCCCCTACTTTTCAAATGGTTTACCCCCCCCCTTCCCTACTTTTTAAATGGTTAACCCCCCCCCCTCCCCTTCCCCCTACCTTTTTAGGGGTCAAAGGTGGAGGAGACCCTACCAAAATAGCCCCATTCAAAGCCTTTGTCCCCCTTAATCTTGGTAGGCTTCCTTTAAATTAGGGATTCTTACAAGGCCCATGGAGAGTCCATTTTTTTCCTAATGGACAGCTCGTCCAGCTTGCCTACTCCGCTATAGCCTTTCCAGCTCTTAGTAGCACTTCTGAATTGGATGATTAGATTATATGAAATGATACAAGTCGTCCACAATGAGTTGGAGCTTTTGTGCTTTGCGTTCAGCACGCCTGAGGATGAGCTTAGGCGTGCTGAGTTTTGGCGGAATGTGCAGGCGAAGAGGGTGGCGAGGAATCATAGGGAGCTCATTAGGTATATATACGCTAACAAGGTGGGGCTATATTTTCTAAGATGAGATGTTTGGATGTAGAGGATATGTTCGTGAGGCTTGCGGTAGAGCACATGGTGGGACTCGTGGAGGATGTGACCTGGGACGTGGGGGTGGAGGGGTGGCTGACCCTACTGTAGGAGGTGTTGACAAAGTTGGCAGACAAGGTGGGGACCGGCATGTAGGTTGAGTGGCTACCACAAGCATCGGGTACTAGCATGCTTGAGCCCCAAAGGATTGCGCCTCATTCAGAGTACAAAAACTCCTAGGGGGATGTTGTTGGTGCACCCCCTTGTGTATCTTATCAACCCCACCTCAAAGCACTCTCTCTCTCTTGTTAGAGCCCTTATTATATATTCTATGAGCAGCTCAGAAGCATCCCCCTACGGCCTATTCTTTTGTTCTAGAGGGTAGGTCGTGGCCCAAGTTGGTGCTCATGGTTTTTTGAATTTCTTGCAGTAGGTGCCCCTACTATGACTAAATTTGAAGGTTTTCACACTAAATTACACTGCATTTCTCCAAAATTTGTAGGTTTTCTTACCCTCAAATCTAAAATTTAGAGGTAAATCTCAAAATTTTAGGTGGGATCACACTTAACCTAGGTTTTTTTGAGCATTAACTATAAATGAATCATCTTATGTCTTGTGTAGACCGAAGCTCTCTCAAAAATCTTGCCCATTCTCAAGGTACTCTTTTACTTTTAGACGGACAGAATTCATAGTTGACACATTTGATTGGGTCAAAGTAATTTCAATCAAAATTGTGTTGATGGATTGGACATAAAAAAAAAAATTTAATATAAAATATTTTAGCATCTTCAAAATTAAGAATCTCACATTCTAAAAATTGGTTAATATTTTTATATATTTTAGTGTCTTCAAAATTCAGGATCAGTACAGCATTTCAGTGTTTCAGACAATTTAGAACCCCAACAACCCATCTTGAGCGAGCCTGCAGTCAAGAATGATTAGGAACATAACCATTTATGGACCAGAGCATGGCCACAAGCTTATTTATACGAATCAGCTACTCCGGCAGACATGGCAATGGCCATGCTCCCGAGTGTTAAGTGTAATTTCTCCCTTAAAGGGGCAAAGATGAGCAATGCCCATTGGTATGAAAGTCCTTGCCTAGAGATTATTAAAGCAATCATCTGTTGTCTTGGATGCTAGAAATTTGGTCAGTCTCATCCATTCATCGATGGAAAAAATGGGTTTACAAAGTCGATGACAGAAATGGGTTTGCAAAGTCAATGTAAGATGACATGTTTTGGGGTTCTACAAAATCAAACAAGCAGATGTATGCGATTCATTAATGATGTCTTACATGATATTAAGCACGGGGTTGTCGGACCATGTTTTTGGGGTTGCAAAAAATACATCTCATCCGGGTTGAACCCCATGGGGGTTGTGGAGGGTTATGTTTGGTTTTGCATTTACTTTGCTACTACACTATCCTCTATAGAGTAACTATTGAGGTCTTGATCTTGGCTTTTTTATTTTATGTACTCGCTCGGTTATTTGTTCGCTCTGAAGTACTCGCTCAAGGATTAGGATTCCTCTTTCAGTTTGTGATCTTTGTTTGTTCTTCTTCTTCAAGTCTTTCTTGGTTGATTCGGGTTTCATAAACCTCTTTGATATATGATATTTAAGGCAATCCAGTTGCTTCAACCAGCCTTAAATACTATGTTTTGTCGGTTAAAAGAGGTACAATATTTTCTTTTGTCTTATTTCCTTTGTTCATGCGCCTATTCAAATATCTACGCTGTCTTCGAGGATTTTGGTTTGGAAAATCATAGTAGACCACCTGTCGATCTTTCCTTTTGATGTCCTGGTCTGAGCTGCAGGAAATCTCAACGTTTGCCAACCTCTTCTAAAGGCTTGTCCGTGGAGTCTTGGAATGTTTCCACATCAATTTGATCAAGGTCTCTTAAGAAGATCTCATCCACTATGTGTTAGCAACCTACAACTCTAACCATGTCAGGGACATTAGATCCAGATTTTGGACTTAGACACATACCCATCGTATGGAATGGAATGATATCATATCTCTCCTCATCACAGAATTTAGTCAGGGTCACCTCATTCACACACACATCAAGAGTGGCCAGTATTTGTTGCCATCCAAAAGGTTTGAACATCTCTTTAGAAAAAGGCTCTAGTACATACGCCTTGTCTTGTACGGACCTATTGTGAATACAATCCTCTTTTTTAAAATTGATGCCCTCAGAAACTTCACCCATCCAATTGTGAGCTTTGTTTGCAGCCAAGCAGGTATTTCTCCCTCCTGGTCAATTGTGGAGTTTAAATCTTCTCATGGGGTTCGTTCCACATCGAGCTTCTTGAGTTTTTGGGACCTTCGCCATGCTGGGTAAGTTTTGCGATGTCCTCTCCTCTTGTATTCTCTAAGAGAATAGCTATGATTTCGTCGGAAGAGGAAGAAGGTGAAGAAGAAGGAGAAGAGGGTGACCTCTTTCTTGCCTTTTTCTTCCTTTGTTTCCTCTCTTCCCTTTGGAGTGACGAGAAGAAACACTATGGGTTGACCGTTTCCTCTTGGGAGGAGTTGGCGATAGTCTAGACCGCCACCTTCATGGAGCCACATCTTTAGAGGAACTTAGGGATTCAATGCTTTCTCGTTCTTTGGATTCCTCCTCTCTTATGGGAGAGAGTCTTCTTTCTGGGGTCTCATCAAGAGGCCTCCTAAGCTCTCTCTCCTCTTGGAGAGGAAGGGAAATCCCACAAGCACGAAGTTGTTGGGTAACTTCGGCTTGCAAATTAGGGTTGCCCCACGGCTTGATGCAACCTATTAACAAGATAATTGATAAAATGGGGGCATCATTAGTAGCACGTTCATGTGTAAAATCAAAGTTATCAATGTTCATTCTACTCTCTTGGTTATTGTCAGCCATGCTTATTATACTTATGTGTTTACCTTTGGCAATTCAAAACAATAGTTGCTACTGCTCTTAGCCTTTCAAAATAAGCACTTAAGTATCTACACCCACAGCTCGAATTGGTTGATTATAGAGAGTAGTGGGGTAGGTCTAACAAAGCAGGATTGTCAAGGGATAGATCCTTTCAAACTTCTTATGGCTCAATAATGGTAAAGTCGTAGGCAAGTCTAAAAAGACCTCATTATTAAGACCAAAGCTCTCGAGGTGTGTGCCATATCCCACATAATGGGACAAACAAAACCGATAAGAGATCCCAGTCCCACTTACCCTAATATAATTAACAAAATCAACCATTAATAGGCTACTTAAGGACCTCTCTTCTTAAGCAAGAAAAGAGAAGCCAAATGCTCTGATACCAATGTAATAAAATTGGCCTATGAACTTTGAGAATAGCGGAGTTAAGATAATTAGAATGAGTATTTTTGTGAGATTACTTTAAGAACGTAGAGGGTGAACTTAATTGATGGTAGAAACATGAACATAGTACTTAATTAACTTGGCATGAACAATACTTTTGCAAGAGAGAGAGAGTATTAGAAAACATGACAATAGTTGAGGACCAGATTTACTTGGAGCCGGTCCCCCCTCCAAAAGACGTTTATATTATAAAATCTCCCATCAAGAGAGACTTGGTACAATACAATCTTTGTGTTCCTTGTGACCTTGGTGATGCTATGAAGATGGAAATCTTCATGCACCACGAGCATAACATAAACTTTGCAAAAAGCATTAACTATCCCAAGCCTCAGTCCCAAGGCCTCAAACACCTTTGAAGGTGGAGAGAGCTAGCGGGGAATGAGTTAGGGAAGAGGAAGAAGAATCATCCATAGGAAAAAGAAATAGTTCCTCACTTATCATCACTCTTCTTGCTTAGCATAACATAATAACATAGTAATAAAGATGAAGAAGATGGCAAGTTTAAGCATTGAAGCATGTCTTTTGGTTGGATTTGCATTCCATAGCCAAGACTGTTGGTGTAGGCTCTCCACTTCTCAACAAGCTTGGAGAAGGATATGGAGATCTTGCACTTTGCACTCCACAAATGAGAGAGAGAGAGAGAGAGAGAGAGAGAGAGAGAGAGAGAGAGTGTGTGTATGTGTGGGAGAGTATACTCCTCTCATGCTTGGTCCACCTCTCTCTCTCTCTCTCTCTCTCTCTCTCTCTCTCTCTCTCTCTCTCTCATATTATTTAATTATATCATTTGGACATGTGTCTTCTTTTTTCTCTTTGAGAGAAAGAACTTAATTATTTATTTTTATGCATCTAAATTCTCATTGGACTCCTTTAAAGCCTTTCCAATAGGATTCAAGCACATCATGAGGGACATATGTGGAGGATTTTGACATGTGTCTGTTATGCTTCTTAAGTCATTTGGTTTGAATTGAACACTTCAAGCACTTAGTCAATTAAGCATGGAAACTGTTTATGCCTCTTGAGAGTTTATCTTTGAATTGAACACTTCAAGAACTTTTATCATTTAAGCATAAAAATCACCTCAAACTTTGGAAAAAGTTCCCACAACCACTTTAAGCATTTTAGCACCTCATGCTTGGGTAGGATTCCTACCTCGAGGTTAGCCCTATCTTGCGTCAGGTCAAAGGACTTTTTAACACTAACTTTTGGGTGTTTAATGAAGCTAACCCTAAGCTCTTTTAATCTCCATTAGATGCACGTTGCTCTTTGATAGACTACCTCCTTTTGGACCCCTTTTGAGATGTAATCATCTCTTCTCTTGGTCCCTTACTAAGGTAAATCTATAAGCACTTATTGCACATTTCTCTTTGGTAGACCGCCTCCTTTTGGACCCCTATTGAGCTGCAACCATTTCTCCTTTTGGTCCCCTATTGAGATAGGTCTAGAAGCACATATCTATATCCTAACTCTTGTTCCCTTTTTATTTCCCATATTAAATGATCAATTTAATATGAGAAAATCATTTGGTAAAGTAAGATATTATATTTTATGAAAAGTACCTATCTCTTACTCCATGAATGAGATTCCCATACAAGATCAAGTATGATTGTATAGAAACCATATCACTTTTCCAACTTTTAAGACCATCCTACTCTATTCATTTGGTTTGTGTATTTTAGTACACAAAACTCAACTATGGTATTTGCTATAAGATATCTCATTTAATTTGTAGTTGCTCCATATGATCAAGTAGTTTGAACTATCTCTCTCATGCTTAAAACACCATGTACCATTGTGAGAGCCAAGGCCATAAATATTATCCAAAATCTCTCAATTACCTTCACACAAAAAAAGATTCATTAATAATTATCAAAAGCTTTTGACATTAAACAATCAAGCTAATTAATTTTCACCCAATCATATGTGCTACATGTTCTAGAGGAAAAGATTTGCCACCATAGTACTCCTTAGAAAGGATTTTCCATGATAGCAATAAAGAGCGACATACTACAATGTGTTCTTTGTTGGGGTTAGGGTTGTAGGAATGCACACATATGCTTTGGAGATGGAGAATAAGCTCAAGGCACACAATGGAGAATGTGTTACTGTGCAAATACACGATGAGATAGCTCTAGAGAGATGTGCGTATATACAAAGCATGAAAAAAAGCTCCTAATGAGGGGAAAGGTGCACCGACGGTTCCAAGTGTGTTTAGACACATCACTATCATATGCACTATCACAAATCCCCCTTGGGAGTGACGATGTGAACA
This sequence comes from Adiantum capillus-veneris, assembly GCF_014529385.1. NCBI lineage: Eukaryota > Viridiplantae > Streptophyta > Polypodiopsida > Polypodiales > Pteridaceae > Adiantum > Adiantum capillus-veneris. Next base: position 180,464,323 of record NC_140931.1, read on the forward strand.
AGAGCAGGCACATAAGAGTATAAGAAAGTGCCATGCCCTATGGACATGATTAGTCCACAAAGGGAAGCAATCCCAAAGATTTGCAAAAATCTTTATACTTTTCATGAAGCAATGTCTTTTTGAACAGATTTGCAGGGTTATCTTGTGTTTGCACTAGTAAGCCAATAAGCTGATCTCTCTAGTAGAGAGTCTCTCCTTGACATAGTGATAATGCACATCAATGTTCTTTTCATTAGCATGAACAACTAGGTTCCTTACAACTACCAATGCACTAACTGTCAGTGTATATGAAAGTCCCAACCAACTTCCAAATCATCCACAAGGCATTTGAACCACACACACTCAATTGTAGTTGTGAAAGCTACCTTGTACTTAACCTCACAACTAGAGGTGGTCATAGTAGGTTTCTTCTTACTCAAGCAAGATATGCATGAACTGATGAGCATGAAACAAAAACCACTCATGGATACTCGTGTGTCATAGAAACCATCCCAATTAGAGTCTAAGAAAGTATGTAAACCTAGTGGCAATGATCCCCTCTTAGAACAACCCAGGATGCATAATGCCACTCAAGTAGTGAAAAATCTTCTTAACCGACTGCCAATTCTTAGACCGTGGGCTATGCATAAATCTGCTTACTTGCAAGACTTAAAACTAAATATCGGGCCTTGTAATGCATACATAAATGAGGCAACCAATAGTTGCTCGATGCAGGGTAACATCTTCAAGATCTCTAGCATTATGTAGAGGTAACTTCAAAACCTGTCTCCATAGGAGTGGAAATTGGCTTGCAATCATCAAGTCCAAATTTTCTTAGCAAAGTTTGCACATACTTTGTCTAACATAGTGCGGTATCCTCATCATACTACTTAAACTAAATGCCCAAATAATGATTCAAAAGACCTAGATATGATGTCTAGAATGTGGCATTCAAATCAACCTTAAATTCAACAATATGTATCACGTTCAGACTAATGAGCAATAAATCATCCACATACACAACAACGATAAGATATAAATCATCCACACATTTTACCTACAAAGTTCTCTCAATTAAACTATTTCAAAAGCCACATACAATTAAACAATTATCCACTTTCTCATACCAGGCACGAGAAGATTTCTTTAAACCCGACAATTCTTTATCACATCTTCGAAGTTTCTTTTCCTATCCTTTCTTGACAAAAGCATGAGGTTGCTTTCCATACACTTACTCATACAAGTCACCATTCAAGAAAGCGGTTTTAGCATATGACTAATGCACATCCATACAAAGTAAGTTGCGAATGCCAATTGAAATGAATAGTAGTCATGCAAAAAGCGAGATCAAAAGTTTCTTCATAATCAATGTCCTTTTGCTCAACATAACCTTTTGCAACAAGCCTTGCTTTGTAGCAATCAATACTATCACCCGACTTATGTTTCAACTTATAAACCCACTTTGTACCAATGGCCTTCTTCCCAGGCGGCAACTCGCAGAAAGATGAAGTATTGTTCTTCACAAGTGCATATGGAGCATCTTAGTGCATTATGTTGCCTTTATTAGTGTATTGGCTCACTTTGGGATGATTAGGGTAGGTGCTTCTAGTGTAGCAACATTTTTAGAGTGCAACCTTTTGGTTAAAGGTTGTCTTTTGTTCCTTTTTGTAGAATAGAACCCCCAATTTTTATTTTGACATGGGGAAATTTTAGTGTGTTTGCTACACAAGCCCTAATGTAGCACAATCGTACATCAAACCTGCCTAACCCTAGCATGGAGTGCTTGAAAAGTTATGAATTGCATGATAATAACATAGCGATTGAGGGAAGTTGCTTTCTTAATGAAGGGATATGAAATGGTATTTGTTTATGGTACACTGATATGTATTTATTGTATGGTTGACATGTAAAAAGTAATCTCTATCATTGAATTATCTCTCAAGATCCAATGGTGGATGTCAGATGCTTAGAAGTAAAGCTGTGTTATTATCTCTATTTATAAACTCTCTCTCTTGAGCTTTGCAAGACTTTTGAAATTTATAAATAGATGCACATTGGTTCATTGAGGGACCCATGTGGGGGGAATACCCTTTTCCACTATCTAGTGATGTTCTCCTTTGCTTTCACTCTCTCATGTGTCACACTCTAGTGTCGGAGGTGTGTTATGTTTCTCTCTACCTCTCTCCAATTGTGTCTTCGTTCAATTGTGTGTACATACAATTCTCCAAGTTTGCGCACTTGTCAGTTTCATGGAAAAACATTATGTCTTTTTTCCTTTGTTGTAAAAGGGACTTCTTTCACAACATATGTTGCAATCAAATTGAAGCAACCTTGCAAGATGCATGTCTATACAATGACACAAGTGCATCTTTCTTGTCTTGCTCATCCTCCAAGCTTGGTTTCAATATAACAGGAGCATGTGTGTTGTCCTCATCCTCAAGACATGAATTGCATTATCCAAGTGGGACTATTCTCATCTCTTTATATAGTTCAAGATTAAATCTCGATCATATGCTTCATCCATGAGACTTGAGAAGATACAATCATGTGGATATAGCTTTAAGTACTAATATTTTATAGGTTAAATGTCATAGAAAAAAGATATACTAAGTTGGCTCATGAACGAATACAACCTACACCTAATACTCAACACAAGAAAGGAAATAAACACTAAACTATCCACAAATTTTCACAACCAGCTAGAATCCACTAGCAATCTTGAAATAGAGAGAATGATCCCTCCATAATTTAAACACATACTATCACAAGCAAAGAATACATAAAAATTAACACAAAAATGTCTGCAAGTTATGTTGCACTAGCAATTCAAAATAGAGGAAATAACTCATTGGTACCTTCTCTCACAACAATTGTATACAAGAAAACCAACACATGATTGGCTAAAGTTATGATGCACTAGCAATGTCAAAATAGAGAGTGACTCATCCGTACCTATTGAAATGTGATATTCCTTTCTTCGCTCTCGCAAAAAGACTCACAACCAATGCAATACTACTCCTCCTTTCACCACGTTTCTCTATCTCTCATAAGAGCTTCCCTCTTACACACTCAAGAGCTTTGTATATGCCCAACACTCATAGCTTCCTATTGGAATTAGGGTTGCAGAGAAATGCACACAGCTTGGCGAAGACGAAGGAAGCTCCAGGCACACAATAGAGAGTGTGTTTCTTAGTATGCAATGGAAAGATAGATAGCCCTAGAGTGATGGACGTATATACAATGCACACGGGAAAAAACCTCCTAAAGAGGGAAAAAAATCCCCAGCGATCCTAGTTTGTTCACACACATCACAACCACATGTATATGGTAACAAATTCCCCCTGGAGTGATGCGGTGAATGAGAGCTGGCACATGAGTAAAGGGAAGTGCCATGCCCTGAGGACATGATCAGTCCACAAAGGGGAGTAAGCCCAAAGCTTTGCGGAAAGCTTCAAGCTTCTCACAAGACAATGCCTTTGTGAAAACATCTACAAGGTTGTCCTATGTTGGCACATAAGCCAAGCTGATCCCTCCTGTTGAGAGCCTCTCCCTGACATAGTGGTAATGCACCTCAATGTGCTTTGTGCGAGCATGAAAAACTGGGTTCCTCGCAACTGCCAATGCGCTCTGACTGTCAGTGTAGATAGTGTTGGCAGTTTCCTGTCCAACACCCAAATCAGCCATAAGGCGTCTGAGCCATACACACTCAACCGTAGCTGTGAAGACTGCCCTGTACTCAGCTTCACAACTCGAAGTGGCCACAGTAGGTTGCTTCTTGCTCAACCATGATATACATGAATTGCCAAGCATGAAACAAAAACCACTTGTGGACACTCGCGTGTCAAAACAACCAGCCCAATCTGAGTCCGAAAAAGCATGTAAGTCTGGCAGCAATGATCCCCCCTTGGGATAAAACAAGCCAAGATGTAAAGTGCCACTAAGGTAGCGGAAAATCCTCTTAACAGCTTGCCAATGCTTAGACCCTGGGCTATGCATAAATTTGCTGACCTGTGAGACTGCAAACTGAATACCTGGCCTCGTGTTGCATACATAAATGAGGCAGTCAACAACAGTTTGGTAAAGAGTGACATCAGCAAGATCGCCAGCATCATATAGACTCAACTTCAAACCTGTTTCCATGGGAGTGGCAATAGGTTTGCAATCCTCAAGTCCAAACTTACATAGCAATGTTTCTATGTAACTTTTCTGACACAAAGCAATACCACCATCACAGTGCTTAAACTGTATACCCAAGTAATGATGCAACAGCCCCAAATCTTTCATCTTGAAAGTAGCATTCAAATCAGCCTTAAATTCAGCAATATGTCTCTCATTTGGTCCAATGATCAGCAAATCATCGACATAAAGAACCACAATGAGAAGTACATCATCCTCACGCTTTACATACAATGTGCTTTCTATTGGACTATTATGAAAGCCTCGTTTCACCAAATGAGTGTCAGCTCTCTCATACCAAGCATGAGGATATTGCTTCAACCCATACAAAGCCTTCTTACATTTGCACACTTTGTCCTCTTGTCCGCGAGGCTATGTTACATAAACTTCCTCAAATATGTCACCATTCAAGAAAGCAGTAACAATGTCTGATTGATGTACATGCCAACCAAAATGAGCTGCCAATGCACATAGAAAAAGCACAGTAGTCATACGACAAGTGGGAGCAAAAGTCTCTTCATAATCTATGCCTTTTTTATTTGCATAACCTTTTGCAACAAGTCGAGCCTTATGGCAATCAATCTCACCATCCGGCTTGTGTTTCAACTTGTAAACCCACTTCGTACCAATGGCCTTTTTGCCAGGAGGTAAATTACATAAAGTCCATGTGTCATTTTCTATAAGTGCATCATATTCTGATTGCATGGCAGCCATCCAATTTTCTGAATTCTGTGCTTCATCAAAAGACAGAGGCTCCTCAACATCATGTAAGCTAGATACAGCCAAAGCATAACAATCTGATGCATAAGATGCATGGGGAGAGCCTGAACGAGTACGACTAGACAAAGGTGCATCCAATTTACTGTCACGCAAAGTGTGCACCAGCCATTTTGGCATAGCTCTAGCCTGCTCATTTTCAGCCCTTTCCTCATCAAGTACATCATGTACATCTGCATCAGTAATAGGCTGATCTAAAACATTTTCAAAAACCCCAATAGGCTGTACATTTGCCTCATTGGAACTTACATTCGTATTTCCACCACTGAAAAGAGGCAACAAAGTGTCATAAATGTCTTGTGAGCTTACATTACTGTCTCTAGTACATGACAGCAAGAGCTCAACAGAATCTTCCACAAACACTACATCCTGAGAAACCAGAAAACGTTTTGTTTGCGGATGATACAACTGTAACCTTTACTTTCAGCACTACAACCAACAAAAATACATTTGACAGCCTTATCATCCAATTTTCTGCGCTGCACTTGTGGCACCAAAGCATATGCCAAATAGCCAAAAACACGCATGTGCTCAATAGAAGGCTTTCTATTATGCCATGCTTCATATGGAGTAATAGATTGCAAAGCTTTCGTAGGACACCTGTTAAGTACATAAGTGGCACACATGATGGCCTCAAGCCAAAAAGAATGCGGCAAGCTTGACTTTTGACCATACATCGTGTCATTTTCGTCAGTGACCTATTTTTCCTCTGAGCAACACCATTTTGCTGAGGTGTATAAGGCACTGTACATTGGTGTTTTATCCCATGACTAGCCAGAAATGTATTAAATTCATGAGACATATACTCCCCCCCTCGATCGGAACGGAGGGTGCCCATAGTACATTTCGAGACATTTTCAGCCATAGCCAGAAATTGTTTGAAGCACATCAAAACTTTGGACTTCGCTTTAAGCGGAAATACCCATGCATGCCTGGAGTAATCCTCAATGAAAGTCACGAAGTACAGGTAATTGCCCAAGGACGGAGTTTGCATGGGCCCACAAACATCACTATGCACAGGCTGCAACCTGCATGTGGCCTGAACTGAACCATCCTTTGGAAATTTAGAACGCTGCATCTTACCCAAAATACAGCCTTCACAAACATGTTTGACAGGTGCTTCAAGAGGCGGCAAAGAAGCAACCATATTAGATTTCTGCAAACTGGCAAAATTCAAATGACCAAAACATGCATGCCAAAGTTTTGCATTTGAAACAGCCCTTGAATCTGCAATAGCATTTGCAAAATTTTTTCCACACTTGTCATACAAAGTGAGCTTATACAGCCTACGGCACAAAAGGCCAGATGTAACAATTTCATCACCAAAACTGAGATCATGAACTGTACATCTATCATCCACGAATTTGACTACAAGTCCAAGTCTAGCAAGTGCGGATACAGACAAGAGATTCTTCTTGATCCTAGGTACATAAAATGCATCAACAAGTGTGAAGGAACTGCCATTAGCAGCAGGGAGCACAATCTTTCCAACTCCCTGAACTGAATAAGAGGCGTTGTTGGCACAAGTGGCTGAATTCCCATGAAACACAGACTCAAGAGAGGTAAACAATTCACGATCTGAGGTAATGTGCTTTGTAGCACCACTATCAAAATACCACACATGTGAATCTGCAGCAACTGACAAGCATGCATCATGGACAGCAAGATTGTAAGTGCACTCTGCGCTAAAAACCTGCATCAACAGCAGCAACACAATCTCCTTTCACAGAAGACTCGACAATGGCTGCATTTGTAGTGGAACCAGCATTTGCAGTGGAACCACCCTCTTTCTTCTTAGCCTCTTTGGCCTTCAACTTAGGACACGACTTGATCAAGTGATCATTGGCTTTACAATAATGGCAACGCATCTTCTTTTTGCCCTTATTACCAGAATTTCCAGACGAATTGCTGCTAGCAGAAGCATTAGGAACAAAATTTTTGCCACTCGCAGCAGAACCATAAGAAGTGGTTGCATTGCTGTTACCACCCTTTCTTTGAGAAGCAATAAAAGTCTGTTCAACTGCACGCTGTCTAGTCCTGTTTTTTTCTGGAAAGTGACTCTTGCAATAGCAATGTGCAGAATGCATCAAACTTGACAACTTCTAGATTTCCTTGGGTCATAAGTCTCCAAGTACTAGCAAAATTCTGGTAAGAATCTGGTAAGGCATCAAGAACAGTCTGCACAAGGGAACTGTCTGAAATAACTTCACCTGCAGCAAGAAGTCGTGGCTTGCATAAAGACCTGCTAGAATATCCCAAGCCTATTTTGCAGATTTTGTTGAACGGATGTGAGGAACAATGGTGCGCTTCATAGACAACGCAATCAATGCATGAGCCTGTGCATCCTTAACATCCCAACGAGCTTGTTCTGTCGTAGGCAAAACAACTCTAACAGCTGCAATCCTTGCAACAAGACCTGCAGCATCCTCAACATCGCCTACATCCTCAGAACCAGGACGTACATCAATGCCTTGCACAATGTTCTAGACGCCCTTTGACACAAGAACATGTTGCATCATATAAGCCCACATAGGGTAGTTGTCCCCATCCAACCTATCCTCAACAGCAAACATCTTGAACACATCTGTGTTGTTGTTGTCAGCCATGGTAAATGTTGCACCCGATTGAAAATTGCCCGAAAATAGGAGAAATGGAGCAAGAACAACCTGTGCTATATAGCACAAACCGTAGAAGACTATAAGACACATGTTATGCAGAAAACAGCACTGACAGAAATTCTGCACAAAATGACAAAATAGCATGTGCAGTACTGCATGTAGTGGAAATGGAGGCCTAAATGAGCCCAAATCAAAATTCTGAGCAGACCAAGCTCATCGAGCTTTCCCAAAATATTTGTCGACCTGCGAACGCTCACCAAAGTTCACTAAAATCGGAGAAAGTAGGAAGGCGTGTGCTGGAGCAGCTGGCGACTAAGCCCGGGAGGACGTGACCTGCTCTGATACCAATTGTTGGAATTAGGGTTGCAGAGAAATGCACACAGCTTGGAGAAGATGAAGGAAGCTCCATGCACAACATAAAGAGTTTGTTTCTTAGTATGCAATGGAAAGATAGATTGCTCTAGAGTGATGTGCGTATATACAATGCACGGGGGAAAAAACCTCCTAAAGAGGGGAAAAATGCCCCGGTGGTCCTAGTGTGTTCACACACATCACTACCTCATGTATATGGTAACACTTCCCTCTCACGCCCAACCCTCAAGATTTGTTTGTATCTCTCCCTGATCTCTTTTGATTTTTTTTTTTTAAAATTGTGTTCTTTCCTCTTTGTGAGCATTGAAAAATGACCTTCAAGTTAAACTATTGAGTATTCTGCTCAAACATACTAAAATTTTCAATGTATTACAGATTAAAAATAAGCTAAACCCCATAATTTTGGAAAACAATCCCCCAAATTCAAAATAGACAAAATAGTTTGTTGTTGTTTGCTTGCAGTGTTCAGGAAAACATGTTTTTGGAACCATATACGACTCCTTTCTATGGTTTTTTCAAAAAGAAATTTTTTGTTATTTAAAAGGTGAGTCCTTTGGAATACATACACAAACTGACATAATTATATAAGCACAATTAATAAATATAAAACCATATACAAAATTATATCAAACATTTATCATGATAGTTGAGTTGTCGATCTTTTTGTCGAGTTTTCGCTACATAAAATTGATTATCATCAATATTTTTGTTCCAGTTTAGCATATATTTATCTAATTATGGTGACTAAGCAATTATACCTTTACTTACGACTTATTGGCTAAGAGTATCTATTGTCGATATTGCTGGCAAACCATCGCCGCGTTTATTACCGCTGCTATTATCGTTAACGTAATTTTTTCTCTCCTTTTTACCATGGACCCTAGTATCTACCATCCACAAAATTTTCCCTCTTTAAAAAGTAATCTTCACATGTGTTTTCTTCTTTGAAAAGTTTTATATTGTAGGTATATTTTTAAAATCGATAATGTTGAAACTTTAAGACAAGTTCTTTATGTGTTAAGTACAAGCTTCTATTGCAATTGTTAGAATATTTTTGCAACTTATGGAGAAAGGAGTACATCAATCAAGAGGCAAGCATCATTTATTTTTGAAGTGCAGGTATTCATTGTGTTTCATTCCACAGGTGAACAATTGCCGAAGGTCGTTTGTTGTAGAAAGGTGGTTGCTAATATTTTAAGTTTATATGTGGCCATAGGTCTTGTACGCAGGCATGGGAGTGATTTTGGTCATTTCTTGAAGTGTATCATGTACCTTCTTAGTGAAACACAATAACATGCTTTTTGAGAGACTAGGTATCTAATGTGATGTTGTAGACACAGTGTAAAGGCAACTTGTGTGGCATATGTGGCTTATTTAGTGAGAAGGATGCTACTTTTGAAAGGTTTTATCAATAACCATGTTTTTTTAATAATTAGCAATTTATCTAAGTTGAATTTCTTTATGCGTTGCTTGTTGGATGTGTAGCACACATGGATTTTACTGCCTTTTAAATGCATTTTCAACATATAAACTGTAATAGTAAGTGCTTTTGCCACCATATATTTTGTTAAGATCCTGCCCAATTTCTATTGGTGAATCATGTGCACGCTCAGAATGTGGGTGTAGTTGCTATGTCAGCATGCATTTCTTCAAGGTCTCGCCCACCTTCTTTAGGTGAAACTATATGCATGTTAGGTAAGCTTGAAATTCAATAGCGAATGTGCAATGTAGTTCTTTTTCACAAGGTTTTTTCTTCTCCTCTATCTGACTTTGCAGGTATATTTGATCAAGATCCCATGCTGTCACAAAATTATCTCTATTTTGCAAGTCTTTTCTGAGATCCCCTCTCTATCATGAGACATTCCAAAGATAGTCTCACTAAGTCTCCTTCTTGCAGCTCATCCACTTTTGACCTTTCTTTTAGTTATGTACTCCTCACTTTCTTCATAAGGAGACTCTACCACTCCTTTTTAAGAAGTGTGGTTATGTGGATAATGGTCATCATCAAACCACACTCAAGCTAGACCACATTTCTCTCCTAGCCCGCATTCTCACAAAATTTTGGAGGTATTCAATACGCATTTAAACCCATTTTGGTCCCATAAAAGCACATTTGATTCCCAAAGGAGTTATCATGGCACTTTTAAAGTAGACAATCTTTCATTTGAGTCATCCTCTTCTTACAAATTGTTAGTGCACCAATGAGTATAAAGGCCCGAGTATAAGGCCATACATTATATTTGATCGTGATCTGATGTTGTTTCAAACAAGTCTTTTGGATGAGGCTATTAATCTCCAATGGATGAGGCATGTGAAAATTTCCATGTTCGACTTGATATTCAACAAGAACAAAATTGATTTGTGTGAGTATGTGACTATGGTGCATTATCAAGCGTCGTATAAAATGAATAAAACATGAACCATTTAGTTGAGTATCTAAACCAATCTATGTAAAAATATTGATTATGTTCTACGATGTTCATGTCTCCAATAACATAATATAACGATTAATGGGAGAAGATAGCATTCGCACCAAATCTGCTCAGACGCAAGTTTTGGTGATGGAGGGCTTAACCTAGATGTAGGTACAATAGAAGTTTGACATCCTAGAGGACAACAGCTATGACAATAATGAGAACATCACTCATAAAACGAGGATATGGATTGAGTTTGCAACCGCATCTATTAGGGATTCAACATTCAAAAGCATAACAGTGGTGCAACATGTGGAAGTTGTTCAAAAAAAATTCTCCCCAACTAGCATAGATACATTATAGAACCAAGGAGTTCGACAATGTTTTGTTGCATGACACAATCACACAGTACAAGAATTTTGACTTTTGGACTAAAAAATAATAAATGGTGGTGTGATGAGGACAATGGACTTTAAATCTTCGATTTTTGTCACTTTCTTTGAGACTGTTTTCATTGCTAGCCATTTTATAAGTTGAATTTATGAATAATAATTTTGTATATTATGAAGAGAATTGCGAGTTGAAATGAAAAACTCAAAATCTTCTAGCTTGTTTGAGGTTTTGTATGATTGAGTAGTGAAAAATCTTGAAGACCGACGCTCTTTGAAAGATTTTGAAGGTGTATGCATTTCATGTTCGAACATCATAGTAGAGGAACCAAGGCAAAATTTTCTCACATATTGATTTTTTATTATGTATAGATTATTGGTTGTACATAAAGAAATACCTATTCATGATTTTTTATAAGAATCCTTGACGTGCCTTTTTTGTTTTCATATTATTTTTTTATGGTGGAAGATTATGTTATGTACGATCTCCATCTAGAGTGTGAGTATCAAATTTTTTTGCCAAAATGATCAACAAATTGAGCCACAATATAGGGTTTTCATTTTGTGTAGCTTACGATGTCATGCTACTTGCTACATTAATCTTGGTTCTTTTGGCTACACCGTGGAATAGGCCAACATGAAATTTTAGGTTGCGTGCAGGTTTTATTGTCACACCTTGTTTTGAATTTGTTTGCAAACATTACTTCTTAGTTCTCAATGGTTTCTTTGAGAAGTAATGTATGATGCAATTAGGAGAGACTCTTTTCAATTCTCACTCAAGCTCATATGGCTGAAAGGCCACGTGAAAGCAATGTCAAGGTTTAAAACAGTGCATTCTTGCATTGACTATGGACACGAATCTCTTGCATGTGCACTTAATCGTTGAAGATAAAGCTCTTTGTTTATGTGGAAATATTAAGCAATTATAAAGTAATTGCTATTAAGGGTAAGAAATTTCCCAAGAATCTCGAATAGAACTTGACTTGTGGTTTAAGCAAGGTTAACCGACTTCAGCTCTTCTTGACTCAGTAGATCTCAATAAAATGACCTCTCTAAATGATTTTCGCAATTATTAGGTTGTCTTGCAACGTGTAGAAATTTGAGAGCCACTTTTAGTAACAATGAATACTTAGAATGCCTTTAGTGAAATTTTTCCTTGGCTCAAATCATCATAGTTGTGGTCATTAGAACCCGACCCCTTGTGCATGCATCTCATTGCACTAGACGGCCCTCTCTTGCAGCAAATATGAATGTGACACCATCTACAACCTTGCCAAGGGATGTAGCCCTGCCCTCGTGCATGGCCTTGTGTGTTCCTTTTTAAACTCTGTTTTGTAGTGCAAAATAGGCACAAGACCTACACGACCTTTGATGGAAAGCTTGGATTAAGAGGGCGAACGAGCTCCAGTTCAAGTGCTTGAAGGTTTGGTGAAGATCCAATGGAGAGAACCACTCCAGCACACAATTAATGACGTGATTTTCAAGAGCTAAACTCATGCAAAGCTAAATGTACACTAATTAAGTGCAAATCTAATCTAACCTCATACAATTTACCTTTCTTGACATTGGCGCCACTTGAACTTAGCATCTTCATAGTAGACACTTGAATTCTCCTGCAATGCTATTGGACCACTCTTCAGCCATTCAATTTTTCTCTCAAGTTCCCTAAGTCTATATCTCACTCTAATTTACATCGACATTACACACCGCATGCTTTTTTGCCATTTAAATGAGCATGAAGCTCTTGATTTAAAAGAATTTTAGGAAACAAAAGATTAGCCTCCATTCCTTGGCATGCGTTTTGCCATTTAAATGAGCATGAAGCTCTTGATTTGGAAGAATTTTAGGAAACAAGAGGTTGCTCAATTCGAGTCAAGCTCAAGGCTTGAGTGGATGGGATGTGCTTAATTCGAGTTTTGGTGTGTCTCTGTCAAATGTTTGACTAAGGTCTCAAAGTCATAGAGTGCATTTGTTTTGAGCATTTGAAAACTCAACTAAGGGATAGCCCATGATAATGATATCAAATCCTTTCAGGTGCACCTTTCACAAATAGAATTTGTCAATAGTTGGTTACATGATCGTATGGGTCACCGATATCATCCAACCTTTTGCACGACTTGGCCAATTTGGATGGTCTCTACATCCACATCTTACGCAAAAGTCAAAATGTTCTTGTGGAGCATGAGCATCTTGTGCTGCTCTCTCTCTCTCTCTCTCTCTCTCTCTCTCTCTCTCTCTCTCTCTCTCTCTCTCTCTCTCTCTCTCTCTCTCTCATTCACATTCACATTCACACACCATTTGCTGAAGTTCATGCAAAAAAGAACCCTTTGCCTATCTTCCAAAAGCACTATAAAGCTAGCAAAGATGCCAATGTGAATCATATCTATGAAAATCATGATCCGATTCACTTGGCTTTGCATAGGCCATGACCAAAAATTCTAGTGAGTGACACCAACACACACGAAAGCTACTATCCACTTTTATGCCTTTGCATGCAGTGATCCGGTAACCAGACACACTTCTATCATGACTCTGCAAGCACCAAAGTGCGAGTAGCTTTCACGACCCCTTGGTATGTAAAGCATACAATTGGTGCCACTTGGACTCAGCATCTTCATGCTGGACACTTGTATTCTCGTGCAATGCTAATGGACCACTCTTCAACCATTCAATTTTTCTCTCAAGTTCCACTTAACTCTATATATCTCACTCTAATTTACATCAACATTACACACGGCATGCTTTTTGCCATTTAAATGAGCATGAAGCTCTTGATTTGAAAGAATTTCAGGAAAGAAAAGATTAGCCTCCATTCCTTGGCATGCCTTTTGCCATTTAAATGAGCATGAAGCTCTTGATTTGGAAGAATTTAAGAAACAAGAGGTTAGCCTCGCTTTGCTTAGCATTTTTTAGCTTGGGTATAATATATTGCTCAAAGCGAGTGTGATGTAGGCTCTCATTGACTCATCATGATCTCCTTCAAGCTCAAGGCTTGAGTGGATGGGATGTGCTTAATCCGAGTTTTGGTGTGTCTCTGTCAAATGTTTGACTAAGGTCTCAAAGTCGTAGAGTGCATTTGCTTTGAGCATTTGAAAAACCAACTACGGGATAGCCCATGACAATGATATCAAATCCTTTTAGGTGCACCTTTCACAAATAGAATTTGTCAATAGTTGGTTACATGATCGTATGGGTCACTGGTATCATCCAACCTTTTGCACAAGTCGGCCAATTTGGATGGTCTATACATCCACATCCTACGCAAAAGTCAAGATGTTCTTGTGGAGCATGAGCATCTTGTGCTGCTCTCTCTCTCTCTCTCTCTCTCTCTCTCTCTCTCTCTCTCTCTCTCTCTCTCACACACACACACACACACACACACACACTCGCATTCACACACCATTTGCTGAAGTTAATGCAAAAAAGAACCCTTTGCCTATCTTCCAAAAGCACCATAAAGCTAGCAAAGATGCCAATGTGAATCATATCTATGAAAATCATGATCCGATTCACTTGGCTTTGCATAGGCCATGACCAAAAAATTTGGTGAGTGACACCAACATACATGAAAGCTACTATCCACTTTTATGCCTTTGAATGCAGTGATACAGTAACCACACTTCTATCATGACCTTGCAAGCACCAAAGTGCGAGTAGCTTTCACAACCCCTTGGTCAATAAAGCACCATGGAGAGTGCAAAAACTATTGAAAGCATAAAAGTAAAAATACAAGGTGTGTGATGAGTGAGAGGGAGACCATGATCATGAACATTCCATGATTTTTGGGATCATGTATCCACAAACACGCTAGAAGGATGATTAAAATCCATAAATAGGCCTTGACATACCTACAACATTGAAGGGCCTACCCACGCCGAGCAAGTTGTTGGCCTTTCTGAAATAAAAGAGCCATTGCTCAAAGTCAGATATGTTGGGATGTCTTTGCTTTCAAAATGGCAACTACAAACATGACATGTACCTTATGTGTTAGGAAGCGATCAACGTAAACATTCTATCAGATAACCCATGCAATTTGGTAGGCTACCCATGACTTATTGTATTGATGTCATCTAACAAATGTCTCTATCATTATCGAAACATGTGGTGACAACATAGTGGTCTTGCCATTGTGGACATGACTGTGTGCTGGCACTTTCCCATGTGTTCGGGTTAGCATTATTGCTGGGCCATTGGTGTGATAGTTTGGAAAGTATTGCTTGTGGTAGATCAAATGCTGCACAAAACATTTGTATTGAGGATGATAGAATTCACGAGAGTGCTGCTTACCACACGTCTACAATGTACCGCCTTAGCCTTTGCTATCAACTTATCTTCTCGTCAACTGCACACATTGGAGACTTTTCTTCTTATAATGTGGAAATGTCACCCTCTGAATTCTCAAATGTTCAATGTAATTTGCCAGGTTCGAACTAGAGATTGCACCTTTAAGCATGATTTCTCACTTATTAATGACAAAGCAACATTGATATAATCATTCCACTTCTCGATTTGTGCTCAAAGCCTCGAAGCTACCCTCCAATCCATGAGCCCTACACTTTCCATATCTATTGACATATACTGAGCTCTTATATAGGTTTAAATGCCTTCTGTTTCCTAGGTTCATTGTTCACATTAGGGACATGGCCCTCTGACTCCACAACCACCCTTGAATTCATGTTCCCAAGTCTCTTGCCAATAATCTGAGCTTTTGCCTCTCTCTCACTCTCTCTCTCTCTCAAATACCTTGCTTTTGCAAATACTTGTAAGCTTTCCATCTCCCCAACTGAAAAGCTACTTGAGGAGTTTTAACTTATTGTTAGTTGTTGCGTGGCCAGATATGAGTAACATCTTTGGTATAGCTGCTAGCAAGGAGACGTGTATTGGATATTCAGACCTCCAAGCAATTCTCTTTCCCATCAACAACTAGCCCTTGTGAATCCAACCCAAAATTAGGGTCTGTCCAAAAGAATGCATAGTTATCGCTAGAAATTGTTTGAATAATATTACATATGCCCCGCAAAAGTACTTTTATGTACAACAACAGTGATATTCTTAGTAGCTAACCACCATCAGTACCCCTTCCAAATACACCTACACAAAATACCCTGGTTATATGTACTGCACTTTCTCCACAGCTTCAACACATAGCCCTACAAATGAGATTTGAAACAGCATATAATAGACAGCCAGCTCTGCATGCAGTAAAATAACATTCCAGTAAGCCTCATAAATTTTACAAGGAAAAAAAAAAAAAAAAAACCTCTTGCAGTAGTACACAAGTTACACATCTTGTTCCACGATCTAATCAGAAAGAGAAGTACTCACCCTTCGATGCTTGATCCGTTGAGAACCCTTGTAAAGGTCTTCCTCCATCTGTAACGCAGCAACTCCTACAGTGGGCCTAGGTGTATTTTTTGAGCTTCTCTCTTTCCGCATGTTGTTAAAAATTGTAGTGAATCCATCTCCATGTTCCCAATCGCCAAACTTTGGCACAGTTGGATTCCCTTGCTATAATGAAACAAACAACACCCCATAGCAAAATTTGACACCCCACAATCTAACAACTTATCAATGAAAAACTCACCATATCAAAGCTCTCGTGGGAACTCCTTGCCTTGGAATCTTCTTGATCAATATGCCTCCCTGAGCCCAGTGTTTTTGTGTGCGGTCTTCCCTGGCACCCCTTACCGTCTTCATCAGGACCCTGTCTTTCCTTGATTGCTCCAAATTGCTTCAGTTGCCTTGAAGGGACACCAGACACAAGCAGAGGGTTGTAGGTAGGTACACCCAACAGATTCTGTGCATTAGCTTGTAGGTGATTCAAATATTGCTGAGATCCTATATTTTGGTGGTCCCTCAAAACAGCAGCTTGCCAAGATGAAAATGTTGGACTGCTATATCCCACATCAGTTGTCCCATTCTTATTGTGAGCTGTTCCTTTCTCAGCTGTCTCTTCTGAATTCCTGAAAGCACTCTGATGCGAGGGTGCAGAGTTTCTGTTTTCTTCGGCTGGATGCAAAACCTTCTCCTTCTTACCTCTGCCTTTAACAGGAAAAATACTCTCAGCAGATGTCCTGTTACGAGTTCCTACACTGCTTTTCGGAGATACAATTGCAGTTGATAGCACATTATCAAAATCCCCATCCCAAATATGCAGCGATCTTTCTTTCTCAGCTCTCACTTTATCAAAAACAATGCTGTAAGATAAGTCTTCGTTCTTGTCCCAATTTCCAAACTTTGGAACACTGCTTTTGAACCACTGCATCCAATCAAAGGTTCTTTTCAGCAAGTCACAGCCCTATTTATTCAACAAAGGTTAGCCTATCACCTTAGCATCTGCATGTGATTCAGTTTACTGTTTCTGATTTCATCATCAACAGCTTAGTATTTCAAGAGCCCACCTTGCAATGTCTACTGCTTGCTTCAAATATGATCCTTCCCTTCTCCCTATTGCCACATCAGCACAACCCTGTTGGGTATGCAAGCCCGGTAATGGTGTCTAGCCTATGGGAAACTCCCTTTATGATGCATGCAGGGAGGATCAGTTAAAGTTGAGTTTGCATGGCCAAAGTTATTCATATGTAAGGTTTTCAAGTTAATGAATATAGCGTGTTCTTTTTCTTTTCAAGCTGAGTCTCTCTCTCTCTCTCTCTCTCTCTCTCTCTCTCTCTCTCTCTCTCTCTCTCTCTCTCTCTCTCTCTCTCTCTCTCTCTCTCTCTCTCTCTCTCTCTCGTTTTCTGCTGCTCATCATCTCGCCATGAACCCCCTCCGGCATCACCCGCCATAGCTGCAACCCCAACACATGGTATCAGAGCTCCCAGGCGAGTCCTTGGCAGGCGTGCATATCAAAAGGGGCCTGTTGAACTACTGCAAACGTTGAGCCAGCAGGCAGAGAAAACGCAAGCATCTCAAGAGGGAGCCCAGGTCGGCTAAGGCGCTGTAGGTGGGGAGTAGGCGCTGCAGGCGAGGTGAACCAACAGCATCTCAAAACGCTCATTGGCAGACAGCTTTTGAAAAGCTGCCTTAAGCTAAGAAGGGCATATCAAAACGCTGCCCTTGGAGTTAGCAGTCATAAGCTTTGTATATTAAAACGCCTCCTCTTGAAGGCATTCAAGACTAGTGCGCAGTTTTTCAAGCTTTTCAAAACGCTGTCTTCTGCAGACGTAGTTGGTGTGCAATCTTTAAGCCTTTCAAAATGCTACTACAAAGCATAGAGCTATCGAGGGTGCATTGCCAGATGCCCTTGTCAATGGCGATGTCTATAGCCGGCAAGGTGGTGCTTGGTAGCGGTAGTGGCATGTTTTTTGCATATCAAAATGCCCCTATACACGGTCTAATAATGTTGTCAACATGTACTTTTGTCGGTTGATTCCTTCCACAAAAAATCATTCCAAGAAGCTAGAATTTGTGCTAGTTTGTTCATTGGTAGAACAAACACTTGGCAGCAATTGCAAAGGGCATTATTTCGTTATCCACACTTTGTATGATTTGGTAAGAAAGTGTCTACACGAGCACGAGCCATCCAAAATTATTGATGGGTACATTGGAATATTGATACACATAGAGCATGCAACAGGTTCAAGTATATCAAAAACGACGTTTTGCTTCGAGAACCAAGAGGTACATCAACAGATGTTGAACATCCAGATCTGCTTCAAGATTGCAGTACAAGTTTTCACACATTATTTTACCAGTTCAGTGTTATAGTCTTGTTTTGTCATATACTTTCCAGTCAAAGCCTCCTTTTACATTATTTGTTGTCAGTTATTGCCATGCAGTCAAAATTTTGTACAGGGTTATAGACACTGCCACAAATACAAGTGATAAGACCGCCCTTTGTTGTATGGTTGGGTTCTGGTATGTCTCACGCTGATGGTTGTTTGAGGGAAGTACACACACACACCTATGCTATTGTCAAGGGGGGGGCTTCTACTCATGGTTTCAGGTGAATGAACTCTACCATGGTATGTCTCAAGTCCATTGTCAGTAGTTTGGGCTTGGGGGGGGGGGGGGTATGCAAGCCCGGTAACGGTGTCTAGCCTATGGGAAACTCCCTTTATGATGCATGCAAGGAGGATCGGTTAAAGTTGAGTTTGCATGGCCAAAGTTATTTATATGTAAGGTTTTCAAGTTAATGAATATAGCGTGTTCTTTTTCTTTTCAAGCTGAGTCGATCTCTCTCTCTCTCTCTCTCTCTCGTTTTTTGTTGCTCATCATCTCGCCATGAACCCCCTCCGGCATCACCCGCTATAGCTGCAACCCCAACAAACCCTACCGCCCTGTTAACAGCCCCGCAATTTGCATCCCGCACGGACTCCACATCACCAAGCTCAGAGATACATCCTTTGTTTGGGTGCAGCTCTAACGTGACACAGCAACGTCAACAGGGCCCTATTGCCACATCAGCACAACCCTACCGCCCTGTTAGCAGCCCTGCAATTTGCATCCCGCACAGACTCCACATCACCAAGCTCAGAGACACGTCCTTTGTTTGGGTCCAACTCTAGCGTGACTCATGCTCATGTCTTTAGGTCATACTTACCTAGAACGGGACATTGGAACAGGGAACCGCAAGAGGCATGAGATGCCATTCCCTTTATGGATACTTACGTCTGAAACACGAAACGGGAAGTTGGAATGGGAATGAGGAATGGAGACATGAAAATGGCCATTCCTTGTAACTATGCTTGACGTCCCATCATGCAATGCCACATCATCACTTTGTGACATATACATCCCCCCTCTCCTTCCTTAAAAGAAGAGTAATTGCCCAAAGTACAATGTCAAAGAATGCACTGGCACAATCAGCACATAATAAATAACATTCATGTCTTAGTCCCCATTGAGACCTTAGACACAAATTGTGATCCCAATGAAGCATTTAGCCATCACATCCAGGTCTTTCCGACCTCAAACAAATGTGGAAATTCATCATGTCAATCATCAATATCACCCCTACCGTTGAATAGAAATAAAATGCTATAGACACTTCACCAAATAAACACAAAATTTGCAAGATCAACATAACACTTCATGGTAAACATATACGTGGATGAATCCGGGATAAGCTGAGATTCACCCTTAAAAGGAAAGTGCAAGATAAACAATCTATGTACATATCATATAGTGGTCACCAAGCAGAGTTATATCAACACATCAATACCCCCAAAATGTCAGAGAAAAACCGTTGACTATCTCAATCTGTTGTGAATCTTTTACAAAGAAGTGGAGCGGCTCATCTCTTGTGCAATGTGCACCTTACTAGACCCAACCTACTCAATCAACGTGCACTTTTGGGATAGTTCGACTATTCCAAAAGCCTCAATGTAAAGCTCTAACAACTCAGGAGTATCCGCGACGTCTTTCTCCTCCATCCACTATGCATCAAGAGCAAGGCGCTTTTTGAACTTGACCAAGTATTTCCGGATTAGCTTATCCTTTACTTTTTGTTCCTTGTACACTAGGCTCTACTTAGGAAAAAGAATCTTCTCTATTTCTTCTCCTTCAAGTTGCTCCTTTGGCTCCATGTCCTCCGGTACCTAACCTGTCACGTGACACATCTAACCCCATGTGTCCGTGGACAAGCTACATCATGACCAGGGTTCAGTTCAATCAAGTCAGTCTAGAATATGAAGTGATCTGGCACTTTTGTGAGTCTGTTCGCAGACCGTGCATGTCCAGACACTTAGTGTAGATGCATATCCTTTGGTTGCACACAGCATGATCATAAGCATTCCCATCAAAATCCTTTAGGGGAATTTTCCAGAGCATTTAGCCTATTTTCCCTATTTTTGACATTTTTCACTTATTATTTTTAAGTGACTTCTGTTGGAAAGTAAGTAGGGCAAATTGAGTAAGTTTGTATATAAGCAAACCTAGGCTAGCACTAATTGGCAGAAGAGGCAGCAGGAGCACCATTGCTCAACAAGCAACTTCTCAGAAGAACCCCAAGCCCTAGCGTTTTTGCTCCACAACAACAGCCTAGCGTTTTTAAACGAATCAGCCCCGGCGTCGTCAAGACACAGCAGATCAGCCTCAGCCCGGCGTCAACACGACACAGCAAATCAGCCTAGCGTTTTGCATTTGCAGAACATCCGGCAACAGCAGAACCATTTTCAGCCCTAGCATTTTTTATTTGCAGATCAGCCCCAACGTTTTGCAGATTCACCACGACGGAACACCAAGAAGCATTAGCGTTTTCAGTTTTCAGCACTAAGCAGACCATCGCCATCAAGCTCAGCAAATCTGTCGCCAGAAGCCCTAGCGGTTCCAGATTTGCAGCCTCAGCCCATAGCGTTTTTCAGCCCTAAAGACCAGCATATTTCAGCCCGCAAGGACCCGCCCACATCAGCGTTTTTGGTGCCATACCATTTCAGCCATTAGCGTTTTTGGGACAGCAGCAAGGCGACATCAAATTTCAGCCAGTAGCGTTTTTGGACAGCCAGACATAAGCATCAGTTTTCAGCCCTTAGATCGGTCTCGCCATCCCCCTCATCATCGTCGATCTAGCCTAGACTTGCATCAGTCACATGCATCCACTTTGTACTAGATTGTGCAATCAATAGTAGACCACTCTCACCGACGAGAGTGGGGCCTTCGGAGGAAGGTTTTACAACGTCTCTGGTGTCGTATTCTCCTCTCTCTCTCTCTCTCTCTCTCTCTCTCTCTCTCTCTCTCTCTCTCTCTCTCAGTCTCATACACTTGCACGCACAGTGTCCATTCACTTTGTTAGTGATCATTGCACTCTCTCATTAAGAACGGAAGGCTCTCCCTTCCATAAGAATAAAAGGAACCTTGAGCACAGTTCGGAGCACTCATCTTGAGCAAAGTTCAAACATTCATTCCGCTGCACCTAACATAACCCTTGAAAGGTCCTAGTAGACTCACATGAACTGCATAGTGAATCCTCTGAGTATTTGGCAACTAAGTCTAAACAACACCTCATTGATCTTTTCTGAGACTTGGAAGGGCCCATAACATTGCATACTTAGGTTTGAATAAACCTTCTCCTTTACCTTAATCTTTTTCAATTTGGCCTTCACAAACTTTAAAAGCACCCAATCACCTTCTTTTAACAGTAAATTGTGTCAATGCTTGTCTGCTTCTCTATTGTGCCCTTCTTGAGACTTCTGCAAAAGCCTTCTTGACCTTGGTTTGTGAAACTCATGTACAAAGCATTATTTGTTGCTTCAGGCAAGAAAAGCAACCTCTAAGGGAAAACTCATCGTGGGAACTCCTTGAGCTGTCATGGCAAAATCTCGTGCAGTATCATAGCAGGGGCGCTGTCATGGCAAAATCTCCGCATGCAATATCATAGCAGGGGCGTTGTCACGAGACTTTGACAAACACTAACCTTATTTCTTGGTTTCTTTCTCTTGATTTTTATTCAATTTTTGGGACCCTATTTTGTAAATCAGAAATGACCGAACATTGTACGGCCACTGTGAAACAGCCGATGGCCGAGAGTTTCACTTGCAACATTGAAGGCCAGGTAGCCACGAGATGGTTGGGCCGATCGGCACTGAAATCCGACTAGTAAAAAAGTAGCTAGGCTCAGTTAAAGTCATTTAGGCCCCATGGTAGGACTTTCTAAGTTGGTGGGTACTAGGAATTAAACCAAAAAGAACAAACTGGACTCATGGCAGTAGGAGAGCAACCTGCAGGCCAACACACACTCCAGTGAACTACAGTGTGTGTGAGTAGTGGGTGCAGGTGATCATAGCTTTAATAAAAGCTTGCCTGATCCCTTGTCTTCTGTAGTGCGATGATTTGCTCTCGTGCATCTCTCTCTCTCCCCTTTGCACATATGGTAATGCCCCACTAGTTGGGTTTCTTAGATGACCATGTACACTTCTGGTGTTTTATGCGCGTTTGCCAAGGCATTATCACCCCACAATTTTGCACAGTTACATTGCGAATGATGATTGCGAAAACGGAGAGTTTTCCGCGTTGAAACTCGTCCGATTCAAAGGGAAACTGTCCCATTGCATACGGGAGCTCTAGAGACACGCGTAGACGTGTTAGCTCTGCTCGAAACAATCAAAACACAAAATTATAGCCTGCTGTGTTTATTTGCAGGTTTAGAGTTTCGCACCTAAACTGCAAGGTAACACCAGGGGAGCCTTGGGAAAGCCTTGGGGTGCTTATATAGGACTTTGGGCCCCTCACAATGACGAAAACAGGGAATTACAGCATGCTGAAATTGACTTGCAGATCATCGTCGGAAAGCTTCCAAAATGCAACGGAAAGTGTCCTAGACGTGTACTTTTGACCTGCAGGGGTTTTATGCGCGTTTGCCAAGGCATTATTACCCCACAATTATGCACAGTTCCATTGCGAATGATTGCGAAAACGGAGAGTTTTCCGCGTGAAAACTCGTCCGATTCAGAGGAGAATCGTCCCATTGCATGCGGGAGCTCTAGAGACACGCGTAGACGTGTTTTTCTCTGCTCAAAACGATCAAAAACACAAAATTACAGCCTGCTGTGTTTATTTGCAGGTTTAGGGTTTCGCATCTCAACTGCAAGGTAACACCTTGGGAGCCTTGAGAAAGCCTTGGGGTGCTTATATAGGGCTTTGGACCCCTCACAATGACCAAAACAGGGAATTGCAGCATGCTGAAATTGACATGCGGCTCATCGGAAAGCTTCCAAAATGCAACGGAAAGTGTCCTAGACATGTACTTTTGACCTACAAGGGTTTTGGCACCATAATGCTGCCGAAATTAAGTCGAAACCAGCCCATGACAGGTTTGAACAGCTTGGTGGGAGTTAAGTGAAAGTGTTCCGGTCGTTTATTTGTAATAAGAATAAAGAAATACCGAAAGGGGCGCCAATCTTTGGGGCCTACAAGGGCTCTAGCTACCATGTTGTGAAGCGTTTTAAAGTGGTGAATTCCAATCACAAGTTTATTCGTGATGTTACTTTGTGTCAAAAGTACAGGTTAAGTTAAATAAAGTATTGATCAGGTGAAAGCCAAGGTTTACCGCCCTTTAGTGAGGCTTCAGGCCGGTTTCATGTTTCCGTTGCCGAACATTGTATGGCCAGTGTGAAGCGGCCAATGACCGAGAGTTTCACCCGCAGCATTGAAGGCCAGGCAGCCACAAGATGGTTGGGCCGATCAGCACTGGAATCCAACTAGTAAAAAAGTAGCTAGGCTCAGTTAAAGTCATTTAGGCCCCACGGTAGGACTTTATAAGTTGGTGGGTACTAAGAATTAAACCAAAAGGAGAAACCTGGACACATGGCAATAGGAGAGCAGCTTGCAAGCCAACACACACTCTAGAAACCTCATCCCAAGAGGGACGCCCAAATTTGAGTGGGGGCTGATTTTGAAGCTCATTGTGAACTACACTGTTTGTGTAAGTAGTGGGTGCAGGTGATCACAGCTTTGATGAAAAGCTTGCCTTCTCCCTTGTCTCATGTAGCGCGATGATTTGCTCTCGTGCATCCCTTTCTCCCCTTTGCACATATGGTAATGCCCCACTAGTTGGGTTTCTCAGATGACCATGTATAATTCTGGGAGTTTTGTCACGAGGACGTGGCACTGCTAACCTTAGTTGTTGGTTTCTTTCCAATGATTTTTGTTTAATTTTTGAGACCCTCTTTTTGAAGTTGCAAATGGTCGGACATTGTATGGCCAATGTGAACGGTAGTTTCACCCGCAGACGGGAAGTTGGTCAGCACTGGAACTAGTAAAGTAAAAGGATGTCTAGGCTTAGTTCAAGATCATGTAGGTCCCCCCGTCGCAGTTAGCAAGTTGGTGGATACTAGGAAGTGAACTCAATAAAGGCATAAAGTCAAGGTGGGATCACCAACAGAAAGTATCCGACAGTTGGGCCACATTGCACTTTTGAATGCGGTCCCAATGAGGATAGATGGTCAGAAGACCAATGGGAGCCCAACGGAAGCATCTCCTAAAAATTAGGGAACTGCTATTTTGGGCCATGAAATGTGTTCACGTCATTACCTTCGGAATGACAAGAGGAACATTTTATTACTTTGCTGCAAAGTCAACTGTTGCACCAGTTGAGAGAATTTTAAGCAAGAAGCCCAATGCGGGGAAATTGCCAATTTACCAAGTTTGGGAGAACAGAACTCGTAACTCACTTTTTGGAGCAATTTTGGAGGCTGATAACATTGATTTTCAGCCATTTCTCTCCATTTTTTAGCTTCCCATGACTTCACCCAGGACCAAGGAGCTCATTTTCAGCATTGGAAGGCATCAGATGAGTGTTTACAAGGCTGTTTTGCTGCGTTTTCAGTGATATGCAGGTTTTGGCAGCCATGGAAATCTTTCCTTTTTTGCATCTATTTGTTCACAGATGCATTATAGGTCAAGGGCAGAAGAGGGGGCACTCGATTTATGCTGGGGGGGATACTTCATTGAGAACCTGTCACAGGTTAAGAGCTATGGAGTGCTTTCTTTCCCTCTCATGTACAGTGTGGTGCTAGGAGTGATGCCCTGCACGCTACACACTGCTCTCTCTCTCTCCCCTACGTGCAGTTATGTGATGCCCCACAAGAGGGCTCTTCATTTGATTGATGTACAGCTGTGTGGGTTCATGCTTTTGTGCTGAGGCAAGAGCCTCCTTGAGCAGGAACAAGGGTAGCTAGCTGCTACTCCAAAGCAGGCACTAGTGAGGGTCATAACCTCACCGTATAGGTGCAAATTCAGCGCTGTGTATGCGCAGAAAATTGAATGTTTTTCAGCCATGCGGACGCCAGAACCATTGGGAATCGTGCCCCACTGGCAGAGGACAATTAGGGGACTGTTTGGGGCTGAAAACAGGGCAAACACCAGTAAATACAGCGAGCTGAATTTACTGTTTTTGGGCTGGAATCAGAGGGTATACGCCAGTGGAAGTGAGTTCTAGCAGGGGAATTGGTTTCGTGCAAGTTTTGGGGCTGTTAGAAATTTTGAAGCAAGTCAACGAGCTTCTAGAGAAAGGGTTAGTACGGCCAAGTGCTTCACCCTACTGCTCTCCAGTTCTACTGGTGCAGAAGAAAGATGGCACGTTTCGAATGTGCATAGACTATAGGTCTTTAAACAAGATCACGATCAAGAATCGCTTTCCGATCCCTCGGATTGATGATATCCTTGATAAGTTGCAGGGTGCAAGTGTCTTTAGTCGCATAGACTTAAAGAGTGGGTATCATCAGATACGGATCGCCCCTGAGGATGTCCATAAGACTGCTTTCTGCACAACCTTTGGACTATATGAATTTTTGGAAATGCCTTTCGGCTTGACCAATGCTCCTGCGACGTTCAATCGCATGATGGACCTCATTTTCAGCCCGTACCGAGCTTTTACGGAAGTATTCTTTGACGACATACTTATCTTCTCTAAGTCAGAAGAGGAACATCGGAAGCACTTGGACTTTGTGTTTCAAGAATTACGAAAGCATGAGTTGCATGTGAATGCAAAGAAGAGCGAGTTCTTTCTCTCAGAGATACATTATCTCGGCCATATAGTCTCTCACAATCAAGTGAGTATGGATCCTGCCAAGATCAGAGTGGTAGAAGATTGGCCTATTCCCACTACGGTACATGATGTACATAGCTTTCTGGGATTATGTTCATATTATCGAAGATTTGTCCGAGGATTTGCTCATGTAGCAGGACCACTTCATGACTTGACAAAGAAGAAGATTCCTTTCAGATGGGGATCGAGACAACAAGGAGCTTTTGATCGGCTCAAGTACTTGCTAAGCCATGGACCTATTTTGATAGTGTCTGACTTAAGGAAACCATTTGAGGTTCACTGCGATGCTTCAAGCGATTGCATCGGAGCAGTGTTAAACCAAGAAGGCCATGCAGTGGCATACGAAAGCAGACGGCTTAAGGATGCAGAGTTGCATGCATCAATCTACGAAAAGGAACTCACGGCTGTGATTCACGTCTTATCCAACTAGAAGCACTATCTTCTAGGAGCGGATTTTGTGATCAAGACTGATCACCAGAGTTTGCGGTATTTTCTTACGCAAAGGAAACTATCTGAGAAGCAGATGAGATGGGCAAACTTTTTGTCTATGTTTCACTTCCAGATCCTTCACACGACTGGGAGCAAGAATGTGGTCACAGCAGATTGTCTAGGCGGCCAAGGGTGAACGCTATCACTTCGGTGTATCACCAAGAATTAGAAGCACTGCCGGATTTGTATCCGAATGATCCAGACTTCTCCCCCATTTGGGGAAAGCTACATTGTGGAGAGAATGAGTTTCCCTATTCCATTCGGGACGGTTATCTCTACCACCATCACGCCATATGTGTGGCGGAACCATTAAGAAAGAAGATCATGGATGAAGCACACGCTTCGCCTTATGCGGGTCATCGGGGTATTCTCCCTACGACCTTAGCAATGGAAAGATATTTCTTTTGGCCTAGCCTTAAAGCAGACATTGATAAGTATGTCAGGGAATGCTTGGTTTGCCAAAAAGTGAAGTATGATCGGCATAAGACGCCTGGGTTGCTACAACCTTTGCCTGTGCCTAATGAACCTTGGGAAAGTATTGCCATGGACTTCATCATGGACCTCCCTAGAACTCAGACTGGAAATGACGCAATCTGGACCATTGTGGACAGGTTTAGCAAGCAAGCACACTTTATACCAGTCAAGAAAACGATCAAAGCAGATCATATGGCTAGGGTCTTTCTAGCACAGATCTTTAAGCATCATGGAATGCCTAAGTCTATTGTGAGTGATCGAGATCCTCGCATGACAGGAAATTTTTGGCGTGCCTTGATGGATAATCTTGGTACGAAGCTGAATTTTTCATCTGCCTACCATCCTCAAATGGACGGGCAAAGTGAGATAACCAATTCCACAGTATTGGATATGTTAAAAGCTTATGTGTCAGACCGGCAATCTGACTGCGAGAAATATTTGCCTCTGGTCGAGTATGCGTATAACAATACCATACACTCATCGACGGGGAAAGCACCTTTTGAGATTCTCCATGGTAAGCCTTTGCTTCCACCCATCCTTTTAACTAAGGATAAGATCTTTGCAGCAGATGAATTTGTCCGGGATTTGGACACAGCCTACGGGCAAGTTAGGAGAGCTATTCTACGCTCTCAGGAAAAGCATAAGAAAGCTGCAGACAAGCACAGGAGGAATCTCGACTTAACAGTCGGACAGTTAGTCTTAAGAAACAAGCGTCTCATAAGAGAAAAGTCGTAAAACTTTCTACCCGTTATTATGGGCCGTTTAAGATCATTGAGCGAGTGAATGATGTCACCTTCCGATTAGAGCTACCGCCTAATTGGAAGATCCATAATGCTTTCCATGTCAGTTTACTCCGGCCGTATGTGGGACCGCCTCCAAGCCAGCCTAGTGCTGAGGAACCTCCTGAGGTTGAGGAAACAGAAGAAATACTCCAACCGGAGCAGATAGTAAGTCATTAGGAGCGGCCTCTCAAATCCAGAAAGATAACACGAAAGTATTTGGTTAAGTTTAAGAACTATTCGAATCTAGATGCTCAGTGGATGACGCAGGAGGAATTAGCAGC
Source organism: Adiantum capillus-veneris (assembly GCF_014529385.1). Lineage (NCBI taxonomy): Eukaryota > Viridiplantae > Streptophyta > Polypodiopsida > Polypodiales > Pteridaceae > Adiantum > Adiantum capillus-veneris. Next base: position 180,492,558 of record NC_140931.1, read on the forward strand.
TTATCCCAAGATACTGGAGGTATATGTCCAAGCACTACAGTTGAGGTCAACTGTTTAGAAGCCAGAGGGATATTGCTAATTGGACTATTTTCTTATTTTTAATGATTAATCTCTTTTTTAGGATATTTTATTATGTGCACTAAGAACTGTTAAAAGATTGTAGCTACAGGAACTGCCATCAAGAACGGACAAACTCTGATGGGTCATTTGATGGGTGACGGTAAACATCGCGAAGGAGTTTCCGTAAGTTCGGTGGAAAGGGCCGGGTTACGAGTGCCCCTGATGCGTCACATGATGGGTGATGGGTGCATCAGTAAGGGGGCATCCCGTAGGCTAAGGAGAAAATCCGAACTGAGTAAGAAAATACGCGTAAGAACGCAAGCACAAGAATAAAGATGGGTTCAATGAAGCTTTTTACGAAAGGCAGGAACAGTCGCAGGAGGACAGATGTTTTCCCGCGAGGAGTTTGTGTCTGCATTGCATTTGTGTTGTGTCCTGCACCCGGGGACGCCTGGAATGTATTCGTATAGCATTGTTTTCATTAACTAAGTGAGTTTTTAAAGTTTGAACAGGTTCACACTTTATTTTATTAAGTGGCCGGTCACTTAAAAGGTTCACACTTTATTCTATTAAGTGGCCGGTCACTTTTAAGTGACCAGCCCTTTATTAATAAAATAAAGCAAGGCTCTAAAAATCCAACGCTAAAAACCTACGCATGGGCTGAAAACAGCGCACCCTCTCTCTCCTCTCTCTAGAAAGCACCAAACTCAGCGATCTTTCTCTCCTCTCTCTAGGGCGCCAAGGCCTTGCTTTTTCGGCTCTATTCCCGTCGGGTGCCAGGGCTTATAAAAGGACAGCCAGCATTCAATTTCGCAGCAAGCCGGAAGCAGCAAAAAGCACTAGCGCTGGGATTCTGGAGCAGAGGCTTGCGACGGAATTTGCAAGTGTTCGCGTGACGACTGAGTACGGAGGTCGATTCTCCGAGCAAGGAGCGACATGTATAAGGTGTTGATACGCATTGAGAATTGTTGCCTTGTGTGGTTTGTTTTGCAGGAATCTCCCGTCTTACGGGAAGGCCCTACACAGGAAGTACGGCTTCATGCCTAAGTCCCTTACGGGAAAGTATGGCTTCGCGCCTAAGTCCCTTACGGGAAGGAACGGCCGTGTGCCCAAGCCCTTTACGGGAAAGCACGACCTACGGGTCTAAGATTACAGAACGGAGGGGTTTCCTCGGGTTCTCGTGCTTGTATAAGAATTCTCCCTGAATAAAAGAATACTCTTAACGGGGGGGGGGGGGGGACCAGCCTATCTTCTGGTCCCCAATACTGTGTCGATCTTCTCCCTTCTCTCATGTTTGCAAAGTATTATAATTTTCAGATTTTTTAAGTGCTCGTGTGCGCTCCCGATTTGTGACAGGGTGTCCAAGTTTGTTACAGAGGTATCAAAGCACATAAGGATTCTTTTTCTACGGAGGATCGGATCCTTTTTTTTGCAGCACACAGCTTTTGGGAAAAAATCTTCGAGCCCCGAACCCGGACCTATTAGGCACTTCCACCTTTCATACATCGCGCATCGAGCGCGGTCCCGGCTTCATCGCTCTGTCTTATAGGGCATAAAGCCGTAAAGAATCCCAGATTAACATGGATTCTCGTGAAGAATCTGACAGAGAGACACCTCTCAGTGGGAAGGCAAAGAAAAGTTTGAAGATCCGGCACGGGAATTGAAGGAAAGAATGAAGATGTGGGCAAAAAAAAATTCGGACAAGTTTGCCAAAACAGAGTACAAACGTATATTGTAGATTGACATATGTGTGAACAGATTGATTAAGTACTCCAAAGACCCGAGATTGGCGAAACACCTGAAGAATTACCCGATTAATAGGATTTACCCGAGATGGCATATGGCCATCACTTCTCCTGTCAGGTAGGGAGGAAAGCCGAAAAGATAGAGTGCAGAAAAGCTGAACCTCTACTCGCAGAGAGACATGGACAAGCACTCTTGAAAAGAAGCACTCCTACAGAGCCAACCAATATGACTTCCTCGAAGACAAGATCAAGAAACAAAAGAATTTAAAGAAGGTGGACAGTCAGCTAAATTTGAATCCTTTTCTGGGTTCTGAGATGCTTGAACATGGTCGTCCACTCTTCTTCTGAGGAAGGAAGCTCCAGTTACATGGTTGAAATTCAAAAGGATCTTTATTTTCTTCTTGGTTGGGAGTACGGACGAGATATATGAACTGCTTGGATGCTTATTGCGAGAGATTTTGGAGCTCTTTTCTACCAGCCTCTTCATTTAAGAAGGTCTCGAACAGTTTGAGCGGTTTTGCCGCGGACTTCCTACAGAGATCCGAGACTATTGCTTGGAACAAAAGTCAAAATCAATTCAAGAATTGATGGGTCATGCGAAACGGGGTTTTGCGATACATCCGGGCAATTTGACTTACCCCACTGATGAGATCTTGACTCAAAGAACCCAACAGACTTCTAATAATGAAAGTAGAAAGAGAGTTCCCAGGACAAAGAAAAGAAAGATACACGTCCCTGACTGACTCTTAGAGAAAGGGCTATCTATCTCAAACAGGGGAAGTGTTTTGGTTGCGGGGAATTTGGATACATCTCTACAAAATGCCCCAAAAAGGCACAGCAAGGACAAACTGAAGACAGGCCAAAGAGTTCTAGAGCTGCAAAGGAACGTGGCAGAAAAGGCAGATGAAAGCAAAACTGGTACCACATTGCGTGGGGTCCAAACCGAATCAGATGAACGAAAGTACAAAATTTTGTCACCCATGGGGCAAAGTGAAAGATCAAGAAGCCCTCATTTTTCTTTGATGGAGGAGCCGAGGCCAACTTCTTGAATTGGCGGCTCGATTTGGAATTACACCCGGCGGGCTGAGGCCACAAGCGGAGGCAGTTCTAGCGGCAACCGGACGGGATGTTGCCATTACACCGATCATTGGCAAATTTCGTTTGCAATGTCAAGGGTATTTAGGGCACGAGGACTTCTACGTAATGCCCTTAGGAAGGTTGTGAACTTCTCCTCGAAATCCCTTGGTACCACAAGAACAACGCCGTGGTTGACTATCGGATTGAGAAAGAGACTTTGACAACTGAAGGGCAAAGAGATTGTACTCGATGAAAACTCAGTGTCTTTGCTCAATTTTTTGGAGAGAACTGAATGATGATTGAAGGACGAATATGTTTGAACTTGATAAAGAACGACAAGATTGCTTTTCTCAGGGCCTGCCAGGCGAGTTACCACCATCTCGTCCTGAGGATCATACTATTGATCTGATACCTGGAAGCACACCACCGAACCGGCCACCTTACCGTGTGAGCCAAGCACAGAATGAAGAGATTATGAACCAAGTGAAAGACCTCTTGGAAAAGGGTCTTATCCAGCCGAGTACTTCACCCTACTACTCTCCGGTGTTGTTGGTTTTAAAGAAAAATGGATCTTGGAGAATGTGCATTGACTATAGAGCTCTCAATAAAATCACCATCAAGAACAGATTTCCGATTCCGAGGATCGATGATATTCTTGGTAGATTAGAGGGATCCTCTTGTTTCAGTAGGATCGATTTGGAAAGCGGATATCATCAGCATCGAATCGCGCAGCTTTTTGGACGAGCTTCGGTTTATATGCATTTTGGTGATGCCTTTTGGCCTTACCAATGCTCCAGTGACTTTTAACCGAATGACGGATACGATTTTCAGAGAGTACAGATCTTTTGTTGGCACTTTCTTTGATAACATTATAGTCTTCTCCAAGGATGAGACAGAACAAAGACAACATCTGCTACTACAAGTCTTTCAGGCATTGCGAGATCACAAGTTGGTAATCAATGCTAAGAAGAGTAAATTTTTCTTACCGGGGATACACTTTCTGGGACACATCGTCTCTGCAGCAGGAGTACAGATGGACCTGAGACTATACGTGATTGGCCCTGTTTGAAGAATGTCCATGAAGTTAGAAGCTTCTTGGGATTATGTTCTTCCTACCGGCGGTTCATTAGAAAGTTTACAAAGGTTGCTTCCCCTTTGCACATTTTGACACAAAAAGGAGTCCTTTCCTCGTGGGGACCCACAGAGGTGATTGCCTTTCAGACTTTGAAAGAGAAATTGACTACAGGACCAATTTTGACTTTGCCAGATTTGCAAAAGTCATTCGAAGTATATTTTGATCCTTGTGGTCGTAGTCTGGGTGCGGTCTTAATGCAAGAAGGCCATGTCATTGCCTATGAGAGCCGATTGTTTTCAAGGCCGGAATTGACAGCACAGATTTATGAGAAAGAGCTTTTGGCGGTTATCCATGCTCTTACTCAGTGGCGACATTACCTACTCGGAGCCAATTTTATAATCCTCATCGATCATCAAAGTTTACGCTACTTATTGTCACAGAAGCAATTTTTGGAAAAGCAGATGCAATGGGCTGACGCCATGTCACAATTTCACTTCCAGATTGTCCATGTACAGGGACAACAAAACTTGCTGACAGATGCTTGTCCCGGAAGCCGTTGGTCTTGGCTATTTCCGCAATTCATCATAAAAGCTTCGAGGACATGGTCGATCAGTACGCCATAGATCCAGATTTTTCGGATGTATTCACACGAATACAGAACGGGGAGGTAGTAGCGGGATATTCCATACGGGATGGCTACTTGACGAAGAAAACGATGTTGTGCGTTACATAGCCGTTTAGGAAAAAGGTTCTAACTGAATGCCATTGTCCACCATTTACAGGTCACCGCGGCATTGACGCCACCTTGAAAGGTGTGGAGCGATACTTCTTTTGGCTGAGACTCAAGAAGGACGTGGATGATTTTGTACGCAGTTGCTTGGTATGCTAGAAGGTCAAGTTTGGCATGCATAAAGCAGAGGAATTGTTACAGCCTTTACCCATTCCCACCCGCCCCTCGGAAGGATTTCATTTTTGATCTCCCGAAGACACAGAGTGGGCACGATGGTATCTGGACTGTCATTGACAGATTTAGCAAGCAAGCTCATTTCATTTCGGTGAAGAAAACAATCAAGCTGGATCATTTAGCGAGACAATTCATTGCCCAGATATTCAGATTACATGGCATGCCTGAGACAATCGTCTCTGACAGAGATCCCCGATTCACGAGTTTGTTTTGGAAGGCTATTTGGGAGAACATTGGCACACGGTTGCTGTTCTCGTCATCTTTCCACCCGCAGACAGCTGGGCAATCTGTGATTGCAAATTCAGTCGTACTGGATTTATTGAAGTCTTACATTTCTGATCAGAAGACTCAATGGGAAAAGTTTTTGCCCTTGGTGGAATTTGCCTACAATAACACGATCCAATCTTCGAGGGGGAAGGCGCCATTTGAGATTATTGAAGGTGTTACGAAGGTTCCACCCTTCCTAAGCACGAAAGATAAGATTTTTGAAGCCGACCAGTACACGAGGGACTTGGACACTACTTTTGCCAAGGCCCAGGAGGCTTTAGCGAAATCTAAGGAAAGACACAAGAAGGCAGCAAATCGACACCGTCGCGATTTGAAATTAAAGGAAGACGATTGGGTGCTCTTACATTTTGAAAAGGCACGCCTGAGAAAGAAAAAGGGAAAGGAGCGGCTTTTTCCAAAGCTTAGCATGAGATACTATGGCCCTTTCCAGATAAAAGAAAAGATAAATGATGTCTCCTTTAGACTGAAGCTGCCCAATACCTGGAGAATTCACAATGCTTTTCATGTGAGTCTCTTGAAGCCTTTTAAAGGTGATGTGCCCAATGATGGGGATCCATATGAGCAACCCGAAGTGGAGGAAAGCGAGGAGATAATTGTTCCAGAACAGATACTAGCACATAAAGGTAGAAAGATGAAAGGTAAAGGATTAGGCGGTTCTTGGTTAAATTCAAGAACTATCCTGCATTGGATGTGAAGTGGATGGAGGAGGAGGACCTAGCAGATACTCCTCAATTTGTGGAACTTTACCTTGAAGCATTCGGTTTAGCATAGTCTACTCCAATACAACCCCGATTTTAGCATGGGTGAATCTAGTGCAGTGGGCATGCACAAGAGGAGAGTCACTCCGCTCCTTTGTAAACAGATTACCTTGATTTTGATATAGAGTCACCGATGTCCCTTTGGGTTTCAGGGATACTGCTGGGCTGACAGTATTCTGCTGTATGACTTTATGAACTGGAATTCCCGAAAATGAATATGATATGAGATTGATTGATTTGTACTTGACTTGTTTGAGTGCAGGAACTGATAGACAGAATACTGCAACATTTCGGGCTCATAAATCTCTATAGACATGATTGCAATATGGATTAGTTAATCGGGCATTTGTGAGGTCCCGACTGGATCTGGATACGATTGCTAAATACGTTGTTGATTAATCATGGTCTGAGATTTGGGCCAATACCTCTTAATCTTGACTTGGGGTGTCCAAGTTTGTTACACACACCAAGTCAGGAATCACTTAAAATACTTCACAACTTTAAAATCACAATTCAATTTGGTCGACATGGCCAGGCGTAGTTCCGTGCCCAGAGGTACTGGCCCCAAAACCTGGCGCCCCTTTCGGTATTTCTTTATTATATTAATGCTTGAGCAAAGTACAACTGCCGAAGGGGTCCTTTGCTCCTAGACTCTATGTCCAAGAGTGAGGCCCCTTGGGCTTATTTATTCTTACAAGGGATGCCCCAAGAGTAGAGCCCCAAAAGCTTCCAAACTTAAAAGCAAAAGTCCCAAAAACATATGTTGAAAAATCTGCCAAAAAAAGTACTCAGCACAATTTACGGAAATCCATACAAGCTGCCACGTCAACACCTGTCAGTGAGTGCAAATCCAAGAGATCCGTATTGTCTGTTCACGTCAGTAGTCAACACAAAACCAGGAAATCCGTACTGCTGCCACGTGGCATTTGTCAGCGTGAAATTCGGGCTGCTTGTCCGTACAATTTTCTGCCACGTCATTAACTATGTTCGTAGGTGATCATGCCACGTCACAAAATTACTGCTGCCACGTGGCATTTGTCAGCGTGAAATTCGGGCTGCTTGTCCGTACAATTTTCTGCCACGTCATTAACTATGTTCGTAGGTGATCATGCCACGTCACCATTTTGTGACATGTACCCACAGCACCTTCAGCCACCAACCAGCATTTTATCATCAACATCTCAGCGTTTTAGCATCTGCAACCCAGCGTTTTCAGCAAGCAGTTTTCAGCATGTTCATCGCCGAGCCGGTTGCAAATTCAAGCCCAGCCCATCAGCGTTTCAGCTTTCCAGCCCATCGCCGTCCCTATCAGCCCATACCCTCGTCGCAATTGAAGATCCCTCAGCATCACTAGCGTTTTCAGATTTCAGTCCATCATCATTCTTAGCGTTTTCAGATCTCAGCATTTAGCCTCGCAGTACCTCCCATTTACTGCAATTCCCATCAAGCATCTCAGCATCTAGAACCATTGTACCATCATTTGTGCAATCTAAAGCAAATACCTCCTAGCAATAGAGAAGGTGTCCCTTAAGAGGGGGGTTTGGGACCCCATTTGGTGTCAATCCTCTCTCTCTCTCTCTCTCTCTCTCTCTCTCTCTCTCTCTCTCTCTCACACACACACACACACACACACACACAACACTTTCACTCATAGTTTGTAATCTCTTTTGTTTTGGTCTATTGCACAACTCTCATGAAGTAAAGGGGGGCTCTCTCTCCCCTTCAATAAAAGAAACTTGGACACGAACTGAGCACTCATCCTGAGCATTCACCATCATTCACTTCCGCTGCACATTACATTGGTATTAGAGCTCTTTGGTAGTGTTTGGATCATCACTCAAGGAAAGAATCATTGAGAACCACATAATTTTTTTTGCTTGGTTGTGATCGCACGTAACCCAAGACCACTTGGGCGTGTCGATCCCTAATCTGTATTTTTGAAGAGTGGCAGGTAAGAAAAGAAGGGCTTGCCAAGCCTTCCCTCGTTCCTCTTTCCACTCATTAAGAGCGGACCTTGCACTTAGGGGTAGGCCAATCGACGTGCGGTGGGAAAAAGCAACCTTGGTGTGAGCGCAAGGCCGGGTGCACCCGCAGGAAGGAGTTGAGCTTGGGTAAGAGAGGCTTTGCTTTTATAGCTCCTGGCAGCCAACGCGAATAGAGGTGATCCTCTCGACAAGAATAGGGCTGAGTGGGGGCTCGTTTTTGCTCCTGCTAAAACGAGAAAGGAAGTGGGGTGCCCTGGTTTTTGCTGCTTTATTTACATGTGGCTGTCCACCTATTAAGTGGACGGCCGACCTCTTTTAATAAATGGTTTCAACTTGTTAAACACTCAATAGAACCTTATAAGATGCTTACACAGTCACAACCCAAGCGTCCCTGGATGCAGCCTCATGCACAAATGCAATGCTAACGTAGACCTCTTTACGGAAAAGTGTCTGATTTCACGAAAAGCAACCCACTTCTTAGAAAGCATCTTTTATTCCTCCAAGTTTCCTCTGAACCCATCTTCATTCAAGTGCTTGCTCATCCGTGTGCACAATTCTAACACAATTAGGAATTTCCTCCCGACTATGGAATAATCCCTTTCTGATGCCCCCGTCACCCACCTTGTGACGCATCAAGAATACCCATCACCTAGTCCTTTCTCACCAATCTTATGGTACGATCTCCTTCGCAATGCTCTGTCACCTATCCTATGACGCATCAGAGATGTCCGTTCCCATATGGTCGAATACTTCTTCCCAATGCTCCCTATCACCATCCGATGTGACGTATCAAAAGTACCCGTTCTCGGTGGCCTTACAAATATTCCTGTTCATGGTGCTTTCGGCATTACTCTGAATGACGCACTAGAAATGTATGTACTCGGATGTCTCCAGTAAGAAAGACCCTCTCCTTATAAATCCAATAATTCATATAGAATTATATTCCCTGGTGTCCCAAGCAAGAGAACCCTCACTTATAAATCCAATAATTAATTTAGAATTATTTTTTTGTCAGATAAAGCTAATTTAGCAACAGCCTATGTCGTTCAGAGCTTTCTTATTACAAATAAACGCTAATCTATTCTAAACAATTTTCGAACAATGTTCCAGAAAAGATCTATGTGTTGTTGTAGATCCTTGACTTGAAGTGTCCCAGTCTATTACACTACCATTCACATCCGCAACAGAACCATCACTTTGATCTTTGACATTCCCACCTCTTGAAAGAATTGTAATCTCCCTCGATTACACTGCAAAACAGCCAAAGGACAGAAACTTTCTTCTGTAGACAATGACTCTATGTACACATATACTAGACTCCAAAAAACCAGCACTTCTACAAAGACATCAGTTACTCATCAATCACATTTCTGTCGAGGGTCTCTCACATACAAATCATGATCATTGTAACATATTTGCAATCACATCCAGACCGCGTTGATCTTTTCATCGATGTCTCGATCTACTAAATCTCGTTCTTATCATCAGATTCATAACCTTTCTTTTCACATTTCAAGCAAACCATGCCCATGACCATCCCCACAAGATAGTATATTCACAGAGCATGCAGTTCACAAATCACACACTTAGTTCACATTGAACACTGTGTTTCAATCATTCAATCTAGCCATCTCATTTAGTCCAAAACTCTTGATGCAATAGAATCATATTTAGTTCTCATTCACTTAGCCATCACATCCATATCTCGTTGATCTCTACTAGATGTCTAGATGCACTAAGTTCATATTATTTATCAAATAAAAGGTTGCAAACATTTCATCTTTCTCTACATGTCTCTAGCAATACACACATGAAAGAGCACATGTCATCGATTCAATCAAGGAAATTTCCAATTCAATGTACATATTTTCATAAAGTCCTTCCGCAAAAATATTGTTAGTCTCTCAGTATCCATAAAATCTCAAGGAGAAATTAGTGACTTTATTCAATCTAGGCAATCTATGACAAAGGAGTGGAGTGGCTCCCCTCTTGTGTAGTCCGCACCGCACCATATTCAACCTGTTGATTCATCGGTAACTTTCGGCATGGACATTGTTAACAATCCAAAAGCTTCAAGGTTCAACTCAAAATTAAAGAGAATTTGAGAAGTTCTCCTCCCCCGTCCACTTTGCATCGAGAGCCAAAAAGTACCCTTGACCAAATTATCCAATGGACCTAGCTTACCTTTCTGTTCTTTTCTAGTGCCTGTGACCTGCTGATAGGCCTTGCTAGCCTCCTTGTCCACTGGCACCTCAATCTGATTGGAATTCTCAATAAACCCTCAACTAATTCCCTTGCTTCTTTGGAACTCTCGGATGAACTATCAGTTGATTCCCTTACTTCTTTAGAATCTTCTTGTTATGTCCCGCTCACGGGAGAGGGGATCTAGTCCAGATGCCATCGGGATGGGCGTCCAGTGTCCGGGCGGACGTAGTGTGAATCCGGCCAGTGTGGCCGGCCATTATTATAACAGGGAGGCCAAGGCCTCATTTGTAGTTATCAACCCCCATTGGCAAAGTGCCAGTGGTTAGCCCGCGAGGTCACCTCAAGGAGGTGAGGCCGGGTGGTATGGGACGCTCGGTTTTACAGGTGCACGCCTATGTCCTCGGACGCTGCCCAAGCACGGGGGAGCTGCCGGATGGTGGCTATGGTCGGGTGGTTCGTCCGACGTGTATCTGTAGGCGGTCTGTGTAGCCGGGAGATCCATCCCCTTGTTCGTTTCATGGTATCAGAGCCGGCTTGGCTACACGAAGGACTGTGTGCACACCTACAGACTGATTTAAGTCGGATAATTACCATTTCATGCAATTTTTATGAATTAACTCTTTACTCGATTGTTTTCTTCTCATGAGTATGTTTGCAGATGAAATTTAATGTTTTTTTTTTTTGCTGATTTTTGACAAAATTCAGCAATTTAACAGGTGGGAGTGCTGAAAATCAGAGGATTCTTACCGAATTTACTGGTTTTCAATCAAAATCAATGTATTTTATCATTAACTTGCTGCTTTAGATTAAAATTTAGCATATGGTATACTTTCAAATCTCTCTGTAAGTCCCTCTGTGCGAAGCATAGAGAGAGAGAGAGAGAGAGAGAGAGAGAGAGAGAGAGAGAGAGAGAGAGACCTCTCTCTGTTGCAGCTTGCAAAGGGGCATTTTGGAGGAGAGAGCGCGTTCGTTTCATGAAAGCCAACGTGGAGTTTTTTTTGCAGAGCTGGCTCCTACTTGGAGCCTGTGTTGCTTGTTGGACACGAGCCTCCACGGACCAAGGATCTCATGCGCTGCCTCTCCACGCGTCAGTAGTCTGGCCCACGCTGCCTTCGAGAAAACCCACGCTGCCTTGTTTGATTATTATGCCAAGTGGTCTTTTATTTTTAAAAGGGCCAGGACACTTAAGTTTTTTAAATAAGTCTGAAACTTGAGTTTATTAAACAAACTCACTTACAGAGACTTATAAGTTGCAGGAAACTCACTTTTGGGCTCTGTTGCTTCTCTCCCACCACTCCTCTCTCTGACCTGCTCATGTTCCCGCGCTCCCGCCATCACCTGCTCGCCTTCAGACACTCACGCCAACACCTGGAGCTCCTCGGCGTGGAGCTCCTCGAAGTTAACTTTTTCGCGACCGAAAAGTGCAGAGAGGCCCGGGTTCGCGTGAAAATTCTAGTTATTCACGCACTTCGCCATGGATTCCTCCAGTTCAGATGTGCAGCTAACGACGCACCAGGTAATATCCAAGTTCCATTCACCATGCTCTCTACACATGGATTACAAGTACTTTCCAGAGTTTCGACCAGCGTGTTACCGCTCTGGAAAACGCGAACGTTCAGACAAACATTCGCTTGGCCTCTCTCGAAGGGGTCGTGCAAGGGCTTAGTTCCCGACTCTCTACTCTCGAAAATATGGCTCAGTCGACGACTGCGCGTATTTCCGAGGGCGAAACCCATCTCCAGCAATTGCGGACGCAGATTGCTGCTTTTGGGCGTTCACAAGGTGGTCTGACTGCCACAATTCTGTACAAAACTACAAATTTCTCAGGTGAAGAGGAGTGTACGGAACTGGCCGTAAATAACTGGCTGCACCAGTGGACCACATACTTTGATCTCCATGAGGAGCATGATGAACGGAGGATTCAGACGATTCCTCTTTATCTGCACAATAAGGCGCTTACCTGGTGGCATGACATGATAGAGAAGCCTACGACGTGGGCTGACTTTTGTGTGAAATTCAAGAGGGATTTCGCTAAAATGGACCCTTCGAAAGCTTATGCCAAACTGCAGAGTCTTTCGATGAAAACTCTGTCTTTTGATAAATATACGACAGCTTTCACAGAGGCGCTCACCTTCTGCAAGGTGGATTCTATGCACGTTGTGCACATGTATCTACTGGGATTGCATGAGGATTATCGTTGGGCCTTAATTAAGGACAAAGCCCCGAGTGACGTCGAGGATGCAGTGGCAAAGGCCAGGACGTTTCATTTAATAAATGGAGCGAATTATGAGAAGAAAAGAACTGCAAACCATCAATCCGGTGAGGGTGCTTCGAGGAAGCCGCCCCGATTCCAGCATAAGTCCAAATCACCGCCGAGATCTTCTCAGGAGAAGAAGAAAGCCAGAAATGCTTCAGTTGCTGATGCAATGAAGAAAGGGGCTTGTTTCGGATGTGGCCAGACGGGTCACCAAATCAAGGATTGCCCCAAGAAGAAGAAGACACAGAAACCGCAAGGTCGTCCTTGGGTTCAAATTCACGAGATCTCAGGTAACTCTGATATTGTTCAAGTTGAAATCCATCATTTAGCGCACAGTTCATGCACTAACTGTACTTTTAGCACCAAAGTGTTTGATAAGCACGATCTTCTCCATTTCCCCGGGAAGATCAATGGTCACGACGTGACCGTACTCCTTGATAATGGAAGCTCACACAATTTTGTGGATGAAAAATTGGTGCAGAAACTGAGCCTGCGGACGCGGGACAGTGACCATGAGTATCGCGTGAAGATGGCTCGTGGCGTGGATACGGATGTATGGAATCGGATGGTTCCAGACTTGTCGCTCGAGCTGGCTGATTACAAAGAGAACCTGGATTTCCACATCATGCGCCTGGACAGAGCAGATGTTATTTTAGGAATTCCATGGTTTTATGATAAACAAGACTCATTGCATATAGACTATGTACATCACCTCTCTTGTTTTTGTTAAGCAGAACATGCTTCATGTATCTGTGTCGCTTTGTAATCAGAAGTCTATAAATAATGGTTTTGCAATACCAATTGTTATTGCTTTGGAAATGTATAAAGAAATAAAGTCTTTTGATGTTGACTTTTATCAATGTGTACCATCTGCTTGGTTTGATCCATTAGTGCTTGGTACTTTTGTCACTGAATTTCGTAAAAATGTTTCATGTTCTTCAGTTGAACTTGGGGATTCTGACGAATCCAACCTTATCCGAGAAATCATGACTGATTTCGAGGATGTTTTTCCTGATGATCTACCTCCTGGCTTGCCGCCTTCGAGAGGAGAGTAGATCATGGCATTGAGTTGGTGGCTGGGAGTCAGCCCTTCTCAAAGCAACCCTATCGGTTTAGTAAAACCGAAGAGGATGAGATTCAGCGGCAGCTGAAGGATTATCTCGACAGGGGTTTTGTTCGGCCTAGCAAATCCACGTGGAGAGCGCCAATGCTACTTTCTCGAAAGAAGGATAACACTATGCGCTTCTGCGTGGATTACAAGGGGTTGAATAAGCTCACTGTCAAAAACAAGTTTTCGCTCCTGCGCATGGACGATCTGATAGATCGGCTCCATGGAGTGTTGTATTTTACGAAGATAGACCTGCGATCACGCTATCATCAGATACGGTTCAAACTCCTAAGACAGGCTTCCATACGCGTTATGGTCACTACGAGTTTTTGGTCTTGCCTTTTGGTTTGACCAATGCTCCAGCTACGTTTCAACAGATGATGAATGATCTGCTGAGACCATTTTTAGGCAACTTCGTTGTTATATTTCTCGATGATATCTTCATCTACAGCCGAAGTTTGTCTGAGCACCTAATGCATTTACACACTGTTCTCGAAGTACTGAGAACTGAGAAGCTTTACGCTAAGGCTTCTAAGTGTGAATTCTTAAAGAAAGAGCTTCTGTACTTGGGTCACATCATTACTCGCGATCGCATTCGCGTCGACCCTGAAAAGTTGGGTAAAGTGCGAAATTGGCCCATTCTGAAGAATGTACGCCAAGTAAAGTCCTTTTTAGGCTTTACTGGATTCTTTCTCAAATTTATCAAGGATTACTCTAAAGTTGCTGCTCTGCTTACGTAACTTTTAAAAGGAGGGGTGAAAGGCCGAAGACTTCGGGCCCTCATTGTAAAGGTAATCCCCCTGTTGTCTGGAATGAGCGTCTCGACGAGAGCTTTCGGACACTAAAGCACTGGGTGACTACTGCGCCAATATTGTACATTGTGGATCCTAGCAAACCGTTTGTGTTTGAAACGGATCCTAATGATTATGCTATTGGTGCGGCATTATATCAGGATGCACGTCCTGTTGCATTTGAAAGTAAGAAGCTTTCTGACGCTGAGATGCGTTATCCAACGTATGAGAAGGAGCTTTACGCCGTAGTCCACGCCTTGAGGAAATGGCGGCCTTGTATGGCTCTACGTTTGTTGCATGGACAGATCATCATTCCTTGCGCTGTATCTGTGATCAGGGTGATCTCAGAGGCCGGAAGGCTAGATGGGTTGAGCTTATGCAAGAGTTTGACTTTGAGATCCGTTATAGAAAAGGATCCAGCAAAATCGAGTTGCCGATGCACTCAGCCGGATTCTTGAGGTCAATGCCTTGTCTATGGCTGAAATCTCGACGGATTTCTATCTCTCTCTCCGAGGGCTATGTCGTTCTGATGGCCATTTTGGCAAGATATGGAACGAGGTCAAAGCGGGGAATGACTCGCATACAGGCTTGGGTGGTCCGAAGAACCAAGTGAGTCGTGCTGGAGAGATGAGTCAGCGACAATATTCCATTAGAGGTGGACTACTGTTCAGAAATGGTAAAGTCTGCGTGCTGGAAATCGATGAGATTCGACAAAGCATTTTGTGCGAATGCCACGATGTTCCTAGCGCAGGGCACCCAGGCATCCAGAGAACTTTGGCTTTGGTCAAGCGATATTTCTATTGGCCAAGAATGCGCCCTTACATAGAGAGCTATGTGAAGAGATGCGCTCAGTGTCAGGTCAATAAGGCGGAGCGTCTTAGGAAATCTGGCATGCTACACCCATTGGAAATCCCAGATGCCAAGTGGCAAAGTATTTCCATGGACTTCATCGTTGGTTTGCCAAATACTAGTCGGGGCAATGACGCTATTTGGGTTCTGGTCGATAGACTCACAAAAATGGCGAAGTTTATACCAACGAAGTCGACAGTAAAAAGCCATGAGTTGACGGTTTTATTTGTTGATCAGCTTTATAAGCTGTATGGTCTCCCAGAAGATATCGTCAATGATCGAGATACTAAGTTCACTAGCCGATTTTAGAGAGATGTGTTTGCTCATCTTCAGACGAAGTTGAGTATGTCGTCTTCTGACTATCCTGAGTCCGACAAACAAACTGAGAGGATGAATCAGACGTTAGAGGACATGTTGAGAGCCTATGTTCCTCATAGGCACTCTGACTGGGAAAGGTATCTTCCACAGTTAGAGTTTGCCTATAATAGTAGCAAGCATTCTGCTACTAGATTTAGCCCATTCATGTTGATGTATGGATTCGAACCTAAATCCCCAATTGCTATTGGCTTAGAGAAAGTCAAGGAACGCCAAGCTCGTGATTTCCTGTATGACATGCAAGAAATGCTCGAATTAGCTAAGGATAGTATAAGAACGGCTCGTGATCGAGTCACTACTTATGCTAATCAAAAGAGGTCTCCAAGGACTCTAGATGTGGGACAATGGGTTTATCTGAAGATACCCAAGGATTCCTAGACTATGCGAACAAGAAAGCATTATAAGCCTTTAGCTAGATATTGTGGTCCGTTCTTGATCACAAAGAAAATTGGCCAAGTTGCCTACAAACTGGCTCTTCCTTCAGATGTTAGTGTACATCCAGTGTTTCATGTCAGCCGCCTTAAAGTCAAATTGGGCGAAGCCGACGTTGTTGTGCCTATCAAGGAAAATGTATGGCAAGATATGCAAACTGAGTATATTCCTCGAGAACCAAAAGCGGTTTTAGATCATTGTACCCATCATTCACGTCAAAAGGCTTATGACGAGTACTTAATTAAATGGAAGGGTCAATCTGAAAGGTTTGCTACTTGAGAACCTGTTAGAGCTTTGAAGGCTCAGTATCCCCACTTCATTGATGAGGACATCAATGGTTCTTAAGAGGGGAAGTATGTTATGTCCCGCTCACGGGAGAGGGAATCTAGTCCAGATGCCGTCGGGATGGGCCTCCAATGTCCAGGCGGACGTAGTGTGAATCCGGCTAGTGTGGCCGGCCATTATTATAAAAGGGAGGCCAAGGCCTCATTTGCAGTTATCGACCCCCACTGGCAGAGTGCCAGTGGTTAGCCCGCGAGGCTAGGAGTGCGCGAGGTCACCTCGAGGAGGTGAGGCCGGGTGGTATGGGACGCTCGGTCTTACAGGTGCACGCCTATGTCCTCAGACGCTGGCCCCAGCACGGGGAAGCTGCCGGATGGTGGCTATGGTCGGGTGGTTCGTCCGACGTGTATCTATAGGCGGTCTGTGT
Organism: Adiantum capillus-veneris; assembly: GCF_014529385.1. Classification (NCBI taxonomy): domain Eukaryota; kingdom Viridiplantae; phylum Streptophyta; class Polypodiopsida; order Polypodiales; family Pteridaceae; genus Adiantum; species Adiantum capillus-veneris. The sequence continues at coordinate 180,509,236 of NC_140931.1, forward strand.
AGCCGGGAGATCCATCCCCCTTTTTTTTTCCAAGAAAAAGATCCTTCTATTAGTTAATGAAAACTGTCCATAGGGCTACAACCACCTCTGCAAGAGAGGGCTACAACAAGCATGATGGGGAGACTCTCCCAATGACAAAACAGCATATATACAATGAGGCTAAATCAAGAGATGGGAGGAGGGAAGAGCCACACAGGTGGACAGTAGTGCCATTTGAGCACCCCCTCGACAATGGTGTAGAAAAGAGAAGGGCGCCAGAGTCGAAGGAAAGCCTCGCGGCGATCCCGCGTGCGGTCGGAGCTGCCCTGTAGTCCCTCAAGCTGTCCTCTGAGAGTATGGATCAGCTCTAGCCAAAAGTCACGAACAGTCTCTGCTGGTGGCACAGGGTAAGCCTCAAAGATGCGGAAACAGCAGGCCCGCCAGATGAACGAGAGTGTCAGGCTACTGCGATGAGCTCCCAACACTCCTCTCTCTCACTGCACCACTCCTGTGGAGTAAGCTCTGTAGCAGGCTGGAGTGTAGGACGCCCCCCCTGTATCACTATCATCCTGCTGGTGGAAGATAGCTCAAACTGAAGTGCCGGGCCCGTGAGGGTAGACCAAGCCGCTGCTCCCCAAGTGTACTGTCGAGCCGTGGAGAGAGCAGGCATCAGCCGAAGAACTCGTAGCCACACCTGTTGGGCCGAGGGACAGTCCGACAGTGACGCTGACTCTCCACCAAATGGTCACAAGCTGCACATGTGGCCGAGAGACCACTATGCACTAACCAGCTCCCTACTGCTGTGGCTCTATGTGCGACCAGCCACTGAAACAAGGTGACTCGCCTCGGCTGTCTGGAGTCCCACAACCTCTCCCAAAAGTCTGCCAAGAACTCGACTGTGAGACCCTCCTCCTGCCAATGACGTGCTGCAGCGGGGAGGGCCTCTCTCTGTGCTGCTAGTATATGACGTCCCAGTTGAACAGTGTACTGAAAGAAAGGGACTCCTGGGTGGTCTGCAGAAGAGAACGGGTCCCTCCATAGCCACTCACCATGATCCCATTGTACTCGTGCCAACGGACAACACTCCCAAGCCCATAGCCTCCCGTGTCCTGTCTCAAGAACTACTGGGTCAGGGTCTATGACGCAGGTCCTCCCACAGATGCCCACTACTCGGATCCTCTGAAAACAGCACTCTGCTACCTGCGAGGCCTCTACTGCAACTCGCTGTAGTCGTCCCCCACCCTGAAGCTCAAAGAACAAGGTTGAGATAGACTCTGAGCAGGCCCTGACTGAAATGAGAACCTCCAGTCGTGTGAAGGCTCCCATCCACCGGGGTACTACTGGCTCGAGAGGCGTGGGCCACTCAGCTGGAACTAACTCTGTGATGTCCTGACACATGCCCTGCACCTCCGCTGACAAACCTGTGAACTCTAGCCAATCACCTAGAGAGCGCGTTGGACCTGCTGCCATGGGACCCCAAGAAACATGAGGTCGACTACCAACCAAGTGGCCTCTCAGAGTGCTAACCATGGGGTTCCAGACGAGGGGCTGCCGTAGGCGCCCTTCCGTGCACGTCGGCTGTCTCTGCTCCAGGCCACGCCGTAAGAGCTCCCAAGATCGGAGCAAACTCACAGCGAAGCGGTCCTCTAATCTCCTGCTCAAACCAACTCGGCGCAACTCTGTAAAGATCCATCTGGTCGAAGGTTGCCAAGGGCCTCCTGACTGAGGCACCCTAGCACGAAGCCTCTGCAGCAAGAACTCCTTCCAAGGCTCCTCTCCTGGAAGAAGTCCTCTGACTACGAACTTCCCAAGAAGGGCTCTGCTCTGCTATGCTGGATCAATGATCCCAAGCCCTCCCTGAGAACGAGGAAGTGTGATGACCGACCAAGCCACCTTGGCTCGGGCAATCTGAGTGTCACGACCTGACCAAAGGAAGTTCTTGATCAGCCTCTCTACCTGGCTGATACAAGAACTCGAGAAGATCCAGCAAGAAGTGATGTACCACATAGTCGCCAGCAACACCTGGTTGGCAACTACTATACCAGCCAGCGAAAGTCGTGCTGAGCTCCAATGTAACAGCTTTCTCCTGATGGACACGAGAAGAGGAGCAATCTACTACTCGGGGGACAAGTCCAAACCAACCTGACAACCCAAGTACCGAACTGCAATCCCTAGGGGAATCCACTTGAAACCCTCGCCTGGCATCCATCTGGCACAGGAGCACTACCAACCGAGAAAGCCACTGTCTTTCTCCAGTTGATTAGTGCGCCCGATGCACAACAGAAGGTCTCCAAAGCCTGCTCACATCTGTGCAGATTGGCCTCCTGGCCCTCTAAGTACAAGGCTGAGTCATCGGCAAACTCAGCGTCCAGTAGCTCATCTCCCCGAATAGGGAGTGCTAAGCCCCGCAGACCAACCTATTGTGACACCAAAAATCTCCTCATCGCCTCCGCATAGAACAGAAAGAGAAAGGGGGCAAGAGGACAACCCTGTCTGACCGAGCGTGTGAGCATGAAGCGCTCACCTCTACCTCCTACCAAAAGCACCTGACTGTGAGCCTATCTGTACAGAGCTGACACCCCTCTGATCCAAGCATCTCAGAAGCCCATCCTGCGTAGAGTGCCCTCTAGAAAGTCCCAGCCAACTCTGTCGTATGCCTTCTCAAAATCGAGAAGAAGAATCACAAGGTCCTCCCCACGGAGCCGTGCCAGGGCAGAAGCCTCCCAGAAAGTGAAGTTGTTGTCAAGGATACTGCGTTCCTTGACAAAACCTCATAGTAACAGGGAATGGCCGTTTTCAAGTCTCCGTTCCCCGTTCCCATTCCAAGTTCCCGTTCCGAATCCCCGTTCCGTGTTTCAAACGTGAGTACCCGTAACAGGGAATGGCATTTTGTTGCGCGTTCCCGTTCCCCGTTCCCGTTCCGGTTTCGCGTTCCTGGTAACTATGCAAAACCTGTCTGAGTCCCATGTATAAGGCTCTCCAAAAGTGGCTGAATCCTCAAACTCAGAGCCTTGGCAAGAATTTTGTAGGCTGAGTTGAGGATGGTGATGGGGCGCCATTGTCGAATCTCATCCAAGGAGCCACCCTCCTTTGGAATGAGGTAGATCAGGCCCTCACTCATGCTATCAAGCATCACTCCTGTGTGCAAAATGTACTGAAAGGCACTACAAAGATCTGGGCCAAGCAGGTCCCAGTACACCAAGAAGAAGCTGGGAGTCAACCCATCCTCACCTGGACAGCTACCACGAGGAAGGGCCCTAAGAGCCGTGTGCAGCTCCTCAAGCTGAAGTGGCATCTCTAGCCTCTGGCGCATCTCCTCTGTCACAAGACAAGGCATCTGTACCCAAACCTGCTCCCTACATGCATCCTGCCGCTCTGACTGTGGCAATCACGGTAAAAGTCAGTAGCAACTGCACGCATATCCTTGAGCTCACAAGCAACTGATCCATCGGGTCTCCTCAACTCATTGACCTTGGCATGCGAGTGCCGAGGTCCCACTGTCTCAAAAAAAGCCCCAGTCACTCTGTCACCCACCTGAGTCCACTAAGATGCCTGTCGGTGGAAGGCAAACTCATGACGCCTCTCCTCTGTGCTAGCAAGCTCCTGTCGAGCCTGCTGTAACTGCTCCTCCAACCATGGACTGTCTGGATGCTGCTCCTGCATCCTCTGTAGTGAAGCAATGCTTCATCTGAGACGCTGCTCCTCCTCTCTCGCTGCAGTCCAGCGAGCCAGAGACTCCTGAAGAAAAAAGTGGCTCAGCTGAGCTAGGCCTGAGGCCACTCTGTCTGCAGGTGGAACCTGGTTGTCCATGCCCTCTGTCCAAAGAGCCTCTACCCTCTCTCTGAGTGTTGAGTCCAACAAGACCCGCTCTGGGATGCGAAGCATCGTCTCCCACTCCTCTGCCTGTCTGCCACTGTGAGGATCACTGGTGCATGGTCCGAGAAGGAAGTCCCTGCCAGGATGCCCACTGATCCCCCCAAGTCACTGAAGTGGTCACTAGTGTAGAAGCGATCTATCCGCAATAGATTCACTCCTCCCACTCTGCGGTCCGATCTAGAGAAGGCAAGACTGTCTGGAGGCCTCACAAAGCCAGAGTGCTGCCATGTATTCGAGACCCTCAAAGTCATACACAACCTCTCCCAAGCTGCTAACTCGACTCCATGCACAGTAGCATGGCTGCCTCCAATCCTGTCAGAAAGGTCCTCCAACATGTTGAAGTCCCCTCCTACACACCAATGGTCGGCCTGCGGCAAAGACTCAACAATCTGTGACCAAAACTCTGCACGAGCACTCGCCACATTGGGCGCATAGATGTTCAGGAAGCCCACAAGGCCACCCTGAACCTGCATAGTAATCCACTGAGCCCTGCCTGGCACAATAATCCCTCTGCCCACAATGGCCTGCTACAATGAATTCGCAATAGTCATACATACCCCACCCTGGATGCCTCCAGGTCCAAAAGCAGCTGAACAAAAGGTATCATATCGTCCACGCAAAATCTGACCACATCGCCGAATGCGGCTCTCACACAGATGGTGCTCCTGAAGCATAAGGAGATCAATCTCTCCTCCCACAAGGCAACGCTGAAGCTCCTGACGCAATCGGCCCCGCTCTCGCTAAAACTGGAGCCCACCTAGTCCCTGTACGTTCCATGAGACGATCCTCATGGTGAGCGAGAGAGAACAGATGCTGCCGCAGCAGCAAGTCGTGCTATCTTCGAGGCTGGCTTGGATGGGGAGTAATCCGCATCCGAGCGTCCTCTAGATAGGCGAGACTGCAGTGAGTGCCTAGCCCAAGCCCAAGCCCAAGCAGAACAAGCCGTGCGTAAAGCAACCTCCTCTGTCCAGGAGTCCTCATGAATGTATACATAGCAAGGCAAACACTGCGTATCCGCAAAGAAGTATTCCACAATGTACCTACATCCTGCTGTGTCTGGGGATGTCACCGCAAACTTGGCCAATGGCCACAAAGTCTGCAGCAAATCTATAACTCCAAGTTCTCCCATGTGATGAGAGAACTCGAGAACTTGTGTATGCAGCCATCCCAACACTGAGTCGAGGGACCACTCTGTCTCGGCCCTACCACAAGGGGGAAGGAGAAACCAACTGCTGAGTCCAAGGCCTCTGTCCCCCTAGCAGCGAGGAACAAAGCATGGACCCTGAAGCAGGCTGCCTCGTGGTCTGCTGCAGAATCGCCGAGAAAGCGAGTGAACCCGTAGTCGAAGAAGTCCCAACGGCATCGAAGGTCAATGCTCGTCAGACCACGAGGGATAGCTGCAAGGGAAGGTGTCTAAATCTGCAGAGGGGGCCGCAAGAAGGGCTGACCCTCTCTCGCTAGGCGACTCGTCGCAAAAGCGCTGCCAAGAGATCTCCTAGCCGCCGAAGAAGGACCAGTCTCCTGAGTCGACTGTGGAACTGGAGCAAGAGGGGGGGGAGAAGGAGCTTGGGGGGGGGGGGGGGGGGGGGGGGGGCGGAGGAGAAGAGGGGCGGGATGGGGCGACAGAGGAAGAGGGGCGAGGTGAAGAGGCGACGGGAGGGGGGGGGGGGAGGGGGGGGGGGGGGGGGGGGGGGGGGGGGGGGGCGGGCGGAGGAGAAGAGGGGCGGGATGGGGCGACAAAGGAAGAGGGGCGAGGTGAAGAGGCGACGGGAGGGGGGGGGGGGGGGGGGGGGGGGGGAAATGAGGAGGTAGAGGGGAACTCTGAGGGGGAAGTGACTGTCGAGGGTGAAGCGGAGGTGGAGGCTGGCGTAGGGGACTCCTCCTGCTCAAGAGGACCAAAGCAGTTCCCCGTGGGAACCCACTGCTGCTGAGAAGGCACCTGGGGGCCACTCTGAGTGCCAGGCTGTCGCTGTGGCCCCTGGCGTCGACGGCCACGGGTCTGCTGCCACCCCTCCTTCACTGGAGCCCCAGGCTCGGAGGGTGGCTTTGAATCTGTGCGTTGTGCCGTTGACTGTGGCTGCGGCCCAGCCCTCGTAGGCTGGGGCTGAGGCTGCGGTGCAGGTCTCGGCCTCCTCCGTGGACAGGCCTTCGCTAGGTGGCCAATCTGTCGGCAAATGAAGCACTAGTTCGGGAAGCCCGAGTACTCCACACTCTGTCTGAACCAACCCCCACTCACCCAAGGCAAAAGGATGACCTTCGGGAGCGTGTGGGTATCTCTGACCAAAACTCGAACTGAGGGGATGCCAACCGCCTTGGCAGCTACTGATGCTGCCGTACGAGGTGTCTCCAGGACAGTCCCGATGGCGGAGCCGATCCTGGAGAGAAGTGGTAGGTACTCCCTCCGTAAACCCGGAAAGCAGACTGAGATGGGGATGTCTACCTCCTCTACTAGAACATCTGAAGTCGGGTCAAAACCATGTCGCCACTGTCGAAAGTGGGCACGTGATGCTCGCATGGCCAATGGACTCATAGCTATGACCTTGGTCGCCATCTCGGAGGTCTCAAACTCGATCTGATAGTAACCTCGTCCGAGAATCTGGACATCCAAGATCTTGCCCACCTCTGCGAGAAGGCGGGCCTGGAGAAGGTCTCACAACTCTCCTCTGCTAGGTCGGGTGCCGAGAATCTTGCAGATGACCGACGTCGCCTGCAAGCGCTCTACCTCTACGGCTAGGCTCGCTTGCTCTGCCGATGAAAGAGCAAGTCGAATGGTGGGCTCAGCGGGGTCGGGCAAGGGGGCTTCGGGCAAGTCCCTCTGTGGTGGATCTGGAGCCTCCATCTGTGTCTACTATTGTGTCAAAAAGGAGGAAAGAGAGATAACGCTGTCAGCAACCTTGACGAGCACTGTCCCAGGAAGGGTACTGCCAATGCCAGCTGAAGGAAATCTTCGGGAAGGAAGGCGAAAAAACAAAACAAAGGAGGCCGCGGGGGGGGGGGGCGCAATGCGGATAAGGCAGCGGCAGAGAGGTAGCGGGCTGAGCGGCAGAGGCAGCGGGCGGGATGGGCGAAAGGCGGGCGGGATGGCGGCAAAGGTAGAGGACGGGATAGGCGAGCGGGGAAACGGGCTGAGCGGCAGGGGCAGCGGGCGGGCTAGGTGGAACAGCGGGCAGCGTGTGGGGTGGGGGGGCGCGCTGAGGGGCTGCGAGCAGCAGCTGCAGGCACAAGGTGCGCGAGGGCAGGGGGGTGAGGGCAGCGATGGTGAGAGGGGGGGGGGGGGGGCGTTTTTCCTGATGACACGATTCTCCACACCGATGCGTCAGTTGACCGATCCATCCCCTTGTTCGTTTCACTTCTGATGAACTATCAACCGGTTCCCTTGGTTCTTTCTTTTCGTTGGAGGAATCTTGCCCTGTTGAGGTGGACATTGGCTTGTCTGTGGGATAGGTGAAAAAGACAGCATGCATACCAAAACCTTGCTTGGCATGTCCCATAAGTCTCTAAATGGAGTCAGACTTTTGTTGCAAACAATACCGTCAAATTCTTTTGGCAATCCATTGCAAAACCGCTCAATCTGGTCCTTCAACGTGATCCTTTGAAATGAGGATATTGGCAAATAGGTATCCCAAAACCTCTGGCAATAGTCATCCAAAATGTCTTCCTTAATCATTCTCAAATGATGCCAAGCTCTTCTTCATATTCTTCTATTATCCAGGCAAAAGTGAAAATTCTCTTGAATTTTACCCACTTCTTAGGTGCTTCTCTATGCAACAATAGAGTAGTCCACCATATCTGTGCATTTCCTTTCAAGTAAGATGTCGCCCTTCCTACCTTGGAGCATTCCGAAAAACGACCTATGGAGAAGGCGACGTCAAACTGCTGTATGAATTCAAACTCGATGGGTGTCCTGGTAGCCTGAGAACATGCGAAACTTCACTACTTGACCACCATCCTTGAACCCCTTGGTCTTCTCATTCTTTTTCTCATTGTCCGAATTGTCAGCAAGGGATGAAGTCTCCTCTAAATTGCTAGATGACTCTCTGTGCCTTCTAAACTTTTCCAAGAATCTGCTTTTCTTGCTTTTTCTTCGCTTCTTCCGCTTTTTCTCATCCTCTATAGAACTAGAGGATGAGAAACTGTCGAAACTCTCTGAAGACCAAGAAATTTCGGGTCATCCTCAAAACAAACACACTTCTTAGATCTGCTTACCACCTCGAAAGTCAACTTCTAACCCAAATATCCTGGGAAATCCGCTGATTTTTCGTTGTTCAAAAAGCTTTAGCTTGTAATCAACCGGTTTGTGTTCTTTTCACGAGCTTTGTCAAGCTCTTTTCTGTGAGTACGGTTTCTGCTTTTCTACACTAGGCTTTTCTTTCTGCTTCATTACCGTCTTGAGAGGAGAATCAACGGCCTCTCTCCATCTCGAGTAATTCTTTAGGTGATTCAAATAACCGGAAATTTGCCAAAATCTCCGTTGGTTTCTTCGTTTCCCAAGTTGGAACTCATCTTGTCTTTATCTCCCCGCACGCCAAAGGTCAGAGGGATTTCTCTATCAGATTCTTCACAAGAACATGTGTATTGTAGAAAGGATCAAATCCTCAAGAATCGAGAAGAGTCGTTCTGAGCTCTAATACCACTATTACAGGCTTGGACACTCCAAGCGAGAAATCAACAGCAACACATGAACAAAATCTGCAAATAATTGAATTGAACCCGAATATATATATATATATATATATATATATATAGAGAGAGAGAGAGAGAGAGAGAGAGACAGAGAGAAGAGGAGAGTCAAAACCGCACGGTGGAGTTCTGAGCCAAGATGCACTGACCCAAGAACTGGCGCCCCTTGTGGTAAGTCTTTATTATTGCTTCGCAAAGGTACAACTCTAAAGGGTCCTCTTCTCCAAGACTCTGCGTCCAAATGCCCTCTAAGTGAGGCCCCTAAGGGTCCTTATAACAATACAAGGGATGCCCAAAAGCATCAATTTTAAAAGCTTCAGTTCCAAAAGCATCCGCTCCCAAGAGATGGCGCACAACACTGCCAAAATCAGCAATGCAAATCACAAAAATCCGCACAACACTGCCATATGGTAGCCAGCGAGCGCAATTTATGGAAATCTCTCCCAGAGTTCAAGATTTTGATACCTTAGGTTTAAGCCCTTCGACCGATGCTCATGAGTTGGTAGGGGGTTAGGTTTTTAATCCTTAACCCCTTAGGCCCCTCCATCCCATCTTCTGGGTTCAGTTCCTCTGGGTTAGAGTTTTAAAACTCTAACCCCTTGTCCTCTCAGCCAGTTCCTTCCAGATGGACATGCCACGTCATCGACTTGTGACACCTGTGTCCCAAAAAGTGCATCTCTGGCAAGAAAAATTTTCTCTTTTTCTCGTTGACCACCGATCAATCATCTATGTCGCCACCGTGCCTCAAAAACCTTTAAGAGTGGTTCCAGTGATCTACTTCACTCTTGGAGAATACAACAATATCGTCAAAGAAAGTATCCACAAATGGCTTGTAATCCCTAAAATCTGTCAAGTATATCATCAATCCTAGGTATTGGAAACATGTTTTTGAAGGTAATTTTATTGAGAGCTCCAAACTTAATGCACATTCTCCAAGATCCATCTTTCTTCAACACTAGAAGCACCGGTAAACAATAAGGTAATGTACTAGGTTGAATTAGACCCTTTTCAAGGAGTTCCTTTACTTGGATCATGATTTCCTCATTCTGGGTGTCACAAACAGGAGCGCACACGAATAATCAACAAGCTGAACGCGGTAGATTCTTGACTTGGAGTGTCCAAGTCTGTTACAGTGGTATCAAAGCACGACTGATTTCTTTTCTACCGGTTATTTGGGTTGTCAATCTACTTTCACCTCTGCAAGAAAACAGAAGAAGCGTGTTCGATTTGAAGGAGTACCCAGTTCTTCTTCTTCTTCTTCTTCTTCTTCTTCTTCTTCTTCTTCGAGTTCTTCTAGCTCTTCCGACTTGAGCGAATAACACAGAAAAGGCAAAAGGCAAAGCAAAAAGCAACGCTTTGGAAAGGGCAAGAAAAAGGCAAAGAAGTCTAAATCTCACCCAGTTTTGGAGAGTTCTACAGAGGACTCGTCTTCGGATAGTTTGAACTCTGACAACAACAGCTTTTATGCAAAGAAGAAGAATTTTTATAAAGCCAACCAATATGACTTTATGGAAGATAAAAACAAGAAAGTCCAAGAGTTTAAAGAGGGTGGACCTTTGGCCTTCATACAACAGTTTCACATAGCTTTCTCTGGAGGACAGTACTCAGCACTCCAAGATTCGGAGGGCTACCTCTTACTTCAAGGGAAATGTTCGAACTTGGTGGTCCACTCTTCTGTTAAACAAGAAAGCGCGAGTTAAATGGCTGAAATTTAAAAGGCTTTTTATTTCTTCCTGGCTGACTCAGGAGTATGAGCGCGACATACGAACTACTTGGAACCATCTATAGCAAAACCCCGTTTCGCATGACTCATCAGTTCCTGAATGGAATCTAACTTTTGCTCTAAGCAGTGATCTCTGATCTCTGTAGGAAGAAAAGTGAATTTTTCCTACCCAAGATACACTTTTTGGGACACATTGTCTCAGCAACAGGAGTGCAGATGGACCCGGCCAAGATAGAGACTATCTGTGATTGACCCGATTTGAAGAATATGAAGTAAGAAGCTTCTTGGGCTTGTCTTCCTACTACAAGTAGTTCATTAGAAAGTTTGCAGAGGTTGGTTCCCCTTTGCACATGTTGACGCAAAAAGGAGTCCCTTTCTCATGGGGATCCACAGAGGTGACTGCCTTTCAGGCATTGAAAGAGAAATTGACTATAGGACCAGTTTTAACTTTGTCGGACTTGCAAAAGTCATTTGAAGTATATTGTGATGCTTGTGGTCGTAGTCTGGGTGCGGTCTTAATGCAAGAAGGCCATGTCATTGCCTACGAAAGCCGATTGTTTTCAAGGCCGGAATTGACAGCACAGATTTATGAGAAAGAGCTTTTGGCGGTTATCCATGCTCTTACTCAGTGGCGACATTACCTACTCGGGGCGGATTTTACTGTCTTTACAGACCATCAAAGTTTACGCTGCTACTTGTCACAGAAACAGCTACCGAAAAGCAGATGCGCTGGGCGAACATCTTGTCACAGTTTCAATTCCAGATTGTCCATATGCAGGGACAAGAGAATTTGGTGGCAGATGCTTTGTCCAGGAAGCCGTTGGTTCTGGCTATTTCCGCGATATATTATAGGAGCTTCGAGGATATGGTCAATCAGTATGCCATAGATACAGATTTTGCAGATATTTTCACTCGGATACGGGATGGGGAGAAGTAGCGGGATATTCCATTCGGGACGTCTACTTGATGAAGAAAATCATGTTGTGCGTTACACAGTCGTTGAGGGAAAAAGTTAGGACCGAATGCCACTGTCCACCTTTTACGGTTCACCGCGGCATTGCTACCGCCTTGAAAGGTGTAGAGAGATACTTCTTTTGGTCGAGACTCAAGAAGACATAGATGATTTTGTACGCAGTTGCTTGGTATGCCAGAAGGTCAAGTTTGACAGGCATAAAGCACAAGGATTGTTACAGCCTTTGCCCATACCCACCCGCCCCTAGGAAAGTATTGCAATGGATTTAGTTTTTGATCTCCCGAGAACTCAAAGTGGTCACGATGGTATCTGGACAGTCATTGACAGATTTAGCAAGCAAGCTCATTTCATTCCAGTGAAGAGAACAGTCAAGCCAGATCACCTAGCGAGACTATTTGTGGCCCAGATCTTCAGATTACATGGCATGCCCGAGACGATTGTCTCCGACAGGGACCCCAGATTTACGAGTTTGTTTTGGAAGGCTATTACGTCTCAGATCAAAAGACTCAATGGGAAAAGTATTTACCTTTGGTGGAATTTGCCTACAATAACACGATACACTCTTCGACGCGAAAGGCGCCATTTGAGATTATTGAAGGTGCTACAAAGGTTACACCCTTCCTAAGCACGAAAGATAAAATTTTTGAAGACGATGAGTACACGCGTGACTTGGACACGGCTTTTGCCAAGGTCGGCGAGGCTTTGCAGACATCTCAAGAAAGACAAAAAAAAACGCAACAGATCGCCATTGTCGCAATTTAAAATTGAAGGAAAATGATTGGGTGCTCTTACGTTTTGAGAAGCCACGCCTGAGAAAGAAAAAGGGAAAGGAGAGGCTTTTTCCAAAGCTTAGTATGCGATACTACGGACCTTTCCAGATCTCCGAAAAGATAAATGATGTCTCCTTTAGACTGAAGCCGCCCGATACTTGAAGAATTCACAATGCTTTTCATGTGAGTCTCTTGAAGCCTTTTAAAGGCGATGTGCCCGATGATGGGGAGCCTGATGAGCAACCCGAAGTGGAAGAAAACGAGGAGATCCTTGTTCCAGAACAAATATTGGCACATTGTAACAGACTTGGACACTCCAAGTCGAGAATCTACCGCGACACCACAAATAATCACTTCAAAACAGTTCACAATTCACAATTGATTCGACACTGGCCCGGCAGAGTTCTGTGCCTAGAGATATTGGCCCCAAAGATTGGCGCCCCTTTCGGTATTTCTTTTTTATTAATCTGCAACTCAAAGTACAAGCAAGTCTTCGGGACCCACTCTCAGACTCTGCGTCCAGATGCTCTATAGAGTTGGAGCCCAAAGACTAATTTAGAGAGTTTACAAGGGATGCTAAAAGCAGAGCCCAAAAGCTTCAAAAGTTGTCCATAAAACTGCCTCTAAGATAGGCTTACAAAAATAAATCAACTTTCAAAGGCTTCTAAAAAGCCTTTAGCATAAAAATTCCAACCAAGGATTGAGTAGAAGAAAACTGCCGCGCTGTTGCTTTTTTTTTCTTTACGCTGCTTTTTTTTTCTTTGCCGCATTTTACGGAGGTGTCCGTACGCTACCGCCACGTCACTACTGTCCGTCAGCCAGCCAGGGCAGGAATTTGTGTGTGTGTGTGTGTATAGGGCAGCAGTAGCATCCACATCACCAATTTGTGACATACCTCCCTCTTGAAAGCATTGTAATCGCCCTCGATTACGCCTGCAAAACAGAGAAAGGCCATGAATTGTCTTAGCAGACACTGACTATTAGTACCTACGCACTAGGAATACACATCTAGCACATGTACCAATCAACAGTCACATCACATCACAGGACATCACATGACAAATCACATTCAACATTCATTCGGATCTCAGACCATGATTTATTGGCAATGCAATTAGCAACCGCATCTAGATCCACTCAAGACCTCATAGATGCCCGCTTGAGTAATCCCTATTGCAACCATGTCTATCAAGATCATTCAAACCAAAATGCTGCAGTCATTTCGTCTATCAGTTCCTGCACTTAAAAACAAGTCAAGAACAAATCAGTTTCATATTCGGGAATTCCATTTCATAAAGTCATACAACAGAATGTTGTCAGCTCTCAGTACCCCAGAAGCTCAAGAGACATCAGTGACTCTAGTATTCAAAAATGGAGGCATCTGTTGACAAAGGAGCGGAGTAACTCCCCTCTTGTGCAAACCCACTGCACCAGATCTCTGGCCAAGCTGAATTCGGGGTTCCATTTGGAATAGACTATGCTAAACCAAAAGCTTCGAGGTAAAGTTTCACAATCTGAGGAGTATCTGCTAGGTCCTCCTCCTCCATCCACTTCACATCCAATGCAGGATAGTTCTTGAAATTAACCAAGAATCGCCTTCTGACTTTACCCTTATTCTTTTTGTCCTTGTGTGCCAAAATCTGTTCAAGAACAAGGATCTCCTCGTTTTCTTCCACTTCGGGTTGCTCATCAGGCTCCCCATCTTCGGGCACACCACCTTTAAAAGGTTTCAAGAGACTCACATGAAATGCATTGTGAATCCTCCAAGTGTCAGGCAGTTTCAGTTGGAAGGAGACATCGTTGATCTTTTCGGAGATCTGGAAAGGTCCGTAGTATCGCATACCAAGCTTTGGAAAAAGCCTCTCGTTTCCCTTCTTCTTTCTCAGGCGTGCCTTCTCAAAACATAAGAGCATTCTCCTTCAATTTCAAATCGCGACGATGGCGAGCTGCTGCCTTTTTCCGTCTTTCCTGAGGTTTCTGCAAAGCCTGGCGGACCTTGGCAAAAGCCGTATCTAAGTCGTGCGTGTACTCATTAGCTTCAAAAATCTTTCGTGCTTAGGAAGGGTGGAACCTTCGCAACACCTTCAATAATCTCAAATGGCGCCTTCCCCGTCGAAGAGTATATCGTGTTGTTGTAGGCAAATTCCACCGAAGCTAGATACTTTTCCCATTGAGTCTTCTAATCGGAGATATAAGACTTCAATAAATCTAAAACCACAGAAGTGGCAATCTCACATTGCTCATCAGCTTGCGGGTGGAAAGATGACGAGAACTGCAACCGCGTGCCAATAATCTCCCAAATTGCCTTCCAAAACAAACTCGTGAATATGGGGTCCTTGTCGGAGACAATCGTCTCGGGCATGCCATGTAATCTAAAGATATGGGCCACAAACAATCTCGCTAAGTGATTCGGCTTGACTGTTTTCTTCACTGGGATGAAATGAGCCTACTTGCTAAATCTGTCAATAACAGTCCACATACCATCATGACCACTATGTGTTTTCGGGAGATCAAAAATGAAATCCATTGCAATACTTTCCCATGGGCGGGCGGGTATGAGCAAAGGCTATAGCAATCCCTGTGCTTTATGCCTGTCAAACTTGACCTTCTGGCCAAGCAACTGTGCACAAACTCGTCCACATCCTTCTTGAGTCTCGGCCAAAAGAAGTATCTCTCTACTCCTTTCAAGGTGGTAGCAATTCCGCGTTGAGCCGTAAAAGGCGGAGAGTGGCATTGAGTCATAACCTTTTCCCTCAACGGCTGTGTAACGCACAACATGGTCTTCATCAAGTAGCCATCCCGAAGGGAATATCCCGCTACTATCTCCCCATCTCGTATCCATGTGAAAATGTCTGCAAAATCATATTGATCGACCATATCCTCGAAGCTCCTATGATGTATCACGGAAATAGCCAGAACCAACAGCTTCCGAGACAAAGCATCTGCCACTACATTCTTCTCTCCCTACACAGATAGTCTCTATCTTGGCCAGATCCATCTGCACTCCCGCTGCTGAGACAATGTGTCCCAAAAAGTGCATCTCTGGTAGGAAAAATTCACTTTTCTTCGCATTAATCACTAACTTGTGATCTCGTAATGCCTAAAAGACTTGAAGCAGATGTTCTCTATGTTCTGCCTCATCCTTGGAGAAAAAAATGATGTCGTCAAAGAAAGTGCCAACAAATAGTCTATAGTCTCGAAAAATCCTATCCATCATCCGGTTAAATGTTGCAGGAGCATTGGTTAAGCCAAAAGGCATCACCAAAAACTCAAATAACCCAAAATTCGTCCGAAAGGCTATCTTGTAGACGTCTCTCAACGCGATTCCGATCTGATGATATCCACTTTTCAAGTCGATCCTGCTAAAGCACGAGGATCCCTCGATGTTGTATTTCTCGATGTTTGCCTCAGCACCTAGTGCATATATGCGCTCTTCTCAAAGTACTGAGAACTGAGAAGCTTTATGCTAAAGCTTCTAAGTGTGAATTCTTTAAGAAAGAGCTTCTGTACTTGGGTCATATCATTACTCGCGATGGAATTCGCGTCGACCCTGAAAAGTTGGATAAAGTGCGAAATTGGCCCATTCTGAAGAAGTAAAGTCCTTTTTAAGCTTTACTGGATTCTTTCGCAAGTTTATCAAGGATTACTCTAAAGTTGTTGCTCCCCTTACGCAACTTTTAACAGGAGGGGTGAGCAGGCCGAAGACTTCGGGTCCTCATCGTAAAGGTAATCCCCCTATTGTCTGGAATGAGCGTCTCGACGAGAGCTTTCGGACACTAAAGCACTTGGTGACTACTGCGCCAATATTGCACATTGTGGATCCTAGCAAACCGTTTGTGGTTGAAACGGATGCTAGTGATTATGCTATTGGTGCGGCATTATACCACGATGGACATCCTGTTGCGTTTGAAAGTAAGAAACTTTATGACGCCGAGATGCGTTATCCAACGTATGAGATGGAGCTTTACGCCGTAGTCCACGCCCTGAGGAAATGGCGGGACTACTTGCATGGCTCTACGTTTGTTGCATGGACAGATCATCATTCCTTGTGCTATAACTATGATCAGGGTGATCTCAGAGGTCGGAAGGCTAGATGGGTTGAGCTTATGCAAGAGTTTGACTTTGAGATCCGTTATAGTAAAGGATACAGCAATCAAGTTGCCGATGCGCTCAGCACGATTCCTGAGGTTGATGCCTTGTCTATGCTGAAATCTCAACGGATTTCTATCTCTCTCTCTGAGGGCTATGTCGTCCCGATGGCCATTTTGGCAAGATATGGAACGAGATCAAAGCAGGGCATGACTCGCATATAGGCTTGGGTTGTCCGGAGACCCAAGTGAGTCGTGTTGGAGAGAGGAGACAGCGACAATATTCCATTAGAGGTGGACTATTGTTCAGAAATGGTAAAGTCTGCGTGCCGGAAATTTGATGAGGTTCGACAAAGGATTTTGTGCGAATGCCACGATATTCCTAGCGTTGAGCACCCAGGCATCTAGAGAACTTTGGCTTTGGTCAAGCGATATTTCTATTGGCCAAGAATGCGTTCTTACATAGAGAGCTATGTGAAGAGATGCGCTCAGTGTCAGGTCAATAATGCAAAACGCCTTAGGAAAGCTAGCCTGCTACATCCATTGGAAATCCCAGATGCCAAGTGGCAAAGTATTTCCATGGACTTCATCGTTGGTTTGCCAAATACTAGTCGGGGCAATGACGCTATTTGGGTTGTGGTCGATAGACTCACAAAAATGGCGAAGTTTATACCAACGAAGTCGACAGTAAAAAGCCATGAGATGGCGATTTTATTTATCGATCAGCTTTATAAGCTGTATGGTCTCCCAAAAGATATCGTCAATGATCGAGATACTAAGTTCACTGGCCGATTTTGGCGAGATGTCTTTGCTCACCTTCAGACGAAGTTGAGTATGTCCTCTTCTGACCATCTTGAGTCCGACGGACAAACTGAGAGGATGAATCAGACGTTAAAGGACATGTTGAGGGCCTATGTCTCTCATAGGCAGTCTGAATGGAAAAGATATCTTCCACAGTTAGAGTTTGCCTATAATAGTAGCAAGCATTCTGCTACTGGAGTTGGCCCATTCATGCTGATGTATGGATTCGAGCCTAAATCCCCGATTGCTATTGGCTTAGAGAAAGTCAAGGAACAACAAGCTCGTGATTTCTTATATGACATGCAAGAAATGCTCGAATTGGCTAAGGATAGTATAAGAATGGCTCGTGATCGAGTCACTAATTATGCTAATCAAAAGAGATCTCCAAGGACTCTAGATGTGGGACAATGGGTCTATCTGAAGATACCCAAGGATTCCAATACTATGCGAACAGGAAAGCATTATAAGCTTTCAGCTCGATATTGTGGTCCGTTCTTGATCACAAAGAAAATTGGCCAAATTGCCTACAAACTGGCTCTTCCTTCGGATGTTAGTGTACATCCAGTGTTTCATGTCAGCCACCTCAAAGTGAAATTGGGCGAAGCCGACGTTGTTGTGCCTATCGAGGAAAATGTATGGCAAGATATGTAATCTGAGTATATTCCTCGAGAACCAGAAGCACTTTTAGATCATCGTACCCGTCATTCGCGTCAAAAGGCTTATGACGAGTACTTAATTAAATGGAAGGGTCAATCTGAAAGGTTTGCTACTTGGGAACCCGTTAGATCTCTGAAGGCTCAATATCCCCACTTCATTGATGAGGACATCAATGGTTCTTAAGGGGGGAAGTATGTTATGTCCCGCTCACAGGAGAGGGGATCTAGCCCAGATGCCGTCGGGATGGGCGTCCACTGTCCGGGCGGACGTAGTGTGAACACGGCCAATGTGGGCGGCCATTATTATAAAAGGGACGCCAAGGCCTCATTTGTAGTTATCGACCCCCACTGGCAGAGTGCCGGTGGTTAGCCCGCGAGGCTAGGAGTGCGCGAGCTCACCTCGAGGAGGTGAGGCCGGGTGGTATTGGACGTCGGGTCTTACAGGTGCAGGCCTACGTCCTCGGACGCTGGCCCCAACACGGGGGAGCTACCGGATGGTGGCTATGGTCGGGTAGTTCGTACGACGCGTATCTGTAGGCGGTCTTGTAGCCGGGAGATCCATCTCCGCGTTTGTTTCACAGAGTCTAAGAGTGAGACCCAACCACTCCCTTGTACTTTGGCAACAAATTCAATACAAAAAAGAAATACAAAAGGGGCGCCAGTCTTTAGGGCCAATACCTCTTGGCACGGAACTCCGCCAGGCCGGTGTCGAATCAAATTGCGAACTGTTTTAAAGTGAATTCCTGTCGTGTCGCAATAGATTCTTGACTTGGAGTGTTCAAGTCTGTTACACGGTTACACGCGGAAGGCACCATTTGAGATTATTGAAGGTGCTACGAAGGTTCCGCCTTCCTTAGCACGAGAGATAAGATTTTTGAAGCCGACCAGTACACGAGGGACTTGGACATTGCTTTTGCCAAGGTCCGGGAGGCTTTAGCGAAATCTCAGGAAAGACACAAGAAGGTAGCAGATCGACACAGTCGCGATTTGAAATTAAAGAAAGACGATCGGGTGCTCTTACATTTTGAGAAGGCACGCCTTAGAAAGAACAAGGAAAAGGAGCGGCTTTTTCCAAAGCTTAGCATGAGATACTATGGCCCTTTCCAGACAAAAGAAAAGATAAATGATGTCTCCTTTAGATTGAAGTTGCCCGATACTTGGAAGATTCACAATGCATTTCATGTGAGTCTGTTGAAGCCTTTTAAAGGCGATGTGCTCGGAGATGGGGAGCCAGATGAGCAACCCGAAGTGGAGGAAAGCGAGGAGATACTCGTTACAGATATTGGCACATAAGGTGTCACAAACTAATGACGTGGCTGCACACACATACACGCCCTTTCAGCATGGACAGCCCCCGGGGGAAAAAATCTCTGGCAAATGCTGACGTGGCGCTGAAGCACGGCAGACCCGTGAAAAGCGGCGGGAAACGCGGAACGTACAGGTTGATGACGTGGCAGGCAGCGTACGGAAAATCCTGCTGCTTTCTCCACGCAGGGTTGCTCACGTTGACTTTTGGCTTTTGCTTTATTCAATGCAAGATGAATAGAGAGAGAGAAAGGAAGCGCTTTAATTTGAAGGCCTTGCTTTAATTTACAAGCGAGAGAGAGAGAGAGAGAGAGAGAGAGAGAGAGAGAGAGAGAGAGAGAGCTTTTATTTTATTTCTTTTGAAGGGGCTTTTATTTTCTAGCTTTTAGGGCTCTGCTTTTGGCATCCCTTGTACCTTTAAATAAGCTGGGAGGGCCTCTCACAACTCAGAGCATCTGGACGTAGAGTATGAGTGTGAGCGCATGCCCGCACTCTTGTACTTTGAACTCAGATTAATACAAAAAGAAATACCGAAAGGGGCGCCAGTCTTTGGGGCCAATATCTCTAGGCACGGAACTCCGCCGGGCCAGTGTCAAATAAATTGTGAAATGTGAACTGTTTTGAAGTGGTTAATGGTGTGTCGCGGTAGATTCTTGAATTGGAGTGTCCAAGTCTGTTACAGTGGTATCAGAGCACGGCCGATTTCTCTTCTACGGGAAATCCAATCCCAAATTTTTTTCCCGCGGCACCTATGGCTTCAGGCAAAGATCAGTCGACTCCCTTTGCATCCAGAGATGCGGGAAGGGATCACAACGAAGATTCCGGTAAGGAGTATGGCCCGCCTCGGCCTACTCAGGCGGAGCGTCGAGAAATGGAGCGTCGTCAATTGATCGGCGATGCAACAAAGATGATGCTCAATTTTGCGAAGGACCCAAAATTTGCAAAATATATGAGCGAGACTTCTTTCCAGGAGGTGCACGCGCAGTGGCAGAAAACCACAACACCACCCCCAAAACCCGCTCTCAAGAAACCTTCCACTTCGAAGAAGTATTCAGAGAAGGAATTAGAAGAGGTGGTCGATGCACGAATTGCTCAGCTTTTTGACACGCAAAACAAAGCTAAAAAGCACGGCAAAAAGCAGAAGAAAGGCATTGACTTCCCAGGCTATTTGGGTCGTTAGTCGACATTTGAAAAGGCAAAGAAACAGAGGAAGCGTGTTCGATTTGAAGGAGTACCCAGTTCTTCATCTTCTTTTGACAGTTGTTCTAGCTCATCTAACTCGAGCGAAGAAGACCGAAAAGGCAAAAAGCGAAGCAAAAAGCAACGCTTCGGAAAGGGTAAGAAAAAGGCAAAGAAGTCTAAATCTCGCCCTGTGAGAGACAGTTCTACAGAGGACTCGTCTACAGACAGTTCAGACTCTCACGCCGACAACTTCTATGCAACGAAGAAGAATTTTTATAAAGCCAACCAGTATGACTTTCTAGAAGACAAAAGCAAGAAAGTCCGAGAGTTTAAGGAAGGTGGACACTTAATTAAATTTGACACTTTTCTGGTTATAGAGATGCTTCGAAGGCTTTGTGTAACAGACTTGGACACTCCAAGTCAAGAATCGACCGCGACAGCACCAAATAACCACTTCAAAACAGTTCACAGTTCACAATTGATTTACACTCGCCCGGCGGAGTTCCGTGCCTAGAGATATTGACCCCAAAGACTGGCGCCCCTTTCGGTATTTCTTTTTGTATTAATCAGTGTTCAAAGTACAAGAGTGGTTGGGTCTCACTCTCAGACTCTGCGTCCAGATGCTCTGCAGAGTGGGAGCCAAAACCACATAGTTATTTACAAGGGTTGCCAAAAGCAGTGCCCCAAAAGCTTCAAATCAAAAGCCTAAAAAATAAAAGCAAAGACTCTTTCTCTCACAAGCTCTCTTGAGCTTCAAAAAAATAAAGCAAAGTTTCTCTCTCTCTCTCTCTCTCTCTCTCTCTCTCTCTCTCTCTCTCTCTCTCTCTCTCTCTCTCTCTCTCTCTCTCTCTCTCTCTCTCTCTCTGTCTCAAAAAGCAGCCACACAATTTTCGAAAATCTCCGTAATAGGCGCCGCAAAAAGCGGGATTCTGCCGTACGGTGCCACGTGTCATACTTTCGCACTTTCCGGGTTCTGCCCTGCTGCCATTAGGGTTAGGATTAGGG
The DNA here is from genome assembly GCF_014529385.1 of Adiantum capillus-veneris. Lineage (NCBI taxonomy): Eukaryota > Viridiplantae > Streptophyta > Polypodiopsida > Polypodiales > Pteridaceae > Adiantum > Adiantum capillus-veneris. The sequence goes on from NC_140931.1 coordinate 180,530,274, forward strand.
TTTTTGCAGTTTTAGGGTTTTTGGCATATTTTAGAGTTTGCAAGTTTTAGGGTAAGGGTTCCTAGAATTAGGGTTTTCAGCAACAGTTAGGGTTAGGGTTTCCAGAATGCTCTCGAGCAGCCACGTCATCACTTTGTGATTACCCCCCTCTTGAAAGCATTGTAATCGCCCTCGATTACACCTGCAAAACAGACAGAGGCCATAAACCGTCTTAGCAGACACTGACTGTTAGTACCTACGTACTAGGAACACACATCTAGCACATGTACCAATCGACAGTCACATCACACGGCATCACAGGAAATCACTAGAAATCACACGACATCACATGACATTCAACATTCATTCAGTCTTAGACCATGACTTATCGGCAATGTAGCTAGCAATCGCATCTAGTTCCAGTCGGGACCTCATCAATGTCCGATTGACTAACCCCTATGCAACCATGTGTATTCGAGATCAATTAGACCAAAATGTTGCAGTCATTTCGTCTATCAGTTCCTGCACTTAAAAAGAAGTCAAGAACAAATCAGTATCATATTCAAGAATTCCATTTCATAAAGTCATACAGCACAATACTGTCAGCTCTCAGTATCCCTGAAGCTCAAAGAGATATCAGTGACTCTAGTATCAAAATCGAGGCATCTATTGACAAAGGAGCGGGGTAACTCCCCTCTTGTGCATCCCACTGCACCAGATCTCCGGCCAAGCTGAATTCTCGGTTCCATTTGGAGTAGACTATGCAAAACCAAAAGCCTCGCGGTAAAGTTTCACAATCTGAGAAGTATCTGCTAGGTCCTCCTCCTACATCCACTCCGCATCCAATGCAGGATAGTTCTTGAACTTAACCAAGAACCGCCTTCGGACTTTACCTTTATTCTTCGTATCCTTATGTGCCAAAATCTGTTCAGAAACAAGGATCTCCTCGTTTTCTTCCACTTCGGGTTGCTCATCAGGCACATCACCTTTGAAAGGTTTCAAGAGACTCCTATGAAATGCATTGTGAATCCTCCAACTATCGGGCAATTTCAATCGGAAGGAGACATCATTTATCTTTTCAGAGATCTGGAAAGGTCCATAGTATCACATACTAAGCTTTGGAAAAAGCCTCTCCTTTCCCTTTTTCTTTCTCAGGCGTGCCTTCTCAAAACGTAAGAGCACCCAATCATCCTCCTTCAATTTCAAGTCGCGACGATGACGATCCGCTGCCTTTTTCTGTTGTTCTTGAGATTTCTGCAAAGCCTCGTGAACCTTGGCAAAAGCCGTGTCTAAGTCTCGCGTATATTCATCTGCTTCAAAAATCTTATCTTTCGTGCTTAGGAAGGGTGGAACCTTCGCAGCACCTTCAACAATCTCAAATGGCGCCTTCCCCGTCGAAGAATGTATCGTGTTATTGTAGGCAAATTTCACCAAAGGTAAGTACTTTTCCCATTGAGTCTTCTGATCCGAGATATAAGACTTCAATAAATCTAAAACCACTGAACTGGCAATCTTAGATTGCCCGTCAGTCTGCGGGTGGAACGATGACAAGAACTGCAACCGCGTGACAATGTTCTCCCAAATTGCCTTCCAAAACAAACTCGTAAATCTGGGGTCCCTGTCCGAGACAATCGTCTCACGCATGCCATGTAATCTGAAGATCTGGGCCACAAACAGTTCCGCTAAGTGATCTGGCTTGACTGTTTTCTTCACTGGAATCAAATGAGCCTGCTTGCTAAATCTATCAATAACAGTCCAGATACCATCGTGACCACTCTGTGTTCTCGGGAGATCAAAAATGAAATCCATTGCAATACTTTCCCAGGGGCGGGTGGGTATGGGCAAAGGCTGCAACAATCCCTGTGCTTTAGGCCTGTCAAACTTGACCTTCTCGAATACCAAGCAACTGCGCACAAACTCGTCCACATCCTTCTTGAGTCTCGGCCAATAGAAGTATCTCTCTACCCCTTCCATGGTGGTAGCAATGGCGCGGTGACCCGTAAAAGGTGGACAGTGGCATTCAGTCATAACCTTTTTCTTCAACGGCTGTGTAACGACGGTTTTTCTCATCAAGTAGCCATCCCGAATGGAATAACTCGCTATTGTCTCCCCATCCCGTATCCATGTGAAAACGTCTGCAAAATCTGTATCTGTGGCATATTGGTCGACCATATCCTCGAAGCTCCTATGATGTATCGCGGAAATAGCCAAAACCAACGGCTTCTGAGACAAAGCATCTGCCACCACATTCTTCTGTCCCTGCACATGGACAATCTAGAAGTGAAACTGTGACAAGATGTTCGCCCACCGCATCTGCTTTTCCGATAGTTGCTTCTGTGACAAGAAGTAGCGCAAACTCTGATGTTCTGTAAAGACAGTAAAATCCGCTCCGAGTAGGTAATGCCGCCACTGAGTAAGAGCATGGATAACCGCCAAAAGCTCTCTCTCATAAATCTGTGCTTTCATTTCCGGCCTTGAGAACAATCGGCTCTCGTAAGCAATGACATGGCCTTCTTGCATTAAGACTGCACCCAAACTACGACTACAAGCATCACAATATACTTCAAATGACTTCCAAGTCCGGCAAGTCAAAACTGGTCCCGTAGTCAATTTCTCTTTCAGTGTCTGAAAGACAGTCACCTTTGTGGGTCCCCACGAGAAAGGGACTCCTTTTTGTGTCAAGATATGCAAAGGGGAAGCAACCTCTGCAAACTTTCGAATGAACCGCCTATAGTACGAACACAGTCTCAAGAAGCTTCTAACTTCATGGACATTCTTCAAATTGGGCCAATCACGGATAGTCTCTATCTTGGCCGGATCCATTTGCAAACCAGCTGCTGTGACAATGTGTCCCAAAAAGTGTATCTCTGGTAGGAAAATTTCACTTTTCTTTGCATTAATCACTAACCTGTGATCTCGTAATGCCTGAAAGACCTGAAGCAAATGATCTCTGTGTTCTGCCTCATTCTTGGAGAAAACAATGATATTGTCAAAGAGAGTGCCAACAAATAGCCTGTACTCTCGAAAAATCCTGTCCATCATCCCGTTAAATGTCGCAGGAGCATTGGTTAAGCCAACAGGCATCACCAAAAACTCAAATAACCCAAAAGTCGTCCGAAAAGCTATCTTGTAGACGTCTCACAACGCGATTCTGATCTGATGATATCCACTCTTCAAATGAATCCTGCTAAAGCACGAGGATCCCTATAATCTGTCGAGTATATCATCGATCCTAGGAATCGGAAATCTGTTCTTGATGGTGATTTTGTTGAGAGCTCTATAATCGATGCACATTCTCCAAGATCCGTCTTTCTTCAAAACCAACAACACTGGAGAGGAATACGGTGAAGTACTAGGCTGGACAAGACCCTTTTCCAAGAGGTCTTTCACTTCGTTCATAATCTCTTCGTTCTGTGCTCGGCTCACACGGTAAGGTGGCCGGTTCGGTGGTGTGCTTTCAAGTATCAAATCAATGGTATGATCTTCAAGACGAGCAGGTGGTAACTCGCCTGGTAGGCCCTCTGAGAAGCAATCGGCGTGAGAGTGGAGAAAATCTTGGCGTTCTTTATCAAGTTTAGACATATTTGTCCTATCCTTATCACTCAATTCTTTCATAAAGATCGAGTAAACAAACATACTGGATTTCATTAATTTAGAAATGGCCGAAGCCAGTACAATAGAGACGGACTTGCCTTTAAGTTTAATGTCTAGTACAATGGTTTTGCCCTTCTCTGTAGTGAATGTCACTTTCCTCGCCCGATAATTGAGCATGGCGTTGTTCTTGTGGTACCAGGGAATCCCCAAGAGAACATCACAACCTTCCAAAGGCATTATGAAAAAGTCATCATGCCCCAAATACCCCTGACAATGCAACCGAAATTTGCCAATGACAGGTGTAATGGCTACGTCCCTGCCGGGTGCCGCTAGAACAACCTCCGCAAGGGGTCTCATCCGATCGGGAGTGATCTCAAGCCACGCCGCCAATTCTGGTGAAATGTAGTTGGCCTTGGCTCCTCCATCAAAGAAGATCAAGGCCTCTTGGTCTTTCACTTTGCCCCAAGCTCGGCAAAGTTTTGTACTCTCGTCCATGGTGTTGTAATCGGTACCCACACAATTCGGAACCAGTCCTGTTTTCATCTTGCCTTTTCTTCCACGTTCCTCAGCTGCTCTCGAACTCTCAGGCCTTTCATCGTCCTTGTCATTCTGTTCTTTTTGTGCCTTTTTAGGGCACTTCGCGGAGATATGTCCATGTTCCTCGCATCCAAAGAAGCGAGCTCTCTCCTGAGGAGTAAGCTTGGGTCGTGCATCCTTCTTTTCTGGGTTGCTCTTTCTCTTTCTACTTTCATTCGCTGAAGTTTGTTCGGCTCGTTGTGTCATGACCTCATCGGTGGGGTAGGTCAGACTGCCAGAGTGAATGGCAAAGCCCCGTTTCGCATGACTTATCAACTCCTGAATAGAAGCTGACTTCTGTTCCAAGCAGTGATCTCGGATCTCTGTAGGTAGACCCAAGGTAAACCGCTCAATCTGTTCTCTGAACGAGATCTTCTTGAATGAAGAGGCGGGTAGAAAGAGCTCCAGAATCTCTCGCAATAAGCATCCACTGTATCTCTCTTGGTCATCCGAAGATGGTTCCAAGCAGCTCGTATATCGCGTTCATACTCTTGAGTCAGCCAAGAAGAAATAAAAAGCTTCTTAAATTTCAGCCATTTAACTGGCGCAGTCTTGTTTAAAAGAAGCGTGGACCACCAAGTTCGAGCATTCCCCTTCAAATAAGAGGCAGCTCTCCGAATCTTGGAGTGCTCTGAGTAGCATCCTCCCGCGAAAGCGGTGTCAAACTGCTGTATAAAAGACAAAGCCTTAGAAGCATCTTTATATCCTGAAAAGGTGTAAAATTTTATTGACTGTCCACCTTCCTTAAACTCTCGGACTTTCTTGCTTTTATCTTCCAGAAAGTCATACTGGTTGGCTTTATAAAAATTCTTCTTGTTCGCATAAAAGTTGCCGTCATCAGAGTTTGAACTGTCTGTAGACGAGTTCTCTGTAGAACTGTCACTCACTAGGCGAGATTTAGACTTCTTTGCCTTTTTCTTGCCCTTTCCAAAGTGTTGTTTCTTGCTTCGCTTTTTGCCTTTTCTGTCTTCTTCGCTCGAATCCAAAGAGCTAGAAGAACTGTGAGAAGAAGAAGAAGAAGAAGAAATGGGTACTCCTTCAAATCGAACACGCTTCTATTTCTTTGCCTTATCAAATGTCGACTGACAAGCCAGATATCCCGGGAAGTCAGTGCCTTTCTTCTGCTTTTTGCCGTGCTTTTTAGCTTTGTTTTGCGTGTCAAAAAGCTGAGCAATCCGTGCATCAACCACCTCTTCTAATTCCTTCTCTGAATATTCCTTGTGAGTAGAAGGTTTCTTGAGAGCGGGTTTCGGGGGTGGTGGTGTGGTTTTCTACCACTGCTCGTGCATTTCCTGAAAAGAAGACTCGCTCATATATTTTGCCAATTTTGGGTCCTTCGCAAAATTGAGCATATCTTTGTTACATCGCCGATCAATTACGACGCTTCATCTCTCGTTGCTCCGCCTGAGTAGGCCGAGGCGGGCCATACTCTCTGCCGGAATCTTCGTTGTGATCCCTTCCTGCATCTCTGGATGCAGAGGGAGTCGACTGATCCTTGCGTGAAGCCATAGGTGCCACGAAAAAAAAAAAATTGGGATCGAATTTCCCGTAGAAGAGAAATCGGTCGTGCTCTGATACCACTGTAACAAACTTGGACACTCCAAGTCAAGAATCAACCACGACAGCACCAAATAACCACTTCAAAACACTTCACAGTCTTTGGGGCCAATATCTCTAGGCACGGAACTCCGCCGGGCTGTCAATCTATTGTGAAATGTGAACTGTTTTGAATTGGTTATTTGGTGCTGTCGCGGTTGATTCTTGACTTGGAGTGTCCAAGTCTGTTACACTTTGTCTTTTGTACAGAAGTTTGACATCGCTTTCGCGAAAGGACGTTACTCAGAGCACTCTAAGATTCGGAGAGCTGCCTCTTACTTTAAGGGGAATGCTCGAACTTGATGGTCCACGCTTCTTTTAAACAAGACTGCGTCAATTAAATGGCTGAAATTCAAGAGGCTTTTTATTTCTTCTTGGTTGACTCGAGAGTATGAACGTGATATACGAACTGCTTGGAACCATCTTTGGATGACCAAGAAAGATACAGTGGACGCTTATTGCGAGAGATTCTAGAGCTCTTTTCTACCCGCCTCTTCATTTAAGAAGATCTCGTTCAAGGAACAAATTGAGCGGTTTAACTTGGGTCTACCTACAGAGATCCGAGATCATTGCTTGGAACAAAAGTCAGCTTCTATTCAGAAGTTGCTGAGTCATGCGAAACGGGGTTTTGCCATTCACTCTGGCAGTCTGACCTACCCCACCGATGAGATCATGACACAAAGAGCCGAACGGACTTCAACAAATGAAAGTAGAAAGAGAAAGAGCAATCCAGAAAAGAAGGATGCGCGACCCAAGCTTACTCCTCAAGAGAGAGCTCGCTTCATCAGGGAGGGGAAGTGTTTTGGATGCGGGGAAACTGGACATATCTCCGCGAAGTGCCCTAAAAAGGCACAGAAAGAACAGGACAAGGACGACGAAAGGCCTGAGAGTTCGAGAGCAGCTGAGGAACGTGGAAGAAAAGGCAAGATGAAAACAGGACAGGTTCCGAATTGCGTGGGTACATATCCCAGCACGTTGGACGAGAGTACAGAACTTTGCCGAGCTTGGGGCAAAGTGAAAGACCAAGAGGCCCTTATCTTCTTTGATGCAGGAGCCAAGGCCAACTTCACTTCACCGGAATTGGCGGCGTGGCTCGAGATCACTCCCGATCGGATGGGACCACTTGCAGAGGCAGTTCTAGTGGCACCCGGCAGGGACGTAGCCATTACACCTGTCATTGGCAAACTTCGGTTGCATTGTCAGGGGTATTTGGGGCATGAGTACTTTTACATAATGCCTTTGGAAGGTTGTGATGTTCTCTTGGGAATCCCTGGTACCACAAGATCAACGTCGTAGTCGACTATCGGGCGAGGAAAGCAACATTGACCACAAAGAAGGGCAAAACCATTTTACTTGACATTAAACTTAAGGGCGAGTATGTCCCTATTGTATCAGCTTCGGCCATTTCAAAGTTAATGAAATCCAGTCTGTTAGTTTACTCAATCTTTATGAAAGAGTTGAGTGATAAGGATAGGACAAATATGTCTAAACTTGATAAAGAACGCCAAGATTTTCTCCACTCTCATGTCGATTGCTTCTCAGAGGGCCTGCCAGACGAGTTACCACCTGCTCGTCCTGAAAATCACACCATTGATCTGATACCTCGAAGCACATCACCGAACAAGCCACCTTACCGTGTGAGCCGAGCACAAAACGAAGAGATTATGAACCAAGTGAAAGACCTCTTGGAAAAGGGTCTTGTCCAGCTTAGTACTTCACCGTATTACTCTCCAGTGTTGTTGATTTTGAAGAAAGACAGATCTTGGAGAATGTGCATCGATTATAGAGCTCTCAACAATCAAGAACAGATTTCTGATTCCTAGGATCGATGATATACTCGACAAATTACAGGGATCCTCGTGCTTTAGCAGGATTGATTTGAAGAGTGGATATTATCATATCCGAATCGTGCCGGGAGACTTCCACAAGACAGCCTTTCGGACTACTTTTAGGTTATTTGAGTTTTGGTGATGCCTTTTGGCTTAACCAATGCTCCTGCGACATTTAACAGAATGATGGACAGGATTTTTTGAGAGTACAGGCTATTTGTTGGCACTTTCTTTGACGATATCATTGTTTTCTCCAAGAACGAGGCAAAACATAGAGATCATCTGCTTCAGGTCTTTCAGGCATTACGAGATCACAAGTTAGTGATCAATGCGAAAAAAAGTGAATTTTTCCTACCATAGATACACTTTTTGGGACACATTGTGTCAGCAGCAGGAGTGCAAATGGATCCGGCCAATATAGAGACTATCCGTGATTGGCCCGATTTAAAGAATGTCCATGAAGTTAGAAGCTTCTTGGGATTGTGTTCGTACTACAGGCAGTTCATTCGAAAGTTTGCAGAGGTTGCTTCCCCTTTGCATGTTTTGACAAAGAAAGGAGTCCCTTTTCGTGGGGACCCACAGAGGTGACTGCCTTTCAGACATTGAAAGAGAAATTGACTACGGGACCAGTTTTGACTTTGCAGGACTTGCAGAAGTCATTTGAAGTATATTGTGATGCTTGTGGTCGTAGTCTAGGTGCGGTCTAAATGCAAGAAGGCCATGTCATTGCTTACGAGAGCCGATTGTTCTCAAGGCCGGAATTGATAGCATAGATTTATGAGAAAGAGATTTTTGCGGTTATCCATGCTCTTACTCAGTGGCAACATTACCTACTCGGAGCAAATTTTACTGTCTTTACAGACCATCAGAGTTTGCGCTACTTCTTGTCACAGAAGCAGCTATCGGAAAAGCAGATGCAGTGGGAGAACATCTTGTCACAGTTTCACTTCCAGATTGTCCATGTTCAACGACAAAAGAATTTGGTGGCAGATGCTTTGTCTCGGAAGCCGTTGGTTCTGGCTATTTCCGCGATACATCATAGTAGCTTCGAGAATATGGTCGACCAGTATGCCACAGATACAAATTTTGCAAACGTTTTCACACGGATACGGGATGGGGAGACAGTAGCGGGATATTCCATTCGGGATGGCTACTTGATGAGGAAAACCATGTTGTGCGTTACACAGCCATTGAGGGAAAAGGTTATGACTGAATGCCAATGTCCGTCTCTTACGGGTCATCGCGGCATTGCTACCACCATAAAAGGGGTAGAGAGATACTTATATTGGCCAAGACTCAAGAAGGATGTGGAAGAGTTTGTGCACAGGTGCTTGGTATGCCAGAAGGTCAAGTTTGACAGGCATAAAGCACAGGGATTGTTACAGCCTTTGCCCATACCCACCCGCCCCTGGGAAAGTATTGCAATGGGTTTCATTTGTAAGGTGCAGCGGAATGAATGTTGTATTTCTATATTGCTCAAGGTTCCTTTTAGTTCTTAGGGAAGGAGAGAGCCTTCCGTCTTTATGGAGAGTGCTATGATCACGAACAAAGTGAGTGGATATTGTGCGTGCAGGTATATGAGACTGAGAGAATGGAGAGAAAAGAGATACGACACCCGAGAGGTTGTAAAACCCTCCTCCGAAGGCCCCACTCTCTTCGGCGAGAGTGGTCTACTTTTGATTGCACAAAGGTGTACAATGATGATGCATGGACTGATGAAATCTGGGACTATGCCGAGGACGACGACGGTGATGACGACGACGACTTTAAGGCTGAAATCTGTGGTCTTCTAACTACTGAATTTCGGGGCTGTTTCGGTGGCTGAAAATCTCTTCGGCGAGAGTGGTCTACTTTTGATTGCACAAAGGTGTACAATGATGATGCATGGACTGATGAAATCTGGGACTATGCCGAGGACGACGACGGTGATGACGACGACGACTTTAAGGCTGAAATCTGTGGTCTTCTAACTACTGAATTTCGGGGCTGTTTCGGTGGCTGAAAATGACTGTTTTGGCTGCGTTTTCTAAGGCTGAAAATGGGTATCTGCAGCCGATTAGGCTGAATCTGCTGCGTTTTATCTGCTGCTAAATCTGCGTTTTGAATGCTGAAAAATCTGCGTTTTTTGTGGCTGATGTCGAGGGCTGAAAACGCTTGTCTGTTGCAGGTCTGATGTTGCGTTTTATGGCTGAAAACGCTGAGGTCAAAAACGCTAATGGGCTGATTTGCTGGCGATGGCTACAAATGGGGAAAACACCAAGGAAGGGGAGTTCCTGGATAGCGATGGCTGTTGGAGGGAAATGCCAAGAGGGAGATGGGATGGCGCTAGGTCTTGGATGGGGATGGCTCACCAAGGGATGGCTTGGGGAGGTCTTGTTGAGAGAGGGAGGGAGTACCTGTTGCTTGGAAAAGCCTGCTGTGCTCCTTGCTCATCTGCCCTATTGTGCTAGCTTGGGTTTGCTTATATATTAACTTAGCAAAATTTCCCTACCTACTTTTGTTGGAAAGTCACTTAAAAATAATAAGTGAAAATACCAAAAATAGGGAAAGTAGGCTAAATGCACTGGAAAATTCCCTTGATGGAATTTGATGGATTCTGAAGGGAATACTGATAATCATGCTGTGTGCAACCGGAGGATATGCATCTATGCTAAGTGACTGGGCATGTAACAGACTTGGACACTCCAAGTCAAGAATCAATCGCGACAGCACCAAATAACCACTTCAAAACAATTCACAGATCACAATAGATTTGCACTGGCCCGGCGAAGTTCCGTGCCTAGAGATATTGGCCCCAGGGACTGGCGCCCCTTTCGGTATTTCTTTTTGTATTAATCAATTCAAAGTACAAGAGAGTGGCTCGCGATTCACTCTCAGACTCTACATCCAGATGCTCTGAGAAGTGAGGCCCTCACCACTAATTTAAAGATTACAAGGGATGCCCAAAAGCAGAGCCCCAAAAGCTTGAAAGCAAAAGCAGATTCTTTCTCTCTCTCAATGAGAGTCGGTAAAAAGCAAGTTCTCTTTTTCTCTCTCTTTCTCCCAAATCATAGCAAACAGTTGAGATTTGCGTCGCTCAAAATTTCCAAAAAAAAAATTTAAAAAAAATTCACCTCTGCGATTTCCGGAAATTAGGGTTTCTCGGTTTCTCGCAGAAATTAGGGTTTTTGTTGTCCGCCACGTCATCACTTTGTGACATACCCCCCTCTTGAAAGCATTGTAATCGACCGCGATTACGCCTACGAAACTGACAAAAGCCATAAACCGTATAGCAGACACTGACTGTTAGTACATACGTACTAGGAACACACATCTAGCACATGTACAAAATCGACAATCACATCACAGGACATCACATGACATTCGACATTCATTCGGATCTTAGACCATGATTTATCGGCAATGTAGCTAGCAATCACATCTAGGTCCAATCGGGACCTCATCGATGTCCGATTGACTAACCCCTATTGCAACCATGTCTATTCGAGATCAATCGAACCAAAATGCTGCAGTCATTTCGTCTATGAGTTCCTGCACTCAAAAGAAGTCAAGAACAAATCAGTATCATTATCGGGAATTCCATTTCATAAAGTCATCCAGCAGAATACTGTCAGCTCTCAGTATCCCTGAAGCTCAAAGAGACATCAGTGACTTTAGTATCAAAATCAAGGCATCTGTTGACAAAGGAGCGGAGTAACTCCCCTCTTGTGCATCCCACTGCACTTGATCTTCGGCCAAGCTGAATTTCTGGGTTCCGTTTGGAGTAGACTATGCTAAACTAAAACATCGAGGTAAAGTTTCACAATCCGAGGAGTATCTGCTAGGTCCTCCTCCTCCGTCCACTTCGCATCAAATGCAGGAAAGTTCTTGAACTTAACCAAGAACCGCCTTCAGACTTTACCTTTCTTCGTATCCGTATGTGCCAAAATCTGTTCAGAAACAAGGGTCTCCTCGGTTTTTTCCACTGAGGGTTGCTCATCAGGCTCCCCATCATCAAGCACATCACCCTTAACAGGTTTCAAGAGACTCACATGCAATGCATTGTGAATGTCACGAGGATATGGCAACTGCTAACCTTAGTTGTTGGTTTCTTTCCAATGATTTTTGTTTAATTTTCGAGACCCTCTTTTTGAAGTTGCAAATGGTCGGACATTGTATGGCCAATGTGAACGGTAGTTTCACCCGCAGACGGGAAGTTGGTCGGCACTGGAATTCGTAAAGTAAGAGGATGTCTAGGCTCAGAGCAAGATCATGTAGGTCCCCCCGTTGCACTTAGCAAGTTGGTGGATACTAGGAAGTGAACTCAATAAAGGCATAAGGTCAAGGTGGGATCACCAACAGAAAGTATCCGACAGTTGGACCACATTGCACTTTTGGATGCGGTCCCAATGAGGATATATGGTCAGATGACCAGTGAGAGTGCAATGGAAGCATTTCCTAAAATTTGGGGAACTGCTATTTTGGGTCGTGAAATGTGTTCGAGTCATTACCTCCGTTATGACAAGGGGAACATTTTAGTACTCTGCTACAAAGTCAATTGATGCACTAGTTGAGAGATTTTTAAGCAGGAAGTCCAATGCGGGGAAATTGCATGCACGAGTGCCAAGTGGCACTTTTTGGTCAATTTACCAAGTCTGGGAGAACAGAACCCGTAACTGACTTTCTGGAGCAGTTTTGGAGGCTGATAACTGTGATTTTCAGTCATTTCTCTCCATTTTTGAGCTTCCCATGACTTTACCTAAGACTATGGAGCTCATTTTCAGCATTGGAAGGCATCAGATGCGTGTTTACAGAGCTGTTTTGCTGCGTTTTCAACGATACGCAGGTTTTAGCAACCATGGAAATCTTTCCCTTTTTGCATCTATTTGTTCACAGATGCATTACAGGTTAAGGGCAGAAGAGGGGGCGCTCGATTTATGCTAGGGGGATGCTTCATTGACAACCTGTCACAGGTTAAGAGCTATGGAGTGCTTGCTTTCCTCTCTATGTACAGTGTGGTGCTAGGAGTGATGCCCCGCACGCTACACACTGCTCTCTCTCTCCCCTACGTGCAGTTATGTGATGCCCCACAAGAGGGCTCTTCATTTGACTGATGTACAGTTGTGTGGTTTCATGCTTTTGTGCTGAGGCAAGAGCCTCCTTGAGCAGGAACAGGGGTAGCTAGCTGCTACTCCAAAGCAGGCACTGGTGAGGGTCATAACCTCACCATACAGGTGCAAAATCAGCGCTGTGTATGCGTTGTAATTTTACTGTTTTTCAGCCATACGGACGCCAGAACCTTTGGGAATCGTGCCCCACTGGCAGAGGACAGTAAGGGGACTGTTTGGGGCTGAAAACAGGGCAAAAACCAGTAAATACAGCGTGCTGAATTTACTGTTTTTGGGCAGGAATCAGAGGGTATACGCCAGTGCAAGTGAGTTCTAGCAGGGGAATTGGTTTCGCGCAAGTTTTGGGGTTGTTATGCTGCCGAAATTTGGCCAAATCAAATGGTATCTAGGTGGATACACGTGAAGGATTCCCAGGACCTTACCTTGTAATTTACCCTCCTAAAGAATAAAGAAATACCGAAAGGGGCGCCAATTTTGGGGCCGACAGGTTGTCGGTGTCTGCTCGGAGCATTCTAGCTTTCGAGCTGTGTGAATTCAAGTGTTAATTCCCGTCGCAGGTTCTCTTTGCAAAGTGCTCTGTGTGTGTGTGTCTAAAGTAAAGAATATCGGGTGAAAGCCAACACCTACCGCCCTACGGGCCGGTTTCAGTGAATCCTCCAAGTATCTGGTAGTTTCAATCGGAAGGAGACATCATTTATCTCTTCAGTAATCGGGAAAGGTCCGTAGTATCGCATACTAAGCTTTGGAAAAAGCCTCTCCTTTCCCGTTTTCTTTCTTACGCGTGCCTTCTCAAAAGTAAGAGCACCCAATCATCCTCCTTCAATTTCAAGTCACGACGATGGCGATCCGCTGTCTTTTTCTATCGTTCTTGAGACTCCTGCAAAGTTGTTGGGTTAAAGGCCTAAATAACCCCTTTTTGTACATTTTTATACTTTGTCCAGGTTCATATTGAACTTGAACACATTTTTTAAAGGTCACTTATAATAAAAGTGGGAAAAACCAAAACTCACTTATTGAGTTTTCCCCAAAAACGTGAACCCTCTCTCTCTCCCCCTTCGTTCTGCTAGCGCTTCCTCTTTTCGCCACTCCTCTCTGCACACACACACTTCGCGTGCTCTATCACTTGCACACACCGCCGCGCGCTCAACAACTGGTATCAGAGCCAGATTAGGGTTTCAGAAGCTTTGCGCAGGTGGCCGGACAGTAGGCGAAAGGCTTCTCTCGCGTCAAATTTCCGCTTTCATCGCGAAGCCCCTTGCTTCCGGTGTCACCTAGGGTGATTAGGGTTTCCAAAACAGCCTAAAACAGGCTGAAATTAGGTCAAAACATGTAAAAACCAGAAAATTACAGGTCAAAACAGCAAAACGCAGGTGTTCTAAATCGATTCCCGTGAATGCCCTTTGCTTTTCCCACTCAAAACAGGTCCATTTGATGCAAATTGATGCGCCAAAACAGTAAATTTGCAGAAAATTCAGAATTGGACTGTTTCTATGTACACAAATTGAGGTTTATGTACGCCTTTTGTGGGTTTATGCAAGTACGCATTGGGGATACTTGTTAATTGCTGAAATTTTCAGCACATTGTATGTAACGTGCGGTACATTGTGATCATTGAAAATTTTCAGATTTTGTGTAAACACTTTCTGCCGCATTTTTATCCGTGCAAATGGCCTCTACTTCCTCGTCGTTTAATGCCAAGAGCTTTGTTAGGGAATAAAGGCCTAAGTGCCTTGTACTTATAACTTATAAGTTAAAAAGACTTGTAAGTGAGGGGGCCCAAGTGTGAATGGCCCCCTAGTCACTTACTCATATACTCAAATGTGAAGCCCAAATGTATACTAGCGTAGCTTTTCCCAAAAATCCAACGAGCTCTTTCTCTCTCTCTCACGTTTTTTCTACGTGTGCTCTTTCTGCGCCAATCTCCTCTTCTCCTTCACTCTCATTGCATAGGACAGCAAGTGGGCTCTCTCTCCTGCTCCCCCACACATGGTATCAGAGCTTTAGGGTTTCCAAGAGAGCCATCTTCGCAACACAGATCAGAATTCTGTTTTTGCTCGCTGCGGGAAGGATATTCAACCGTTTTCGATCAACTCTGTCGCGAAGGGATCCTCTCACCGTGTAGAATCGACCTCCGGTGACAGTTTCCCCAAAATTAGGGTTTCAAAAACTGGCGAACAGCAGCCTATTTCTGCTGAAATTGACCAATTTCGGGGTCAATTTGATGCAATTTCATTAGGGCAAGTCTCACAGGTCAATCTTACAGGTGTTTCTACCAACGAGGTTCTGAAAATTCAGCAAAACAGGTGTTTACAGGTCTGATTTTTGCCCTAAAACAGGGAATTTCAGCAAGAAAATGATGTATACACCTTGTGGAAACCTTTGGTAAGGGTTTGGCAGTGAATGTACGCCGTTTTGGGGTGATTTCGCGTGAAATTTGCTCGCTGTTTTTCTGTAACAGCAAGCTGTTTTTTGCCCGATTGCGCACATTTGGGCGTGTTTAGGTCGGCAAAACAGGGTTCCAGTGTTTGCAATCACTCAAAATGGCTTCTAGCAGTGAAAGTGGCAATTTGTTGCACATTCGCAAGCTTGAAGGTGCCCATAACTTTGCTATATGGAAGAAGCAATGTTATAATGTGATGTTGCAGAAGAAACAGGCGAAACCTATTAAGTTACAGGGTGTGAAACCGGTTGATATGGAGGTTGAAGAATGGGAAGAAGTGGACGAGTTGGCTCGCTCCACGATCATGCTTTCGGTGTCTGACAATTTACTCTTCAATGTAGAGAATGAGCAGACAGCATGGGGCATGTGGAAGCGTCTAGACGAGCTGTATGCACAGCAGAGTGCTGCCAGTAAAGTGTATTGGCTTAAGAAGCTTATGGATCTCCGCATGAAGGAGGGCACGCACATGTCAGTGCACCTCAATGAATTCAATTCTATTTTCAGCCAACTGACAGAGCTGAAATTCACGATTGATGAGGAGTTCAAAGCTACTTTTTTGCTATGCACATTGCCCGAGAGTTGGAATGTATTCCGGACAGCTCTTAGTAACTCAAGTGCGTCACTTAAGTATGCAGATGTAGAGAGTTCTCTCTTGATGGAAGAGATGAACAGGAAGAACACCACAGGTGGGTCTTCTAATGCATTGCACTTGAGAGGCAGGTCTCAACAGAGGGAGAAATCTGACAGTAAGGACAAGGCACGCAGCAAATCTCGTAGGAAAGATGTTGTGTGTCATCATTGTGGAAAGAAAGGGCATTATAAACGGGAATGCTATGAGTGGAAGAAAGAGAAGAACAAGGGTGTTGAAACTGATGCAAAGGACAAGGGAAATGCCAAGAAGAGCACTGTGTTGATTGAGGAAATCAATGTTGCTAGTAGTTGTGATAGTGACAGCAGCACTGATGTACTCAATGCCTCTTCTGTGGATGCACATACCCTTGCTATGGGTTCTGATGTGGACATGCATGCTTGGATTCTTGATTCAGGTACGTCCTTTCATGTAACACCTCATAGGGATTGGTTTACACAGTACTCAGGTGAGGTGCAGGGCACTGTTTATTTGGGAGACAACTATGCATGTGACATTGCAGGTATTGGCAGTGTCCAGTTTTCCTTTGCTGATGGTATGACTTTTGTTTTGCACAAAGTGCGTCATGTGCCACAACTCAAGAAGAGTTTGATTAGTACAGGGCAGCTAGATGATGCAGGCTATCACACCACTGTTGGTGATAGTAAGTGGAAAATTTGTAAAGGGGCCCGGATTGTAGCCAAGGGTTGTAAATCGGACACTTTGTATCCTTTGCATGTATCTAGTGTGCGTGACCATGTTGTCGCCGTAACCGAGCAACCAAGTGTCTCTTTGTGGCATGGCCGGTTGGGACACATGAGTAAAAGAGGAATGGAAACTCTATCTCGTTGTGGTTATTTGCCGTGTTTGAGGTATGCTGATTTTTCTCATTGTGAGCACTGTATTTATGGTAAGCACAGTCAAACACCGCACAAAAGGTCACTTTCTTTGAAGTCTGACAGGTTAGACTTAGTGCATTCCGATGTATGTGAAATGCCACAGTTGTCCTTAGGGGGAAAGAAATATTTTGTCTCGTTTATCGATGATGCTACACGTAAGGTGTGGGTGTATCCAATACGTGCTAAAAGCGATGTTTTGGATACTTTCAAGAAGTTTCTTGCGTTTGTTGAGAATCAAACTGACAAGAAGCTTAGGTCTTTGCGCTCAGACAATGGGGGGGAGTATGTATCAAAAGCATTTATTGACTTTTGTGCTACTAAAGGTATTAAAAGAGAGCTCACGGCTCCTTTTAATCCCTCTCAGAATGGAGTTGCAGAGAGGTTGAACCGGACTATCCAAGAGAAAGTTCGGAGTATGCTGTCACATGCTGCATTACCTCATGGTTTTTGGGCAGAAGCTGTGCAAACAGCTATTCACTTGATTAATCGCTCACCTAGCAAGGCTTTGGGTGGAAAGGTGCCTGAGGAGGTGTGGTCTGGCAAGCCACCCTCATATGCACATTTAAGAGTGTTTGGTTGTGAGGCCTATGTTCACATCCGGAGTGAACTGCGCACCAAACTAGAACCAAAGTCTCATAAATGCATTTTCCTAGGATATGGTGAGGATGGTGAAATGGGGTATAGATTATGGGATCCCGCATTACGGAAAATCATACGCAGCAATGATGTCATCTTCAATGAGAATTGCATGCACAAACAGCCCACAAAGGTCGAGGAAGTGCGCCGGGTTGTTTTTCGTGAAGATGTTACATATGGACAGCCAAGAAGGCCCAATGTTCAGCAGCCTTTACATGCTGAAAATGCTGCTGAAAATCAGCCCCAACAAGTTGCCATTGATGCACCACAGGTAGGGGAACAGGTTGATGCTCCTAGACCGCCCGTTGTTGCGATGCAACCGGCTGAACAGCCTGCTGTTTTTGATGGTTTACAGGCTGAAAATCCACCTGTTATGGATCATTGGGTGCGTAGGTCTACTCGGGTGACAAGGCCCCCCGATAGATATGAACCGTCTTTGGACTATGTCATGCTTACTGATTGTGGTGAGCCGTCTTGCTATAAAGAGGCTATGCAACGGGAAGACAGTAAGAAATGGTTCAAAGCAATGGTTTCGGAAATGCAGTCTTTGGAGAAAAACCATACATGGGACTTGGTTGATTTGCCTAAAGGGCATAAGGCTCTGCCATGTAAATGGGTTTACAAGACCAAGGTCACATCTGATGCTTCTTCTAAGTACAAGGCACGTTTGGTTGCTAAAGGGTACAAACAAAAGCATGGTGTTGATTTTGATGAAATTTTTTCTCCTGTTGTAAAGCTTGCCACATTACGTCTTGTTTTAGGCCTGGTTGCTTCTGAAGATATGGAGTTAAAGCAAATGGATGTCAAAACAGCGTTTTTGCATGGCGATTTGCTTGAGATGATCTATATGATGCAACCAGAAGGTTTTGTGTCAAAGGGGCAAGAGAAGAAAGTATGTAGACTCTTGAAGAGCTTGTATGGTTTGAAACAGTCTCCCCGTGCATGGTATCACAAGTTTGATACATTCATGAGGTCTCAAGGATACAAAAGAAGTAATTCTGATCACTGTTTGTATGTCAAAACGGCAAGTGATGGATCTCTTCTATTGCTGATTTTGTATGTTGATGACATGCTTATTGCGGGTAAAAATGTCACGGAGTTGGATGCATTACACCAAAGCTTAAAGAATCGCTTTGACATGAAGGATCTTGGTGATGCTAATCATATTTTGGGCATGCGTATCTCTCGAGATAGACCCAACAGGCGTTTGTATCTATCTCAACGAGATTATGTTAATAAGGTGCTACATCGTTTTCATATGGATGGGGGAAAGGCACTTGGTACTCCGCTGCCTCCATATGTAAAACTGACTGCACATGACTGCCCAAACACAGATGATATGCGGGCTGAAATGGCCACGATTCCTTATGCATCAGCCGTTGGCAGTTTGATGTATGCTATGGTTGCTACACGTCCGGACATTGCATTTGCGGTGGGAGTGGTAAGCAGGTACATGAGCAATCCTGGCAAAAAGCATTGGGAAGCAGTGAAGTGTATCTTGAGATACTTGAAAGGCACTAAAGACTTGTGTATTTGTTTTGGGAAGAGTGAGACATCTGTGCATGGCTTTACAGATGCAGATTTTGCTGGACATCCAGATTGCAGGAAGTCTACCTCTGGATATGTGTTTACATTCACAGGAGGTGCAGTTTCTTGGATTTCTAGACTGCAAAAATGTGTTGCTTTGTCTACCACTGAGGCTGAGTATGTGGCTGCCACAGAGGCATGCAAAGAAGCTTTGTGGCTCATGCGTTTGGTAGAAGAGCTTGGCATTAAGTCACCGGTTCCTGTGCTACACTGTGATAGTCAGAGTGCTATTATGCTTGCAAGGAATCCTGTTTTTCATGCCAAGACAAAGCACATAGAGGTGAAGTATCATTTTATCAGGAGTGTGCTTGATGACAAGAGCATTACACTTGTCAAGGTGCACACAGATGACAATCCTGCAGATCTTTTGACCAAGAGTCTTCCAGCAGAGCGGTTTGCATATTGCCGTCAGATGATGGGTGTTGGATGAGTAAGTGCATGATCAGCTGTTGTATCATAGTTAGCTGATTCTTTGATCTCCCAAGGTACATTGCCTTTAAGTGGGAGGTTGTTAGGGAATAAAGGCCTAAGTGCCTTGTACTTATAACTTATAAGTTAAAAAGACTTATAAGTGAGGGGGCCCAAGTGTAAATGGCCCCCTAGTCACTTACTCATATACTCAAATGTGAAGCCCAAATGTATACTAACGTAGCTTTTCCCAAAAATCCAACGAGCTCTCTCTCTCTCTCTCACGTTTTTTATGCGTGTGCTCTTTCTGCGCCAATCTCCTCTTCTCCTTCACTCTCATTGCATAGGACAGCAAGTGGGCTCTCTCTCCTGCTCCCCCACAAGCTTAATGGAAATTAAGCGATTTGACTATACAGGTTTCGACCTATGGCAGGACCGGATGCAGGGGATTTTGTTCCTCAAGGATTGTGAGGACGCCCTTTTGGCTGTAAAGCCTGAGGATATGCCGGATGAGCATTGGGCCAAGCTCAACAAGAGGGCAAAGGCCTATATCAAAATGGCTGTGACCGATGACATTCTGGTGGACATAAAGGGCTTGGACACTGCACATGCAATTTGGCATAAGTTGAAGGCCACTTATGAGAATGCCACCCCTGTGAATCAGGTGCATTTGATGCGCAAACTGGTGAACATGATGCTTGACGAAGCCAAGTCGGCTTCTGAGCACTTAAGTGCTTTCACCAGTGTTATGAGTCAGCTACAAGATACTGGGCTTCAACCTTTTGATGACAAGTTGAAAGCCATATTTTTGTTGATAACTTTGCCAGACTCTTGGAAAACGCTTGTGGTTTCTTTGAGTAATAGCCCCAACCTCACATATGATGGAGTGCGAGGCTCCATCTTAAATGAGGAAATTAGACGCAAGTCTAGTGGTGGGGAAGGTGGCAGTTCTGCTTACAATGCGAGAGGTAGAAGTCAGAAGCAAAATACAGGTACCAAGACTCAAAACAGGAGCAAAAGCAAGTCTAGGGATAAGGATTTGACTTGTTACCAGTGTGGCAGAAAAGGCCATAAGAAGCCAGATTGCAGGTATTTCAAGAAAGAGCAGGAAAGAAAGAAGGAATCACAGGAGAAGAAGAAGACAGAGGATAAGAAAGAAGAAAAATCAGCAGGTACCTCTTCCAAGGATTCCGAGACTGTCAATGTATCCTATAGTGTGGTTATCACAGAGTTATCCGACAGTGAGATCTTGTTTGTAGCAATTGCAGAAGACAAGCTTATCTCACGTAGAGATGTCATTGATGCATTGCTAAGTGCAAATGATGGCCTTACACAGTCTTGGATAGTAGACTCGGGTGCCTCATTTCATGTGACTCCATCTGTGGAGTGTTTTGCTTCTTATCACAGGCAAGTATGGCAAGGTTTACCTTGGGGATAACCATGCTTGTGACATTGAAGGAATGGGCACTGTGCGCTTGGCATTAAACAATGGCCAAGAGTTTATGCTTAAAGATGTAAGGTATGTACCAGGCATCAAGAAGAGTCTATTGTCTGTTGGCCACATGGATGCACAGGGTTATACAACCATTTTTATTGGGGGTTCATGGAAGTTGCTTAAGGGATCAATGCTCATTGTCAAGGGATGCAAGAGTGGTACATTGTACTATTTACATGGCAAAGCTTTGCCTAGCAAGTTTCTGGCAGTGGCCGAAGTTGCTTCTCATTTGGAGTTGTGGCACAAAAGACTTTGCCATATGAGCCAGAAGGGACTTGATGTGCTCTCCTCTTTGAAGAGGGTTGATGTAAAGGGCACCGAGTTACATTTTTGTTATGACTGTTTGTATGGTAAACAAAAGAAGTCTTCTTATTATTCTGGTGTCTCGCGCAAAGCTAATGCTCTTGATTTAATTCACTCCGATGTATGTTCAATGCCTGTTAAGTCTTTTGGTGGTGCATCATACTTTGTTACATTCATTGATGATTGCACTAGGAAAGGTTGGGCATATTTGTTAAAGAATAAGAGTGAGACATTTAATGCATTTAAGAGGTTTCATGCTTTTGTGACCACGCAAAAGGGTAGTAAGCTTAAATGTCTGAGATCTGACAATGGGGGGGAGTACACGTCTGCTGAATTTCAGCGTTATTGCGAAGAATATGGGATTAAAAGGGAGTTGACAGCCCCTTATAATCCATCTTCTAATGGTGTGGCTGAGAGGTATAACCGTACTTTATGTGAGAGAGTGCATTGCATGTTGTCCACGGCAAATCTCCCTCACGGGTTTTTGGGGAGAGGCTTTGAAAACTGCAATTCATGTATGCAATCGCTCTCCTACCAATACGCTAAAAAATGACATTCCAGAGGAGGTTTGGTCTGGCAAACCTGCCTCTTATGATCATTTGAGAGTGTTTGGCTGCGAGGCTTTTGTCCATATTCGTAATGACTTGAGGACAAAGCTAGATGCCAAGTCCATTCAAGGACTCTTCCTAGGTTATGGGGAAGAGGGTGAAATGGGCTACAATATATGGTTGCCTCAGTTTAAGAGGGTAGTACGCAGCCGAGATGTAGTGTTCAATGAGGCTAAATTGCTGAAAAATGCTCATCTTCTGAAATTGACAAGTATTCGGTCAAATTTCAGCCTCTCTTGCCACCTATTGATGTTGAAAAAGAGCCTCAGGATACATTACCGCAAGCTGAAATTGATAATCAGCCGGTTAACCTTGAGCCAGAAGAGGTAGGACATGATTTAGATGCTCCAAATGAGGATGGACAGCCACCTGTCATGGCTGAAAATGATTTTCAGCAGCATGAGCATGCTGAAAATGAGTTGCCTCTTGATGTAGAACCTGTGCCTGAGAATGTAGATCATTGGGTACGCAGGTCTACTCGTGTCAGAAGGTTGATACAGCGCTTTGACCCCTCTTTGCATCATGTTATGTTGACAGATGAGGGAGAGCCTCTTACATATAAAGAGGCAAAATCATGTGAGTTAAGCAGTAAGTGGGAGCTTGCGATGCAAGAGGAAATCAACTCTTTGCATGCAAACAATACTTGGGATCTTGTGCCATTGCCTAAAGGAAGAAAGGCTCTTCCTAACAAATGGGTTTACAAGGTCAAATGTGTTGATGGAAAGCCCAAGTATAAAGCAAGGTTAGTTGCCAAAGGGTATGCACAGAAAGAGGGGATTGACTTTCAAGAGATCTTTTCTCTTGTTGTAAAGCTTACGACATTGCGTGTCCTTTTTGCTCTCGCTGCAGTGCTTGACTTAGAATTGAATCAAATGGATGTAAAAATAGCTTTTCTTCATGGTGACATTGATGAAGATATCTACATGAAGAAACCTGAGGGTTTTGTAGTTCCTGATAGAAAGGAACTTGTATGCAAACTAAGAAGGGCACTGTATGGTTTGAGGCAGTCATCACGTCAGTGGTACAAAAAGTTTGATACTTTTATGTTGTCTCAAGGCTTTAAACGCAGCCATTCAGACCATTGTTTGTATACAAAGAAGGATAATGATGGAAGTCCTATAATCCTTGTGCTATATGTAGATGATATGTTGATTGCTGGGAAGCATAAGTCTACCATTGATGCTCTTAAACGTCAGCTGAATTCAGCTTTTGCAATGAAGGATTTAGGTGATGCTGAGCACATCTTGGGCATGAGAATCAAGAGAGATAGAAAGCTGAAATTGCTCTTCTTATCTCAAGAAAAGTACATTGCTAAAGTACTTGACAGGTTTAACATGGCTGAAGCTAAGTCACTTGGAGTACCTTTACCTCCACACACAAAACTCAGCAAAGCCGATTGCCCAAAGGATGATGTGGCAGTGAATGCTATGAAGGGAATCCCTTATGCATCAGCTTGTGGTTCTCTTATGTATGCGATGGTTGCCACTCGCCCTGACATTGCCCATGCGGTGGGAGTTGTTAATAGATACATGTCCAATCCCGGCAAAGCACATTGGGAAGCTGTGAAATGCATTCTGAGATACTTGTCAGGTACACAATCTAGGTGTATATGCTATGGCAAAAGTGACCCGAAGTTGCAAGGCTATTGTGATGCAGATATGGCAGGTGACTTGGATACCAGGAAGTCCACTAGTGGCTATGTGTTTGCTATTGTTGGTGGTGCTGTCTCTTGGTGTTCACGACTACAGAAAATTGTGGCTTTGAGTACTACTGAGGCTTATATATTTCAGCCATTGAGGCTTCTAAAGAGGCCATATGGTTAGGCAGACTTGTCAAAGAGCTTGGTATGTCTCCTAGTACTCCTGTCTTGGGATGTGATAGCCAAAGTGTTGTCTATTTGGCCAAGAATGCCATGTTTCATGCACGGACGACAAAGCACATTGATGTGCGATACCACTTCATACGACAAGTATTGGAGGATGGTCTAGTCACCTTGACTAAGATTCACACACAGGATAACCCTGCAGATGTTCTCACCAAGAGTCTTGCTAAGGCTCAACATGAGCATTGCATACAGCTGGTGGGAGTTGGTTAACTTAAAGGCGTCATTTATGCCTTTAAGTGGGAGGTTGTTGGGTTAAAGGCCTAAATAACCCCTTTTTGTACATTTTTATACTTTGTGAACCTGGACACATTTTTTAAAGGTCACTTATAATAAAAGTGGGAAAACCCAAAACTCACTTATTGAGTTTTCTCCAAAAACGTGAGCCCTCTCTCTCTCCCTCTTCGTTCTGCTAGCGCTTCCTCTCCTGCTGGCTTTCGCCACCCCTCTCTGCACACACACTGCACATCTTCGCGTGCTCTATCACTTGCACACACCGCCGCGCGCTCAACAAAAGTCTCGCGAACCTTGGCAAAAGCCGTATCCAAATCTCGCGAATATTCATCCGTTTCAAATATCTAATCTTTCGTGCTCAGGAAGGATCAAACCTTCGCAGCACTTTCAACAATCTTAAATGGCATCTTCCCCGTCGAAGAGTGTATCTTGTTATTGTAGGCAAATTCCACCAAAGGTAAGTTCTTTTCTCATTGAGTCTTCTGATCCGAGATACAAGACTTCAATAAATCTAAAACCACTGAATTGGCAATCTCAGATTGCCCGTCAGTCTGCAAGTGGAACAATGGAGAGAACTGCAACCGCGTGCCCGTGTTCTCCCAAATTGCCTTTCAAAACAAACTCGTAAATCTGGGGTTTCTATCGAAGACAATCGTCTCAGACGTGCCATGTAATCGGAAAATCATCGTGATCATTCTATGTTCTCGGGAGATCAAAAATGAAATCCATTGCAATACTTTCCCAGGGATGGGTGGGTATGGGTAAAGGCTGTAACAATCCCTGTGCCTTATGCCTGTCAAACTTGACCTTCTGGCATACTACGCACAACTCTTCCACATCCTTTTTGAGTCTTGGTCAGAAGTATCTCTCTACCCCCTTCATGGTGGTAGCAATGCCGCGGTGACCCGTAAAAGGTGGACAGTGGCATTCAGTCATAACCTTTGCCCTCAACGGTTGTGTAACGCACAACATAGTCTTTTTCATCAAGTAGCCTTCCCGAAGGGAGTATTCAGCTACTGTCTCTCCATCCCGTATCCGTGTGAAAATATCTGCAAAATCTCTGTCTGTGGCATACTAATCGACCATATCCTCGAAGCTCCTATGATATATATCGCGGAAATAGCCAGAACCAACGGCTTCCGAGACAAAGCATCTGCCACCACATTCTTCTGTCCCTGCACGTGGACAATCTGGAAGTGAAACTGTGACAAGATGTTCGCCCACCGCATCTGCTTTTCCGAAAGCTACTTCTGTGACAAGAAGTAGCATGAACTCTGATGGTCTGTAAAGACAGTAAAATCCGCTCCGAGTAGGTAATGCCGTCACTGAGTAAGAGCATGGATAACCGCCAAAAGCTCTTTCTCATATATCTGTGCTGTCATCTCCGGCCTAGAGAACAATCGGCTCTCGTAAGCTATGACATGGCCTTCTTGCATCAAGACCGCACCCAAACTACGACCACAAGCATCACAATATACTCCAAATGACTTCTGCAAGTCCGGCAAAGTCAAAACAGGTCTTGTAGTCAATTTCGCTTTCGATGCGCCAAGGAAGGGGAGTTCCTGGATGGCGATGGCTGTTGGAGGGAAACGCCAAGAGGGAGATGGGATGGCGCTAAGTCTTGGATGGGGATGGCTCACCAAGGGATGGCTTGGGGAGGTCTTGTTGAGAGAGGGAGGGAGTATCTGTTGCTTGGAAAAGCCTGCTGTGCTCCTTGCTCATCTGCCCTATTGTACTAACTTGGGTTTGCTTATATATTAGCTTAGCAAAATTGCCCTATCTACTTTTGTTGGAAAGTCACTTAAAAATAATAAGTGAAAATACCAAAAATAGGGAAAATAGGCTAAATGCACTAGAAAATTCCCTTGATGGAATCTGATAGATTCTAAAGGGAATATTGATGATCATGTTGTGTGCAACCGGAGGATATGCATCTATGCTAAGTGACTGGGCATGCACGGTCTACGAATAGACTCACAAAAGTGCCATCTCACTGCTAATCTAGACTGACTGAACCCTGATCATGCTGTAGCTTGTCCACGGACACATAGGGTTGGATGTGTCACGTGACATCATTTTTGATCTCCAGAGAACACAGAGTGGTCACGATGGTATCTGGATTGTTATTGACAGATTTAGCAAACACGCTCATTTCATTCCACTGAAGAAAACAGTCAAGCCAGATCACTTAGCGAGATTGTTTGTGGAACAGATTTTTAAATTACATGGCATGCCTGAGACGATTGTCTCCGACAGGGACCCCAGATTTACGAGTTTGTTTTGGAAGGCAATTTGGGAGAACATTGGCACGCGGTTGCAATTCTCGTCATCTTTCCACCCGCAAACTGATGAGCAATCTGAGACTGCCAATTCAGTGGTTTTAGATTTATGGAAGTCTTATATCTCGAATCAAAAGACTCAATGGGAAAAGTATCTACCTTTGGTGGAATTCGCCTACAATACCACGATACACTCTTCGACGGGGAAGGCGCCATTTGAGATTGTTAAAGGTGTTACGAAGGTTTCACTCTTCCTAAGCACGAAAGATAAGGTTTTTGAAGCGGATGAATACACGCGCGACTTAGATACGGCTTTTGCCAAGGTCCGCGAGGCTTTGTAGAAATCTCAAGAACGACAGAAAAAGGTAGCGGATCGCCATCGTCGCGATTTGAAATTGAAGGAGAATGATTGGGTGCTCTTACGTTTTGAGAAGGCACGCCTGAGAAAGAAAAAGGGAAAGAAGAGGCTTTTTCCAAGGCTTATTTTGAGATACTATGGACCTTTCCAGATCTCCGAAAAGATAAATGATGTCTCCTTCCGACTGAAACTGCCTAACACTTGGAGGATTCACAATGCATTTCATGTGAGTCTCTTTTGAAACCTTTCAAAGGTGATATGCCTGATGATGGGGAGCCCGATGAGCAACCCAAAGTGGACGAAAACGAGGAGATCCTTGTTCCTGAACAGATTTTGGCACATAAGGACACAAAGAATAAGGGTAAAGTACGAAAGCGGTTCTTGGTTAATTTCAAGAACTATCTGCATTGGATGCAAAGTGGATGGAGGAGGAGGACCTAGCAAATACTCCTCAGATTGTGAACCTTTACCTTGAAGCTTTTGGTTTAGCATAGTCTATTCCAAATGGAACCCAGAATTCAGCTTGGCCAGAGATCTG